>NC_049178.1:5955281-6555281 GCF_009769625.2 Cygnus olor | reverse complement strand
AACCACGGCACTTCTCAGACTTGTAGCCTGGGGAATGAGGGAATTTAATGGGGAGTTTGGCTTTATAATGGAGTTTGAGCTTTGTTAGGGGGTGTTCGGTGTACGTGACCTCCCCTGACGTGCTCTTGGGGTTCTCCTCCTCAGGGTGCTCTACTCCTTGGAAGCCGTACGTGAGCATCAAGTCAATGTTAGGTGTCTTCTTATGCTGTTTAATGAATTCAAAGGGTTCCTGTCCCTCTTGTCAGCACACCTGGGTCCATAGCAGGCTCCCCCACATGGGAAAGAGCCTGTAGCTTGCTTCTTTCCGTCATCAGCCGAGACATGAGGAGTACGAAGAGATTTTGCTGTATTTAATGTCTGTGAAGGGATGAAATTATATACAGGAATTACTTTCAAAGATTGACATGTTGTAGCTGTTAACATTTTTTTTGACCAGAAAAAAAAAAAGCAACACAAATTGCAGCATGGGAAAAACAGGAAAAGCATAACATATTTTTTTCTTTCATCTCCTAAAGAAAACATTTCAGTTACTGATCTGTGAAGCTATGAGTTACAAAGTAGGACTAGTTGAAATTTGAAAATGTATAGTAAGTTCTTAAGGGACTTGGTAATTTGCTTTGCTTTTCTGAAAGAAACAAATCAGCTGGTAATGCAAAGCTTATGAAAGGGTTGGAGAAAATGCAGTTCTGAGCTAGATCTTTTTCCACGTTGACTCTGAACTGTACTTTTTCCTTTGATGAAACATGAAATTACTTTTAATTTATTTTGTTCCAATCCCAGTTACATAAACTATTATTTGATTGTACAGCTGGACTGAAAAACCGTAGGAGGTCTCACATTTAGGATTTTGCTGCCTCTTTCTCATTAAGCCTACAGACTGATTTCTTTAAATGCACCTATTAATCTTCTTAGGGAGACAAATTGTTATTTGGTTGGGGGGGGGCTTTCTTTTTTTTTTTCTTTTTTTATTTTCTTTACAAACTACGCTCCAAGGTCAACTGGCAAAATAAGTGCCGATGCTTTGAAGCCTTTTCAGGTACGTCTGCAGTGCTACCAGGCAATGTGATGAGAGCACGTGCTGACGTGGCAGGCTGGATTTTATCTAGTTCTGTAGGCTGAAGCCCATCCCGAGCAGCTCTGCCACCAGGTACGTGCTTGCTGTGAGTTTGCCGTGGCGTCACCGCGGGTGGCAGCAGGTTGGCACACACATCCTGCCCCGTGCCACCTCCCTGCCACCTGCCCACAGCCTCGTCCCTGAGTGGCCTGCCCAAGAAGTCCCCGTGGAAAGAGGTAATAGCGGTGTGGAGCTGGCACTCCTGTCCTAACGTACCCCTCGTGCTTGGCAGTAATCCCCGAGTCTCTGGCTTGGAGCGGGACCTTTTTTCAGCTTTAATTCTGCAGCATGTGTTGCACCGTTGGCATCATTTGAGTTACTGCTTCAAGAACCCATAGCACAGTGATGCTTTCCACGGCACTATGAGCTCGTTGCCATGACGTGTGCTAGTGGTGTGCAAGGCTACGAGAGAAGTGTTATCAGAACAGGAGCTCTGGGCTGGGCTCTGTCCGTGGCAAAAAGCGTGGCCTCAGGCTTGCTCAGGCCTGTCCTGGAGACCTGCTAGGCCAGAGCAGGGAAGGCAGGGTTTTCGCAAGCACTTTTTTTCCTTGTGTGCGTTCCCCTCTGCTCGTGTGCCTGCCCTGTGAATCTTCAGCTTCGTGGCTGCCAAACATGCGGGTGAAAGGCGGTGGTGTGCGGCGCTGGCCCTCCTTCAGGCCCCTGCACGGCCAAAGCAGTGCTGCTGCTTGAGCTCCAGCAAGCTTTTCCTGGACTCTCTTTTCCAGAACAAAAGAAAGGAGCAGAATCACATTAATCCTCTCTTCCCTCCTCTGGCAGATCAGAATTTGGATGGATTTTTGTAAGAAGTTGTATTTTCTTGGTTTTCAGTCCAATCTATCTAGTATCAGGAAAATACACATGATCGGTGCGAGGGCTGCCAGGCGTGTGTGATCACGGTCGTGTTTGTCCTGGTAGGACCACCTCTAGGACATGTTCTCTTTGAAATGTGTAGATTTTTCACTTATCTCCCTATCAGCTTTGTCTCCTGCCCACTGATGATAAGGCACTGGAATTTGGGTTCCTTTCACCCACTCCCAGCACGGAAACTGCACCGTCATCGGGGCGAGGAGCTGGCAGGTCTCGGAAATGATTCCTTGGACTGCTGCCCTTGCCGACCTGCTCTGCTCTTCTCATTGCCTTCCAGCAGCGTCACTGAAGAGCATGGGGAGACGGATGTCCGCCTGCTCTCGGAGCAGACCTGCAGGCTGCGTCCGCGCTGATATGAAGGTGGCAGATGTCTGCAGCAGATAGCGCTGGAGCACGTCGTGTCGGGGCCGGGCGGCTCCGCAGCCCTGCCGTAAATACTCCCGATGCCGGTCTGCGTGAGGAGGCAGTGCTGGATTCTACTTACATCGCTGTAAAGCATTCTGTGCTGCTCAGCACCTACCCTGGCTGACCCGTTTTATTTAGGTAGGGCGGCTGTTTAGTCCCAAAGAGTGGAATTTTCCAAGCCTTCTCCATTTCCCCTCTTTCTGCAAGTTGTGTCTGCCTGGAAATCCCACAGGTGGAGAGCAGGCGGGGACGGGCAGGTTGTTTCCATGTGCATCATGTTCGGGGTGCCCCGAGTGCACCTCATGTTCTGCTCTCCTCTCAGTGCTAGGTCCGTGCCTGGGGCTCAGGTGGCATCTGGGCATCCTTGTGCTTTGGACTTCCCATGTGGTCCTTCTTCAGAGCAGCCAAAGCCTGTTTACCCCTCGTTACCTTTATTAGACTTGGTTTTGACTGGTTATGCCAAATTATGATAGAACATCAGTTCTTGTTGAACCAGGAAGATGGTCCATATTCCTAAGTTGTAAGCCACCATTTACCTTAGCCTGGAAGAAAAAAGGTATCCAGGAACATCACTCTGGGAGAAAACTGAAAAGAAGCAACTCCTTCGGTATTCCTCTTGTACTTTGTTTTATCTGCCTTTCTTGTCTTGAAGCATCTCCTAGCTGCACCGGTTATTAGATTAGGATCTGATTCCTCTTTGCTGTACAACTCGGTTTCATCAAACCAGTGTCAATAATTGCCAGCTTAATTTTATGTATTATTAAGTAAAAATGCAATCCAAAACACTCTGAATTAAAAAATTATCATGTGGGGTTTTTTCTTCGAAACATGGAAACAAAGTCAAATAGCTGCTTTGTGTAGTAATAAAACGGCTGCATCTGAATCCAGTTCACTCAGTGAGCAAACTCCTTAGCCTTGAGTTTTACCTGCTTCCCTTCCTGCAAGGCTGACGGCTGTCCAGGAGGGCCGTGAGGATGGTTGCATGCAATGGGCAGGTGAGGCTGTCCCTTTGGGGACAGATGGCCTGGTCTGAGGTGCGTGCGGGGACAAAGCATCTCAAAGAGCATGCGAAACCTGGGTATGTAATGTTTTTCTTTGATCCTGTAAAGGTTTTGGCAGGGGAACTTCAGACTCTGGTTTCAGAAGCGTGTTTAAATGGAACGGCTTGAAATACTGAAGTTGATGGTGTCTCTTAGCGGCATAGCTAGCGTATTATCCTTTAGTTTTGCTTTCTTTGCTACTATAAATACCACATTTGCATACACAAACGCTTATTAATTCTGAGCTGGGTTTGCTGCTGGTGGCTGGGCTTCCAGTTGAGACCTCCAGGCAGCTCTGCACGGAGGTGAGCAAAGAGCCCTGTGCCCGCAGCTTGCCAGCAGCTTTGCCAAGCACCCTTTAGCACATCGTGGGGGGCACGGGGCGATCCCTGCCTGCTCAGTCTGGTGCCCAAACGCTCTCTTCTCCTGATGGCTCCTCCACACGAGAGGCGTCAGCTCTCCTGGTACCCTGAGACAACCAAGGCTGGCTGAGGACCTGAACAGCATGGGGAATAGTCAGGGGGGTGATTCCATGACGGAGGAGATGCTGCAAGGTGCAAAGACACAGCTGCGGGATGGTGCAGGGGGCCATTTTTCACAGAGGCACACACAGAAATGTTGGGTATAGCACTTTGTTTGCCTGGGCACGGAGGAGGAGGCCAGCAGTCAGGCTCTCAGGCTGGGGCTTGTTGCAGCTACCTGGAGCTGTCCGCCTCCCCGCAGCACGCCATCCTCATTTCCTCTTGTATCAGAGGCACTGGGGCTGTTTTAATAAGGTTTTCTTTCCTTTCTCTCAAAATCTACATTGGTTTCTTTCTGGTAAGTCATTACTGCCTCTTTTTTTAGGAGTGCTTCTCTTCCTGATGGATCTTCCTATTTTTTGTGCCTGAAATGAATGTTGTTTCTCATGCCGAGCTCAGCTCAGTTGACTCGAGCTGTCATGGAGATGGATAATGATACATTTTTTGCATCAGCTTTTAATTTTGGAGCACGGGTGGAACTCATCCAAAAAAGGTCCCTGCAGCCTTCCTGGCTTCTGAGTGACAGGAAACGAACCCGCTGCTGCCAGGGGGGCCGCAGGAGCAGGGGGAGCTGTGGGTGCTGTGGAAGGGACCGTGAACGCAGTCCTGGTGGAGCCAGACCCCCAGCCAGGTCCCTCAGTGCCCGGCAGCAGCGAGCCTCTATCTCCGTTGGGGCACTTCCCCATGGCAGGCCAACAGCTGCAGAAACCCCTCCAGGTCCTTGACTGCATCGAGCCTGAAGCTCAAAAGGGAGCCTTGCAAAAACAGACTTCTGTGCCGCTCTCCAGGGGAGGGGAAAAGCCAGCAGCAAGTCAAGGGAACAGGCAGGCTGCCTCTGCTCTGCTGTTTGAATTGGTTTCCAGAATGTGATTTTCCCAAAATAACTTAATTGTGTATTTTTTTTTTTTTTGAGAACATTCTATATTTGTCGATGAGCATTAAATTGACATTTTCTGAGAACTGTCCAAAACAGCTCTAAGAACTCTTTCCAGAGTGGCAGTACCTCGTTCGGAGCCCGTTGCTGTGCATGGTTATGGCTGTCTCATCTCGTGTGCATTGCTCTGCATTTCCTGACCTTGGATGTCACCTGTCACGCTGTTACGAGACATCAAATTCTGGAAGAGCCTTCTGAAGCTTTTGGCATTCAGTTTCATCTTTGAATACTCTGAATAAATTTGTGTAGATCAGCAAACGTGTCCCTTCGTTGTTTGCCTCCTTCCCAGGACGTTTCTGAGCATACCCCATTTATCCCGCTCAATATCACCAGTTGCCAAAACCTGACCATTTACCTCTGTGCTCAGCTTCCTAGGTCTTGTTCAGCTGTTAATCCACAATACTCTTTCCTCTTGTTTGACCATGTTTTACTTCCTTTTTTTCCTTCTTTCTTTGTAAGATCCTTTGACTTCGCCAAAAGCTGTCTGCAAGCAGAAGGGCCTTTCTCAAGCTGTCCATCTCATTTGTGCCTTGGCTTCTCCATCAATATCCTCTAGATCTGTGAGATGTGAATTTATGAGAGCTTGTTGATTGCCATTGGGCCTGTTCCTCCACGTGCCTCCCGATCCAGTCCCTTATTGCGTTTTGATCTGCCTGGCTGGTGCAAGCAGCCGTCCTGCTGGATTGTGCTGCCGCAGGTCTCGCCGAGCCCTTTTGGAAGATGGATGGCATGTTCAGCACTTCCCACTTCTCTGATGCTGGTACCAATTTAAGCGATAGGTTGTACAGCACGCTGGTAGTTCAGCAGTTCTGTATTTGATTTCCTGAAGAACTCGTAGGTGCGTTCTGCCGAGCCCCAGTGATTTGTTATTATTCATTTTATTGATTTTTGTCCTAACATTTCTCCTACTGACACTTTTCTTGAGGCAGTTTTTCAGACTAACCCTGTATATAAAACAGTTCTGATGCAGGAACCTCCTTAAATTTCTCCTTAGCAAACAGCATTGCAAAGATTGGATTTATCTTCTCTTTCATTCTTGTGTTCCCTGAATATTTCTATTGCAACTCAATCATCTTTTGGCTTTATAGGTTCTCTGGCAGATTTCCAATTTCTGAAGTTTTAGACATTCTCCGTTTTTTTTGGCCCAGTTCGCAAGTTGTTTCTCAAGGGCTTCTCTCTATGTTTTATTAGCGTTTTAAATGCAGTTTGCCAGAATTTGTTCTTTTTTGGATTTTTCCTCACGAAGATAAAGGTTTTGTTTTTTGAAGGTTTGTTTTTTGCTCTTGTAGCCTTCTTAGCCACGGAAACTTTCCTTTCTAGCCCTTTCAGCTGCTGCCTCTAACTTCTTTTTAACAAGCTTTCTCACCGTCTATAAATCTAAATCCCGTAGTAGTTGTGTATTTGTTTTTTCCCTCCTGGGAATAGACTGAAGCTGTGTCTGACCTGGTCACTGTCACTGCAAGTCCCTGGTGGCAGTTTTGGTGCTGAAGTTGGATGCTGCCTTGCCGTCGGGACCAGCCGACAACCCCACAGTAGCTCACGTGGCTGCTGTTAAAATCAGAGAGACTCGAGAGGGGGAATCGTGTAATTGCAGATTTACAAGATAAGCTATCGTAAACCGTGTGCCATAAAAATTCCTTAGTTACGTGCCACGGTTCAGCTGCTGGCTTTGCTGGCACTTCATTGACAGGGTACGTTAATGCGTGCTGGTAGCTGTGCTGGGACAAAGGTCTTGGGTTTTCTTGTGGGACCTGAGCTGGGAAATGTAAGCCGAGCAAGCAGGTGGGGGCGGAGGGACGAGGTGCTGCTTGGATGTGTGCTCTGCCCACCGCGCTCGCCACTTCTGGCGGGCACAGTGTTTTCAAGGCTGCCCCCACCTTTTATAAATTATATGGTTTTTATAATGCACGAATGACTTGGTTGCAGGAATCAGTTGGACCCAGGAGGGGTATGGAGGCGAAACACTGAGTAGGCAGGTAGGAATCGGACGGATGGGTGGGTGTTAGCTGGCACCTCGCTGTGACTTTTGGGGACAGCGTACCCCTTTCTGCCACCCCTTCTCTGTATTCTCCCTTGTGTGGGTAACAGGACCGCGTCTTGGTTTGCAGCAGGGTTCATCGTCGTTTCTTGCAGACCTTCCAAATCCTGCAATGAACAGAGAAGCTCCACAGGCAGCAGCTTGCTTTACCGCCAGGCCTGCAGCATCCCCGGAGCAGGACAAGCAGAAAGCTGACCTGCTGGCTGCACTGGAAGAATCCCAGAACTGTCTAGGTTGGGAAAGGCCTTCAAAATCATGAAGTCCAACCATCAGCTTGGCCCACTGAGTCACCACTAAACCACATCCCTTGGTGCCACATCCATGCATCTCTTGAATGCCTCCAGGGCTCCAGCTGCACGTCCTCCTGGTGCTCAGTGCTAGCTCTGCTGCCTCTGTTGTGCTGCAGAGCGAATTAAGCAGCGTGTCCCAGAGTAGCTTCTGCTCTCTGGACGATGCTCACGTGGTTTTGTGCTGCCATGGAGCAGGCAGGATCTCCTTGATGCCGAGCAAACGCAGCTCCCCCAGGGAAGGTCTCTGGGCTGGTGCATTAGGCTGGGGTCACACAGGGATGGGGTGTCCCTGTATGGGCTATGAAGGTAGGCATTTGGAGGGGGCCAAATGATTGCCCCAGTGAAGGGAATCCTTGTGCAGGAGCTAGAGCATGTTCTTAAGCATGGGGAGAGGCACGTCAGTGGTGCTCAGTCCCAGGAAGGGTGCCTGGCAGAAGTTGCATCTTACCTGACAGGGGCTGAGCAGCCCTGGAGCACGAAGCTGCAGGAGAACTGGGTTTTTCCACTGCTCACAAAAGTAATTCATTAAACACCATGACCTTTCACAAGAGTGCTTGTGTTAGCATCTGATAAAATCCCTTCTGACAGTTCCCAGTCACCATTTCATGTCTTCTCTTCTGCAGTCTTTTTCCCCGACCTCTCAGGAGCAGAATTGTTTTGTGGCATTCACTGGTTTTAAACCCTCCATCATACACAGTTCCAGCATGGACTTCATCGGGTGTGGACATAAGTGTAATTGAGCCGGGACAGCTGTATTTCAGATGGTGCTGATTTTTAATTCTATAGCTGCCTTTTTTTTTTTTTTGTCCAAGCAGAGTCTAGTCCAGAACTCCCCGTGTCAGACGTAGAGCCTTCAGAGCCGTGAAGCTGTCGACAGCAATGTTCCTGAGCTCTGCAGATGTTTCAGCAGTGCTAGTGTGAGATTTTTGGTGCATAAAGCCCAAACTGTAGGCCCTCCGTGTCAGGCAGTTCTTCTGTTTACCTATTGAAAGGTTGCATGCCCTATTTACTCGTCTGACCTGGTAATAGGTAGTATATGCCGACTAAAATTTGGTGTTGTCCTACGCGATTCCTGTGCTGAACCATAGGCACTAGAAATTATTTTTCTCTAAGTCACAAGCAACTCAAAACCGGCGCCATTTCACCTAGAGTGCAATTCCCCTCTTATTCAGCTACCTCTTCTTTCCTAAATAGGTTCTATTCACCCATTCTTAAAATCAGTCACGTGAGTGCTCACATCAGGTTTCAGTCAAACCAAGTAGGTCAAATCTGTGCTCGTAGCAGAGTAGCTCCAATTCCTGATTGTTAACCAAGCCTCCATCTTTTGGCTGGAAGCGTCTGCACGTTTCCCCCCTCATGCCTTCTCTGGGTTTTCCTTCTCATCACCTTGGTTTTATTGCAGGGAAACAGTCATTCGGGTTCCCTCTTTTCTGCTAGCACAGGAGACGCTCGTCCCCACTCGCTCATCGTCGGTGCGGATCTGAAGCTGGGAGATCTCTTCCACAGACATACCCAGTGCTTTGGAGCCGTGCCCCCAGCGGACAGGAGTGCTGCTGTGGAGGTGGGAGCTGCTGCCCAGTCTGTGCGGGGTGAGCAGAGCAGGAGGCACCTGGGTGCAGCGGCAGGTAGAGGCTGAGGTTAGGGGAGAGCTGCTGCTCTTCCCTCTCGAGCTTCCCATGTAAGACACCGCAGCCAGACTGAGTTAACAGCCACGGGTGTCCATTTTCTGTAATGTCATTAGCGCACAGTCTTACAGCAAAGGTGCTGGCAGCGGTGACAAAGTTGTGTGACAAAGGACCCGTTGATACACCTTGGGATACTGGTTTCAGGCCTGGGTCTCGTCTGCAAAAATTTAGTGGCTGCAATGAACCTACTTGAGTTAAATTAGAGCAATTCCCTTCTGCTTAAAGCTAGGAATTCCCAGACAAGAAGGCTGTACCGATTTAATGGGAAGGGATGGCAATCCAGTGCTATTTTATCGTTTTGTTTTCATCTTTTCCTAAAGCTGATGACATCTCTTCACAGAAACTGCCGTGCTGTCAGAAGTTGGGCTTACGGCAAATCATTTTTTTATGAAATTGAACTTTAACCAGCACACTGAAAGTCTAACATTTGTTTTGGCTGTAAATAGTGCTTTATTTTTAAAGTCTTCCCAATTCCTATTATTTCAATGAAAAGCTGACATTTTTACTGAGGGGAAAAAACAGACAGATTAAAAAAAATAAATATATCAGGGGCGCTGTGACATCTTACATCACTGAATGGGGTTTGTGGAGAGCCGTTCTGCCCCCAGCTTTTCATTGTGCTCTTCGTGATCCCGATGGTGCTCCCCCTGCCCACCCTCCTCCCCGACAGGCAGGGGGGCTCTGGCACGGTGAATTAACAGAACTGCTCGTCTGACCTCCTATTGATAACTCATTAGTGGGCAGTGTAATAAATGGAAACCTCGGTGGTATAATTCTTAATGAGCCCAGCCAAAGGCACTTGATATTTTTTTCCTAGACAAAATTATAACTCTCGATAAAAGTAAAAGTGATGATGAATGTTTGGAGTCTGCAGACGTTTGGCTTTGCCCCGTGCTCTGATTAAACAATTAGGGTTGTGCAAAATCCGAACAGCCCCCATCAAATGGGTGAAATCCTGCCTTGTTGAGGCACCTCAATGCAATTTCTTGTGAGCAGCACTGGAGGGGGCTTCCTTTGGAACCGGTTAGCAGCCTGATGCTAGTTGATGCTTTTATCAGCGATAAGGAAGGCTGCGTGGAGCAAAGCGACCGAGCCATGGCTTGATGTGACAACAGGGGTGGGTCCAGGTGGGTACAGAGCGTGCAGCCACCGCAGCACCCTAGCGAGAGCAGCGATGAGTGCGTCTGACTCGGCACAAACACGCTGCCTGTCTTCCCGGGGCACTCGGTGGGAGCAGGCATCTGCCCAGGAGAGGTGCCCTGCCTCGGGCTGGACCCGTGGAGGTGGTGGCGGGGTAGAAGGGTTTGAGCAAGGCAGCATGGATGTGGCCAGGTAGCTTCTCAGGTGCATGCCGTTCTGCGAGTGAATAAGGGCCGTGCTTTGGTGACGGGACTCGGTGGGTCAGGCTGGTGGTGGCACTTGGTGGTCTTGAAGGCCTCCCCTTTGGTTCAGACCCTATAAACACCGGCTGTGCTGGTTCCAGGTTAATATTCCCAGGCTTACAGTTAATTTCTGACCCCGCATTTAGGAGCCGTATCTGACAGAGCAGGCAACTCCCTTTTGGCCCTAAAACATCATGGGCACGTTGGCTGGCGCAGGTGAGAGCCCAGCCTGCAGCACAGGGGGCCCCACCTGCCTGGGGTGATTGTACATTACCCGGGGGGGTCATGGTGCTGGTGCTGCTGCCCGCACCTCCTTGCACCTGGACGGAGGAGGGGAGCCAGGACGGCACTTTCTGTTTCGATGAGAAAGGCACTCAAGCTAAATTAGGCAGGCCGTGAGTGCGGCTAGCGCCAGCTGCAAAATGGGGTGATAACTGCGTAACTGCACCGTTTCCACTCGCCTTCCTGGATCAGGAGCTGACCCAGCCGAAATCCAGCACGGCATGCAAGCGCCACTCTTTACTCTTCAGTCTGGAGCAGCTCAGTTCCTCCCTTATTGCCTTGCTTTATTGCGTGGTTCCTCCTTGCAAGAATGGGATTTCAGCCTGCAAATTCCCAAAGTGCTGTTTTAATATTTATTTTCATCTGGGTTCCTATTACTGTGGCAACATGGACTTTGAATTTCATTAGTTTTATGCATTTAAGTTCCCTTTTTAAACCCTCATAAGGTCAGACCCCACGTGGATGAATCGTAAATTTATTACATTTGAGATTCTGGGTAATATTTTTCCTTAACAGCTGCAGATGACAGGTAGGAAGGGCACCAAGGCTTCGGCCTTCTTGAGAAATATTTGTGGGTGTTATCGGTAAGCATGCACACCAGATTCCAGGGCTTTTAGGCAGCAGAATAATTACATAAACTCCCATCGCAGAAGCATTCTTGAAAGCAAAGCACTCTGGCCTCCAAGCAGCACAGGAAGGCACGGGTTGGGGTGTGCAGGGCACAGGGCCGTGCCCTGGCACGGGTTAAGTCCGGCACCTGGGCTGCCCGACGCGGGGGAGGCTGGGCGCCAGCGCAGAGCCATTAAGCTCTTTAAGTGCTGTCCTTGGGAGTACCACGAGCTCTGCTCCTAGCAGTTAAAACTCCCATGTCTTCTGGGGAAGGGAGGTGTAAGGGAGGGGTTGCTACAGACACAGCTCCCTGAGCGTCCCGCTGCTGCTTTTCTCAGGGCTCAGCCTTCCGCGGGTGGTGTTCTTCCATAGATAAGTCTCTTTTCGGTCTTAAAAGGCTCCAAAGCATGGGTTGTGAGGGGGTGGCTTAGCGTGCTTCGGCCACCCTGGGGTCTGCAGACCTGGGGGTTACCAGTTCCTGCTGGGGGTGCTTGCAGGGAGCCCGTGGCTGGCCGGGCACCGAGCTGCCAGGCTGCCCACGGGCATCTTCTGTGCAACTTTCTGCCCAGTGTTCAGCTCCGAGTACGCAGAGTAATTCAATTGCATCACCGCTCGGTTGCGTAAGGGAAAGTTCAAATCATACTCTGTTTTGTAAGATAAAGCGCATCCTTCTGCCGACCTGAGCAATTTACCTTGTTTGCAAAAAGGTTTTGCTCTGCGTCCATCAGCTGAGCCGGGACATTGGGGAAGCAGAGGGTGCTTGGGGGAAGGTGATGAGTATGTTGGCTGGGATCACAGAAATCACTGAACCTTGCCTCACAGATGTGTGTTTTGCTGGCATTTCAGCACGCCGAGGAGACCGGAGCAGCTGGACCAGGCGGCGGGACAGCGGTCTGCGTTCCCCTCGCTGGCACCGGGCTCGGAAAGCCCCCGGGAGATGCGCGGCCGCGGGCAGGCGGAGGGACAGCGGAGGATGCTCCAGGTGGATGCACGGGGCCAGAGAGCGGGGCGGTCGCCCTCCGCGTCGCCCGAGCGGGGCAGCACCCCCACCTCGCCCTACTCGCTGCCCCAGATCGCGCCCCTGCCCAGCAGCACCCTCTGCCCCATCTGCAAGACGACGGAGCTCACCTCTGCCCCCAGCCAACCCAACTACAATGCCTGCACCCAGTGTCACAGCAAGGTCTGCAACCAGTGCGGCTTCAACCCCAACCCGCATCTCACCGAGGTAACGCCTCTGTCACCCCAACCCTGCTGTCCAGGTTTTTTAAGCGCGTGGTTGAAGCTTTGTGGGCTGTGAGGGAGCATGGCAGTCATGGTTTCCTTCCTCCAAGAAATTGTACCTTTGCTTTTGGCAGCTGCAAAGCGTTAGAGGCATTGCTGCTGGCCAGTCAGTGGATAATTGCAGTAACGTGAGCTGTAACGAGGCGTGGGGGAGTTAAGGCAGTTAAAGGGAAGGGCTAGCCTAGTGCTGAGGTTCAGTCTCTGGCTGGGGCTTCTTGGTGGGACCTGAGGTGTGTGGCTGAGAGGAGGCCATACGCTTGAAGTTGCCCTGACCTCGTGGGGCTCAACAGTAGGAGGTGAAGAGAGCAGCAGTTGGCAGTCCTGGGGCGCTGAATGTCACAGCCACCACGGGGGATGGTGGTTTTGGGGTGAGTGGATTGGTTCTGGATTCCTCGTCCTCAGTGGCCAATGTTTATCAGCTGAGTGTTGTTTTTTACTGTTGTAAAGATGCATTTATCTCCATGGAGATCGCGATAAGGTCTCAGATCCCAGCAGAAGACTCCATAGAGGTTGCAGGATTCCCATTGCGGGTGCCCCAAGAGCTTCACCACAGTTAGCACAACCCAAGGGTTGTCCAGCGGAGGTGTTTGCTTTGTCATCCTCTTCAAGGGACTGGCTGCTGGGGGGACAGCAGCTGCTGCCTGGGGTGACTTTCTTTCCTTATTTCCATTATTACTTCTGCTGCTATCGTACAATGACACAGAAGGGTGCCTGCAGCAATCTGGTGGCATTGAAAAGGGCGAAAGGGAGGCAGCTTGCAGGTTTACACGGTTGCTGTATCCCTTGGTGATAGGAGTCAAGTTATTGCAGTTGCAGAATGGCTGAGGCTGGCGGGGACCTCTGGGTCCATCTGGTCCTACCCCCTGTCCCCTATCAAGCAGGGATACCCAGAGCAGGTTGCCCAGGACCATGTCCAGGCAACTTTTGAAGATCCCTTCCATAATGCAGGGATTTGGGGAAAAGCCACAGAGAACAGAGCGAGCCAGATGCAAGCCAGGGTGTTTTGGCACAGGGATGGGACATGGACAGGTGTAGCCGTTTGCCTGGAGCAGCTCTGAAATCCATACCTCTGCTAAAACCACTGCTGTTGTCTGAGTTTTTGGGGTCAGTGCCACGTGTACCCTCTACCATGCAGCTCGAGGTGGGCACCGGGAGCTCGGTGGTACTGGGGAGCCGGGAGCCCTCCCCAAGGTGGGTCATTGCAGCAGCTCCTGAGCATCCCTCACCCTCACCTCCAGAGGTCATCTCATCCGACTTCTGCTCAAAGCAGAGATCGAGTGAGGTAGCTCAGGGTTTTATTCGGTTGGGTCTCAAACACTTCCAAGGACGGCAACTGAGTCTGCTGCACTGCTTGCCTGTCCTCGGTACAAAACTTTTTCCTGTATCCAGTCTGATCCCTTAAGCGCAGCAGGTGCAGCAAGGTTGGTGCACGGTGATGTGATCATTTCTAATGATGTGATTTCCTGTGGTTATATTTTCCAGTTGTGTTTGCTTACAAGTAAATACATTTTCACAGGAATAGTTCACATCTCTACTCTGGCTGGGGTAGATACATCTTTCTAACTTCTCTTTCTGCTTTCAAGGCTCATAAGCAGGACTAAATCATCAGAAATGTCAAATTTTCTAAGAAAACCGAAACCAAGGAAACAAAAACTGTTTTACGCAGTACATCCTCTTCTGCACAATCTGTGGCCTGCCAGAAACCACAAGTATGGTGAGATGAGAGCTCCGCCGCTTGCTTGGCGTGATGCAGCCACGGGTAGCGGTTTCTGAAACCCTCGTGGGAGCCACAAGGTCTTGAAATAAGGTGTTTGTATAAGCTTGGCGTGTCTCTTAATATATATAAAATACATGTATGCCCACACGTAAAGGAATAACAGCAGGGTTAGTGTGTGGGAGCTGCAGTCTGTCAGGCTCCATCCTGTCACTTCTAAAGCAGATGTCTCAGACAAGGGCTCACTGTACCCCTAGCAAAACACCTGAACCCTGCAATTAGGTGATACTTTATGCTCCAAAGGATGCACGTTTTTTTAAAAACACTTTTATTTCATCAATTTTTTCATATGGCTTGATGATCATTTTATTTTAAAGGCAAGTCATGCGTTTATATCGTTACTGAGCAGCTGGCCTCTTGGCATCTTGCAGCGGCGTGTCTCGAGCTGACTGCTTGCTGAGCAAAAATATCCCCTGTTTGGTTTCTTGTTTGTTGTCTTTGAATTTCTTTGAGCATCAGCTCATCTTGTCTCGTGGGGCTGGGGAAACAGACGTTCCTGTCCCCTCTCTGTGTCGCTTGGAGTCTCACATGCAGATAATCAGATTCTTGCTCAAAATAAGTGCTGTCGTAGTTCTCAATTCTGTCGCATGCTGGTGTGCGAGTTTTCCCATTCATTCACTAATTTTTCTGAAGGTCAGTGCTCTTCGCTAGGTGGTTATTTTAAGCCTGGGGAAATTTGAAGCAGGGAGCTACTAGAGCATCGATAAAGACTAGACGTGAAATGTGAAGAAGTAACGAAATAATGTGGTAAAATTTATCAGTTTACTTGTACTCCCACGTATGAAATAGTGCAGTCTTGCAGTCCTAATGCTCTGCTAGGATTTTTTAATTTCTCGTTGAAACTTTTCCTAATTTTCCTCTGGCTTTGAGGATTTATTTTTTTTTTTGTCAGGCTGTTCTGCAGGACCGCCCTGGTACTGCTGCC
Organism: Cygnus olor; assembly: GCF_009769625.2. Classification (NCBI taxonomy): domain Eukaryota; kingdom Metazoa; phylum Chordata; class Aves; order Anseriformes; family Anatidae; genus Cygnus; species Cygnus olor. The sequence goes on along the minus strand of NC_049178.1, from coordinate 6,540,134 downwards.
ATCTCCTGTGTGAGCGAATAGCTCGGTTTCAAGCTAGTACAATAGGTTTAGAAAAGCTTTTTTCTCCATCTTACGCTTTGTAATGCTGTTCTTGTGGCTTCTGCCTGATCCTGCAGCATGTTCATCTGACTGGATTTGCTCTGTTTGGTATAATGAGGAGGCAGGCATCCTATCTGCTCCTTGTGGGGTTTGAAGTGTCATAACACATTGCTAATTTGGGAAATGAATTTCTTCAGTATTGTCTTAATTTTATTTTTTAGGTTGCTTTTAATTCATTTCCTCCCCATCCTAAATGAGTTGTTTGTTGTTTTGTTGGTTTTTTTTTAAAAAAAAGGTTTTGATTTTAATCAAGAGCAGTGGCACAGCATTACAATACGTGCTTTAATTTGTGTTGAAATGATGCTCACATCTAATAGGTTGGCTTGGGACTGTTTTAGGGTCGTAGGGAATCTTTGCATTCTTCCTTATGTTTCTGTTGTGCTTTTTTTCAATTTAAAATCGTGTTCATCAGACGCAGTTTCAGAAGTATTCAAATGCACTCAGTAGATTTTGATTATTTTTTTTTTCCCCCTGAGCGAAAGGAGCATGTTTATACGTGTACGGCCTTCACCGGATTTCTTCCTTTGTCAAACCCCAGCTCTGGTCAGGAGCACGAGGAGCGCGGCGACTGGCTTCCAGCAGCGGAGGAGAAGCTCTTGGTGGCTCCCGAGCTGTCTGTGCTGGGAGGAGGCAGCAGCTGTGTTGGTTCAGCTGATCGCTTCACAAAGAAAGAAAATGAAGGCTGAAAGCCACAGGAATCGTGAAGGTGCTCGTGTGCTGCTCTTCCTAAAGCCGATTGCTGCACTTGGTGTTTTTTTGGCAGGTGGAGGTGCCGCCGTGCCCAAACGGTGCAGCCTCCAGTGTGCGGGCGTGGTGGCATCGCGCCCTGCAGCTGGCAAGGCACACGGCGCTGGGTCAAGTCCCGCGTTTTGGGATGGCTTCTGAAGTAGCTACATCACGAAGAAGGAAAAGCCAGAAAAATCAATCTGTCGTTGCTGTTGCTTTGCAGATCCAGGAGAAATTTTCCACTGGGTCAGGTTGGGTAGAAGGAGAGACACGCTAGCTTGATCCTGAGTAGGCTGTTTGCTTTCGCACCGCTTCAGCCAGCTCTGAATGTGAATAATGCTTTTTTTTTTTTGGTGTGAAAATATTGATAGGACTCCTGAATCTCTCTCCCTGGACCAACAGGTTGTGTGCACGTATTCCCTTCCTTGCTGATGACCTTCACCTCTTAATCCCCTTATCTGTATGCCGAGCATGCCAGTCCCCACTCCATCCCGTGTCTGCAGCGTCGCAGTGAGGTGCTGCCATCACCTCCTAGCTGCACTTTTTTTTTTTATTTATGTTCTCCCTTTTTTTATTGGGGCAGCTAGCACTGAATAGAGCAGCTGGTCTGAAGCTGGAGAGCAGCAGACTTGCACTTGCTGAGGCTTTCTAAATATAAATGACTTGTTTGCCTCTGCAGCCACTGCTGCAGGCTGAGCAGGGGCTTCTGCGGGCTGTCTGCAGCGGCGTGCGCGGTGTCTGCTCGATGGATTGCCGTCCAAGCCGGAGCCAACAAAAAAAAGCTCATGAGTAATCGTGGCTGTTCCTTCCCGTGTTCTGCCTCTCGCTCCTCTCTGCATAGATGGTTCCAAAAATGAAAAATCCACTCGAAGAAAATGTCATGAGCAACTTGGCCAACCGGTGGCCGGTGACTAATGGGGCTGGCGTTGCTCATGGTACCGCTTCCGACGAGCCGACAGCAGGTCCCAGCGTACCCCTTTGGCGTTAAAAGGAAAGGAAAGCTGCCTGGGGACGTGCTTTCCTCCTTCACTGGGCTTTGTAAGGAGAAACGCAGCCGGACGATGGGCAGCTGCATTCTGCACAGCAGAGAGGATGCTGCTAGGGGCAGCGCCAGCAGCTCCCCCAGGTTTTCAAGCTTTGCTGTGTGTTTTTTTGTTTTTATTTTTCTTCCTGTTCTCCCAGGATGTCCCAGTGCGGAATGAGACCAGTCGCAGGAGGAGCTGCAGCCCACCTAACTCCTGCTGCCGGGGCTTCCACCAGCACTGAGGGTGTCAGGTGCTGCCCAGCAGCATCTCTTTTGACCTGAATTTTAGCCGATGGCCGTCGTTATTTATAGAGCCGTGTGGGCTCCTCACACCAGAAACCCAGCTTGGTTTTCCGAGCTTGCTTCTTCCTAACCACCCTCCCGCCTCTTGCTGGGGCACGGCTGCATTTTGGTGCTTACAGGCTAAAAGTGGATTTAGGTAGCGTGAAAGCATCAGGAATTTCCGAAAATAGCCCTGTGCAAGCAGCAAGGTGTCTGCAAGCATCACAACAGCAGGTCGCGCCTGCCAAGGTGTTCCTCACAGCTGGAATTTAAGCTCACGGAGCCTTGCTCGTGGCTCTCGCCTCCAGTCTCGGAGACATAACGTGAGGCTTTGCCCCTGGGCAGTGCTTACTGGAGGGGTGTGGTGCTAATTGGACTATGAAAACTGGTTAATTGAGCTCTGATTGAAACGCAGTCTTATCTAGACTGCAAACCTTTTGATCGAGGACAGCCGAAGGGTGGGATTTTTTTCTGCTCAGGATTTGGTTCGCCTTGTAAATATGCTGTGCTGTTGGCTTGGCTTTTTTTTCTCTGAGGGAAATCAAAGCGAAGTTGTTGCAATGGCTCAGTAGGAAGATGTAGAGAGGGAAATGTGGTCTTAATGGGATCGGAATAGACCACGCAGCAGGTCTGTGGGATTAAATGTGTGTCGAAACGAGTTAAGGCAGGGATGCAGCACGGCGCTACGACAGCCGGGGGTGGGTGCTGGGGGAAGGCAGTGCTCTGCTGGCTCCGGGAGCTCGTTTCTGCCTGTGACACCCCTGAGCATCTTCCCAGGCACCCCAGGGCCAGTTCCAGGTGCGTGGCTGGGTGCCGGAGCACGAAGGCGAGGCAGCACCCAGCACCGGTGGGCTTAATTTGGGCACGAAATGTCTGTTGGAACTCCCCCAGGATGGGAAGCAGGCCCAGTGCTGACCTTCTGCTCCCTCCAGCTGCCTTCTCGTCCTCCTGCCTGCAGCCCTGGGGCTGGGCTGGCCGGCTCCTTGCTGCCAGGGGAGGCTGGAAGGGGACAGGCGCACGCATCGGTCCTGCGGGAAGGGAGTTTTGGTGCCCCGCGCCCCTCTGCTGAGCGTGACACACCGTATTCCTGTTACAAGGAAGGAGAAGCACAAAGGCTTGGGCTCATATGTTTCGCAAAGTCTGGATTATTGTGAATCACCCGCTGTCCTTATCAGAGCGCTACAGACGGCGTTTGCATCAGTCACAGCACAGCCTGCTCTCGGAGTCGGCGGCAGCGCTCTTCCCGTTTAATTGCCGCAAGCAAGCAGCTATTTGAAGCCCTGTCCCCAAAGAGCAAAAGAGCTTGTCGTTGCACGGAACCCAGCTTTGCAAGATGTGTGGGCTCAGCAAATGTCCCCTGGAAAGGATGCAAACCTATAGGTGTGCACGTATATCACTGCAAGAGGTTGGCTGCGCCGCTCTGCAGCGTGGGGCCGTGGCTGGGCTTGGTGCTAACAAATGGGAGCACCCAGGGGGGTGTTGGTTTAATAGGTTTTTGCCTGGTGCAGTACACCAGTGCATGAAGACGTGGGAAGGGGGAGCTGCAGGTGCTGAACTGCCGCAAGCAGAGCTGGGAGGAGATGTGGCTGCAGCTCCTCGGGGCCATAGCTCCTCCCAAACCAGCGTAAGCACGGCTGTGGTCCACGCATCTGTTCTGCTCGGTCCCTCCTGCGCTCTCCGGCATGCCACCAGGTCTTTCTGTCCTTGGGGACACCTCACATTGCTCCTGCCCTCCAGGAAGGTGCTGCACTGTGCTGTAAAGGTCTTGAGCAGAGCGCGGCGCCCAGCAGATACAGCACGGGTCCAGTGGGAAGGTCTTGCTAAAAACTAGTGCTCTGTGACAAGGTACCCTGGGGACCTGGCAAAGAGTTGAATTACCTGAGTCTCTGGATTCCTCAGCAATCATAAACACGCTTACTGTGGGGAGAGGCTTGTCCTTGAGCACGCCTGCGTCCGTTCTGCCCACGATGAGCAGCGCGTGCTCTCCCTGCTGCAAAGCCTGTCAGGCCTGGGGAAAAGCAGCTATCCCTGGTGCTTGGTGGAGCTTGGCATGCAAACATAGGAGCAGCTCATGTGCTGAAATTTGGTTTTACAAACTCTACCTTATGTTCTGACCTGCCATATTAATTTTCCAGATGATATGATTGTGGCTTTCGTATTTGAGAGCTCTTTGAAAAATACCACCAAACCGGCACGCCGCTGCTGCCATCTGTCTTCTGAGTGGCTTCTGGGATGCCGTTACTTGTTCTCAGCAGACAATGGTTATTGTCCTATTGAATTAGGAGGAAAGATCTGCAGGCACTTCTGAAGTATTGTTTTCCATAGGTAACCCTGGGTGTTAAATTCTAGTTGAGGCTGGGGTCGCGTTGAAGTGACCCTCTGTGCAGATGCTGGGAGCACGTCCCCAGTGACAAGTCCTGGGATCCGATGGTTTTGAAGGAGGTGCCCTCGGAAGGTCTCCAGCACCATCACTCGGAGCCCCCACCTCCTCCAGCCACCATCTGTGTCCTCCTGCTCTGCCGCCACTTCCTCGCTGCACAAAGCACCGGGAGGCGACGGTGCCCGAACAGGCGGGCACATGGAAGGCGGTGTTGGTTTGGGTGCCAAATGCTCTCCGTCCTGCTGCTTCCCCCTCACTGCTCCATCCCTTGTTTGCAGCCTGGGTCCGGCCGCTTGCTGTCCCCGCAGCTCCTGTGCCGCCGGGCTGGAGGCTGGGGCGCACAGCGGTGGGGCAGCGCTGCAGGATGCAGAGAGCGGTGCTTGCTGTTGCCGTCACGTCTGAAAAGCACGCTGCGAATCAGAGCCCCGACAGCTGGCGCTTAAACCCAAGCTAACTCTGCTTGAAGCTGTGGTACTGGGACAAGACTTGGTGTTTCTCTCCAGAAGTGGTTCCTCGTTGGCGTTTGGAGCTTGGAGCAAATCAAAGGGGGGATGAAGTCAGCTGGGTTGATGCAGTTTGCTCTTCTTTGCCTCCGTTTAGTCGGAACGGACACAGTGCTCAGCTTGCACAAGGTATCCACCAGTCCCGTGCCCGTTCTGGCCATGGTGGCAGTGCTGATGGAGGCGCTGAGCATGTTTAGCACCCAAAGGTGCTGCACTGAGCTCTTGGACTGGAGTAGGAAACATTTAGGTCATTGAGCCTGCGCACCTTTACAGCACTGCTCTGGCAGAAGATGGGACAGCTGTCTGGAGGTAGCTGTCACGGGTGTGGTGTTTTCATCAGAAATCAGCAAGTAAGGGAAGCTTTTTTTTTTTTTTTTTTTTCCTCTTGGCCTGACAAGTTAATTTGAGCTTCTGTTGGATGCTGGTTCCTCTCAGCTCCTGCATGCCTTCTGCAGGATCTCCAGCTGGAGCAGCTCTCTGCTCTCCTCCCGAACGAGAGGATGCAACGTGCTGGTGCTGAGGTCCGTGGTCCAGGCTGGCTCTGCTGGGCACCCACCCTGAAGCAGTGGGAGAAGAGTGACCAGAAAGAGGAAAGTTTTGCTTCCAGGGTACAATTTTTTTAACCGAGCAATTTTTATTTTACATTTTTCTCTTCTGTAGAAGTTTCCGGTCCTGTAACCAAGGACTTAGCCTGTCCTCTGAGCAGAACAAAGCTAGTAGGACATAGCAGGGTGCTTTCTGATGAAGAGTTTGTGCAACTTTTTGGGGTCTTTTGATTTAGACCTCCATGGCATGCAAAAAAAAAAATCTTCATTTGAATGACCAGTTTTAATCTTGCTTTGCATTTGCATGTGTTAGTATTTTTTTTCCTTGAAGAAAGGGTGATTTAGAAGATTGAAGAAAGGGTGATTTGAAGAAAGGGCTGTTGTAGATGGGCTTGCAGTTAAGCACCCCCTTTTTAGAGGAGTATATAACAGCTAGGAAAATACAATTAACGGCGGCGTGGCTTTACAGGTATCTGTTCACTTCTAATTCTTTGCAGATTTTCGTGTTAGAAATGGTGTGGTTTTTACTTAGCAGGTGATCACTAGCACACTGTGTCTGGGTACGTTGGGACGGGAATAGCAACCCTACTGTAGAAAGGCTGTTCCCACTGGAAGCAGGACCTGGAGGCACACGTGGCCATGAGCTAACACGTGCCTAAGGGGATGCCCTGGAGACACCAGGAGCCCCGTTCTGCAGCGAGGAGGTGACTGTCACTGCCTCATGGCATTGGTGCATGGATGGCTCCTCCAGACAAATGCACCCAGTAGGGAACCGCCAGTCCCAGGCTGCAGTTCTGTCCTGTGGGGAAAGGGACAGCAAGTAGCAGACTTAAGCTGCAAGGAAGTTTTAGGTCAACGTGTTGGGACTGCTCGCTAACAGGATGGTTAAGCTAAAGCCCCGATATTCCCCCTTCTAGTGCCCACCCAGTAAACCCACGACTGCTGGGAAGTGTAAGGACCGAATTTGGCACCCAGGGACATGCAGCGGGGGCAGGAGGGGACATGACCCAGTCCTGCCTCGCTCTGTGGCTGTCTAATTTGTTCGATACCTGCATCTGCTGAGCAGCGTGAAAATCCAAACAATGGCACAGGCTGTGTGAGTGATTTCAGGCAATTTTGGTGATTTTCAGTGTGAGTGATTTCAGCTGGGGGCAGCTCATGCTGTTGCTCCTTTGGCCAGTGCTTAATAACAGGAGTTGCCTTTTTTTTTTTTTTTTTTTAAATTTGAGTTGTGGGATGAACCTTTTCACCTCAAATCATCCCCTACCCTGAGGAACTCTTGCAGGGTGACGGTTGGGTCAGGACTTATTAACGAAGGTCAGGTCATGGTCGCTTTGGGGTGTCTCAGGGCCATTGCATCAGCTCGCATCTTCTTTGCTATGGCCATAGATCTGTGCCTCACCAGTCCTGTGGCTGGCTAGATTGAGAATTATTCATGGCAGGGAACTTAGGTTTATCTGGAATAATTGAGTAATTAACTCTGTTTAGGTATGTAAAAAGATTGTGCAATGGCTTGTCTGTCTTCAGGCCTTACATTCTGCAAGAGCATCCGTTACATATTTAATCCATAGCAATAAAAAGACAGAATGCATTCTGCTTTGCTGCATTGGTCCACTCCAGTTTGTTCCCTTGCCCAAGCTGTTCATTCCAGTCGGTTTTCTCCAAAAAAAAAAAAAGTGCATTGGACTGAGACAAACGAGGCATAACTTGGCTGCTTCAGTCTGGAGAGGATGGGAGGCAGAAATGGCTGTTCTGTGGCTCTCTCTGAAAATATTTTGTACTATTTATGTCAGCACCCAGGATTATCTGTATCATTTAAAAAAAATCTGTCCCACGTGGTTTGTAATGAGCAAAACAGCAAAATCAATTGTGTGACATCTGTAGACGGGGCAAAACTTGACGTCTAAAAGGACCTTGAGGTACTCAGGCTCATTGGGTTTGTTCCCTGCACTGCAGGTGCGACCTCCAGGTGCTGTGGTTGTTCAGGAGCATCCCCAGAGGAACCAAAAACTCGTGGCAAGGCTGCAACAGGGCCTGCTCGGAGCAGCCACGTGGAGCCGTGCAGCAAATGAATGAGGGTTTATTCCGCACTACCGACAGGAAAGCGGGCTGCTTTTAAGTTAATCTGCTTTCAGGCTGCGTATCGAGAGCAACCCCTGTGCGTTGCAACAGGGGGGAATCATGCTGCTGCTGGGCTCGGCTGCCAGCTTTCCCCTTCGTGCCCAGGGAAACCCGTGCTCTGGGCACTGACACCAGGCCCCTCGCTCTTCCTAGGTTGCTATTTTAGTTCTGTAGAAGTCAAAGAAGTCTCAGAGCCTCCTGATGTTGGGATGCCTCGCCGCAGGGTACCGGAGCAGCAGCAAAACGAGGCAAAGCAATCCATTAGGCTTCCCAGGAGCGTGAGGGCTCGTGTCGAGGCCCTGCAGCTGCGGGGCTTGGAGCTGCACTTAAAGCACGTCCATGCTGCAAGCTCACAAGGTAAAACCCTGGGGGAAAGCTCTGCGCAGCTCCCCGTGACCACATGTGGAGGAAAGCGTCCTCCGAGCACATCTGTGCGTCCGAACCTTTCATGTGCTCCCACGGAAGGAGAACAAAGGCTGTCTAAACAGGAGCTAGTGAGGCAGCAAATCGCACAAGAAACATTCCCTAATGAAGTGGAAGGACTTGTCCCTTTGCCCAGGGCCGTGGCACTGCAGGCGTGCAGGGCTGGGCAGCATCGTGCTGTGACGGGGACCCCGTGCCCGGGGAGGAGAGGCTGGGGGCACCCCGGCAGGATCAGAGTGTAGGGTCTGGCTACAGAAAGGGCTCTGCCACCCGTTAACCCCTCACGGGGCATGGGTTTCTTGCCTTCACCCAGGAGGCAGCGGCTCCCTCAGCGCACTGGCAATGGGGACCTGGCAGGGGGAGCACCACCCTGCCTGTAACGGCAGGCCAAGGTTAGTTGCAAAGCTGTTCGGTGATGTTTCTTATTTTTTTTTTTAATTTATGTTTGCTTAATCTTTGTGTGGTGTGGGGAAGGAGGGCATGCAGATCCTGTTGTGCACAGGCAGGGGGTGGCAGGAGCAGTCGCCCCGGGGACAGAGGGGTGCGCTGTGATGCACACATGCAAGGCGTCTCCAGCAGCCTTTTTCCTGCCCTGCCTGTATCCGGGCAGCAATCTCCTAGCAGGAGCACATTGTGTGCACTCTGCTGCCTTTTCCTCTGCTGTACGCAGAAGAGATGGCACCCGTTTGTGGTTCCTGGTCGTTTTGAAAGCAGCGGGAGAAGACTCGCTCTCAGTTAGTTTGGGGGGTGCTAACTAGAGAAAGAGGCTTTCTTAGGGGAAAATTGGTTAATAAATGACTAATAGGGTGAAATGGCGCTGTCTTATTCTGCAGCTTGGTTCTCTGGACAAATGCAATTTCCCATCTGTTGTTTGTAGTGAAGGAGATGAGTTTTGGGGGTTTGTTCCTGCTCACCAGCACGGGTTGATTATTTCCTGGCAAGCGCTAGCACAATGATTACCGAGGGCTTCTGTGGCTTCCCCTTCTGGACAGAAGTGCTGAGGAGTGGATTTTATTTGTTTTGATATCTTTGAAGAGAAAGCTGAGCATAAGGTGGCTGTTTTCAGAAGTGCCTCGCTGACCGATCCCCTTGCCAGTTAAGTGCCTGAACACCCCTAATTGCACAGTCCTTCCGGAGCGCTGCGTCCTTGTGCAAGCATGCTTTACATCTTGACCAGGAAACTTCAGCCCACATCCCTGTGTGTACTGGCGTGGAGCTGGCATGCGTTTTGGCCCATCTTGAGGCCACACTGGGACAGCCATCGGCTCCAGCCATGCTGCAGGGGAGCCTGCAGAGACCTTGTCCCCCGCTGCTGTCTCTTCTCCTTCGTGCCTGCTCCCCTAGGTGGGACCCTGGCTGGTGCTCCACATTACAGCCTCCCAGGGGGTGTTTTGCAGGGCTCTTGTCTCACTTGTGTGCAGGTTGTGCACCGATCCAAACAGCGAGAGCTGCTTGCCCTGCTGTGAATAGGTAAGCTCTGGGGTAGGCTGTCCCTGTGCTGCTACAGGAGAAATGGGCAAAATCTTCAGAACAATGTATATGTTTGTATTTGTTGTGCTCTCCCCCAGCCAGCCTGAGATGGTGCGGGAAGCCTTCTCTGTGTGGTACCATTAGCTTTTCTCGCTTGTCAGGAGCTCTTCCAGGCTTTGCTGAGCTTTCCCTGCTCTCCCCCTGTAATTCCCACCTTCTGCCTGCCCTGCAGCACCCCCAGCCCCCTGCCATAGCTTGCTGCTCCCCCCCCTAGCTGGAGGCTGTCGTGTAGTGTTGCCTGTTCTCTTGGATCAGGCTGTTCCTTTAATTGCACAGCGCATAGCTCTGGCAGATTTTGGTGCGATGCTACAAAATGTAAGACGTGCCCCCAGAGAGCTCCTCCAGAGCTGATCCGGGAGGCATTGCAAGGAAGGGACGTTTCGTTGACTCGCTGATTTCTTTAGATGGTGGTTCTTCAGCTGCAGGCTAAGCTGATGAGCTGAAGGCGTGTGAGGACACTCAAGGCATGTCCCTGGCAGCTCTTCAGCTCCAGGAAGAGGCTGGGATGCTGCAGTGTTCCTCCGGGACAGCCAGTAGCACCCATTGATGAACCCCTTCTTCACCCAGTCAGTGATCCCTGGCACTGAGCCTCCCCTCAGGACGATTAACACAGTACCTTCGTTACCAAATTACAGCTTTGGCTATTTTTATACCACCCTGGCTCTGGAGGTTCCGGTGCCCAGGAAAGGTGGCGAGGGAGATGGGACCATGGTCTTCGGGCGCATCTGCTGGGGGTCGGCTTTGTGAGCTGGGGCTCCAGGAGGCCTGGAGTTGGAAAGCTCCTTCCAGAGGCTTGCTGTCTCGTGGTTCCCAAATGCGTTTTTCCAGGATTTCCAAATTTGTAGAATGTTAAATACACATTTTGGACAACTTGGAGCAAACCCACGTTCCTTTCCTTTGTTTGACAATGAACTTGTCCCGTTTTTCAGCTGGCTGTGCACCCAGTTTTCTCATGCCAGGAAAGGAGGGCAGGCTGTGTCTCTCCCTATCCTGTTCAAAGTGGCCAACCGGCATGGGACCTCTTACTTGAGATCACGTGGAAGCTCCTGGTGCCAGCCTAAAATAACCCTTTCAGACAAGTAACTGTGCTCCTGACATGCCCAATGGCCTCCTGTATGGAGAGCTGTGGCTGCAGGGAGGTGTAAATGGGCAGAGCAGGTCAGGAGCCACCAAGTCTCCCAAATCTCAAATAGTCATCTAATGCTGTCCTGTCCTCGTCCGTTTGTCCAGTAGGACAGCCTTCTGCATCACCTCCAAACAGTCCCGAATAGCCAATCTGTGGTAAAGATGGAATTATTCTTCATTATGATCCTAAATTTTGGCTCAAAGAGATCATGGGCGTTTGCTTGAAGCCTTTCTGTTTGCAGCTCACTTTAAAGCTCTTGCCTACTGCGAAGGCCGAGCACTGTGCTTAGGAGGCCTTCACGGCTGTGTTGTCTTACCTCAGGAGATCCAAACAACCTGCGCATCACCATCCTCTCCTGCTAACAGATCCAGGGGGCAGGCTGTCTCCACATAACTGCCTAAAAGAGGTGGTGGTAGAATAATGGCGGAAGTCCCACGAGCTCAACAAGCTGTCTCCGTCATCGTTTCATATCAAGTTGCTTTTAATTGGGCGGCTTCCTGGGTGTTGTTCTAGAGGGACTGGTGAACTGCAGTACACAGGGCCACACGTTGGCCCTCCCTGTTTACCTCTGTAAAGCACCACTCTCCTGTACCGAGCCCACCTGCAGAAGGTCAGGATTTGGCCCTCTGTGCATCCCGTTGCACTGGGTGGTTCAAACTTTCAAAGCTGGCGAGATGAGTTTGGGCACTAAATCCCCTAGAGATGAAAGGCCTTGTAAGTTTTACCTCCATGAGCCTTGTACCGAGCCCAACAGCATGTGTATAATTTGCTTTAATGGCTAGAAACATCTGCTGTTAAAAATGATGCTTAATATATTTGGCTTCCATTTCCAGTCATTAGTTCTTTTTATGCCTTTTTATGCCTAATTAAGAACCTTTTAGTACCTGATATTGTTTCCTCTGAATGTGCAGCTCTGTCGTAATCAAGTCACTTCTTAATCTTCTCTTTGATAAACTAAAAAGATCAACCTCTTTAATTCTCTCATTTCAGACATTTTCTCCTAAAATTGCTTTTACAGATCCGGTCTATATCTTTTGCAGAGTTGTACTAATGTTTTTTAAATGTCGGTGTTGAACTGTTCACGGTTCTGGAACGGCTCCCTTGGTGCTGGAAGCAGAGGCTGAGCCACCTCCATATTCCCACCTCCAGCTTCATGCCACCGCATGGAGCCAGCTCGGGTTTGCAGGAAGCAGAGACTCGGCTGCATCCATATTTATTGCTATACTGAACTCTGTGATGTGGTGATATTGCCACAGTGAGATCAGGACCCTACTAGAGAGGTACCTAAGCAGTAGTAAGCCCTTGTTGTCCTCCAGGTCTGCCAGGTAACTACTCTGAAATGCATTTAGCATATTCAGTATTTTATAGGGCTTTTTCTTTTTTTTTTTTTTTTTTTTTTGTCAGCATGTCACTTATTATGAGGTTAAAACACCTTTTGGACATCATGTATATTGCTTCCATTCATTACTAATACCAAATCTGCATTCTTAGCAGAGAATAAAATCAGGTTTGCTTTCCATGACCTATTTTCCCTAAAACCACATTGACTGGCATATATGCTTGCCCTTCAGTTCTCTGCTGCATGACTCCAGTGTCATCTTTCTGTCTTAGATGGCTGGCTGGCCTGTTCAGGTCATACCCTTGCTGGTTTGGTATTTAAGCAGAAGACATGCAGTCTTCTAAAATTCCCTCAGTGCACTTTAACATCAGCATGCAGCAGTTTTCTTAGCTCTCTCAGATCTTCTGGATGCAAAATTATTCAGATCTGCCAAATTTAAATATCCTTAGCGCTGGTAGATGTTGTTGAATGTTCGTCTCAACTGCTAATAAGTTGGAAATGCTTCATCCTTGAGATGAGTATTATCCTGCTTCTTTCCAAATGTTTACCAGCAGTAATTATCGCACTTCCACCATATCTTTCTCATGAGCAGCATTACCTTCTGCATCCAGTAAGGGACCTGTGTCCTTCCTCGGGTAGCCTCTGTCCATGATGCACGTGATAAATCTTTCCTGCTGCTCCCCAACAGACTTTTTCATGAAGTTCCCGTGTTTTCATACAGTTTACGTACTTCACAGCTTCTTGTTTCCATCAGTTGATACTGGTGTGCTGAGCTCTGATAATTGTTGATTTTATATTTCCAATTGTGCCTTTTTTTTTTTTGCACAGCAGTCGCCTTCCCTTCTAGCCAGCCTCGTTCACTCCCTATTGAGGGATTGGTTCTGTTTCAGAATCATCATTTTGCACTCCAATTTTCTTTGAATTTTTCAGTATTTCTGCAGTCAAATTTCCTCGGGTGAAGGAGACTAGCATGCTCTGCACAGCCAGTCCAAGGCTGTTCACGGAAGCATAACTTTGCTTCTTGGTATTTCAGAGCGTAATGGTGACTTCAGCATTCCAGTGATGGGAGCTGGACCTTGAGTTTTTGATCTTTTTAGGTTTTCCTCTTCTCCTTGATGGGTGTTTCATTTTGCTGCTTACCCAGACTGTTGGCACTAATGTAGAAGTAGTAGGAAAACTTCTTTCCATATTCCTGCCTCTGTTTCTGTCGTGTTTCCTGTGCATCTTCCATCCCCCCGTGGTTGGTCGGCAGGCAAGAAGGGGAGCATGCAGAGGAAGGTGATGCAAGCCAGCTGAGTCGTCCATCATTTCATATGTTTGAGTCTTAATCAGCAAGTACTCTGCCAAATCAAGACTTTCAGGGGTTGGGTTAGCAACCTTCACTCTTCCAGGATCCTTTCAGTTGTCTTTGATCCGTGTAGGCCACACATCGCAGAGAGGCTGGCCAGGCAGTGCAGTAGCCCCACATGAAGTCACATCTCAGACATTCACATGGGGAGCCCACCACACCGCTGTATCCCCTCAAGTTTTCTCCTCGGTATTCCTCAGCATGTGCTCACTGAAACACTGGTAACTATCTGGTCACTTCTGTCTGATTGGAACACTTTTTTTTCCTGTCTTGGTTGCAAAGCATCATTGATTGTATGCATGTACACATGCAAGTGAGCTTGTAGGCATGCACATGAACCAGGTTTAAGTGGAAAAAGCTTCAATTATCCCATTGTTCCCAAGCCTCTGAGCTCAGGACTGTCCTGGTGGCTTGTCCCTGACCCATACTCTGCTTTCGTGGCCATCAGGAGACGGGGGGACCTCGTGGTGTCAGGGAGCACTTCTGCATGGTGGAGATCTGCTCTTTCCCCACTTTCTACCTAGCCCTAGGGTCTTAAAGTGTGGATAAGATGATTACGCAGAGAGGGAAGATTTGCATTTCTTAGATACTGGGAACTTTGTGGGGGAGAGAGAACTTGAATAGAAAGGATTGGTTCTCCCTTAATCGGAGCTGATGGGGATAGCACGCAAAGCTGATGGGAGTTCAGGAGCCACTCTCCTGAAATAGCGCAGCGGGGAAAAACGCCGAGGGACAAGAACGCAAAAATAATGTAAGGAGTTCTGCACATCTTCAGTTTGTGGCTCAGAACAGTGATCGCAAAACCGTAAGAAGTTATAAAGTCTAATAAATATCAGTGGCTCTAACAGCCCCTTGCGATGTAGCTAATTGGGGAGGATGCGGTTGGGGTGACTCACGTCGGGTGGTGGTTTGGGCAGCAGGCAGCACCCGTTGCACGTGGTCACACTGCTGAGGGTCTGGAAGATGGACAGGGTGAGCAGAAGTAACGAGGTTTGGGGCACGGGAGCTCAGCAAGCAGTGGGCATGGCAGTGAGAAGAGCTTGGAGCTGATGTGTGACCGCTTCTATAGGGTGTGGGAAGGAGCTTTGGAGACCCAGGGACAGAAGATGGAGCAGAGTTGGAGAACGCTCTGGTTCTTTTCGGCCCCGTGCTTTGCTTTTCTTGGGGAAATCTTCTGCAAGCAGACCTGGGGTCTGCTTGCTATATCCTGTGCTATACGTTAATATTTGCATAGCTGCAGAGCAACCCGGGGATTCCTCATATTAGAAGGCTCGCAGCTTTCATACGGCCTCTCTAATTAACTTAATTCAGACATTAGTGTGTCACAGGGAACGTCTCTCAAGGGGGGAAGTCTTTCATTTATCTCCACTTAGCCAGGGAGCACTACGTTTTTCATTTGCATCCTCTGATTTATCCTTGTAAGAGTGGGAATTAACCTCTCACTCCCACGCTGGTGTTGTGCCCACCCAGAGGAGCTGATGCATTGTGGAGAAGCTGCTCCTTCTGCCCCTGGTATCCCTGGACCTTCTGCAGGTCCTGTGCTCACCCCAGAGGTGGCCCTGGCTGTTTTCCGGACTGCTTGTAGATGCCATTCGCTTGCCTTGAAGGGCGCAGGCTTGGGAGGAGGTTTCATGGGGTTAGGGAGGCCCCAACCAAGAGAAGAAGTGGGCCTCCAGGACCTTCTTCCTCCAGCTTCTGCACCCTCATCAAGAGCCCTCTTCCACCAGGAGGGAGCTGGGGGGACGAAAGCCTTATAGCTAGCAAGAGCTTTGCGGCAGAAGCCTTGGAAGCAAAACAAAGCTAATTAAAGCCTGCTTCAGCACATGCCTGTTATGCTGTAGGTACCTGTGACAGATGGGGTCTGTTCCCCGTGACTGCAAGACACTTCTGCGAAGAACACAGTCCTGAAATGTTTGCTTGTTTTTTTTTGTTTTTTTTTGGGGGGAGGAGGGTGATGACTTAGTTACATAGGATTTTGCTTACAGAGGTCGTTAGCCATGACCTGGTGGTGCACGTGCTGGCTGCGCCCTGCTTGCTGACGGTCGCTCACCGCCCTGTGTCCTCTTCTTGCCCCACAGGTGAAGGAATGGTTGTGCCTGAACTGCCAGATGCAGAGGGCGTTGGGGATGGACATGACCACTGCCCCACGCTCCAAAAGCCAGCAGCAGCTGCACTCCCCCTCGCCGTCTCCGTCTCACTCCCCAGCCAAGCTCCCGGCGGGCCAGGAGAAGACCCCGGCACCCACCCAGACAAGCGCCCGTCCTGGTGCCACCACCGCTGTCCCACTGCCTGAGACCCAGAAACCACAGGCGGCTGCACCGCAGAAGGAGCAGCATGGCCAGCCAAAAGCCGCCGCTCCTCAGGAAGCGGCAAGGTCCTCCCCGCAGCACCATCAAGCAAAACCTTCCTCCTCTGAGCAGAGAAAGGCAGTGGGAGACCCCAAACCCCCTGCCCCTGGTGCTGGGGCTCCTGAACAACCCCAGGAGGGGCTCACGGGGAAGCTCTTCGGCTTCGGAGCTTCCCTCCTGACCCAGGCGAGCACGCTCATGTCTGTTCAGCCAGAGGCCCCCTCTCCAAGTCAGCAGTCTTCTGGCAAAGTGCCTCCAAAAATCGTCTTCAGTGACGCCAGCAAGGAAGCTGGTCCCAAAGCCCTGGGGACGCAGAGCCGGGCTGGGGCTGCGCCGGCTGCCAAAGCAGGCAAACCGGAGCCGGACGTTAAGCCAAAGGAAGTGCCGAAAGCCAGGGTCTTGTGCCCCCTCTGCAAGGCGGAGATCAACGTGGGCTCCGGCGAGCCCCCCAACTACAACGCCTGCACGACCTGTCGGCAGCAGGTGTGCAACATGTGTGGCTTCAACCCGACGCCTCATCTGGTGGAGGTAAGGGGACTCGCAGGGCTTTCATCGCTCTCTTGTCACTTAAAATGGGGAAAATACAATGCGTTTTCCATCAGAGGCTGGTCCCTGCTGTATGAAGCCCCAGCCTGCGAGCAGCCTCCTGGGGGCAGAAGCAAATGCCAGAGGTGAATGCAAAGCTCAGATCTCCTCACAGTGAAAGCAGTGCCGGGTGTATAGCAATGTCCCGTGTTCTTTGTGTGCTTCCCGTGACCTGAAGTGGTGAGGAGACAAGGCACCGTGAGGCAGGAGGCGCTGGAGGGCGGTGGGGATGGCAGTCCCAAAAGTTGGGTGCGGATGGTCACATGGAGGCAAGGGAGAAGGCTCCATGGGAAAAGAGCCCTGAAAATCGTGAGGGGAGGGCTGCTGGGAGAAAAGCCCAGGGAATGTGGGAGGCTGCAGCCGGCATCGTGTCAGTGCCAGGACTGGGCCGGTTTGGTATGTGAGGGTGGAAGGGACTTGCTGCAAACAGGCTCTGGATCCCCTGGTAAATCTTCACCGGTCTGCAGCGAGGATTTCACAAAAACGTACAGATTTTATACCGATCTCACGTGAGGAGCAGAGCGAGGGGTGGTCGCTGCTCGGGGCACCCCCGGCAATGCTTTCCGCTCCCTGTAGGTGTTCAAGGAGTCAGGGGCCAGGGTAAGGAAACAAAAGCCGCTCACCAAGGAGTGTCCTCCTCCTGGTGCTGCAGGTGGATGTCTCGGCCAGGCGGAGCTTGACGGTGGATGTCCTGCCCCAGATGGTGAGGGCACGAGGGAAGTGGTCTGGGACCCAACAAGAGGGTTTCAAGCCAGCTGAGGGCACACGCTGGCCCGTGGGAGTTTGCTGCCCTCTCCAGATCCCCTGTTCTGTGGTGTCTGCGTATGGTGTGAGGGAACAGGCTGTGCACGGCGCTGTTTGGACGCGAGCAGCTGGGTGCTGTGCAGCCTGCTGGGGTGGAGTGTGAGGAGAGGAGGAGGAGGAGGCTGAGGTGGGCTGAGGGCCATCCAGTCCCACCAGCTGTGGTCTGGGAAGTCTCTGAATTGTGGTGCCCACCCAGAGCATCTTCCAAAGCCCCCGAAAGGAACCTTAACCATCTCCTAGCTGCCTCAGCTCTACAGGAGCATGGTGCAACTGGTGCAAGTGTTCCCATACCTCTTCCTCCCCCTTTGGCAGTAGGGAGGGAGATCTTACAGACCCCTGGAGAAGGCCTTGTCTGAAGTCTAGACCATCACCTCCTCCTCTACAGGTGATTCAAGACCCTTATGAGAGGGTGCCCGTGGCTTGCTTCTGGAAGTGCTGCATCTAGCAGCCAGCAAGACACAAAACCAACACCATCAGCATGTGGAAAAGTTAATGGGAATTTCAAATGACCAGAAGTAGGATTGCTAATCTTGGCTCCGTTCCACTGTGGATAATTACATTTTATGTCCCTAACTCTTCCCTGCAGTTTCAATTACAGGCAGCAATGTTCTCCCCTTCCCAAAGCTCTGGACGCAGGGGCGTGGAGCAGCACCCCTTTCACGCAACTCCCTTTTCGGCAGAAATGTTCTGCTCCTTCCCACCAGTTTTGTTCTAAAAGGTCGAATCTCAAAGAGGTTTGTGTGGTGAGAATGGGAACAGCAGCAATCTTCCCAGCACAAAATGACTGCTTTGAAACGGAGCTGTGTGGAAATTGGTGTTACTTTGGATGCTGGGATGAGACCTGCAGCAATAGTGCTCTATGAAAATGAGTTGAAGACTGCTTGGTATGGAGCATGGTATGTTTTTATTAGGCATAATGTGAGCAGAACTAGACTGGGTCCCAGTAAAGCACTGCTTCTTCCCTATCCTGAAGATTTTGGTGAGAAAAGGTGTCCAGGCTTTGTGTAGTCCCTTGCAAAGGGCTGAAGCCCAGTCTCGGTGTGCTCTTTGGTAAGGATGAGTTTCCAGGATAAGTTCCAGAAAACGCACACGTGGATGAAATGGCCGTAGCATGCTCCCCTGGACACCCCGTTGTGGCACAGAGCATTACTTTGGGCTTGGGTTGTAGCTGCTGACGTGGTGCTCTCCGCAGGTACCATGGAAAGGTGGCTGAGAGGCAGGTAGCCTCTCCCCGGCAGTGGTCTTGGATATCTAGAACGAGAATCTGGCTTAGAGTAGACGGGTTGGCTGATGCAAAATTATTTTTTAAGAGTTGAGGAATAAATGTAACACTTGAGCTGTGAATGTTGTTAAACTTTCTGGAAAAATAAAGAGGGGGGGAACATTGTAAGATCTTTTAATACTGTCAGGCTTTAGGTTTGCTTGATCTTCTTAGGAAATTGCTCTGTGGTTTTGTCCTCTGAGTGGAAGTGTTTTGCCTGCAGCTTGCATGAGCTTGTCCCGAGCTTCAAGATTCGTACACAAATATCAGAGCTCATTCTTTGAAGTAGCAAGGCTTGATCCATTAATTGCTTTACGAATTAGGACCTTGACTGCAAACTGCTGTTGGAAGTTCTGTGAAAGCTAATGAGGACGTTTGAGCCTGGGTCCGCTGATATTCAGAGGAGCCTGCGTTGAAGGCTGGGCAGCCACGGGCGGTACCCTGCAGCCTGGGCAGAGCCTTCCTCCCTGGCTTCAAACAGTGTGAGTCACGCCAAGGGGGAGGAGAAGAAGGCACAGGCTGTTGTGGCCTGGTTTTCGGAGGAAGGATGGAGTTTTGCAGCAAAACAGTGCTAGAAGAATATGTTTTCTGCAAACAGTTGCATTGTCACTGCAGGCTGCTGAAGCTTGGTCACAGTGTCACGGAGCTGGGCTTCCTCACAGAGGTGGGCTGCGTGCATTGACAGTTTCATTGCAAAACCACATAACCGCTTGGGGGCTGGGGAAAAACCCTAAATAATGTGTCCTTCCTCAAACAGGACACGTGTTTTCACTAACTAGGTCATCTGTACTGCCAGGGGGGCACAGACTAAATTCCACTAAAGGGGACTTCTCCGCAAGTATTAGCTCAAACTCTCACGGCTTAGTGGAGAGCATCGCCCAGGCTGAGCCCCGTGCTAGTGGCAGGGCTGGGTGACACATCTGCGTGCATGGGGACCCTGAGACCTCAGGTGGGAGCTGAGGGACGTGCCAGCAGCACTGCTTCCTGGCAGAGACCCCAGTTCCATGGTGGCATCACACATGATGCTCGGGACAAACGGCATCACCAGGAGCCCCTTGCCTCTGCCAGGGGCAGTCCCCCAGGGACAGAGTGGCCAGTGAGTGGAGGAGCAGGAGAGGCTTCTGCCCCTATCTGCAGTCCCCTCAAACTTCTGGTTTCTCTTGGAACCATCACTGCTTACCTGTGATATTTTCAGATCCATCCCACGCCTGATCTACAGATGGAGCCGGAGGCTCTGGGTCCCTGTCGTCCCCTCCCACCCTCTGCTGTGGCACAGCAAAGCTGCATCTCCCCAGTGATTCATTCAGCTGAGTGCATTCAAACCTAACGAAAGATTAAAAAAAAAAAGTAAAAATGCTGTTTTCTGGGGAGTCATCAGCTGACTTGCATAGGTGCTGAGCCACTGAAGGAACTGGTTCCCTTCATTTCCAGGTGGTATGAGGTGAGAAAAGGAGCGAGCGGGCAAGGTTCTTTTCCCCAGATCGCATCATTATGTACGGGGCTGGGGCTGCCTCTGTTGTCACTGTCTATGCTGGAAGCTCTTCTGCTCACATTTGTCATGGGCCAGTAGGTATTTCAGTCATTATTGCTAAGCTGTGGCTGCTCTCATTAAACCTGGGTGAGAAGCCACCACGGTTTTTGGATGTGTTGGGACCCGGCCATTGAATTAGTGCCGCTCTTTCATCCGCCAACAAAAGATTTTTGATGGTGTTAGAAGGCTGCAAAGGTCAGGGCTGTGTGTTTTCTATAAAAACCTTGCATTTGTATACAGCTCTCCTCCTTGCCTGTATCCAGAGGCAGGTTTCTTATGCAGATCTTGAAGGCGACTTGAGCTTTCCTCCTTGGTTTTGTGCTGGCTGCGAGCACCTGGCCAGAGCTGCGGCGGGATGCGCTGCGTGGCCTGTCCTCTCACAGGGCCTTGAGCCTTAGAGAGCTTCGGGGCACGGTCGGAAGGTGATGGTGAGGACTGAGAGCCTAGGACTCTTGAAGAGGTAGGCCTGAAGTTCAGGCACAAGCATGGCATTGTGGCAGCACATCCTGGGAGAAGGTGTGGGCTGTGGCAGCCTGTGGGCACCAGAGGCTGTGGCTGACCAGCAGACAGAAGGAGCTATAGTGGTGAGGGAGCCCAAATGTGCACCGTCCAGTTGTCTTGCTTGCCCTGCTACACGTTACACAGCTTTAAATAAGTCATTTACGTGACTTACCAGAAGTACAGGTGCCTGGAGCTTCCTCCCACCTCATCATGCTTCCTCCAGGAGCCTGGCTGCTGGCTCCAGCTCGTGGTGGTCTGCCCACCAAGTCGGAGCTGGTGCTTTCGGGCTCTCCCCCTTGCCCCAGCCTGGTGGTGTGCAGGTAGGAAAGAGGTTTCCATTGCAGGCAGGCAGACGCAGGGCCGTTTTGCTAGGATTTAAGGCATCCTGCCTTAAATCAGCGCCTGCTACGGATGCAAGTGATGTGGCAAGAGCTGGCCTGGAGCGTGATTGCCCCGCGCTGTGTGACGCGTTCCCAGTAACCCCAGCTGACCCCAATTGACTTCGGTGGTTTTGTGTTAAGGAACAAATGAACTGTGCATGTTGTGCCACTAAATGAGTGTGGCAGGATGCCCCTTTGCCTAATTAACCAGCCTGAAACAGGAGCTGGGACACGTCTTGTCCGAGGCCGCTGCTGCTCCCCAGCACAAGGCTGGGACCTCTGACAGTGCTGTGCCTCCTCGGGGCCCTCTCACGGAGTCGTGTCCCTGCCACACAGCATCTGCATCCCGACAGGAATTGGCATTTATTTTCGTGCTTTAATGTGTTATAAAAGGATGCTTTTCATAATGCTCAGGGTGTGCAGTCCATCTCCCAGCCCGGTGTCAGCAAATTTCTTGTTTATCTGTCCTTGCTACAGCTAAAGAAAAACTAGGGGCGACGTGCTTGGCTCCTTCGTGGGACACATTCCCTTGTGGCTGGTCTTTGCGGGCAGGTGTTGGCGTTACAAGGAGCATTCGGGTGGAAAGGGGGAGAAGAGTGGTGGTGGGAAGTGCCGGGCTGCTGCCGTGCTGCAGGTGGGAGCCGCCAGCCACAGCTCTGTGCCTGGGGCCTCCCGGCCCCTTCCAGGGCACCCGTGCAGTCAGGGGGAGGCAATCAGCCCCTAGCTCCTGGCCGAGGAGGATTAGCGGGGCTGAGGGAACGCTGCCAGCTCTGTGCTGTCCCCTGGCCCTGGGGTTGCCCAGGAAGAGCTGGTAGGAGCAGGCCCCGGGTGGTGCCGGCAGCGCTGCGGGTGGGGAGGGTTCAGGCCCGATGTGCCCCCGTGTGGGCCCGACGGCCCCCAGCCGCCCTGTGAGCAGGGACGGCGGCTCAAGGTTCGTGCACGTCCATTTCTGACGGAACCCGGGGTCTTCTCTTCCTCCTGTGGCTCCCGATGTAGCAGGGAGCAGCTGTTGTCCGTCCCCGTGACGGGTGCCCCTCTGGGGCTGTTTTTTTTCCTTAAATCTTGCATCCTGGTGGTGACAGCTTGGCAGGGCAGCAGCTGCGCAGGGTCCCATGACTGCAGATTTTAAAATTTTCTTAATTTTTATTTCATTCCTCATTAGGACAGCCCTTTCGCTAAGTAGGTCCATGCCATTCAGCAGCGTACGTGGCTGCTGCCGCTTTTGGGGAGACTCCGTGCTCTTGCTGCATTTTTTAGCTGTCTGTTATCTCCCGGTTGAGTTCTGACAACGGGCTCAAAGCGTGGGCGGCGGCGTCACCTTGCCACAATTTTGTACCCCACCCCAAGAAACTGCAAGTTACTGCAGGGCTGGGAGCTTGCCGTAGGACTGAGAGCCAGTGCCAGGCTGCAAATAATCAGGTCAGCCACCTGAACTGAAGGCAAAACGAGCGAGCCGTCTATGACAGCACGATGTGGAAGTCGGCTTTGCCTGCGTGAGCCTGCAAATCCCTTTACGAATGGGTAATTAACAGCTTGCTGTGACTCAGGAGTTTTCTCTACTGCTTAACATGCTGTAATTAACCCAGCCTGCCCGGGTCCTGATGCCTGGACCCAACGGGGAAAGCACAGGGCTGAAGTTGGGCTGAGTTTTGGTTATGGTGTATGACCAAGCAAATTGGCTGAATTAAGAGCAGAGTCCCAAAATGGACCTCGCTACTGCTTTCTCTGCAGAATCCCTGGAGATGTGTCTGCTGCAGACACTGGTCGTCTGCTGGCCGTGTCTTTCTGAGCTTCCAGAACCAGTTGCAGATGCTGAACTTCTTGTTGCTGAACCTGCTGTCAGCTTGTGGCCACTTGGAAAATCATCTCAAGAACTGCTGTGCCTTTACTCAGGAAAAACAACAGAGTCACGGATTCATTTCCTCCCTTAGGAGCAATTATATTATTAATAGACAGATGTCATCTGTGTGCTAACCCTTCTGATGAGTGCTTTGGAGGAAGCCACTGCCTACGCGTGCAGGTTGTTTTCAGTGGAAAAAAAAAAAAAAAACACTGAAAAAAAGCAAACTATGTATAAAAGCAAACTATGTATTCCTGGGGTGACAGTGGGGCAGGGGACTTGCGTTTGCAGGCGGTGCCTGCAGAGCCTGGGCTCACAGGGGTCTTCTGTGGAGCCATCCCAGCCACTGAAGCCCTAAGAAGCAACTCCACCATTTCCCGCTGCAGCCCAGGCTGGGGAGACAATGGGTGCGCTCCCAGCACGTGCAGGACATCTGAGCAGAAGGTAGGCTTAGTGCCACCTCCGGAGTCTCCTAAGAGATTTGCTGGAGTTTGAGCTTGAGCAAGAAACCAGCTTGCTTCCCTCGCTCGTGCTGGCAGTGGTACTGCATGGCGATGCTGCCATTGCGTCCCAAGGGGCAACTTGACCCCTGCTGCCAAGTGGTGTCACCTCCCTCCATGTCACGGTGCTGCAGCAGCCTGGACTTGAGTTTGCTTTAGCTGGTGGTGAAGCTTTATCCTTACAGTATCGATCCGGCCGCTTCCTAGAAGGCATGAGGGGATAGTTTAGGGATGCTCTTTTTGTCCGTATAACAGGGCTAGCTCTTTGTGTCATGCCCTGGCCCTCGCAAAGCTTTGAATGCTTTTGCCAGCTCATTTCAGTAGCTGCTACAACTGTTCCTAATGCTGATGGCATTCTGTGCAACCTCTACAGAACGGACTCATCTTTCAGAAAGCTGCCCAAGCTGTCCCTGCTCGGACGGAGGGGACGGGGACTTGGCAGGCAGTATGGAGGTGGGTGCGCAGGGCCATGCTCTGGGGAGCTTGGTGCTCCCATGGGTCAGGGGCGATGGACAGCAGCGCCCCCCAGCACGGGGAAGGTCTGAGGGACTTCCTATAGCTGGATCTTCGCCATCCAGAGCTGCCTGGGGAAAAACTGTGAGCAGATCAATCACTGCTCCATGTGCTTCTGTGTGCTTAGCAAGGAGTTACCGTTGTGCATGTGAAAGGTTGGAGGCAGCAAAAACAGGCAAAGTACAAGTCTGGAGAGGAAGCAGAATAAGCTAAAGCTGCCATAGTGCTTTGTGGATGTCAGAGGGGACCCTGTACACGTGCTGGAGAGCACAGAGCCCAGTTGTGGTGTCTGCAGGACTACGTGGGTCAGAGCCACGGTCTGAAGATGTGGTGGGCAGAGAGGAGCGGCTATTTTTGCCTGAGATGGCGAGGGGATTTGGCTGTTCCTGTTTCCATCCCTGGGGAGCAGGCTCAGATTATCCTGATGTGCTCTCAGACCATTACACAACCTGGCACTTCTTTCTTTCTTTTTTTCTTTAACGTGCTATGTTAGTACTTCATGTGGGAACACATTAGGACATTTAATCGAGCATTTAATTGGCTTTGTAGCACTGGATTTCTGAGTGGGTTGGGGACTGCGGAAGAGGTGCTTGGTTTTTCAGCTGTGACAGGAGCATCCCAGACTTTCTGTGTTGGTGTCAATCCACCTTCCAAGCCAGCATTGTTTCTTGTTATGAACCCAGCAGCATTTTGCAGTTATAGCCCGTAGTCTTAAGCATCTTCAACCATCCATGGAATAAATTGATAGTGAGGAGGGGGGCTGCTGATGGTGAAATGAGCAGGACTGGTGGGGAAGAAGCTACTGCAGATGAAGATGGGATTACTGCTTGGGATGTGCATGTGTTGGGGACTGCAGCTCAGGCTATTCCATCCTTCCCACATCAAAACTGGTGCTGGCAAAGCGCAGAGGCACAGCAAGGCTCCGTGGGCATGTTGATGCCATGCTGCTGGAGCAAGCCACGCTGCCGAAACCTTCGTCAGCCCTGCGCACGCTGTGTCCTTTACCAGCTCCTGCAGGGCAGAGCAGCAGGACCCGAAAGGCGATTGGTGGTCCTACACCCCCAGCTCTGGGGGTCGAGCTTCTGTATTAAAATGAAGAAAAAAAAAATCAACCTTCCAGCTATGTTAAAAATCAGTGTTGAAGGCACTGGGGGTGTGCTGAGTGTCTGGTTGCTTCCTCCTCCTCCTCCTCCAGCCCTGTTTGTGTGGCTGATGCAGGGCCAGGGGGTGCTTGCAGCAGCTGCACTGGGGGATTTTGCCTTCACAGAGGCATTTCCCCCAGGATTGCTCCACTCTAGAACTCTCTTGCCACGCTGTCTGCTTGTACGGGGCTGCTCGAGGGCTGTGGCCCTTGCCTGTGGCCTTGTTCCCTCCTGCACTTCATCCATCCTTGCCTCCCATTGCAGGAATCGCTCTTAACAAAAGGGATAAAGAGGGATAAAGGCTGCCTTGTGAATAATTTGTCAGATATATGGGTCAGGAACTGGCTGGAAACGTTTAATTAAATACCTTTTTGGTTGCCATTTGCCACTTACTTGAAAGGGAAATGGTTTGTGTTTGATTTCTAGAGGTGTGAAATCCTCATAAAAGCTGGGTGCAGGTGCTGCCTGGCAAAATCCCGAACAGTGGAAGCTGCTTTAGTATTTGTTTGTGCTGATTTTCTGCTCTTTCCAAAGGAAGTTCCTGGGATGGATCCTTGGGACTTGGCTCTCGGCTTGTAGAGGAGTTGGGTGCCGACCCTTTGCAGATGCTTTGAGCCCCCCAGGCACCCACCTGCCCCTTTACCTGTTTAAAAGCCCTCGCACGCCTGGCGTCCAACCTCCTGGTGCTTGTGGATTTCGGCTTTTCCCGTGTGTTTGTTTTGGAGTTGTAAAGCCTGATGCTTTAATAGTCTTGTTTTGTACATAAGGCTGTAAGCCAGCTCCTTGTAAATAATCAGAAGTTTATAGGGGATTAGCAGGGAGGCATATTTATCAACATAAATGATTGCAATTAAAAGCTGAGGTATTAACATAGTTGCCTATGCCTGATCCTGCAGCAATTGCACTTTTTCAATGTCAATTTTTTTCCTCCAGTTTCTATGCCCGTGAGCAGCCTGAAAGGGTTCTTCTCCGGGTGCCCGGGGACCCGTCAGACCAGCGTCCCCAGTGCAGAAATGCATGTGCTACAGCACATTAATAGCTAGCGTAGGCCACATAACAAATAGGATGTATATTAGCATTGCTAACGCTGGTGCAGACAGCCCTGGTCACCCCCGAGCAACTGGATGAGGAACGTGCCACGAGACGGAGCTCGCAGAGGGAGCGTGGCCGCGGGCAGACTGCATTGGCTGGCATCGGCTGGAGCAGACTTGCCTGCAGTCTTGGAAAAGGTGGCCCAGAAGTGTTTATCGCCTCCTGCTTTGGGAGGAGGTTCTGGCGGTGGTGCCTGAAAGGGCACCTGGCGGGAGAGCTGGGCAGCATGCAAAACGAGCACTGTTGCTTCCTCTCTCTGCTGCAATCCCAGCAAAATGCAGGTGCTCGCCCTGCACAAGTACCGAGCTGCACTGAAAATCCCCGAAGTCTCAGTGCCAGCTCTTGCCTGAAATTCCCAAAGAGGGCGAATGCTGCAAGCAACCCCTCCCCTGGGTGTGGAAGCGAGGTGAGGCGGCCTGGGAGCCTGGTGGGTGCACTCAGCGTGGCATCAGCGCACCGGGAGCTGAGGGCAGCTGGCAAGGCTGCTCTGTGTTCCTGCTGCAAGGATGCCAACAGCGCCAGTGCTCCAGAAATTTCCAGGGGAGCCTCCTGAGCCGTCAGGAGGAGATGCAAAACTTCTTTTTAAATCTGCCTGCCTCGCGTGTGTGGCAGAGAGAAACTGCGGGGGGCAGAGGTGTCACCAGGCGCTCCCGTAACTGCACCACAGAAATGTTTCCGCTTCCGAAGGTTCTCCTGGTTCCAAAAAGCTCTCAAGGTGCTTCTGGAAGCAATTCACCAACGCAGCAAATAGTTCCAGCTAATTAAGCCTGTTCCTAAAGCCCCCGATAACACTTTGCAATTCCAACAGTTTTCCAGCCTGCTCGGAAGAGCAGCAGCTTTAAAGGAGCAGCTGCTGCCGTGTACCCGTCCGCCCTGCGCGGCTGCAGGAATTATCGTGCTCTCTCGTCTCCACCTGTCCTGGTGGGGCGTGGAGCTGCAGGCTGCCTTGTCGCCAGCTCCGCACGGGCTGGGGGGGCTGAAAGCTCTCGGGCAGGGAGGATCCTTGCAGCCCTAGAGGCGTTCAGGCTGGGTTGTGCAGAAGCCCCGCAGAGGGGAGCGCTCCCAGCTCCCCCCAGCCTCACGGGCAGGAGCTGGTGGAGCCAGGGCTGCTCCCAGAGGGCCTTTGCAGGGGCTCTGCCTCCATTTGGCACGGATTATTTCGGTTCTTCTGTTTGTGCCTTGCTGCGAGGCTGTGCTGAGCCAACGGCAGCTGTTCCTGCGAAGTGGTATTTGAAAACCAGGGCAAGCTTCTCCCACATCTTTGCTCTCCTTGCCTGGAGTTCCCACCCGAGCCCTGGGCTGCCTCAAAGCTCCTCCCGGCAAGTGCCACGAAAACGCCCCGAAACCCTTCAGCAGAGCAGGGAGCTCGCTGCAGAAGCCTTCTCCTCTGCTTCTGCTCCTCGCCGTTATCTTCCCACTGCCATCTGCCGCGCGTGCTAAAATAAGGCAGCATGTTGGGGACGAGGCGTGCTGTGCTCGGGGAGCCCCACGTGGCCCTGCCGGGCTGCACGAGCGCTGGCTTGGCGCGGTGAGTGGGGCACGTGGGGCCCTGTGCTGGTCCCCTCGCGTGGTGGCAGCCCAGGGGCAAGGAGCTGCCACCGACGGCAGGGTTTGGCTCCTCCATCTGGGGGTGCCTGGGCAGAGGTGGCTGCGGAGGCAGCTCTCCGTGACCACAGGCACCTCCTGGGCACAGCTTTGGGCTCCCCACCCTGGCCATGCTCTCCCTCCCGGGGCAGGTGATGACTTGCTGATGTGTTTGAGGCAGTTACAAACGAACCTTGCCTCGAGGGACCTTAAGCACGTGGAGAAAAGCCCCAGTCCTTCGTGCCTCCTTCATCCTGTGATTCCTTTTCTTCTGCTCTCCTTGGGGAGCAGGAGTGGCCTCAGGGGAATGGACCCAGCAGCACCTTTGCCACTGTCTCCGTGGGCACGATGAAACTTCTGGAAGCCTTCCCAGGGCCGTGCCGTACCCCCGAGGTGAGCGCTGGAGGCAGGATGGTTCTCGGCTGGCGCTCAGCAGCAAGAGAGGTACGGCAGAGCGAGGACCCGTGCTGACTCCTACATTTCTCACGATGCAAATGCAATCAGAAAGGTGAAGTTACAAGCAGGTAGCGACATTTTTCACACGTTTTGGCCCAGAGGCCTCATTGCCCTGAGTTGCTTGGAGCACAGCATATCAAAACGTTGCCATCA
This sequence comes from Cygnus olor, assembly GCF_009769625.2. Taxonomy (NCBI): domain Eukaryota; kingdom Metazoa; phylum Chordata; class Aves; order Anseriformes; family Anatidae; genus Cygnus; species Cygnus olor. The sequence goes on along the minus strand of NC_049178.1, from coordinate 6,511,998 downwards.
GGATTCGGTGGGGCTCTGCCCACCTCCCCGGGGTGTGCTTGCCAAGGAGGTAGCGGCGGTGGCTTCCCTTCATTCCATCATTAGAGAGTTCAAATCCTCCTTTTCCTCAGAGGGGAGGACTTTAAAGTATGCTGTATATCTCAGCTGCTTTGTTCTGTGTCTTTTGTGATGGCTTGGGTTTGGTGTGGTGTTTTTTTTGGTGGGATATTTTTAATTGTACGTGCGGAGCCCAAAGAGCACCCGATTCCCAAGCCTGCTCCAGCAGAAGAGTACGGATTTCAGTGGGCTTTAGTTGACGCGGAGAACAAATATTCTCACGGAAGGCCTAGTTTGGGAAAGAAAGAAGCAATGGGGTTGGGAACAGCCCCTGGCAGCGTGAGCGTGGGACAGGGCCAGCGCTGTGGTGGTGCCCGGGGGCTCTGGGCTGCCCCGGGTTCCATCCTGTGGCGCTGGACACAGCACGGCTGAGCAACACCCGGTGCCGCCTTGCAATTGCAGGCGTGGGTGAGTGGGCATCAGCACGCACGCTGCTCTGACAGGGCTCGGCGTCTGCGAGGTAACTGTGAAATTCCCATCTTTATGTAATTTCCTGACTCGCCTGCAACTGTTAAGCATGACCAAGAGTCATCTGTTTGCCGAGAGCAAATGGCGCATCAGGAAAAGGAGAGCAAAGTGGGGCTGGGCAGCAGTGTTTGTAAGAAACGTGGGCTTTTCTTTGGGCTGGGAGTCGGGGCAGCGTGCCCAGTCTTCAGAGCAGCAGCAGCAGGTTTCTGGGGTGCCCCCAAAGCCCTCCTACCACGGGGTCTGTTGCGATGTGCTGAGGGTCCGTGCGGCGCGGGTCCGCCTTGGACTGCGGGGGACGAGGCCCCATGCGCGTCTGTCGCTGCAGAGAGGGCAGCTGGAGAAGGAGAAGCCTTCACAGATGCACATCAAACCGAGCAAATAGCCCTATTGTTAATTTAAAAAAAAAAAAAAGCAACCATTTTACGTGGATGTCACCATTTCATTTTAGCTTCTTGGCTTCGTTCTTGCTCCGTATTTTCATTTTATCTTGAGATTAAAGATCTCAGCCGCAATAACGGCCCCAGCCCCGGCAGGCAGCTGCAGACATCAGGCTGCACCGTCAGAGCGGCTCAGCCCCATCGCGGGCTGCACAGGACTTCCCTGCTCCCTGTTCCTCCATGCCCGTAAGCATTGTGCTGAAGCTTATCAACGCTGATTCTGCTTGAAAAGAGGCAGACGCTGGGGTCTGGCAGCCACCTATCGTTCTGAAGATGCCGATGCTGAGGTCGGACCCACCGAGATGTTTTGGTGGAGCTGGGACCGGAGCAGGATCGGCCCGGCTGGACCCCAGCAGGTGGGAGCTGCCAGCCGCGCTGCCCGAGCTGTGCTGCAGGGAAGGGGATGGAAGAGGGCACGCAAGGCCCTGGCACGGGAGGGTGACGATGTGTGTAATTGGGGGAGTAAAAGGGCTCATCCGTCTCTGCTGTAGCCATCTGCGTTCCTTTTTGCAGCCTTTTACTGTAATAGATTATTGACCTGCACGGAAGCGTGAAAGATCAGGGGAGTTAATTTTTCAAACTTACCACTTGATGTATTCCATAAAGGTAGGTCGTTTAATTAAAATACTTCTGCTGCTGGATTCGGAACTCGTGATCTTGAGGCTTGGATCAAGGCCTATGGTGGTTTTTTTGTTTTTTTTTTTTTGAAAGAGCAGTCAATTAAAGGAGTCAAACAGAAACTAAAGTTCCCAGTTATCTAGGAATACATGGATTTCAGGATAAAAATGCTGGCAGGGGCCAAGTGAGCATGTAGAAATAATAGAACATGATGGAGGAGGAAAGAAAGGAAAGGCCGAAATCCCTGGGAGCTGTGGGTTACTCCCAGGATGACTGTGAAGATGCACGTGTGTCTGCGTAGCACGGGCTGCCCCCAGCATGAAGGTGAGGCCCTTGGTGACATTTTTCACAAGCTGGGCAGCCAGAAGAGCCCAAAGGTGACACACACACCCCCCACAGGGGTGTAGGACAGCCGCCTGCTGGGTGTGAGGTGCAGGCAGTGAGTCTCGGTTGCGGCGCATCCAGCCACCTCGGTGGGGAAGGTGATCTCCGCTGGGAAAAGGCTGCCATTAGCTCTACAACTCTGAAAATGTTATGTAATTTCGCAGATACCGTGGGCCATCAGCTTGTACTGATGGCTCTTCAACGTGCTTTAAAAATGATCCATCACGGGCATGAAATAGGTTCAAACCCCAAAGGAGGGAAGTGGTCAGGGTCTGCCCTCACTGCTGCTGTTCTGGCTTGTGGGGGGACACAGCGATCCCCGGGGGGTAGCCGGTGAGGATGCTGATTTTCTTCTGCTTTGCAAGCAAGCGGCTGCTGCCTGGCAGACGTGGGGCTCTCTGCAGCTCAGAAGAGAGCAATCAGACAGCTTGAATCTGCTTTTATCAGAGGCAGAAAATTGCTCGTTGGATGGCTGGGTATTTTAGTCAACACTGGTGCCTATGAAAAAGCAAGGTTTTGATTAAATAAGATTTTTCAGATAAATTTAGCTTATCATGGGCTTTTTTTCCCCCTTTCTAGCGGAAAAATGAACAGAATACTATAGTTCTTTTCTGCAGTTTTGCTAGGTTTCTATTTGCAAGCATTATTTTGCTGCAGACTTGAAATCTTCCACGGACAGGTTCCAACGGCTTCCAGAGAGGAGCAGTTACTCCATCAATGCAGGCACGGTGACAAAGGCATGAAATAATAGCACGAAGCATCTTGCTCCAACGTTGTGCCCGTGCAGCAAGAGGAGCTAAGAGACAGCGATCGGGGCCGGGGCTCCTGGGGGCCCGGTGTACGTCCCCTGGGCGTTCCTGCAGAATTCTTGTTATGCAGACAGCGTTCGGAGATCCTCCCGCTACTGTTAACCTTGGCTGAGAGCTACATCCTGATAATGTGGGCTGTGAAAGATAAGGCTGCCTGGCAGGCTGATAAATCTGTTTAAGGAGGACTTCTTCCCCGAGTAAATTACAATGCACATGGATCGACTGGAACAAAAACGAACGATGTATTACTGCTTTATGGATGGGGGGGATAATGTCCCCTCTCTGTGCTGCTGGGCTTGCTGCAGGACAGGACCACGTCCTGTCTTCTGCGTGGCTCACTGATGGTCCTCGCAGCCTGGTTCGCGGTGGGAGAGGCTCAGAGTGGCCATCAGGAAGGATTTCTTCACGCAGAGGGCGGCTGGGCACTGGAATGGGCTGCCCAGGGCAGTGGGGAGACCCCAGCCCTGGAGATATTTGAGAGACGTGGAAGTGGCACCAAGGGACGTGGTTCAGTGATGGGACTCGGTTGGCCAGGCTGCTGGTTGGGCTTGGTGATCCTGAAGGACTTTGTGGGATATTTTCTACTGGCGTAGCAGGGATTGTATTTTGTCATTTTTTGTCTCTTCAGCCTTTACCTTTTGCAGTCAGTGGTTGCCACTTCTCATCCTCCAGCACTGCCAGGAGCTCCCTTGCTCCTGCTGGATGTGTTCAGCTCCACGACCCCCTTCCCCATGTCCCTGCAGTGCCGCCACCAGCCCCAGGAAACCCTGCCCAAGAAGGAGTGCCGTGCCTCCCCACGGCAGCCCCCAGTGCTTTGGAGACTTTCTGTTCCCCTTCTTCCCGGCAGGGTCCTCGCCGAGTCCATCAGTGGTCTGTAAATGATTCAGATAGTTTTATAAATGTCACATTACAGGAAAATAGGAAAATATGGACCTTCCTGGGGACAGCCGTAGCTAATCTTTGAAAAACAGACCCAACCCTCTTCTGGTTTAATACTGTTGGCTATATTTTATTGCGAATAGAAAATCTTCTTAATTCTTCATCCATTTGGATTCAGTCTCTTGGAACTGAGCTGGTAGTTAATTTAGCTCTTTCTCCAATATAAAAAGAAAAAAAAAAAGAGGAAGAAATAGCAGGGCTCGGTGAAAAGAGAAAAGAAAAGCACTTGCAGCGGCTGAGACTCCCTCTCTTGTTCCTCCTATTCTTCTTACTCTTTTCTGGCACTTTTCTTAAATACGCAGAGCTGCACTCGCGCTGTTTGTCCCTCAGTATCACGCTCAGGTGCCCAGTCTGGAAGGTTTGTTTCTCCCTATCCGTAAAGATGTCCAAGAGGCTGAGTCTGTCCGGGCAGCCTCGTCCACGCCTGCTTGCTGCAGCCGGGGAGCTCTGGGAGCTGCTGGGGCGCTGGCGTAGCACAAAACGTATGGCAGTGGCCAATCACCAGGAAAAAAAAAGGAGCACATCCAGCGTGGAAACAACAGCGGGGATAAACGAGGAGCAAAGCGCTGCTCGGCAGTGGCTGGCTTTCCCACTTGCGTTTACGTCCACAGCTGCTGCTGTGCCGGCTGACTGCGCCTCTGCTTCCCACCTCTCCTGGGAGCCTGGCTCGTCCCAGAGCACCAGCAGGGGCCCGGTGAGAAGCAGCACTCCTGAACCCCAACTGCGGGCAGCGGGAGGGCTGGGGTGTGCTGTTTTCTCCCAGCAGCCCTGTGGCACCCATGCTGCACAGATGTTATTTCTGCAGCAGCTGCTTCTGTTGCTGGATGTACATGTCATGCGGTGATGCTGCCGTCAAACAGCCCCTTCCCAGAGAGACCAATGCTCACCCACAGCCCTGGGAATCTGTCCCGGGGCTTTTAGATGAGCCAAGAGCATCAAAATTATCTCTTCTATATCCTACTCTTTTTTTTTTATCTAATGAACTGGAAGGAAATATGTTGAGTGGGGAGGAATGGCTATATATATTCTCCAAAAGGACCAGTTTCAAAATTTTGGACAGCTGTGTACCCTTTTTTAGCAGCCCCTTCACACAGCCCACACAGCACCCAGCACTTGGAATTGGGCTCGTTTGGAAATATGCTTCCTTGATTGCAAAATAGTTTAAATCCTTTAACTTAGAAACATTCTTGCGACTCGAGAAGATTTTTAGCTCAGTAAATACAGAAGGTACTTCCTGCCGCATGCGGCTCTGCTAATTTTGGAAGTGGGTGGAAAATGACTAGGGGGCAGAGAGTAGAGGCACATTTGGGGGATTTTGGGTCATCACAGCTCAAAGCACGGGCTACGGGTGCCCAAGGATGCTGGTCAGAACAAAGCATCCCTGCCCATGCCGCCTTGTGGCACCTTGGTGCTGTACCCCTGCCCAGCCCTCGTTGCACAAGCGTGCAGCCTGTCTGCAGCCAAGCCCCTGGGTTTCTGGGAGAAGAAAACTGCCTCAGACAGTCTGCGTTTAAGAGGTGAACTCCAAAAACCGAGCAATTCAAGAGCCCGCATAAAGCGTCCCAGAAGGATTCGTTTGCAATCCCCGGGGTTTCAGCCGCTGGAAGCGGGGGACACCTCCCTGGCAGGGTTTCGGCAGCAGGGATTGTGCCGCGGGTTTTGTGGGTGCCCTGCGTGGCACCACGGCACGGAGGCGACATCGGTGGCCCCGCGAGCCACGGGCCCGCAAATTCTTCGTGGTGCAAAGCAGCTGCCCGTGCTGGCAGGAGCATTTTGGGGTCTGAAATGCTGAGTCAGGAACCCCTTCCCTTTCCTCCCGGAGAAAGCTCCGTGGTTTCTCTCGCGCTGCTTTCTCCCCATCGTGCCCGCATTTACTGGGCTTGTCCCACCGGCGCTGTCACGCAGTAAGCCGGACTTGGCAAGCACACGCTCGTTCCTCGAAAGAAAACGAACAGGAGCGTTGCTATTACTCATCAGTCAAAGACTTTCAGCTGGATTAATCCCTCGGTGGCTGATGTGGCGGTGGTGACCGTGGTGGATGCTGCCTGGCTGCAGGCCAGCACCGCTGCCCGTGGCCAGCACTGGGTCCCCTCTCGATGCCCAAGTGAGCAGCTTGGTGGGGTTTAAGGGCAGAAATTGGGAGGAAAAGTTCCCATGCGGGGGTTTTTCCATGCAGGGGCGTCCGCAAAGGGAAGGAGAAGCTATGGCAGGGCTCATTCTGGCGATGTGTGACTGCAGCGAGCTCACCGTGCCCTGCTTTGAGTCACAGTACTGCGGTGTGAAAGCCGCTGTTGTGTCGCCCGCATCTGCAATAGGGCCGGGCAGACACTATCAGCCCCATCAGGCCGGGGGGGCTGCAGGGATAGAGGAGAACAGAGTGACGCCGGGAAGCCTTGCTCCGTTGCTTGTCAAATGCTATATTTAGTGACGGGTTGGAATAACCTCGGTGGTTTTTGGTGAGGCTGATCTGTGAGCCGCAGCAACACTAATGCTTGCCCAGGTCATGCTAATAAAGTCAATTAGCGTTGAATAAACTCTGCTGAGGGATGAGGTCCCGGTGCTGCCTTGCCCTGTAGACGAAGGCGCCTGCAGCTTCATGCTGCTGCGTTTGCAAGCTCACCATTCATGGGGCACACAAATCCTGCCTCCCCTCTTCCACAGCATCCTGCAAAAATCAGCATCTGGGCTGAAAGTTGCCTTGCAGGGCTGCTGTTCAGGAAAGGCTAAAGAAAATCTCAAGTGGTTGATATGAGAGATCGCAAAGCCTTCTGCTATCCCCAAAACCAAAGCCTTTCCCGTTCAGGTTGCTCACTGGGTGAACCAACCCTTTAGGGGGGCAGCCAAAATAGAGCAATAGAGCTGCAGCGCGCACAAGGCTAAAAACGCCCCGGTGGGGATGTGCTCGGGTTCGGACTGCCACTGCTCATCGGACCCCTTCTCTCTGTTGGCACCCGACCCGTGGAAGCGCCTTTTGGCACAGGTCAGTCCGGCCAGGGCCACTGCCTGCCAAAGGGAGGGGGCTCGGCGGGCTGGGTTTTGCAGCCTGGTGCCTGCAGCCCGCAGAGGAATTGTTTTGAATGGCCCTGGAGAATTCAGCTGCGATAATGGGCTAAAGCCGAGGGGAGGAAAGCATTAGGCGGCCCTCGGGTGGCAGCATCCAGGGAGCGAAATGAATTAGCACCGGTGTTCATCTGAGAGGAGCGGGGGGAGGCGGCTGGCAGAGATAACATCTTTCATTAGATCGGTGGATAAGGGCTGGAAGAAAAGCAGCCAAGCGCTTGGGTGCAACGCCGTGGAATTAGGATGGGTGGCAGGGGGGAGCCGGGGGTGGTCTGAAACTGCTCTGGTGTTTAATGGCGAAGCATGAGTCAGCCCCTTTCGTTTAAACCTGCTAAAAGCATTCACGTTACAGACAAATCTCTGGGTTTCCTTAGCGCAAGGATGCTGAGCCTTGGGAGCTGGGTTCCTGACGGGCGATGTCCCCGTCCCCGCTGCAGGAGGGTGCGTGGAAGGGGCGCGGGTGCCAGCAGACCTCCTAAACGGGAAGGCTGGAAGGATGCTTGCTGTTAATTTGGATCTTGATTCAGATAGCAGAAGTGTTTTCCATATTTCCCAGGCACCCATCTGTCACAGTGATGAGCCCTGCACAGTGCTTGTCAGCAAATAAATGAAATATTCTTGGGAGATTTCGCTGCGTTTAATGCTGGGAGATGAGACCCAGCTTGTAGGATACTTACACCTCGCGCTGCTTATCTGATTTTGTACAGGCGTCGTGCCGGTATTTTAATATCCATCGCTTCAACTGTGTAAAATAATACTGGGGAGCACAAATAAAAGGGCAGAGCCCTGGAGCTGAGGAAGCAGGAGGGGTCTGTGTGGGCCTGAAGCCACTGCTGAGCCTCTGCCGGGGCGCTTGGGGCGCAGGTCTGGGTGCTGCGGGGCGGCTGGCATCTGCTGGCGTGGCGGCGCTGGAGCTCGCCGGCTCCATCATTAAAACAAACCCTGCCGGCGCCGGGGGATTCAGCATTTAATTAACTTGCCAGGCGGTGATGTTGACCAAAATGATGCAGGAAGGCTTCTATTGTCGTTAATTACAGTTTTGTCATTGCCCATTAGTGGATTAAAACAATTGCTGGGTGCCAGCCCCTTAGGGGTTGGCGAACGCGGCTTTGGCCACCTGCCAGCGGGTGCCAGCCCGGGGAGGGGACCGCGCGCGTGTCCCCTGGGCAGGGGCCTCGGGCACCGCGCCGCAGTACTGCAGCACCCTGCTGCTGGCCCCGCGCCCCCCGAAGCAATTATGAGTGCTGTGAAAATTAGCCCCTCGCCTCTTGAGGCTGATGAGCTGCAGTATGTGGGGCTGTTGTGACAATGCCTGTTTTCAGCTTCCCCCGAGGCCCTGCTGGTTGGGGCAGCTGTGCCCCGCTGTGGCTCCAGCCTGGGACCAAGTCTGCAGCATCCCCAAGCACCAAGACGGATGCCCAAGTGCCTCTGCCCCGTGCCGTCCCCGTGCACCTCCCCGCAACTCTGGGGTTGGGAAGTGTAAAGCACTAAGCCCAGCCCGATGATTGTTACCGTCACGGGATCTGGGTAACCTTCTGTGGATTTATGAGCAGATCAGCTGCTCGTCGCACGGTGGTGTCTTGTGCATTTGGCTGAGCCGTGTTGGCCGTGGTGGCTGGGAGGTGCCCGTGGCCCTGTGCCAGGGACTGCAGAGGTCTCTGGGATCCCAGAACCAAGGAAGGGCCAGAAGGAGATGGTGCAAAGCGAACTGTGCCTGGCACCGGCATCCCTGGGGCCCAGCCTCACAGCGAGTGAAGGCTGAGGTCCGGCGTGCGACCTCCCCCAGTGCTGCCTCCTCCCTGTGCACGAGCCTTCCTGCTCGCCATCGAAGGCGAGTGGCGTTTCAAAGCGCGACTTCCACAATGTTTTTGGCAGGGCTATTTTTAACAGAGATCGTTCCCTTCTCCGGTTCCCACTGTGGCTCCACAAAGAGCCCCGTCACGTCTGCTGGAGCGGGATGGCGAGGGGGGAGCTGCCTCGGCCAGGACGGCTGCCGGAGGGAGCGTGCTTCCAGCCAGCCCTCCTGCGCTCCCCGCAGCCAGGATCACCCCACGCTCACCTGGTCCTCCAGTTTGCCCCAAAAGGGCTGAAGCGGCCGTGCCCAGCCCCTCATCCAGAGCTGCGTGGCCAGCACGGGCTGGGCAGGATGGGCATCACGCGCGTGGGCGCTGTCCCAGGTGGGCTGATCGCCTCCAGCATCCTCAGGAGCCAGCTGGCAGCGGGCACGGCACCGCGGGCAGGAGCCAGGCCCGGCTGTCCCCGGCACAGCCACGTCCTCCCCTCTGCGCCGTGCCTCCCCTCGCGGGGAGCTCTGGCAGGGAAAAAACGGTATTCCTGAAAGACAAATGGAAGGCCGGGCATTTCCGTGAGGAAGGGGTTCGATTTGTGGCAGACAATTACATTTTCTTCCACCGCCTGAAATAATTACACGGCAGAGTGTGGCAAGGAGATCTGATTCGGAGGCAAAGTGATGAGAGCCAGTTCTGAAACAGAAGGAGACAAATGCAATCAGTAAGATACAATAGGCTGCACTTACCCCTTAATTAGACTTTCTCTTTGATTAAGCAGTAATTAAATATTACCATGCTGTAAGCTTTTTTTTTTTAAGGCCCTCCTTTTTTTTTTATGGCCATCCAAAGCCCCAGGGTATCTTGAAGATGCTCCTATGAAGAGCAGGCAGCAGAGCAGGGGCTGCTGCGGGGTCAGGAGGGGTGGCAGGACTCAGCCCACCAGACCCTTCCTCGCAGAAGAAGACCTCCTGCGCCCGAGCGTGGGCTGGAAGGCTGCAGCTGGGCCAGGTGAGCGCTGCGGAGGTGACAGCGAGCCCAGAAGCGTCCGTGGGAAGCCCACTCCGAGTCCCCGGGCACTGCAAGCTGCAGAGCAGCCGTCACGTTCCCTTTGTGGGACACAGCCAGCTTGCAGCCCCCCGAGCAGCATCGTTCCCAGGCTGCTCCGGCCGACAAGCACCTCTCCGGCAGCCCGGGAGCTCCTCTCCAGCCGCTCCTCCTGCAGCTCGGCTGCCGTGAAGCGACGGCTCAACGCAAAAGGCGGAGTGGGAAGGAATGACTTTGAGCACTTGGCTGTTCACAGAACGAAAAAAAAAAAAAGATTTTAAATGATGAAACATCAGAAGTAAAGCAAATGTCAGGGCCCTATTCCTGGACATTCCTGTGTGGGTAAAAATAGTCCTTTCACAACTCAGAGGGGCAGAGTGCTTCTGATCTATTAGTGCAGGGCTCCTGCCTCCTCCCTGCAGGCTTTCTGCCACTTACAGCCCCAGCTGCAAGCTGCTTTTTCCAGGTCATAAAATGACGGCTCTTGCTGAGAGCTTCACTAGACAAGATTGTCTTGTTCTTTTCCGCACAGCGTGTACTTTGGGTAATATCTTTGGGAAGTTTTTTATGTGCTCATGTACCCAGTATTTTCTGATAACCTAGAAAAACGATCCTTAAGCGTTATGATTATGCTATTAAACCTCTATTCCTCTATCGTAGCAAGGAAAATAAATCAGAGCAAGGGAGAAGCCGCATGGGACCCACCAGCGGCACGGTCACTCAGGTGGTGGCAGCGTCAGCTGGGATGGTGGCCACCACGATGCCGCGGTGACGGGCACGCGTGGAGGGGGCTGCAGGAGCCAGCAGCGCGATGCACTGCCGTCCTGGTCGATAGCAGGGAGCAGAGGGAGCCTCGGCACAGCCCCGCGGCAGGAGGGAGCAGTGCCGGCAGTGAGGCAGGGCGAAGCCACCAGCGCTGGCACTGCTGGAGGCGAAGCAGAGAGCTGCAGAGAAAAACGGGGTGGGGGCAGCACCTGCTCCTCTGGGCTCGTCCTCAGCAGGCTATGGCAGTGAGGGTTTGCCTGGCTGGGGGACCCAGACTTTTCCTCCTGAATTGTCCCGGGTGGTCCTTCCTCACGCGGAGTGCGATGCTTTCGATGCGCGATGCATTGCTTTCAGTGCCCAGTGCGCTGCTTTGGGTGCGCGATGCATTCCTCCGATGTGTGGTCAGCCACTTAGCAGCCCAGAAAGCAGCAGTCTCCTCATTTCCACGGGACTTTTCAGCTGCTTTTAGGCAAGGAGCCGGCAGGGCTGAGCATCCCCAGCCTGTGGGCAGCAAACCTGGAGCCAAAGGCAGGATCAGACTGGGTTTGTTCCCCCTTGGAGAGATGCTGAAGGTGCTTTGGTGTAGTCAGTGCGAAATCTAGTCCTTACCATTAACACTGAGGACAATAAAGAGATTGCAAATAAAGGGAGAATGATTTTCATGTTGCCAAGAAGTGCAATAACGACTTCTCACTCTCGGTCTAGATGGGAGAAAGAGGATTTCTCCCTGGTTTCCAGTGCTTAGCAAGGCTCAACCCCCTGGCGTGTTGCCTGTGCTGAAGGTCCTTGGTCTTGCTGAGGTCTGGGCAGCAGAGGGGTTGGAAATCCTGTCATAGGAGGAAGGGACACCCTGTCGGCACGAGGCTCCCCGGTCGTTAACAGAGCTCTTCCTTTCCGTGCCTTGCAGAAAAACGAATGGCTGTGTCTGAACTGCCAAACGCAGCGGCTGCTGGAGGGGAGCCTGGCGGACCCTGCCCCGATGCCGATGCCTGCACCGAAGCAACCTGCGAGTGGCTCCCCCCGCCACCAGCCGCCGCCAGCCGTCCCCCGGGCACCGGCACCCCCCGAGCCGGCAGCGCCACCCGACCGCCAGCCCTCGCCCGCCAGGAGCCTGCGGGCGCCCGAACAGAGCCCGGCCCCCAGCCCTGCCCCGGAGAAGAAGCCCCCGGCGCCAGCAGAGGAGAAGCCGCTGCCCAAAGCTGCCCCAGAGCCTTCCCCAGCACCCAAAGGGAAGAGCATCAGCACAAAACCGGAGGGAGAGAGCAAGGTGGGACGGGCGCCTCCAGAGGCACAGAGGGTGAAGGAGCAGGAGGTAAGCGCCCTGCCCCTGTGCTCTGTCCTCCCCGCAGCCACTTTGTGCCAGGTCAGAACAGAGAGCCTGCTGTCAGACCCTCTTGTCTCCCGCTTAGGTGCTTTAGATAAACGGTGAGGCCAGAACAAAACGGTTTCCAAATTTCCAAGCTGCTGTGGAATTTCACACGCTGTATAGCAGTGTGCGATAGGTGCCTTCGTTTTAGGATGATTACATTAATTGGTGCGTAACGCGACAATTCAGGTACTCCTCGGCCCATTGATTTTGAAGGGCAGTTGAATGTGTCGTTAAATGAAAAGCTCCCTTCAAAACATTTCCAGCTTGTGTTGCAGAAAACGACATTTTCAAGCTCCTCAATCCTTTTTTTTTTTTTTTCCTCTTTAATTGAATACTCTTTGGGGAAAAGCTTGGCTGCACTGGGATGCTTTTCCCTAAGGAGCCATCACTGAAACTGCCTTCACAATGTCCCCCACGGGCAGGGGGCTGGCTGCCCCCTGCCATCACAGCCCTTGGGGAAGAGACTCCTCGCCCCACTGATGCTTCGTAAATCCCCCGGGATCCGTGGGGCCTCCTGCTCGTGGAGTCTCGGGTGCTTTCCCCGCTCCCTGGCACAGCGCTGAGTCTCGCCCCAGCGCTGCTTAACTGTGCCGTCAATTAAAACGTCACATTTATTTCTGCTGGCATCTAACGAGGATCCTGGGGACTGCCTTGTTTCTCTAGGTTGCTTTGCAGGGCTGTCAATCAGGGAAATTAAATTTCATTCGAAGCCTGCCGGCCCCAGCACTGCTGCCAGCGAGGCCGCTGTCCCGCAGGGTCGTGCCAGCCGGGCCGGGCAGCGCACCCCGGAGCAGCCTCTGCCTCCTGCCCTAAGCCCCGGAGCAGTTACGGTGCTCCCACTGCTGCCAGAGGCAAAGCTCTCCCCTTCCCCGGGGATGGGCCCGTGGCCATAAATATCCCATCTGAGCTCAGCCACCGCTGGGTCTTTAATACAAAACAAAGAATATCACCATAGCCAGCCTTCTGGTATTTCCTATCGGGTGGGGTGGGGGACGGGGGGGTTCCCAGAGCCCCCTCCCACTTGGGGCACTCGTGGGGTCTAACGCTGCTCTCCTTCTCACCTGTAGGATGTGGGCAAGCCTTACCCCCCGGACCTGTCCCGCAGCCCCCAGAGCCTGAGCGACACCGGCTACTCCTCGGACGGCATCTCCAGCTCGCAGAGCGAGATCACGGGGCTGGTGCAGCAGGAGGAGGAGAAGCTGAGCGGCACGGGGCTGGCGGGGCAGAGCCCCCCGAGCCCCTCCGAGCTCACCAAGCTGGAGAGCAGCATGAGGCCATTGCTGGAGGGTCAGGGGGCCCCAGCAGAGCCCAGCAAGGGCTCGGAGCAGCGGGAGGAGCAGCGACAGCGGCAGCGGCCCCGGTACCTCTCCATCACCCCCGAAGCCTTTGACTCGGACGAGGAGCTGGAGGATATCCTGGAGGAAGACGAGGACTCGCTGGAGTGGGAGAACCAGAGGGAGCAGCGGGAGAGCATGGAGTCTTCAGATGAGTTTGGCAGCAAGCTGCGGCACGACTACGTGGAGGACAGCAGCGAGGGGGGCTTCTCCCCAGTGCCCACCCACCCCAAGGGCCGGGAGGAGGTGAGCGACGAGGAGTTCATGCGGAGGCAGATCCTGGAGATGAGTGCAGAGGAGGACAACCTCGAGGAGGAGGAGGAAGACGGGGGCTATGGGCGCACCAAGTACAGCGCCTCTAAAGCCGACGCAGAGAAGAGCAAAGAGCCTCCCTTGGCCAAGAGGCACCTGCCACACGGCCCCAGCAGCCTGTACAAGGAGGAGAGGAAGGAGCTGGAGGCAGCAGAGGGCGACGACATGAGCACGTCCCAAGGGGGCCTGCGGCGCTTCAAGACCATTGAGCTGAACAGCACGACCGGCTACGGCAGGGAGATGGAGATGAGCCAGGATGCGGACACCAGCCTGGAGCGGGAGCCAGAGCTGGAGATGGAGAGCCTGACGGGCTCACCCGAGGAGCGCTCCCGCGGCGAGTACTCTTCCACCCTGCCGGCCACCACGCCCAGCTACACCTCGGGCACCTCGCCCACTTCCATCTCCTCCCTGGAGGAGGACAGTGACAGCAGCCCCAGCCGGCGGCAGCGGCTGGAGGAGGTGAAGCAGCAGAGGAAGGCTCGGCACCGCTCACATGGCCCTTTGCTGCCCACCATCGAGGACTCATCGGAGGAGGAGGAGCTGCGTGAGGAAGAGGAGCTGCTGCGGGAGCAGGAGAAGATGCGGGAGGTGGAGCAGCAGCGCATCCGGAGCACAGCACGCAAGACCAAGCGTGACAAGGAGGAGCTGAGGGCGCAGCGGAGGAGGGAGCGCTCCAAAACTCCCCCCAGCAACCTATCCCCCATCGAGGACGCCTCCCCCACTGAGGAGCTGCGGCAGGCAGCGGAGATGGAGGAGCTGCACCGCTCCTCCTGCTCTGAGTACTCACCCTCCATCGACTCGGAGGCTGAGAGCTTTGACGCCGTGGCCTCCAAGCTGTACAAGTCGGGCAGCGAGTACAACCTGCCCACCTTCATGTCGCTGTACTCCCCAACCGAGAAGGTGGAGAGCGGCCCCAGCCAGCCCGCCAGCAAGCCCCTCAAGAGCGCTGAGGAAGCCTACGAGGAGATGATGAGGAAGGCAGAGATGATGCAGAAGCAGCAGATCCAGCAGGCCCAGCAGGGCATTTCCTATGGCAGCACCTACCAGCAGGTGGGGTACCGCGGCACCGAGGGGCAGAACGGCTTCGAGTACCAGTACGTGGATGAGTACGGGTATGAGGGCAGCCCCGCGCACCCCTCGCAGCCCGACTATCCGGGCACCCTGTCGAAGCCGGGTGCGGTGTACGAGGAGATCCTGCAGACCTCGCAGAGCATCGCCAGAATGCACCAGTCCTCCTCGTTTGACCTGGCTCTGGAGCAGGGAGACAAAAAGAAAGGGCAGGAAGAAGCGTACCAGGAAAAGCACTTTCTGAACGCTGAGAGCGCGTATGCTGAGCTGATGAAGCAGAACGGGGGTCCCCTCACCCCTGGGACCAGCCCCACACAGCTTTCTGCTCCTGTCTCCTTTTCTGCCTCCGAGGGCAGCAAGGCCGTTCCTGATGTCCAGGTCACGCAGCATTTTGCAAAAGAAGGACAGGACCGGGCCAAGCTCCAGAGCGCCCCAGCAGTGCCCAGCCCAGGTCCCAAGCCCCTGACAGCTCCTTACGCCTACAGCAAAGGTACCAGCGCAGTCACAACAACGGCAGCCGGCCCCGCCAGCACAGCACAGATCTACAGCTCTCCAGAGGCCACAGCTTCACCCGCCAGGAGCTACGGCCCAGTGAAGAGCTCCATCAGCTATGGCTCACAGACGGAGGATGTCTCCCGAAGCAAGGCAGCGGTTGAGACCAGCGTGCAAATGGCCAGAGAGAAGCTCCAAGCGGTGAGCGACAGCAAGCCCCCACCGGCCAAGACGTACCCATTCTTCAAAAGCTCCAGCCCCCCGCTCTCACCAACGTCTCCTACTCAGAGTCCCACCCGTGCTGTCCCCAGGGTGGCCGTGCCTCCTGGCCCCACCACCAAGTCCACTGCCGAGTTCTCCACACAGACGCAAAGCCCCCTCCTTGCCTATGACATCCCTGCCACCACTGGCACCTCTGCCTCTTCCCCCATGGTGGCCCAAGGGACGCAGACGCCACACCGGGCAGGCTCGCCTCGCCTGGCCCGGCAGCAGTCCTCGCAGGACGCGCCCTTCATGCTGATCACGCTGGCGGCTGACGCAGCCAGCCAAACCAAGCCACCAAGCTCCTCTGCATCCCCCACCTCGTCTCCCACCAGGACGAGCCGGCAACTGATTCCACACGGGTACGGCCAGGAGCCGGAGCAACCGCCGGGTGCATACGTCCGGGCGCAGCACGGGAAGGAGCAAGCCCAGAAGGTGCCTGTGACTTCAGGTGCCGACAGCATCGCAGGGCTGTACGGCTGGGGAGCGCTCCCGGCAGAGAACATCTCGCTGTGCCGCATCTCCTCCATCCCCGGCACCTCCCGGGTCGAGCCGGGGCCCAAGGTGCCGAGTGGTAGTGCCGTGGACTTGCGAACTGCTCTGAAGTCCGCCCCCATCATCATAACAGACCAAGGCATGGATCTCACCTCCTTGGCCACCGAGGCCAGGAAGTACTGCCTGACCTTGGACCAGATCCCAAGCCGGCAGTCCACGGCCATCCAGCCCCTGATCATCAACCTCAACGCCCAGGAGCAGCCCCATGCCATCATTGCAGCCGCCAGCACTGCCGGCCTCGCCATCGCCTCCCCGATGCTCATCTCCCAGCCCAAGCAGCCCGTGGTCTATGGAGACCCTTTCCAGAGCCGGATGGACTTTGGGCAGGGAACCGGCAGCCCGGTGTGCTTGGCGCAGGTGAAGCAGGTAGAGCAGGGCGTGCAGACGGGCGCGGTTAGAGTCAGCGGGGCAGCTGGCCCCACGCCTGCTGGCAAGCCCGAGCCGGCTGCTCCTCCCCAGGCGAAGTTCTCAAGGTACAGTTTGCCCAGCCAAATGGTGAAGAAGGATGTGCTCATCACGCAGACCAGTATCGCGCAGAGCGTCAGCGGCCTCCCTCAGCCGTTCCCACAGGAGCAGGGCTCGGAGCTGTACCGGGCAGTGCCAGTGGAGCTGAAGACCCAGAGCCCTCTCCTTGCCCTGGGAGGGAAGAAGTCCCAAGTGATGATGGTGCAGGTGGAGGACATGGCAGGCGGCCCGGTGACCAAAGTGCTGAAGGAAGAGCCCCCAGCCAATGTGCTGGACCTCACGGGTGTGAAGGCGGAGAGCCAGGTGGCCTGCTGTGACATGGTCTACAAGTTCCCCTTCGGCAGCAGCTGCACTGGTGCGTTCAACCCCACTTCCAAGATGCCGGAGAAGAAGGCTGGGGATGCGGTCCCCAGCAGGAAGGCTGGTGGGCCCCTCTATGGCAGCAGGGAGCCGGAACTGCCGGAGACCTTCCCGTACCGGGAGCAGCCAGCGCCTGCTCTCTACGAGGAGCAGAAGTTTTACCCCACCGGCACCTTTGGGAGGCTCTACTCCTCCATGTCAGACACCAACCTGTCCGAAATCGGGATGAACTACTACCCCCCAAAGGGGGACCAGCCCTTCCCTGCCAGTGAGGCTGCCGTGGACTTGAGCACCATGAAGCATTCCTACAGCGTCGGCTTTGCTGAGGGGGGGTACCTGGGCCAGGGGCTGCAGTACGGCTCCTTCTCCGACCTGCGCCAGCCCACAGAGCTGCTGGGCCACCCACTCCCCATGAGGAGGTACAGCTCGGCCTCCAATATCTACTCCGATTACCGCTACTCGCCCCGAGGGGACCTGGCCAGCTTCCAGGAGTCCAGCCTGGCCCACTACAGCGCCACGACTGCACGTGAGATCAGCCGCATGTGTGCTGCACTCAACTCCATGGACCAGTACGGGGGCCGGCATGCCAATGGCCCCGACGTGCTGCCCTACGGCCCCAGCAGCGGCAGCGGGGGGCTGGCAGCTCAGCCGGGGGGTGCCGTGGCCCCAAAACCCGGCGGGAT
This sequence comes from Cygnus olor, assembly GCF_009769625.2. NCBI lineage: Eukaryota > Metazoa > Chordata > Aves > Anseriformes > Anatidae > Cygnus > Cygnus olor. The sequence goes on along the minus strand of NC_049178.1, from coordinate 6,494,689 downwards.
GTTCAACCCTAATGTCCCCGAGGCACGGCAGGGCTTTGGCAGCCTGGCACAGTACAACGTGCCCGGCATGCGCCTGGGCGCCATCAGGCAGATGTTCCCATCCTCCGCCACCGTGCGGGCGGCTGACGGCATGATCTACTCCACCATCAACACTCCCATCGCCTCCACGCTGCCCATCACCACCCAACCAGCCTCTGTGCTGCGACCCATGCTGCGCGGGCTGTACCGACCCTACGGCCCGGCCGGCGTGGCCGCCGTCCCTCTGGCCAGCCTGGCCAGGGTGCCCGTCATCACCCCCCGCGTCCCACTGGCACCGCAGAGCCTCTACCGCTACCCGGCCCCCAGCCGCCTCCCGGCCTCCTCGCTGATGGAGACGCCCGTCTACCTGGGCAAGCCGGTCAGTGCCACGGCAGGCACTGGCCCCACCGCCAAAGCCCCCGCCGGCCCCGCTGCTGGCTTGCAGAGAGCAGAGGCCTCGGGGGCTACCCCCCGCGCCGAGGGGCCGGCAGTGGGCGCCAAGGAGGGTGGGCAGGCAGCCCCCTTGTCCAAGCCACCCTTGGAGGGGATGCAGCGGGAGGAGCGGGAGCGGGAGGAGGAGCGGCAGCGCAAGCAGCAGGAGCATGTGCTGCAGCTGGAGCGGGAGCGCGTGGAGCTGGAGAAGCTGCGGCAGCTGCGGCTGCAGGAGGAGCTGGAGCGGGAGCGCGCCGAGCTGCAGCGGCACCGGGAGAAGGAACAGCTGCTGGTGCAGCGGGAGCTGCAGGAGCTGCAGTGCATCAAGCAGCAGGTGCTGCAGCAGCAGCAGGAGGAGCGGCACGCGCAACTGGCGCTGCAGCGGGAGCAGCTGGCCCAGCAGCGCCTCCAGCTCGAGCACATCCACCAGCTGCAGCACCAGCTGCAGCAGCAGCTGGAGGAGCAGAAGAGGCAGAAGAGCACCTTCCCCAGCACTGCCGAGCCTGCCACCCGCCCACCCGAGGGACCCACTGAGGCACCACGGGGCCCAGCGCACAACGGGCAGGGGTGGCCCCCACCCAGCCAAGCGCTGCCCGGGGGGCCGGAGGGTGCTGCCGGCCCCCGCTACCCTGCGCCACAGAGGCCTCTCAGCAGCTCAGCCTCGGACATGTCGCTACAAGCTGAGGAGCCCTGGGAGCCTGGCCGGGGCATCAAGAAAAGGAACTCGATGCCACGGCTGCGGGACGCCTACGAGAAGGAGGCGGCAAGGAAGACAGCAGACAGCAGCGTGCAGACGGACGAGGAGGATGGCGAGGAGCGGTACCTGCTGTCACGGCGGCGGCGGTCGCGGCGCAGCACTGACTGCAGCGTGCAGACGGACGAGGAGGACAGCGGGGAGTGGGAGCAGCCCGTGCGGCGCCGGCGCTCCCGGCCATCACGGCACACTGAGGCCAGCGCCGAGGGCAAGGCGGACGGCGCCACACGCTGCACGGCCAGCATCGGCATCCAGACCATCAGCGACTGTTCTGTGCAGACAGAGCCCGACCAGCTCCTCCGTGTTTCTCCCTCCATCCACATCACCACCCACGACCCCCGCGTGGAGATCGTCAAGTACATCTCGGCCCCGGAGAAGACGCAGCGGGGCGAGAGCCTCGCCTGCCAGACGGAGCCCGAGCCTCCCCCCCAGCCCGGCATTGTGGTGCCCCAGCTCACGGTGCCCACCACCATCACCCCTTACTCCACCAACATGCAGATGGTGAGCACGGGCCCCCTGGACCCCCATGCTGTCCGGCAGCAGACCCTGGGCAAGTTTGAGAAGAAGAAGCCAGACCCCCTGGAAATCGGGTACCAGTCCCATCTGCCAGCTGATTCCCTCTCCCAGCTGGTGACCCGCCAGCCGCCCCGCTCTCCCCAGGTCCTCTACTCCCCCGTGTCCCCCCTGTCCCCGCACCGCCTCCTGGAGTCCTCCTTCGCCACCAGTGAGCGGCTTAACAAGGCTCACGTCCCGCCGCAGAAGCACTTCGCTGACTCGGCCCAGCGCCAGCAGACGCTGCCGCGCCCCATCAAGACCATGCAGCGCTCCCTGTCCGACCCCAAGCCCATCAGCCCCACCTCGGAGGAGGCCGGCAAGGACAGGTTCTCCCTCTACCAGCACCCGCTGCTCCCAGGCACCCAGGTACACGCACACGGGGTCTTGCTCGGGCACCTGCCCTGAGGGTTCCTCCGCTGACAGAGCAGTGTGTCCCTGTGCGTCGCACGCACCCACGTCCCCTCTTGGTGGACGTCTCTCCTCACTGGGGACAGGTGTGTCCCCGCTCCACATCCTCCTCCTGGGTGTGCCCGACCACGCTGACCCGAGCTGAACCTTTTTTGATGACATTTCAGCACTGTCAGGAGAAGAGGGGCAGCGCTGGGCACGCAGCCGCCTGACACACTCTCGATCTGCAATAAATAGACTTTCCCTAGGAGACCAGCTCCAGGAGGCACCTCAGGCCATTTCAGTTTCATTAGTGCGGCAGCAATTAATATTTTAAAAGGTTGGCTCCCTGCAGCAGCTGATGGCAGCCCGTGTGCATGGACACGTGGCTCCAAGCCAAGCAGCAGGAGGTTCCTCCAGGTCTGTGGGTACTCAGGGGGGCCGTGGAGCTCCGTGGGTGGCACAGCTTGTCCATGGAGAGACGGATGGGAGCTGCCACCCCACAGGCAAGCCTGGGTTTTCAGTTGCCCCAGCTGGGTCCCCTTCCTCTCCCGAAAAGCAGGCACAACATGCAGCTCAGTTTTGGGTTGCAGCAGCTCTCGCTCCCATCTGCAAGCAGCCCCATTTCACAAGTGGGGAAACCAAGGCACAACCTGGCAAAGCCCTTCCTTACTGCAGCAGTGTAGGGGAAGAGCAAGCAAGGGGTGGGCTGCCCGGTGTCCCCAGACACGAGCTGCCCCGCCTGGGGTGCAGCAGGGAAACGCAGCCCTCGGAGAGCCCCTGGCTCAGCAGACCCCGTGCAGCCACTCTCCTGCCACATTTCCAAGCCCTGCTGCAAAGCGCAGGGATCTTCGTAGTGCTCGGCGGTGCTCCTCTGCTGGAGCGCCCACGGCCAGCCTCGCACTTGGCTCACTGCCACTCCTGCTAATTATTCATAGAAAGTGCCCTGCCTGTTACTTCCATCCTATTTATTACAGTTTTACGTAAACGCCGCTTTCTCGGGGCGTGAGGGAACGCGTGCGGGGCCTTTGTCCGGTCTGCACAGCCACGCTGGCAGCGCTGCCTTGCCCCAGGGGGCTGGGCGACCGCCACCCGCGCTGCTGATGGGTTTCCCTTGCCTTTGCAGGTGGGTGGGCTGCAGTCGAGCCCGCTGGCGCGCAAGGTGAAGCGCACGCTGCCCAGCCCGCCGCCTGAGGAGCCCCACGTGCCCCTGGGCAGCCCGGCCACCCCCCAGCTCTACCTGGGCAGCCTGGCCCCCAAGGCCCCCCCCGGGGCACCGGTCACCAAGGCCAGCCTGCTGAAGGAGCTGGACCGTGACCTGAAGCTGGTGGAGCACGAGTCCACGAAGCTGCGGAAGAAGCAGGCGGAGCTGGACGAGGAGGAGAAGGAGATCGACGCCAAGCTGAAGTACCTGGAGCTGGGCATCACGCAGCGCAAGGAGTCGCTGCTGAAGGACCGGGGGACGCGGGACCACCCCTACCTGCGTGGCCTGGCCGACCGCCGGGACTACCTGTCAGACAGCGAGCTGCACAGCCTGCGCCTCGCCGCCTATGACAGCGCCAGCCTGCGCCCCGCGCCCGCCGGCCAGTACCCCGACTTTGCTGCCGCCTCCTACAGCGCCTACCCCTACCCGGCCCCGCCGGGGCCCCCCGCCTTCCAGCCCACGCACCCGCAGCCCCCCCAGTTCCCCGCTGCCAGCACCGCACAGGACAGCTTGCAGGCTGCCCCGTTGCCTGCCTTCGCCTCACCCAGCGCCTTCCCGGCCCCCGGGGCCGCATACACGGAGCTGGGCACACCGGCCCAGCCGGGATTCCGGCCCCAAAACCCCTACCAAGCCCAGGGCGCCTTCGCTGGCACAGCCGGTGTGCCTGCAGCGCAGCCCGCGCTCTTCCAGAGCCCGTCAGACACGCACCAGAAGCCGCGGCAGACCTCGCTGGCTGAGCTGGAGCAGAAGATCCCCACCAACTACGAGGTCATCGGCACGGCTACCAGCTCCTCCGCCGTCCCCGACGCCACCTTCAGCGCCGCAGCAGTGAGCAGTGGCTACGAGCAGTACAAGGCACCCGAGGCCCGTCCAGCTGAGAGAGCTGGAGTCACGCAGGGCCCGTCAGCCAGCTTCTCCTCTGAATCCCTCTACACCAGCCTGGAGCAGAACATCCCCCGTAACTACGTGATGATCGAGGACATCAGCGAACTCACCAAGGAGAGCCCAGCAGTGGATGGGCAGAAAGCGGAGCCGGTGGGCACGGGCGCCAACGGCCGCCACGGCAAAGAGAAGAGTGAGCTGGGGGATGCCGAGGGCTCCAGCCGGCCCTGCTGCTATGCCAAAGCAGAGGAGGAGTCCGAGGAGGATATTTATGACCACCACGGCCCCGAGCATCGTGGGAAGAACAGCTACCACCGGGGTGTGGAGAGCAACGGCAGGGTGTCGGGGAGCTCTGCGGGCTCCTACTACTACGGGGATGGTGAGTACCGGCACTCCTCGCGAGCGGACAAGCATGGCTCCGGCGTGGCACTGCCAAAGCATTCGTCCAAGAATCTGGCACCCGCCGTCGTCTCCTCTAAGCGCAGCAAGCACAGGAAGCAGGGCATGGAGCAGAAGATCTCCAAGTTCTCTCCCATAGAAGAAGCCAAAGACGTGGAGTCAGACCTGGCCTCCTACGTTGTGACAACATCGGTCAGCAGCAGCAATGTGGCCTCCAGGGCCAAGAAGCTGCAGGACGAGATTACCTATGGCCTCAAGAAGAATGTCTACGAGCAGCAGAAGTACTATGGCGTGTCCAGCCGGGACCTGGTGGACGAGGAGGAGCGGGTCTACTCTGCTGGCAGCAGAACTCGCTCCTCTGGCTATGGGCTGGAGAAGTCCTCTGGCCGTGACACAGTCAGCCGGAGCAAGTCCTACGAGCGGGAGGGCGCAGAGAGGTCCCAGAAGGGCAGCTCCAAACCCTCATCCCTCAGCATGAGCCAGAGCCGGGGACGAGCTCCGGTCCGCACTCAGCCCTCGGAGGAGGAGAGCCCCATCAGCCCCCTGGGGAAGTCAGTGGGGGGGTCACGTTCGGCGGGGGGCCCTGGCCCACAGTCATCGGGGGACCCCTGCTCCCAGTTCTGCTCCAGCCACTCGTTGCCTGATGTGCAAGAGCACATCAAAGATGTGCCAAGGAACCACTCGTACAAGCATGAGGAGGGCTACGGCATGGATGATTCCCATTGCGTTGTCTCGGACAGTGAAGGTAACAGCTACCCATGGTGGTGAGCACCCAGAGCATGGCGCTTCCCCGGGGCATGCTCGTCTGCAGAGACACTCTCACGGCCTCAGTTTGCTTGACACGTGCCTTCCTCCCCCCTTTCCAGTCCTTGTCCGGGTGTTTGATGTTCGCCGGTGCTGCCCGGTGCTTGCGCGGTGCCCCATCCCGTCCCTGCCGGCGCGGGCTGTCCCCTGTGTGTGTCACGAGCTGCTTGCCTTCTCCTGCCTCATTGCATGGCTTCAGCCCGGGCTGCGTTCCCACCTGCGGAGCGAGAGATTGACTGTGGTTTGTTTTTGGTTTCTGAAGCCTATCATTTGGGTCAGGAGGAGACAGACTGGTTTGATAAGCCCAGGGAGGTGCGGTCAGAGCGGGTAAGGCACTACGGCGGCCACTCTTCCTCGCAGAAGAGACCCCCGGCTAAGCACACCTACCACGACTATGATGAGCTGCCCGACGAGGACCCGTGGCAGCACGACGACTACCCCCAGCACCGTGAGCACCGGCACCATGGCGAGTACGGGCGCCACGCTGCCTCCTCCCGCCACGACGAGCAGCCGCGCCGCTCGGCCAAGCAGCACCCGCGGGAGCCTGGCCGCCACGAGCCCCGCAGCCACGCGCCGCCAACCACCACCAAGAAGGCGCAGCAGCCCGAGCCCCGCGCCCCAGCACCGTATGGCCCCAACGCCTCCGAGTACGCCCCACCGTCACGGCCCGCCACGCACCACCACGGTGCCGAGCCCCAGAAGACGCCGAAGACGCCGCAGCCGCACGGGACGCCCACCCCGGCGCAGAAGCCAGAGGCACCAGCACCCGCACAGCAGCCGGCGGGCAGGCAGCCGCAGGCTGGGCAGCAGGCAGTTCGGCAGCAGCCGGCAGCGAGGCAGGCTGCCCAGCCGGCGGGCTCGGCACAGCCCAGGACACAGGGACCCGCCTCGTCCCGGCCACCACAGCAGCAGCCAGGGACAGGCCAGGCTGCAGGGAAGGCACCGGCCACGCTGCACGCACAGCCGGGTGGGCACCCAGGGCCACAGGTGAGTATGGGCACGGCTGGGTCTGCTGCAAGCCCCTGCTGCGGCCAGGGAGCTAGCAGGGGAAGGGTTGGGGACCCATATGGGGAGCCATAATCCATGCACGTGCCACCCCAGATGGCACACTTTGGGAGGGTGCACATCCCTGCGCCCCTGCCTCTTCTGGGGCTGTGGGGCCACTTTCCCACAGCATTTTGCGTTTTTTCCCCGGGGAGCAGTACACGGGCATTGCCACAGCAAGCCCTGGATCACGTCCCGCCCGGACTACCCTAAAGGATGCTCTGCTCTGCTGTCCCGGCTGGGAGGGTGAGAGCTGAAAGGCATTTTCTGCCTCACAGCAGAAAGTGGAGCAGACAGACGCGTCCAAACCCGCGGTGAAGGTGCCGCAGCAGCTGGGGAGAGCGCCCACGGCTCAGCCCCCAGGAGCAGCAGGTCAGTGCGCCCAGCGGCACAGGGCTGGCCCCCGTCCTGGCTGCCTGGCCCCCCCACGGGGTCAGCCACACGGGGCCTTTCCCTGCTAACGGCAGCCTCCTTTGTCCCCCAGCAGACAGCAAGGTTGGGCCGAGGGCAGCCGGGACCCGTGGCCCCGCCAGCACAGGCACAGGGCAGCCTGGGGTGGAAGGAGAGAGCGTTTTCTCCAAAATCCTGCCGGGAGGGGCAGCAGAACAAGCAGGCAAACTGACTGAAGGTAAGGGTGCACCCCGCAGACGGTGATGCACTGAGACGGGGTCAGGCACCACAGGGGTGGCCGGGAGCCTCCATCGGGATGCGCTGCTCCCGACGGCTGGGGATGCGCAAGCATCACAGTCCGATGACTTTGGTTTGGGGTCTGCGGGCATGTGATGCATCAGGATGCTTCCATCCTCACGCTTCTCCGGCTTCCCCGCAGCGGTGTCAGCTTTTGGCAAGAAATTCACTTCGTTCTGGTGAGAACGGCACAAGGTGAGTTCAGCGGCGCCGATGCCGTGCCCCGGTGTGTCCCTGCCCTGCCGTGCCCTGACGCCCTCCCGCCGCAGGAGCTGGGGAAGCGAGTGGAGATCGAGTCGTTGCAGCGGAAAAACCTATGAAGAAGCCAGCGGACTCAGCACGCGGCGCCAGACTCTGGGTATAACGGTGAGTCGCCCCTCGGTGCCGTTCCCAGCTCCGCACCAGGAGCTGCTCCAGCTGCTCCCCCAGCAGCCCTTCGTGGCGTGGTGGCCCCGTCACCTCCTGTCGCGCAGCCGCCCAGCCGGATGGCAGCATCACCTCCCTGTGGGGACGTGGCTGCGCGCGGGCTGACCCCTTTCCCTCTGTCTCTCACCAGCTTTTGAAAGCAGGGTGACACCCTGGGTGCTGGACGTCACGCAGCAGATGGCGGCGAGCAGCTCCGGCGCGACACACGTAGGGGGGACCACCCCCATGCCGAGGGGCTGTGCCGGGACCCACGGCCCTTTCTCAAGATTATACGCAGAGTTGCTCCCTCTGAACCCCAGCTCTGGCATCTTCATAGGTTTTTCCCCTCCGCGCGAGCCGAGGGCCACCTTTCCGTCCCCTCTGTCCTGCCGGCCCCTTGGCCCCCCTGCACTGCAGCCTGCTCCCCCCCCGGGGAGTCAGCGCGCCCCGTTAGGACCTAACACTGTTTCACTACCGAAATACGAGGCCATAGGACTCTGACAGGCAGCGCAGACGCGGGCTGGCCTTTGCCGACACCGGGCGCTGCCCTGAAGCCATTCAAAGCATTCAAAGGGCCACGCTTGCCCTCGCCACGCAGCCGGCGCGCCCTGCTGCCGGGCACCCCTTTTCTTTGAAGAACAGCCTTAATCATCCCACTTTGATTTCTGTGTATACCTCATCTGCACCGGGGGGGGCAGGGGGCGTCGTCGGGGGGGGGGGGGAGGGGATGGGCTTTTTTTTTTTCCATTTTTTTGTTTCTTTGGGTTCATTTCATTGATTTTTTATTTGACTTTATACCAAATCCTCTTCCCTCTTTGCTTTGTGCGATGAGTTAGCACATGGGCTGTTGTTTGTAGAAGCAATAGAGTGCAGGAGGCCACAAAAGAGCACAATCCACGGAACAAGATCAGGAGAGCTTCGCCTCTGCCAATATCCTTCCTCTTACTGTGCAATTCAAGTCCTTCTTAAGCCATTACGCGGGGGCCCGCTCGGACCGGCGGAGGGGCCAGGGGGCCGCGCTCACCCCGCCAGCAGGAGATGTCTGTGGTGCGCCTGGCCGCTCCGGTCCTCGCCCCCACGTCCCGCTGCCCCCCGCACGCTGGCAGCGCCGCCCCGGTGCCCGGCGCGGGCGGCAGCGCCCTGCGCGCCCCGTCCCATGTTCTATGCAACGAAATAACACGACTCCGGAACGAGACCCGTCGATAGCTGATAGCTCCAACGTTGTGTGCAAGGGTGTCATTGCAAACCGGGTACCTCCTCTCTCGACCACCTGTGCGTATCAAGCTCCAGTTCGTGGCATGTTCGACCCGCCGAGGGCCACGCTGCCAAAGGGTCGCCGTAGCGCCCGTGACCGTCCGTCCTGTTGTAGAGCATGGCTTGCTACTTCTCTGCACGGTCTCACCCGCGTTCCAGTGCTTGCTGTTCTTTGCCTGGACTCTTTTTTGTTGTTTTTTTTTTTAATTATTATTTAAAACTATTATTATTACTCCTTCTCCATCGGTTCATCGCTGTATCGAATACAGAGGACCTGGCCGCTGTAGGGGCCGGGGGGAGATGCCCGGGGGGCCGTGGGACGGGGACCCGCGGTTCCCCCAGCCCCACGCGGGTACCCCGCGGGTGCCCCCCGCCGCCCCGCAGCTCCCCCCGCTCCGGCGCTGTAAATACGTGTACAGTGTGTAACCGGCACGCGGGGACCGGGACCCCCGCACCCCCCCGGACCCCCCCGGGCCCCCTGCCCAGCACACCGCCGGCTGGCCGCCCGGGGCTGGGGGGCCCTGGGGGGCTCCGGGGGCTGCCGTGCCCCACGAGGCGCGTGCCCCCCCCGGCCGCTGTGACGGTGTGCGTGTGTGCCGTGCCCTGTGAGACCCGTCGTGACCCCCCCGTGCCGCCGCCGTGTCGTGACCGCGTACCACGAGTCGCCCCCCCCCCCCACCCCCCCCAGGTGTTTCTGTGGGAACGGAATAAAACGAAAAGGACTTGGTCTGAACCCGCGCCCGGCTCCGCCTCGTGCCTGCCCCGGGGAGACCCGGGGATGGGGGGGGGGGGGGTTTGAGGCCGGTCCCCCCCCCGCGCCGCCCCCGCCGCCCGCCAGGGGGCGCCGCAACGCGGACAAGGGGGGGCGCCCGCCCCGCCCCGCCCCGCCCCGCCCCGCGCCGCCTCCCGGAAGCGCCGGTGCCGCCCCCCCCCCCCCCCCGACGCCGCGACATGGAGCCCGTGGTGAGGGGCTGGGGGGGGGTGACGTCACCGGGGGGCCCGGCCCGGCCCGGCACGTGCGCGGCCCCGTCGCTGCTTCCCCCCCCCCGCCGTCCCCAGAACCCCCCCCCGGTGCCTGCACGGGCCCCGCAGGCTCCCCCCGTGTGCCCTGGGAGCCCCAGCCCAGCCCCACGGTGCTCTGCGCCCCCAGAGCAGCACGCCCCCTGCCCCGGTACCCCCAGGGCAGCCCCCCCCGTGTGCCCTGGGACCCCGATAGGAGCCCCCCGTGTGCCCTGGGACCCCAATAACTGCCCCCCAGTGCCCTGGTACCCTGATAGCCCCCCCATATGCCCTGGTACCCCAATAGCACCCCCCCATGTGCCCTGGTACCCCGATAGGAGCCTCCCATGTGCCCTGGTACCCCAATAGCACCCCCCCCCATATGCCCTGGTACCCTGATAGGAGCCTCCCATGTGCCCTGGTACCCCAATAGCACCCCCCCATGTGCCCTGGTACCCCAATAGGAGCCTCCCATGTGCCCTGGTACCCCAATAGCAGCCCCCACATGCCCTGGTACCCTGATAGGAGCCCCCCATATGCCCTGGTACCCCGATAGCAGCCCCCCATATGCCCTGGTACCCCAATAACTGCCCCCCACATGCCCTGGCACCCCCAGAGCCCCCTCCCCACGTACCCTGGTCCCCCAGCCTTGCCCCATGTCCCTGGTCCCTGCCCCGGCCCCGTGCCCCCCAGCCAGCCCGCAGGTCCCGCAGGTGCTGCCCAGCCTGGAGGAGGTCGCGGGGCTGTACCGGGAGCTGAGCCAGCACCCAGGGCTCAGCACCGCCTGCCTGGGCCCCGACGTCACCACCCAGTACGGGGGCAAGTACTGCAGCCTCTACACCGGTACGGGGATGGGGACGGGGCGAGGGGGACGCGGGGAGGGGGGCGTCGTGGGTGCTCACCCTGTCCCCCCGTCCCCGCGCAGAGTGGTCGCAGCGGGACCTGGCGCGGGCCGAGAGCATCAAGTCCTGCCGGCAGTACCTCGTCTTCCACGACGGGACCTCCATCGTCTACGCGGGGCCCGCCGGCACCTGCTGCGAGATCAAGGACGAGTGGGTCCCCGCGTGCCCCAGGTCCCCGCGCCGCTGGAGGCGTGGGGCTGACGGGCGCCTTCCCGCAGGCTGCTGGGCCGCGAGTCCCCCAGCGGGGCGCTGAAGGCCGTCCTGCGCAAGGCCGCCGGCAAGGAGAAGGAGAAGGAGAAGCAGTTCCTGGAGGTGAGCTGGGGGCCGGGGGGGCCGCGGCAGGGAAGGGGCCCGGGGCTCGGGCTGCCCCCCGTGCCTGCATCCCCAGGTGTGGGATCAGAACCGCAAGGTGAAGAGCATCGATCTGACAGCGCTGGACAAGCACGGCAGCGTCTACGATGACGGTGAGGAACGAGGGGTGGGGTGGCCCTGGGGGACCCTGGGGACAGGGCAGCTGGTGCCTGACCCTCCCTGCAGACCAGTTCGGCTGCCTGGCCTGGTCGCACTCGGAGACCCACCTGCTCTACGTGGCGGAGAAGAAGCGCCCCAAGGCCGAGTCCTTCTTCCAGAGCAAAGCGCCGGAGCTGGACTGCACCACCGATGAGGACCTGGAGCGCCCCAAGAAGCCGGACGCGCCTGTAAAGGTGGGCCCCCGCCACCCCCAGGGCGAGGGCTCCCTGCCCCGCAGCTGGCGCTGATGGGGCCGTGCCGCAGGGCGAGCAGTTCGTGTACCACGAGGACTGGGGGGAGACGCTGAGCACCCGCAGCGTCCCCGTGCTCTGCGTGCTGGACATTGAGGGCAGCAGCGTCTCGGTGCTGGAGGGCGTCCCCGAGCACGTCTCCCCTGGCCAGGTCAGGATGGGGGACAGAGGGGACGCGGGAGGTGGTGGGAAATGGGAGACGCCGTCACTGAGCTGCGCTGTCTCCTTCCTGGCAGGCCTTCTGGTCCCCAGATGACACCGGCGTGGTGTTCGTGGGCTGGTGGCACGAGCCCTTCCGCCTGGGGCTGCGGCACTGCACCAACCGCCGGTGAGTGCCTGTCCTCCCCGGCCACCCCCAAGCCCTGGGGGACCCCCAGCCCGCCCCACAGTGACAGTCCGCCTCTCCCCGGCAGCTCGGCACTCTTCTACGTGGACCTGACGGGTGGGAATTGTGGTGAGTGGCTCGCCCCCAGGCCCCACTGGTGCCCAGGCCCCCTGCAGCCTCTCAGCGTCCCCTCGTCCCCTTGCAGAGCTGCTCTCGGAGGACACCAGGGCCGTGTGGTCCCCGCGGCTCAGTCCCGACCGGTGCCGCATCGCCTACCTGGAGAACAGCACCCTGGGCCCCCACCAGCAGTGCAGCCGCCTCCTCATGGTGAGCAGCTCGGCCCCAAAACGTGCCCGGGGGGTTCAGAGGGGGCTGGCGGGCAGGGGGGTGCCGCCCCCACCCTGGTGGGCAGGATGAGGCCCGACAAAGCCCCCCCGGCCCATGTCTCCCGCAGTACGACTGGTACACCGAGCACACCCGCACCGTGCTGGAGGCCGTGCCGCGGCAGGCGTGGGGTGAGTACAGCCCCGCGGGGAGGCCTGGGGAGATGGGGCGCTGGGGGTGCTGAGCGACGACGCCCCCCTTGCAGGCACATTCCCCGGCATCTACTGCAGCGCTCTGCCGGCGCTGTGCTGGGCGGCCGACAGCCGGAGGCTTGTGCTGGACACGGCCCAGCGCAGCCAGCAGGTAAGGGGCTGTGGGGCCCAGGGACACGTGGCGGGGCTGTGACGGTGCCGGGCTGGACTCTGCCCTCCTGCCCCTAGGACGTGTTTGTGGTGGACACGCAGACGGGTGCCACGACCTCTCTGACAGCCGGTGAGTGCCGTGCTGTGCTGTGCTGTGCCGGGCTGGGGCTGGGGCTGGTCCTGCCTGCAGGTCTGACCCTCCTGTCCTCCCCAGGGGCGCCCCAGGGGAGCTGGTCTGTCCTCACCATTGACCGGGACCTCCTAGTGGCCAAGTTCTCCACGCCGAGCTGCCCCCCTACGCTGGTACAGTGACGTCCCTGTCCCCACAGTGACCCCCAGCCCCCCTGGACGCTGGCACTGTTGCTTCTCCCCACGCAGAAAGTAGCCGTCCTGCCCAGCGCGGGCCAGGAGGCGCAGGTGCAGTGGGTGTGCCTGCAGGATGCACCCCCTGTGCCCAGCATCAGCTGGAGCATCCGCACCCTGCAGCCCCCCCCGGAGCAGGAGCACCCCCAGTACGGTGAGCACCGGAGGCGGCAGGGCTCTCGCCCGTCCCTGCTGAGCCCTGACCCAGCCTCCACCATCCCTGCAGGGGGCCTGGACTTCGATGCCATCCTGCTGCGCCCAAGCGAGGGTCCCACTGCCCAGAAGCCCCCCCTGGTTGTGATGCCCCACGGTGAGAGCTTGCCCCCCGCCGCCCCCCCCACCACAGCGCTGGCTGTGGCCGCGTGGTGTCACCCCGCTGCCTGCCCCTCGCAGGGGGACCCCACGCCGTCTTCTCTGCCGGGTGGATGCTGTACCCTGCCGTGCTCTGCCGCGTGGGCTTTGCCGTGCTGCTGGGTGAGCAGGGGGGGCGGCGGGGCATGGCACCCCTACAGTGCCCACAGGGTCCGGGGTGGGGGTCGGAAGGTTTCTGACGCCGTCTTGCCCAGTGAATTACCGCGGCTCGCTGGGCTTTGGCCAGGACAGTGTGAACTCCCTGCCGGGCAACGTGGGCACGCAGGACGTGCGGGACGTGCAGGTATGGTCCCGGCAGACGTGCGAGCCCCCTCGCCCTGTGGGTGCCCCCAGGGAGGGAGACCCGGGTGCGGGCATGTCCCCACCTCGGTGCATGTCCCCTGCGGTCGCAGCTCTGCGTGGAGCGGGTGCTGCAGGAGGAGCTGCTGGACTCCAGCCGGGTGGCCCTGGTGGGCGGCTCACACGGAGGCTTCCTGGCGTGCCACCTCATCGGGCAGTTCCCCGACACCTACCACGCCTGCGTGGTCCGCAACCCCGTGGTGAACATTGCCTCCATGGTCACCACCACCGACATCCCCGACTGGTGAGTGCTGCGCCCCCCGGCTCCCCCCGACCCCGGCCCTGCATGTGCCCCCCTGCCTCTCGCCCGCAGGTGCCTGACGGAGACGGGGCTGCCCTACGTGCCGGCTGCCCTGCCGGACCCAGCCCAGTGGACGGAGATGCTGCAGAAGTCACCCATACGCTACGTTGACCGGGTACAGCCCCGTCCCCATCCCGTCCCCTGCACCCGCCTGCGGCACCAGCGCTGAGCCGTGCCCCCCGCAGGTCCGCACGCCCGTGCTGCTGATGCTGGGGGAGGACGACCGCCGTGTGCCCCCCAAACAGGGGCTGGAGTATTTCCGTGCCCTGAAGGCTCGGGGTATCCCCACGCGGTGAGTAGGGTCTGGGTGCTGGGGAGCGGGCTGCGGGCACGGCGCTAACCCCCCCCTGCCCTGCAGGCTGCTCTGGTACCCCGGGAACAACCACTCGCTGGCTGGCGTCGAGGCCGAAGCCGACGGCTTCATGAACATCGTGCAGTGGCTGCTCGAGCACCTGCGGTGCTGAGAGGGCCCCGGCGCTGTCACTCCCCAATAAACGGTGTAGCTCAGCACTGGGGTTGTCCGTGATGGTGCTGCAGCCAGCGGTACCTCGTGACCACGGCGGGGTCACGCAGCAGAGGGTGGAGATGTCCCGGTGCCAGCTCCCAGCACCCCCCTGCCCCTCCCGGGTGCGCACAAGGCAGCGGGTCTGGCACTGGCCCCAGCCGGGCAGCCTGCACATGCCTTGGCACCCTGCCCCGCTGTGGAGCTGCAGACGCCGGCGGCCCAGTGCGGCGGCGGAGCGGCCCCATGGCCTCGGGGAGACGGTGGGGCACGGAAAGCCTGGGGGAGCCGTCAGGGGGGCGGCAGAGCCACCCCGGCTCCTGCTACCGGGAGCTCAGCCGCTTCCCTGCCATCACCCGCGCCGCGCTGGGTGCGGCGGCAGGGGGCCAGGCCTTCCGCCTCTACACCGGTGAGTTGGGGCTCGCGCGCCCCCGGCGCTCTCGGCACGGGCGGGCGCTGACGTCCCCGTCCCACAGAGTGCAGCCAGCCAGACCTGCGCCGCCGGCGGCTCCTGCGCTTCAGCCGGCACTACAGCCTGCAGCACGCTGGCGGCGGCCTTACTGCCAGCCGGGCAGCGCTCAGCGCCGAGATCCGCAACCAGTAGGGCTCGCGGCTGGGCTTCGGGACGGGGCAGCGCGGCCGTGCCCGTGGCTGCAGCCTCCCTGCCGCCCGCAGGCTTCTCAGCCAGGACTCGCCGTCGGGGCAGCGCCGCGCCGTGCTCACCCGCTGCCCGCTGCAGGGCCATGAGTTGCTGGAGGTAACGCAGGTGCCCGGGGCTCGCTGGGGAGGTGGGTGCTGCGGGCATGGCGTGCCCGTGCTGAGCCCCCCCTCGCCCAGGTGTGGGATGGCTGCGGGCGCAGCCACGGCGTGGACCTGACAGCGTTGGGGAAGCACGGCAGGGTCTACACAGAGGGTAGGGCCCCCTCCCGAAATACTCCCAGGGTGCAGGCGAGGGCGGCACAGCTGGTGGCCCTGCTGGCTGCGCCCATGCCACGCTGGGCTTTGGCACCCTGTCCCCGCACCAGGGCCCTTTGCTTGCCTGGCCTGGTCCCGCTCGGAGACGCGGCTGCTCTATGTGGCTGAGAGGAGCCAGCCCAGGCCACCAAAACCCAGCCCGTGGCTTGTGCCGGGGGCAGCCAGGCCGGCAGAGGAGGAGGAGGAGGAGGAGGTGGGTGGCGAGCTTCCCGTGAGCGTGCCATGCGCATGGTGAGTGTGCCAGTGACCATGCCACGCATGCCGTGAGCAGGGCGAGCAGTTCGTGTACCACGAGGACTGGGGGGAGGCGCTGAGCACCTGCAGCGTCCCCGTGCTCTGCGTGCTGGACATCGAGGGCAGCAGCGTCTCGGTGCTGGAGGGTGTCCCCGAGCACGTCTCCCCCGGCCAGGTCAGGATGGGGGGCAGAGCCCTGGGGGGTCAGTGGGAATGGCCCGTGGCTCCGGCACAAGCCCAGCTCTCACGCAGGCTCTGTGGTCCCCGGACGACACCGGCGTGGTGTTCGTGGGCTGGTGGCACGAGCCCTTCCGCCTGGGGCTGAGCGCCTGCTCCAACAGGAGGTGAACCCCCCCCGGTGCAGCCGCGATGCCCACCCCGTGCCAGCACGGTGAGGGCTGGACATAGCCACGGAGCGCTGACTGGGTCGCTCCTCCTTCCCAGGTCGGGCATTTTCCTTTTGGAAGTGGCCAGCAGGCGCTGCGGTGAGCGCTGGGGACACTGGGGTGCCCTCGGTCCCCAGTGTTCCCGTGGCACTGACCCCGCTGCCCGCAGAGCTGCTGTCGGCACAGCCCCGTGCCGCCTGCTCGCCCCGGCTGAGCCCCGACGGCCGGCGCCTGCTTTACCTGGAGGGGGCCGTGGGAGGGCCCCACCGGCAGTGCCTGCAGCTGCGGATGGTGAGGGGGACCGCGCGTGCTGGACCACCCCTCCCCGTTGGACAGGAGCGGTCCCCAAATCCCTTCTCGGTCCCCAAATCCCCCGTGCCTCAGTTTCCCCATCGGGGCTTGGCTCTCCCCAGCTCACCTGGCAGACACGGCAGACGGTGACGGTGCTTGACGTGGTGCAGGAGCCCACGGGTGGTGAGAGCCACGCAGCCAGCGGGGCTGGGTGCTGCTGGGGGGTCGGATGCCCCCCCTGTGCTGGGGGCCACCGCCCCAGCTCAGCAGTGCCCTGCCCCGCTCGCAGCCTTCACCGGGATCTATGCCGCAGAGCTGCCGCCGCGGTGCTGGGCAGCCGACAGCCGGCGAGCCCTGCTGGGCACCCCACAGCGGAGCCGCACGGTGAGCTGGGGGACAGGGACGGAGCAGGGCTGCGACACAGCCCCCATGGTGATGCGGGATCCCGCGCTCTGTCCCCTCGCAGGACCTGCTGCTTGTGGACACGGAGGCGGCCGCTGTCACCAACCTCACTGCCGGTACGCTGCGCCTGGCTGCTCGCGGTGCGTTGGCAAGTCAGGATGAGCCCTGGCGCCCATCGGGGTGCTGTTGTCTCCAGGGTCACCCGAAGGCTGCTGGGAGCTGCTCACCATCCAGTGGGACCTGCTCGTGGCCACCTGCTCAGCCCCACATCGCCCACCCCGCCTGGTGAGCAGCACCGTGGCACAGCACTGTGCCGCACTGGGGCCATGCAAGGTGCCGATGACACCTTGCTGAGGGAAAGGGGTGCCCCGGTGCCACTCAGCGCCTGTCCCCAGGTCGTGGCAGAGCTGCCACCGTTGGGTCAGGAGCTGTCCCTGCGCTGGGTGACAGTGGAGGATGCCCCAACAGTGCCCGGCATCACCTGGAAAACCCTGATGGTCCGGCCCCCCTGCGGCGGGCAGAGCCCTGCTCCGCATGGTGAGCGCCCAGGGGCCCCCAGGCACCCAGCTGCTACTGGGTGCTGGGGGCCCTTGGGTGGAGGGGGGCGGGAAGGGTCTGGGGGCACTGGGTACCCAGGACAGTGGGGGCTGAGCAGGGCCCCTTCCTCGGTGCAGGCACCCAGCCCTTCGAGGCGCTGCTGCTGAGCCCAGCGGGCAGCATGGCACCGCACCCCCTCGTTGTGTGCCCCCACGGTGAGTGAGGGGGCAACGGGGACATCCCTGCGCTGCTGGTGGCACCCCAAGTGATGTCCCTGTTGTCCCCAGGTGGCCCTCATGCCGTCTTCGATGCCCGCTGGCGCCCGAGCATGGCCGCACTGTGCCGGCTGGGGTTCGCTGTGCTCCTGGGTAAGTGCTGGGGACCCCGGCTCTGGGTGTCCCCCGCGCCACGCTGGGGATGTGGCACCCCACAAACCCTATCTCCCCAGTGAACTACCGCGGTTCTCTGGGCTTCGGGCAGGCCAGCATCGACTCACTGCTGTCCCGCGTGGGTGAGCAGGATGTGGCGGACACACAGGTTGGGGGGGCACTGGGACAGGGTGCTGAGGGTGCGGGGTGCTGGCGGTGTGGGGTGCTGACAGCGGGGTGCCCCACGCCTGCAGCTGGCAGTGGAGCAGGCACTGCGCAGCGAGCCCCTCGACTCACGCCGCCTGGCCCTGCTCGCCGGCTCCCACGGAGCCTTCATCGCCCTCCACCTCCTCGCCCGCGAGCCCAAGCGCTACCAGGCGTGCGCCCTGCGCAACCCCGTCTCCAACCTGCCCGCCCTGCTGGGCACCTCCGACATCCCCGACTGGTGAGAGTCACCCACCCCACGCCGTGCTGTGTCGCTCCGTGCCACGGGCACCACGTCACCGCCCCCCGCCCCGCCTCCCTCCTGCAGGCGCTACGTGTCCCTGGGGCTGCCCTACTCCTTTGAGCGGGTGCCCCGTGCCGAGGACGTAGCCACCATGCTGCAGCGCTCGCCCATCGCCCAGGTGCACCGGGTACAGCACAGGGGGATGGACGCGGCGGGTCCAGGGATGGGGACTGAGCACCCACCACTGCTTGTGCCGCAGGTACGGGCGCCGGTGCTGCTGTGTGTGGGTGCCCGGGACCGGCGGGTCAGCCCCACGCAGGCGCTGGAGCTGTACCGGGTGCTGCGGGCCAGTGGGGTGCCGGCACGGTGAGTGGGGCACAGGGGTCGGGGGGAGCAGGCAGGGAGCCCTGGGGCGCCGGCTGAGCATCCCCTGCCCACCCCCAGGCTGCTGTGGTACCCGGAGGGCGGCCATGCGCTGGCAGGCACAGAGACGGAGGCCGATGTTTTTGGGAACTGTGCCCGCTGGTTCCTCCAACACCTGAGACAGCCCCGGCACAGCCCCTAGCCCCTGCAGTGGCCCTGTGGCCGTGCTGGCCTTGGAGTGACTGGGGGTCCTGGGGATGGCACCGGGACCAGAGGAGAATGGAGCAAGTGATGGCACAGGATGGAAATGGGGATGTGGGCTTGCCTCTAAATAAATGTGTGCCACCTCGTGCAGTGCTGTCTTGTGCATCTTGGCCACGCTGCAACACAGAGGCTGGCTCCACTCCCTTTATTGGGATCGGGGGGGCAGGCAGGGGGGTGCCACCCCTCCAGCCGCCCGCAGCCCGGCTCAGACCATCTTCATGACCTTGTGGATCCAGCCGACGTAGAGCGAGACACGGATGAAGAGGGCGGGCTGGTCGGTGCGGGCGCAGACACGGGACGGGGTGATCACCCCCTCCAGCACCCAGCAGTCGGCGGTCAGGCAGGCCAGGGGCCCTCCGTAATCTCCCTGCGGGGCCAAAAGAGCGCTGTGACCCCCATACCGGGGGGGGGTGGCCCCGAGCCCACCTGACCCCACAGCCCCTGGCCCCACTCACCTCGCAGGCGCCCACGCCGGTGCGCAGCGGGGCGGTGCACAGCTCGCTCTCCTTCAGGCGCCCACGCAGCGCCGCCTGGCACTCGCCGTGGGCCAGCACCGGCAGCTGGGCCACGTTCAGCACGCGGCTGTCCGCCGTGCCTGCAGGGAGCCAGCCCCCGGGGCGGCGGCGGGGGATGGCACGGAAGGGGGAGGGCATGAGAAGGGGTTGTCATGGGATGGGCAGGGGGATGCTGCAGGAAGGGGGTCGCTGCGGGCAGAGGATGCCGTGGGTAGCAGAGGATGCTATGGGCAAGGGATATTGCAAGCAGGGGGACACGACAACCACGGGGATGCTGTGGACATGAAGGTGCCACTGCATGGGAACGGCACGGGCAGGGGATGCCGCGGGCAGGGGACACCGCTGCAGGGGGATGCCGTGGCTGGGGCTGCCCACATCGGGTACCTCTGGTTTCCCCCCAGCCGGCGATCTCGCAGGTGGTGCCCGCAGGCACGACGTAGCGCTCGGGCGGCAGGCAGATCAGGGCCACGCGCTTGTTCAGCACGGCCGGCCTGCGGAGGGACAGGAGGGGGGATGTGGCGCCAGCCCCGACAGCGCCAGGGCACTGGGCTCGGCTGCTCACCTCGCCAGCTTCAGCAGCACCAGGTGGGACTCAGAGGGACCGCAGAAGATGCGCACGATGGGGATGGCCTGCAGGTCGGGGTCTGCAGGGCCGGGGTCCTTGAACAGCAGCCCCAGGTGCACCTCGTAGCCGGACAGGTCCGCGTCGCTGCAGGACGGGGACATCAGGGCACAGTGGTGCCCGGTGCCTTGCATGCTGTCCCCAAGCTCACCAGGAGGAGAAGCACTGGCGGATGCTGATCACCCACTGCTCCTTCACCAGGGACCCACCGCAGAAGTGCACGCCGGCCCTGCAGGTGCCAAGGGAGGGCAGCTAGGGTGGGCGCCCGGCTGGCGGCGCAGCGGTGCTGGCACGCGGGGCGCCCGCTCACCGGTTGCGGATGCTGACGGTCCACGGCGAGTTGCCAGGCTGCCCGCCCACGATGCGCCCCTTGTGCTGCAGCCTCTCGTCCCGCCGGCCGCACTGCTCGAACGTCACCGCCTCTGTGCGCACAGAAGGCATCAGCTGGCAGCGTCCGCGCCCGCCGCGTGCCACCCAGCATCCCCCTGTCCCTACCCATGCTCTCCAGGATGGATGGCACCGCGTTGCCAGCTGCGGAGAGAAAAGCAAGGGGGTGGCTGCAGCGGGGTGGCCACAACCACGCCACGGGGCAGCCGGGGCTCAGCGGGGCCAGGGCTCACAGCAGGGCTTGATGGCGCAGTAGTCAAAGGGCATGCGGGGGTCCATGGTGTAGCACCAGGGGCCGTGGCTGTCGTTGTCAGGGTTGCGGCAGTAGTTCTCCTCCAGGTGGGCCTCGGGGTGGGTGGCGGGAGAGATCCTGCCGGGACGGAGTCGCCATCGCTGTCCCCGTCCCCGTCCCTGTGCACCAGCCCCCAGGAGGCTCCTGCACACACTCACTGGGGCACGTGGGGTGTCTGGGCGTCCCAGCGCTGGCACGTGATGCCCTTGCGCGTCTTGCTGACGTGGCCGTGGTACATCTCGCCGTGGCCGTGGTAGCACTCTGGGGGCAGGCAGGGAGCACTCTGTCACAGGCGGGCGCTCTGATGGGGGCACCCACAGGCCCAGGGGAGCGGGGCTCACCCTGAGCACCCAGCTCGTCGTCGCAGCGGCGGATGTGGAAGCAGAAGGCAACGCGGACGCTGGGGCGGGTGGTGAAGCACCACGGCGCCTCCGAGCCATCGGGGTTGCGGCAGAAGTTCTCCTGCAGGTCCCTGGCAGAGCAGCCACGTGCGTGCCCATGCCCGCGGGTGCTGTCCACGGCCACCCCATCCTGCCCCACCAGACCTACTTGCATGGGTACTTCTCAGGCACAAAGTGGTGCCGGTGGGGTGCCTGGGCGTCCCAGCGCTGGCACGGGATGCCAGACACGGTGACGTTCACCCGGCCCCGGTAGCCTTCGCCCTTCCCCCTGAAGCAGCTGGTGGTGATGTTGAGGGGCTGCGGACGCTTCTCTGCTTGCGTGGCCAGAGAACAGCGGAGTGAGGGTGGCACCGAGGACAGCCGGCCCCAGTCCTGCAGGTGCCGCCAGTGGGGACTTACTGCAGACGCGGATGCGGCAATAATCGCGCTCCCGCGCGGGGTCAACGGTGTAGCACCAGGGCTGCTCGGAGCCGTCAGGGTTGCGGCAGTAGTTGTCATCCAGACCCTTCTCGGGGTACCTGGGCAAGAGATGGGGAGGAGTGGTTGAGGGTGACAACCGTTCATTGTCACCACCGTGGCTGCGCGCCCCCGGGCCGGTACTTGTCGGGGTGGAAGGGATGCTTGTGCGGGTGCTGCAGGTCCCAGCGCTGGCACTCGGTCCCTGACTCGGTGTGGTCCACAAAGCCCCGGTAATCCTCCCCGTTGCAGGTCATGCAGACAGCTGCCAACAGCAGGGGGGTGGCCTCAGTGGTGGCGGGGACGAGCGGCACAGGGTGTCCCTGGGGCACGGCGCTCACCATCCTCGCACTTCTTGATGCCGCAGCTCTGGTGCCGCACGCTGGGGTCGACAGTGTAACACCACGGGCCCCGCTTGTCCCGGTCGGGGTTGCGGCAGTAGTTCTCCTCCAGCCCATTGCGTGCGGACGGCAGGAACCTGTGCCGCCCCCCCGTCAGTGCCCCATTGCCCCCGTGCTGTCCCCACCCCGTAGCCCATCGCCCCACGCCGTCCCGTCCCGCGTCCCATCGCCCCGTGCTGCCCAGAGCTGGTGCCCGCAGCTGCTTTGGGGGCGGCAGGGGGCACGGTGGCACCTGTGGTCGTGCGGCGTGGTGGCCTGCCAGTGCTGGCAGCGCAGACCTTTCTCCGTCGTGGCCCGCGTGCCGCGGTAGCTGGTGCCGTGGTTCACGATGCACTCCCGCAGGTAGTCTGGGCAGAGCCGGGCACCGCATCAGAGCCGTGCGGGCACCGGGGAGCCCCGCGGCGGGTGCCCGGCGCGCAGCCGCGGCGCCGGCCCACCTTTCTTCTGGTACAGGTCGCAGTGGATGTTCTTCTGCGGCCGGACGCGGGGCGAGTGCTGCGTCCAGGGCAGCAGCTGGCACAGCTGGCTCTGCCGCTCGTGGTGGAAGGCCCTGCGAGGCGCGACAGCGGGCTGGCACGGGGCACGGGGCACGGGGCACGGGGCCGCAGCCGCGCTCGCCCCGCGCCGTGGCTCACCGGCAGGCCGGGCTGGTGGCGCAGCGCTGGGCGCACTGCTCGGCCGGGCCCGGCTCGGGCGGCGGCGGCGGCGCCTCGGGGGGCACGGGCAGCAGCTCGGTGGCTCGCAGGCGCTGGAAGTCGTTGAGGGGCGAGCGGGAGCCTGGGGAGCGCGGCGGGAGCTGGGCACCGGGGGGCGCGGGGCCGGCCCGGCGGGGGGGGGGGGGGGGGGGGGCGAGCCCCACGTTGCGGCCCGCGGGCCCCGCCCGGGCTGCCCGGCGCCGCCCAGCCCCCGCCGGCCCCGCGGCCCCCGGCCCGGGCCCTACCTGCGCCCAGCGCCGCGGCCACGGCCAGGGCCAGCAGCACCCGCGGCACCGCCGGCATGGCGCTGGCGGGCGGGGGCGGGGCCTGCCGGGCGGGGGCGGGGCCTAGAGGAGGGGCGGGGGCTGTCGGATGGGGGCGGGGCCTGCCGGGTGGGGGCGGGGCCTGTTGGATGGAGGTGGCGCTCGTTTGGGTGGGGCGTGGCCTGACGATGGGGGCGTGGTCTGGTGGGTAGGGGCGGGGCCTGATGGGCGGGCACGGTCGGGTGGGCGGGGGCGCGGCCTGCTGGGTAGGGGCGCGGCCTGGTGGGCGGGGGCGGGCCGGCCGCAGGGCGCGGGGAGGGGGGGGCGGTGCCGCGCGCGCGGCCAGGTGGGGCGGGGCCGGGAGGGGGCGTGGCGGGCGCGGGCGGCGGGCGCCGATTGGCCGCGGCGCGCTCGTGCCGCCGGTTGCCAGGCGCCGCCGGGCCCCGCCCCCAGGTACGTGCCCGCGCGGGGTCGCGCTCGCGCCGCGCCGCCCGCTCGGTGCGTCGGGGCCGCAGGCGGCGGGGAGCGGCCTCCGGGAGCGGCCTCGGGGCCCGGCCGCGCACGGTGAGCGGCGGCGGGGGCACGCGGGGCGGGGGGGGGGGGGAACGGCGCGGCGGGGCCTCGCCTCGCCTCGCCTCGCCGCCGCCCGGCGGCACCTGCCGCGCCGCGCTGCCCTTGGCCTACCGGGCGGGCCCGGCCCGGCAGCGGCGGCAGGGCCCCGGCGCCTCGGGGAGCGGGCGGCGGAACGGCCCCGCCAAGGCCTCGGCCTGGGCGCGCCCCCTCCCCCCCCCCCCCTCCCGTGGGCGGCAGGGCCGGGCCGGGGGTTTCCCGGTAGCGGGCGCCCAGCGGCCCCGGCTGCGCGGGGAGCGGCCTGGGCCGGGCTCGGAGCCCCGCGGGGGGCTCGGCGGGGCTGCGGGGCTGACCTTGGGCCGGCGCCGGCACCGGGGCGGCCTCGGCGGAGCACCCGCCTCCGAGGGGGAACCGACCCCCTGGGCGGCATCCCCGCGCGGCTCCCGGCCGCCCCCCGAGCAACAGGCGGCGGGGCCCGGCTCGGCCCCGGGACAGCGAGACCTGCCCGGGGGCTGCGGCCCGCCCCGGGCTGGGAGCGGGAGGTGGGGGGCGTGGGGGGCTCGGTCCTGGGGCCTCGGGCTTGAGGAGATGGCTCCGACGTCCCCCGCCCGTCCGAATTGAGGCTGAAAATCTTCTTTATGGGTAAAAAGAGCGGTCGCCTCTCTTCTCCCAGCCTCTCCCGGCAGGGGCTTCCTCCCGCCGCCGTTACGCGGTGGGTCGCCGCCGTGGGAGTGCTGCTCGTACCGGGTTCCTTATCCAACCTCCGGCGCGGCGTGCTGTCCCTTAACAGCTTCGGCTCCCAGACCCCGTTCTGCCCCTGGAGCCCTCGCTGCAGGAGTTTCTAACTCAGTGTAGGCTTCTTCGTCCCTGCTGCTATTCCAGGCGTCCTAAGCCCCTCAATTCATTCTTCCCAGGGCCTGTCATTGTGCTCTTCTATCCTAAATACAGGGTAGTATGCCAACGGGAGAAGCTCGAGGGCGAGCCGAAGCGCTGGGAACACCGCTGTTCGCTCAGAGAGGCGGTCAGCAAAGCCTCGCTGCTCCCAGGTCGCACTGACTGTCCTCGTGCTGCAGGAATTCGTGCATCTTTCTTTGGGACCTGGCACGAATTCTTGAACAACGAGGTGCTGGTGTTTAGGGTGCGTGCTAGCTTAGCAGCGCCCCTTTCTTTACGCGAAGTAAATTCTGCATAATCGGTGATTTTAGGCCTGGAGAATTGGAAGAAGCCTCTGGGCTGGTACCAGTAAGCGTGTTCTGTGTCTTGCTGTGTTCCCATAGGTTCCGTACGGAATTTGTTAACCACGAGCACTTCTCTGCTTTTAGACGTGCCTGAAGCTTGCTGCCAGGTCGAGCACTGTTTGCAGCAGGCGGAGCAGCGCTGCTAATCCGCTCCCCTCTCCTGTCTCTTACTGCCCGGTGTGCTGGGCTCGGCTGCCACAGGAGACGGAGCTGGACCCTTGGCAGGTACGGCGAGACCCCCAAGCACTTGTGCTGTGAAATGCGCGGCTGGAATTGGCTCAAACCTGACCGTAACTTATCTTCCACGGGCGGCTGCTTTAGAGGAGTCCTCGCGTGTCTCCAGCCTTCGGAGTTAGGCCCTGGCAGCGAGGGAGGATGTCGGGGGGAGCGCTGCGCCCTGCTCCGCATGCACGTGGAAGCTGACAGTCGCAGCTGTCAGGAGAGGGGCTTCGGCGCTTTGCGCTGACCCCCAGGTCCCCTGGCAGGAGCAATGTGGCACAGCAGCAGGAGTGTTGTCTCGCTGCCTTTTCCATGCTCTGGGGAGAAATAACGTGGGGTTGTCCCGGAGGGGGGCCGCTGTGCTGTGCCAGCCCAGAAGGAGCTGTGGCCAGCTCCTTTCGGCAGTGACTGCAAGTTTCATTGCAGGGGTGATTTTGGGTGGCTTGTGCCTTCCCTCCTGTGAGCTGAGGAATAATATGGAGGAATTAATTCCGGTAATGATTAATTTGAACGAGGAAAATGCAAACTCAAAGTTCTCCTTGGGCAAGCGGCGGTTGTGTAAATAAATGTCTCTGGCATTCTTTGTGGTGCTCGTAGGCTGTCTGCCGATTACTTCTGGTCTCTTGCTGGATCGGTGGGGAGGGAGGCTGCTGCTCCTTGAGCTCAGAGTACTTCATCAGCGATTTGGGCAAAATACAGATAAACACAGTTGGATTGACCTAGCATATCTGAGGTCTTGGTATGCTGAAAATGTTTGTTCTTAGGATGTTTGTGCCGTCTGGAGAGCTGCGTACCTTAAACCCGATTCGCTGAGGACTGTGACCATGTTTAAGCTGTGAAAAAATAAAAGATCAACCCAAAGAACCGGTGCTTTTAGGTCTTGTTCTGCGAGATCAAGTAAGTTTGGCCAAACTACCGAGGTGCTGCTGGAAGGGAAGATAACACATTAACCTGCTGGAGTAATTTAGATAGGTGCGTTTCCTCTTCTAGTGCATGTTTCTATCCGCCTATCTTCCTGCATTTAGCAGCTGGCTTAAAACTGTCCGTAGTTCAGCTTTGCTGGATTGAAGTTCAGCTTGCCAGCGGGGATGGCGTTGTATATATTTGGCGTTACTGCCTTCTTTGTCACTGCCTCTCTCCCGAGCGTGCAGGCTGGCCTGCTGGCGCAGCGCTGTCCCGAGGAGCTGGTGCTCGCTGGCCCCGTGAGCGGGGTGCCCCGGGGGGTGTCCCCCCTCTGCCCCTCGTGCCCGGCGTGGGAGCTGTCAGGTGAGGAGGAGCAGCGCCAGGGCTTGGCGTGGCAAGGAAGCGGGGGCCTCCCTCTCCTGGTGCTGAGCGGCCCCGCTGGGCTTCCCGCGTGCCGGGGCCGCAGCACGGGTTCAAGCTTTTCACCTGACGGTGGCTCCTGCCGGAGGTTGTGGGCGCAGGTGAGATGGTGCACCCTGTTTTTCCCCAACGCTCTGTCCTGCTCAAGGTCGCTGCGGCCCAGCAGCGCGGGTTTCCAGAGGCTAGCTCGGTGCACGCTAGGAAATGCCCCAGTGTCTCTGCCACCGAGGGGCTCCTCCACGGCTGCGTGCCGTCCTGCAGCTCCTTCCGTGCACCTCCGTGGCTGCAGGGGGCTTGTCACGGAGCCCGGCCTCACCCGCGGGTGGCTCGGGCTGGGCTGGCGGCACACTCGCTGCTCCTGGAGAGGCGAGGTCCTCGTCCTGCGCATGTGGTGGCAGTGTGCTGTTTGCCAGTCTTCTTGCTGAGCTGAGCTTTTCTTTTTTCTCCCCCCGCTCCCAGTTACCTTTCTGCAAGTTAGTAGCCTGAATCGTGGCGTGGAAGGAGCTCTCAGACACAGCAGGCCCGGCCTGGAGGAGCAGGAGGGAGAGGCAGGGCCCTGGTGCTGGTGGGCTTGGGAACGGCAGTAGATCTTGTCCTAGTCCTGGAGGTGGACGGTGTTTAGTTTCACTTTGGGGTTTTCTTCAGGAAAATTGGCTCCTAACCTCGCCTGCCCTGTAAGTAGGTATTCAAACGAAGGTTTCTGACGAGGATTTCTCCTTCCTAACTCTTGTCTCGTGCTGTGGTCTCGCTGCAGCGCTCAGCTGTGGCATTCGCTGTCTTGGTGACCCTGAATAAGGTTATGGTCTGTATTTTCTAATCTGCTTTCTGAGAAGGGTGCTGTTCGTGGAGGGCTATACGGGCAGCTTCAGAAACATTTTGTATCCGGGCTCCTCAGAGCTTTCTGGCAAATTGCTTGAGAAGCCTCTTCACCAGCGCTCAGCTTTGCAAATGCTCCTCGGCAAGGACCTGACGGGCGGCATTCCTCCCCTGCCTCCCCAGGGCTGCCGAGCGATTACAGGAGAGGTTTCAGCTTACTCTCACACAGCTATAGGTCGCGCTGGCGTTGAGCACGTATAGGCGATGAATTCACGCTGGTTCTTTCAGGCACGTTCCTTTTTTTTTTTTTTTTTTTACGAACTAGATTGCACATTGAGACTTGAGGAAGCTTAAAGTTCTGTGAAGCGTGTCCCTGAGGGGTGGGAGTTAGCATTGGGTAGTTTTGATGAGAGTTTCCAGTAGCAGACGCTGGTCACTTGCTATCAGTCCCAAGGGCTCGGGGTTGATTTGGGATGAGTTGGGTGAGGCTCGGCGATGGTCTGAGCCAGCGGTTTTCCACTTGAGCATTGAATGGCAGCGGGTGATGTGACAGCCTCGTGCTGCAGTCACAGCTTCAGGCGGTGGCACGGGGGCCACCTGCGCTCTGGGTCCCTTGCTGGGGAGGGACGGCTCGCTTCCTTTCACCGTTTTTTCCATTTTCCTCATGCCAGGTCAGCCCCAAATGGGCTCCTTCAGACCCTCTGGGAAACGTACCCCTTCCCAGAGCTCCCGTCCTCCCCCAGAGAATTTCCTTGCGTCAGTGGCGTCTTTGGGGCTTTTCAGTTACAGGGGAGGAGGGCTGGGTCTGGTAGGCAAAAGCAGTCCCCGTCCCTGCTGGTCAGTTATTCAGAAGTCCGGGGTGCTGTTCAGACACCTCCTTAATCAAAAGGGAGGTATTTGCTGAGTCTTTTCAGCACGGCTTCTGTGTACCTCCCATAAACTTACGCTAAAAAACTATCCTCCGGCTGAGAGTTTCCTCTACAGGAAGGAAAAGTTCCTTCAGACCTTCTCGAAGTATCGCAGAAATTGAAATAACGGTGTAGAAACGTAACGTGGTGTCTTTTTTAGCTGTGCTGTGGCTCTTGGGATTCCTCCAGGAAGCTGGCTCCCAGGTGTGGGGCAGGGAGGCATTGTGAGCCAGAAGGCAGAAAAATAATAGGACTTCAGCATCCTTCCCTTCTCCCGCGTGCTGCACAGCGGTGCCTGCTCTGTGACATGCTGAAGAGTGTAATTTCAGCAACACTGGTAACGGCTGAACGTAACGGGCTCGGCTAGTCACTGATTTCATTAGTTCTCCCGTTTAGTTCATTTCAGCCCCTGCCCCGTATGCTTGTGAGCAGGGCACATCGGTGGTCCCTGGAGCTGTGGAGTGTGGCCACGAAGCAGATCCGTCCTTCGCGTGTGGAATAAAGCATCAGGAACAGGGTAGCAAACGTTGTTGTAGATCTGTGTGGAGGTCAGATCAGGGGTTCTCCAGGCTTGGCACTGATTTTTTTTGTTGGGGGCAGTGATACAGAAGTTGCCAGAAGTGGCTTGGACCAACGATCTCTTGTAATCTAGCGTAAAGCACTGCATGTTTGCACGCTGTGAGCTCCATTCCTCCAGAACGAGGACCTGCTTGACCAAAATTCGAAACTTCATATGCAATGGGGGGGAATTTAACGCTT
Organism: Cygnus olor; assembly: GCF_009769625.2. Lineage (NCBI taxonomy): Eukaryota > Metazoa > Chordata > Aves > Anseriformes > Anatidae > Cygnus > Cygnus olor. The sequence goes on along the minus strand of NC_049178.1, from coordinate 6,466,181 downwards.
CTGATGGTCTCCGTGAAGCCCACGCTTTGTGTTCGTCCCTGTGCCAGCAGCCTTGTGCTGGCTGCTCCTTCAGCAAACACTTTATCGCGTCTATGAATAAAATTCTGTTTGAATATCAGTTAGAGTTCGGACTTGAGAGAAATAAGAAGTTTGATCTTGCGGGAGTAACAATTGCTGAATAACAAATCCCCTTCAGAAAAGTCCAGAGGAAGCCAAAGCAACGTGTTGTAACGGTGCTGCGTGCGGAACCCCACGAACCCTTGTTAGTAAACTGCTTGTAAGAAAAGCCTAAGAGTAGGACTTCAGAGCCCTACGAAAACTTGGTAATCAAAGCTAACGTGAAGAAGGGATTCAGCTGTTCCTGGCAAAGACGTAAGCTTGTGTATTGTGGTCTTAGAGCGTTGGAGAAGGCAGCGGTGGTGCTGCGTGTTGTACTGGTGATAAGCTGGGATAAAAGTTCTGTGTGATTCTATCTGCTTAATGTGGCCGAGTGAAGTACTCGTGATTGTCACGGCTAATCGAGGCGTGAGAAGCTTTGCTTAGAAGCCTGGATCAGGGGTGGTCGGGTTCCTGGTGTCGAGAAGCAGCATCACAGGCCCGTGGTATGGTTCAGTAACCACCTGCCCCTCAAACCAGTGTCCCACCGCCGGTGCCGTAGTACTGCACACCCCTAAGTGCTGGAGACTGGAATCCTAACCCTCCTCTTCCTTCTCCCTGCTGTGCTCTGCAGAGCTGAACGTGCCTGCAGGGTGCTGGTCGCGGGGTCGGGCGCACGCGGTGGGACCCGGCAGGGTCGGAGCCAGGACGTGGCCTGCCCACGCGGCTGGGACAGTCCTTGCTCGGCAGCTGTCCGTCTGTGGGCTGGAGGCTTCCCCAGGGAGAGGGGCTGCAGTGCTGTCCTGCCGTCACAGGAAGAAGCTGTTTCCTGCAGACCTGCGTGCTGGCGCTGTGTGCTTCGCCCTGGCGTGACCGAGCTCGACATCATCCAGCCCTGCTCTCTTCCCTGAGTCCTGGACTCCTAAAGCCTCCCCTGGCGGTGCGTGGATGTGCAGCAAGCCGAGTCCCGAGCGTAGGTAAGCCTTTTTGCACCTTTTGCGGATTCCTTGTAGTCTGTTGAAAACCACTGACAATAGGGTGCTTCGGGGGACCACTTGATGTGGCTTCTCCCCTGCTTGGTAAAGAAAAGCAGAACGGAGCAGGCAGTGAGATTTTGGACTTGATGTTCCTGAGGCTGAGGTAAGCTCAAGATGCTGCAAGCAGGGACAGCTCTGCCCTCTCCCCTTTACGTCTTGGCCGTTGGTAGCGGTGTGCTTTGTGGTGAATTGGTAAGCTTAGATCCTGCCGGAGAAGCAGCCCGCCACCAGCATGAGGGAGCTCGCGGGGGGGAAAGGATAAGTGCAGGGTTCCTCCTTGTGAGTGCCTTTCGGACCCGTACAGCGCGTGGCGTGCTTGCTCCAGCCGAGAGCCTGGGAAGAGCGCTTTGTGTGCTCCAGTCCTGTCTTCTGGTTGTATATAGGAATTCAGGTTGGCTTAGCCGAAGCCCCTACGTCAGTGTTCTGGGGTGGAATTCTACTTAAATAGCTGCTTAAGATGATGGTGACTCTGCCACGCGGGACTGACACCTAGCACTGTAGGTTTGGGACCAAAGCTCTAGGGTTATGCTGAATGGAAGGGGATGCGTGGAGCTTGGAGCCGCTTGGGCACGTGGCGAGGCGGCCGGGTCACAGCGAGTGAAAGCCACCCTTGGTATCAGCGGAAGGCTCAGCTCTGCAGCCCGACCCGATCGACGAGCGGGCTCCTGCTCGTGTCCCAGCGTTTCGGTGCGTGCTCCCCTTCAAAGCAAGGCCACGTGTGAGTGGAGGTTTATAAGCACGCTGGTCCCAGTTTCACGTTGACAGAGTGCAGGAGCTGCCCAGTTCCCCGCTGGGAGGGGAGGACGAGGTTTGGTGGCTGCTGCAGAAGTCATTGCTTTGGGAAGCTTGAAGGTGTGCGTCTCCCTGAAGAGATGGTCACGAGGATCAGCTAGAATAACTGGTGGCCCCTGTCCTGCCTGGGCTCTGTGATGGCAGCCAGCTGCGCTGTCTGCAGTCCTTGTGAGCAGGACAGCTGCTTGCCTTTACCTCGTGTCTCCTCCGTGGGAAGGAATGCCCTGTGTCAGCAGAGCCGAAGGTCCCCTTGTCTTCCCATGGGCTTTGTGGGGAGGAGGAGGCATTTGAACTCCCCTGGGTGCATCTGGCCGGCTGGAGGTGGCGCAGAGGCAGGTCGGCGGCATGGTCAGCAGGCTGCACGCACGTCACTTCAGCTCCTAGCTGGGGCTGGTCCCCTGGCGTGCTGCTCTTTCCATGTGCTGGCGGCAGGCTCTAGAGCAGTCCCTTGCATAGAAAAGTCACGTGCAAAAAGCATCTCGTGTCTTTTTTAGATGTCTTTCAAAGTAGCTGGGTGGCTGAGCAGAGACCTGTGGCAGGTCGTTTGCCTGCGTGCCCAGGGGAGCTCAGGCAGCCGGTTGGGGTGGGATGCATCCTGCCGGGGACTCGTGCCCGCTGTGGATGGCTCCGTGCTGCTGGCACACGGCCGCCCGTGGGAGAAAACAGCAGGAAATAAATGGGAGGTGTCAAGCCGAAACCAGCTTTTATTTCTTTTTCCCTTTACCTGTTGGAATTGGGTGGGCTTTCCCTGGTAGCCGTGTGCGGTAACCTTGCACGGCACGATTTTTACGGGGCCCGAACTCGGCACCGCAGGTGTAAGGGGTCCTGCCCTCTGCTCGTGCTGCTGCGAGGGAACACCCCAGGGCTTGCAGAGCTGGGGCCAGGTGGAAACTGGGCTCTTGGTGGGCTCCTCTGATAGGTACCATTGCCCTGGTCCCATTCCATGTGCGGCTTTAGCTTGCGTACTAGCACAAAGCCGGGAAGAGGGTTGGAGTGGGGTGGAAATCCTTCTTCTGGAGGTGACACCGGCTTCAAGCGGCCATAAAGCTGCCTGTAGTGCTGGTGTTGGGTCTTCAAGCATGTCTGCCCTGCCTGGAAGAGTTGGGGAGAAGGAACAGCGAATTCTTTCCTACCAGACCTTCAGTTTCCAGGCGTCTGTGAGGATCCCTGTCACCAGAGCAGACCCACAGAGCTGCTGGAGTGTCGTGCTGGGCCCTGGTTGCACGAGCTGCCAAAATCTTTGCGGGCCATTGAATAGGAGGAAAAGCGGGCTGGAGCAGGAAGGAAGCGGGATGCATCGGGGCCCGTTGCGCCAGAGGCGAGAGCACCGCTGCGCCGTGTGCGTGGGGTGGTGGGCTTCCTGTGGAGGTGTTAGCTGCCGGCCCGGGTTGCGTGGGTGGGGTGAAGTGGTTCACCCATCGCAGCTACCTGGTGCTTTTCTCGGGGGGTGTGCTGCTAAGCCACTTGCCGCTGGATCAGGAGACATATTTTTTTTTTCTGGGATCTGCGCCCTGTTAAGTGAAAAAGAACAAGAAGTGATGGCAGGTGAGGAGCGGGGGACAGAAGAGGAGTCCAGTTTAAGAGTAGCAGCGTTTATCATAGAATTGTGGAGTGGTTTGGGTTGGAAGGGACCTTAAAGCCCATCTAATTCCAACCCCCTGCCACGGGCAGGGCCCGCTGCCCCCAGCCCCATCCAGCCTGGCCTTGGGCACTGCCAGGGATGGGGCAGCCACAGCTCCTCTGGGCAGCCTGGGCCAGGGCCTCACCGCCCTCTGAGCGAAGAACTTCCTCCTACTTACGTAGCAGGTAGCACAAAATATTAACATAAGTAAGAAGCTGTGGTTTTTACCGTGAAGCATCTGGCTGAGGTGACTCTGCAGTGAGTGTGTGCAGGCAGGTAGGACGGGAGAGCTGGTGAGTGCCAGGTGGCTCTCCTTGTTCTCTGAGCTGTTTCCAGCCATGAAGTATGAAGGTCTGTAAAAGCCAGAGGAGGAGGGAGCCAAGCAAATTAAAAGCAGGGAAAAGTGCGCTTCTTTTTTTCTCGATTACTTGCTAAGGTGCTTCACAGTTGGAAGAGGTGGCTGGGGAGAGGCTGTGGCTGTGCCATCCCTTGAAGTCTTTGGCTGCAGACAGCGTGCTTTCTGCAAGATTTGCCTTAATCGAGCAGGTGAAACGTTGAGGACCGCTGTAACTAACCTTGCTAAATGCTGGATTTGAATGCGATGTGGCCGTGTTTAAGAATGTAAACTGGAGTAAGCGTTGAGCTTTTCATATGACCAGCTATACTGAATGTCTGTTTAGCTAGCAAATCTGTTTTTCTTGTCCCTGTCACTTAAAATGAGCATGGCTGTGCTAAGAAATCTTTGGAGATGCCGCCGTGTCTCACCCAAAGCCCTAAATTGCTGCTTAATTTATGTTGCTGCCGTTTGAGCCCGCGTTTCAGGAGCGGAGTTGGGAATTTTGTGGTGCTGGGAGCTGGATGCACGGGCAGCAGCGGGGCCGCTGACCCTGCTGCGGTGCTCAGAGCCACCCCCCGGGGGCGTTCCCACGGGGGACACGTTCAGCACCCTGTCGTGGATTCTCCTGCGGTCCTTTTTCAGCCCCACGTCAGTTAAGCTCGTGGGTCTGGCTGTTCCCTCATTGGGAAAAGGAGGTGACAACCAAAGCCAGCTTCGTGGTGGCTTCCCTGCGGCGTGGCCCTGGGTCACTCCTCTCCCAGGGGCTGGGCAGTGCGGGTGCCAAATGGTGCATTTAGGCCCTGGAAAAAAACTGAATTTAGCAGAGGTTGGTAGGAAGCAATGCTGCTTTGGGAGAACCAGAGCTGCCGTGGTCCCTTTTGGAGTACAGTTCGTTGCGCTCGCGCTGCTTTCCAGAGCCTGTCACGACTGCAGCACAGCTCAGCGCTAGATTTGGTAGCTAATGCTCTTTGGAGTAAGTGTCATTTAAAAAGTATTCAGCCAAGAAAGAGCACAAGATGTAATTCCAATGAGTTTTTTTTAGAAGGACGGGAGCTTCTATTAAAGGGAATCAGCGCCGTGTGGCCTCCAGCCCTGTGCACAAGAGGAGCTTCGCAGGTGCTGTCCGCTCGCCACCTTTCTCAATTCCTGCAGAAGTGGCGCAGAGATCAAATTGAAACATTCCCTCCGCATCTGCTGACATTTACAGTTAAGGTATTTTTCTGGTTAACCTGTGAAGCTTTTGCATGCAAGGCAGAGGTCCTGGGAAGGGATGAGAAACGAGCTATTTTTACTCTATCACAAACAGGGCTCGGCGTGTTTATTTTAGCCTCCGGAGCCACTCAGGCCAGCGCGTTGTTTTTTTATAGTCCTCTACTGTTACTCTCCGATCAGAAAACAAACTTAAACTCTGGAAATCCCAGGAAAACGGGATGACCTGGCGCTCTCGGCCCCCGAGGCTGACAGGGAGGATTTAGGTTGGTCCCGGTCCCTGCTCCCTGACGTTGGTGAGGACAGTCCCTCCGATTGCAGACGTGCCTCACGCGCTGCTCTTCAAGGTTTAAGCTCCTGAGCCCGGCTCGGTGCTGGAAGCTATTAAAAGCACGGTGTGCTCGCGCCGTGGTGGCACGTACAGCTGGCAGTTGTGGATGGTGGTCCCTTCGCCGTGTCGGGGTGCTCATCTGTCCTGGCCTGCCGTCCCACGGCACGCTGCCCCGACACGCAGCGGGTGGCAGCTCCCGCGGGGAGCAACCTTTCCACTGCCCTGACCCTTCCTTGTTCTCCCGGGCTCCCAAATAACAGCACCTTACTGCTGCTTGCTCTTCGTTTTCGGCTCTGCTGCCTCCATACCCAAAGCTGGCGTTGCTGTGCCCCTGGGGCAGTCCCGCTGCAGTGCCACGTTGCAGCTCCGGTCGCTCCCTACCGGTGCCCTTGCTGGTCCCCTGCCCTGGCCGCTGGGTGCCCTGCGCCGAAGACAGCTCACCCCACATTGGCTTTGCCTCCTTGTGCTTGCGGTGCTGCCAAAACAAGCTGATGTGCCTTGGTCTCTGAGCGTGGCTCCTGGTGTAGATGACAGTTGGTGGGGCATATTTAACGTATTTGACCGTGGGCATGCCGTCTGCATCCCCTCGGCAGACTCCTGGAGGTGAATTCAGTACCTTGGGGGTGTTTTCTCCCCTTTCGGGAGCAAGCAGGGGAGAGCAGGAGTTCTTGTGGTGACGACTGCTCTTTCAGCTTGGTTCATTTCTGTTCAGTTGGCTTGAATGTGGCTTTCAAAAGCAGGTAAAGGACTGGGCTCGGGGCGTCTGGTCCGGCCTCCGAAGAAAACACATGCTTGGCCAGAGACGTGTCTGCTGCGTGTGTTTTGGATTAAGCGAGCCTGGACTTATTTGCAAATATTAATATTTGTGTGCTGTAAAGCATCTGTGGGCGTCCACGTTCTGAAGGTTAAGCTGTGCTTTGTTGGTGTCCTGAAGGGGATGAGAGCTCACAGGGCAGAGTCTGGACACAAAGGGGTGGCCTTTTGAGCTGATCCCCAGTGCTCGGAGCACCCTGGGTTCTCCTGTGGAACAGGGGGCTTGGGGTCCACATGGACACGGTGCACCAGGTGTGCGGCTCCACACCTGCCTTTATGCAAGCCCGTGGCAGTGGTTTGCTGGAGGGGCAGGGAAGCACGTTTCCCCTCCCAGCTCCCTATCTGCAGGCGGGGCACCCGGGTCAGGATGCAGGGCGATGCATTTTTCCTGTTGTACACAGCTTCGCCATGTCTTTGGAGGAGAAGAGACGTCAGAGGAAGTTTGTCATGTCTGCGGTGCGGTACTTGTGCTGCTGGTTGTGTGTTCTCCGGCTTCGTCAACGGGAGGAATGCCTAGTTCTGGAGAGGTTTACTCTGCATGCGGTTACTGGGGTATTTGCTTTTGCTTACCAGCCTGTAAAAAAGGAAAAAGACGAGTTGAAAATAAAACCATGTTGTTGCTTCGTGAACGAGGATGTTTTAATCCACAGAACTCAGGCTTGATGTATCAGTGGAGTCCTAATGTTACAATACATAATAAATGTTTTTAGACAAGCACCTGGGGAAAAAAAAAAGAGGTGGGCCTATGTAATAACCTAAGTAACACAGCACAGCTTTAAAAATCAGGAGCAAATTTGGCAGGGGCAGTCCACAGGTCTAAAACGTGAAACATTGCATTGCAGTTGCCTAATATAATAAATTTTGAAACAAAGTGACTTAAAATACTTATTTATAGAAAATATACTCAGGGACTGGAATGCAACTGTAGTAATGCTTAAAATATCCCTGGAAGAGTTGTGCTGCTGGACAGGGTGAATTTCCCAAACTCTATTTTTGACTCTTCCAAAATTTTTCCATAGGTTTTTCAGAAAGCTTTTCCCCTGCAGTATTTCCCAGGTTTGCTGCATTGACCTCAGCCCGCTTTCCCCATACTCCTTTGCTGGTTTCCTCCCAAACTGGGAGCCTGTCAAGTGCATTTTTATCAACAGGAAAAAGGAAGCCCAAAAGGCTGGGGGAAAGTTTCCATAACCACCTTACCACTTGCAGTTTCCAGACCTGGAAGGAGCTGAAATCAATGTGTTTGTTACTCCCGCAGAATAAACAGCCTCGCGAAGACTTGGGTGAATAGAGCTGGGGATGACTTTCTGAGGCCATCGTGTATTTTACTTTCCGGGACAAAGTCTACTTAGACATCTGGATTGCATGGGGGATTTTAGGGGAAGAACAAATTATTAGTTTGCTGTGAATGGAGAATGACTTTGACTGCTTTGAGTATGCCTTCACCAGCTCGCTACTGCGCCGGCTGAATCCGTATTCTGGTGCTTTGGAAGGAAAAACGGCGCCTTCACAGGCTGCTTTCTGCGTCCCGGGGCTGTGAGGCTGAGCAGCCCTTTCCTGACCTTCTGGTGCATTGAGAAAACAAGCTCATTTTATGGACAGTTAATTTACAGAAAGTTCCTGTTTAAATTTCCTCCAAGAGCCATAAACCTGGAGGACAGGTGCCCCCGTTAGGCAGCTCGTCGTATGCTGCTCACCTGGCTTAGCTTCCACCCCTCCACAGAGGCTGACTTCGGCTCTTCTGTGGGAGCAAACCTGGTAATGTGGGGAACCGTGGCCAGAGAGCGCCTGGGGACTGCTTGGGAGAGGGGGGTCTGGCTGGGGGCTGTCTGTTTGAGCCTGGGATGCCTCAGAGCTCATGTCGCGTTCCCTCTGGTGTCTGAAGGCCCCGCCACAAAAACAAGGCGGTGCCGGGCTGGTCCGCCTTCAGCAGGGGCATGTGCTGCAGTCTTCGTGATCCTAACAGCTAATTCTGATCAAGTTTGATGGGGAGGTCAGATTTCGGACACCTAGGAGAGCTCTGAGATGCTCAGTTGGTTTGCTGTGCCGTTTGGAGCTGCTTTTCCTCCCCTGGGAACAAGCAGGCTCCCGTTCCCCTCTGTGTCGCGGCTTGGCAGCCGAGGTACCCTCAGCCAGCGGGCTGTGTTAAAGCGGAGGTGAAGGGAAGGAGAAACTTCCAGCCTGTGTCCGGGGCTGAAAACCAGAACTGGACTCCTGCCCCTTCCATCCCCGGGATGCCTGTGAGGTGATTCCTTGGCCTGGCCGCGGCCCCGCAGCCACCCCCACCCGCCGGCTGTCCCTGCCCGTCAGCGCTCTGCCTCGGGCCGCGCCGCGAAGCCTTCGCCCTTTCCACCGGGCTGGCATGGTCTCACGCTCAGCACCCCTTTGTGCCGGGCAGTGCTTGGCCAGGACGGAAAATGACTTTGGGGTGAGTGGCTGGAGGGGGGAGAGACTTCCCTGGCCCACCCCGCTTCGTCTGGCGGCACTTGGTAGCAGCAGGAGTGACCTGAGGGGAGCGCCCGGCTCCCCTGCCTGCACCGCCAGCTGGCTGCAGGGACCTGCGGGGGCTCTCTGAGCCAACCCTTCAGCAGGTTTTCCCATCTGATACAAGAAAAACTCTTTGGCATGCTCAGGGCCTGCAATCTCTTGGTTTTGTTGAGGCCGGGGCCTGTTTCTCTTCCTTTAAATCTCCTCTGCAGCAGTTGATAAGCAGCAGGTCCCTCCTCAGAGAGAAAATGCTGCAGAAAGAAATGCCAGGAATGCGAACAGCAGGTGGGGACTGGCAGATGTACTTATCAATCACAACGGACTGACAGAGCGTCTCATTCCTCTAAAGAGCTACTGTTTGCCTCCAGCTGGGGCCATACCAACCCCTCCAGCCTTTGCTGGGGGCAGCTGTGGGGTTTTTGCTGGGGGCACAGTGTGCTCTGGGCTGTCCCAGCCCGGCGGGACTCCCTGCTGGGGCTGGGACCCTCGGGAGCACGCGGCGAGGTGGCAGCAGCACGCCTGGGGACGGGCCGCGTGGGATCATGCTGCCACGTCACCGAAGTAGAAGGCTGGCTCGAGGAGTTAATTGAATTTGCTGCACTGTTGCTCTTCAAAACGCGGCTTCATCCCTCTGAGGAGCCTGGAGTTGTTTCTGTGGACAAAAAAAAAACTATTTTGAGGCGGTGATGCTTCCAGGGGGTTACCTGTGTTGGCAAGTGAGAAGATCGCTGCAGCTCCAGGCTGCAAGACTGCACTGGTAGAGAGGGCAGCACCTCGCGGGGTGCTCCGAAGGGATTTGGGCACAGCGTGAGTACTTTCTGAACTTGTTTCCCTACAGTTGCTGCTCCTGCTTTCCGAGCACCCTGCACTTGATATGGAGATGTCTTTCAGCAGCAGGACAGCCTGATTTACATGAAATAACAGGCTGAATGGTGAAAAGCCTTTATCTGTTATCTCTAAGCTGCTTTGCCCTGCGTGCTGGCAGTGTGTGTTACAAGCAGAACAAACCTGCTGTCACAAATGACATTATGGATGTTTTTCCCATCCTCTAAGCTTTCATTCTGGCTGACGTGCTTGTGTCAGAATGCGTGTTATCTGAGCGCTTCGGATCCCCTCCGCTTCTGTGCCTTGATTCTTGGAAAACCCAGAATAAGCCACAGACTGGGAGGCGATGTGATTAGACCTCTCCTTATGTGACTCCCTGTGTGTTTTGCTAGGCTACTTCAGCCTGCCTGGATAATGCTGTTGCATCCATCTCCAGTCTCAGTGATTTGGTATCCTTGAAAGCTGATGGTTCTGTGGGATTCATAGGAATGCTGCTGATTTAGATCGCTGATATGTTTAAAAAATGAAGGCACATCTGCCCTGAGTGGCCTTATCAGTTCTTCTTCAAATTGTTTCTTGTTTTAGTGAAAGAGCAGTGTAACGAAGAAATAGCTTTCCCACATAAAAGCAGGGAGAATAAGGGGGCAGTCAGTACTGTGGCACAGAATAAAGACCTTGGAAATGTAACTTTTTAAGAGCAAAATGTCATCTTCAAACTCTGTTCTGATAGCAGCGCCTTGCCTAAGCAGGGTTTGTATTTGGGAGGTCCTACTTCAGGTCGTGGAGCAAAGGCAGCAATTTGAGCAGCGCTGCCATTTGCACTGCTACCTCAGCAGGACTGCTGGGCAGGCTCACAGCTGGATGCGGGTCAGACGGTGAGAAAGGTTCCCCGGGACCTGCTTCCAGGAGGGACTGCCAGGGGAAGGCTTTGGGAAGGGGCACGGCGCGGAGGCAATGACTGGGGAGTATGCACCCAGGCTGCTCGAAAGTCCCTTTGCAACTGGGAATCCGCTGTGACTTGGCCTGAGCTCCTTATCTCAGGAATTCCCCAAATTATTTTTGTTTGATCTGGAATCGATCTAAAACTCTGGGCGTTGCTGCAAAGGCTCTGGGCTATGCTTTTGCAAGGGGCAGCTTGCTTTAGCAGCTGCAGTAGCTTTTCCTCAACAGGAAAGCAGCAAGTGGTGCTGGTCAAACCACCTGCTGCAGAGGTTGCCTGGCGCTTGAGTTGCATTTAACTCTTGAACTTAATTGCTAGCACTGGAATTTCCCATGCTGTGTGTCTGCCCCAGGCTTGTTTTCAGGTTTTCTACACCAACAGCTCAGCCATTTCCAGGAATTAAAGGGAGAAGTGCCTTAAGCCGTGAGTGTTTGAGAAAACAAGGCAACCTTAACTGCTGGCATTGAGCGTGCTTGTGCCCCCAGCTCTGCAGTGGGGCTGCCCTTCTGTTGCAAGGGATGAGGCTATCCCAGCAAAACCTGCCGCTATCTTATCAAGATGCAGGCATCTGAACGCCTCCCAGCACTCTTTGGACTTTAAGATACTATCCACTGGGCGATGGCCGAGGTGGGGACCAGGAGCAGGGTCCTGTCTCCTGCAGTGTCGGCTTGCTTATGGTGAGGAACTTCTGCCTCCAACAGAGAGAGGAGAGAAAGCTGGAAACGGCAGAGCACTGTGGTGCTTGCTGTGACCAGCCCCAAGGCAGCCTTAACTCAGGTATTCTGATTTCTAATTCATTATTTGCAACCTTGATGTGTTAAGGACTGTTGGCGTTACCTGCAGCAACATCATGCATCGCTGCAAGGGTTGGAGAGAGGGTGGTTTTAGGCTCAGCCTACAGTAATGAGCAAACTTCTTGGTTGTCGTGAGGTTTTGAGGCAGTGAGGGGCAGTCTGTCTTCCGCTGCTGCCCCGTTGTGGGAGGCTCTGCTGCTATCTGTCACAAACCTTTTCCTCTTTTGTGTGTGTGCGCAGGGCGCTTCAGTTCAGTAATGTGGTTTTGTTTGCTCTGCACTTTGCTGCAGTAGGGTGGTGGAGGCCTTTGGAGGACAAGTGAGCTTGAGTTATATACGAGAAGTCCCAAAACTGCATCTTCCTTAGTCTTTATAGCACGCTTCTCTCTACAGCTGCTTACTAACTCCTGTAGCGTTTTCCTGCTCTGTTGTGTGCCTCTCTTTGGAAAGCACCAGGTGGGTGAGCGGGGGGTCCGGCCTGTCCGGCAGAAAGGGGCTGCGGAGCTGGGAGAACGTGCTTTGGGGAGGCTGGGGGATGAGCTGCCGTGTTGGAAACCGTCTCCTGCCTTACCCAAAACCCTCGCGCTGTCAGTCAGGGAGTCCTGTCCAGGCCGGTGGCGGCTGCGGTGCAGGCAGAGCACAGTGGTCCCCTGCCCTGGTCAGGGGCAGGAGTGCATGGGGACCACAGCTCGTAAACTGGGTCACTTTCTCTGCTTTTAAAATGTGGACTAAGCTGCTAAAAACACATTTTTCTGTATTAAACCCAGAAAAAGCTCAAGTACCAGTCCTGATTTCCTCTTTGGAGGTGGGCTTTTGGGAAGCTGGAGGCTCATCCTGGCTGCCTTATAAAAAAAAATTCTTAATTTTGGTTATTTTGCTGAGTCTACTCCTTCCAGGTGAAGAAATAGAAATTGTGGCCAGGCCTTGCAGCCAGTCACGCTGAATGACTGGGAAGTCAGAACTGGATCGTTCTGCATCGTCCACGTGGCACGGCGTGGTCCTGCAGGACTGACCAGATCTCCTGGGACCTTACAGGTCTTCCCTGAACCCTCAGTCTTTTTGTGACAGCAAGCCAAGGAAATGCTATATAACCGTTGAAGTGAGATAACATAAGCAAAGAGAAGCTTCGGTGCAGGTAATTGAGTACCTAATTGCTGTGTTTGCCACCTGGGGATTGGAATTGCTCTCTGCTCTGGAAGCTGAATGGGCCATACTGTGATAAGCAGTTTAATTGTTTCCCCGCATCTGCTGCGGCATTATAAAATGAAGGCAAGCTGCACGCACCTTCAGAGCTTAACAGCCTCTCGGCAACTCCAAGGCTGCATTTTTTCCTGTGGTGCTTGAGCATCTCTCTTCATACCGCCCTTATGTTCTCTAAACTGTTTATGTTTACCTATGCCGTGTGATAGCAATGAGACTTCGAGTTTTTCTAGAAAGTTTTTCAGCTTTACGTAGTTGTAAGCCGTAGGAACGGGGATGTGTGAGCAGTGAGGAGGAGGGTGCATGGTGTGCAGTGTGCTGGGGACGGGATGCCCTCTTAAGCTAATTACTGGGATTTGGGCATCATTTTCGTAATGAAGATCAGGTGAGCGCTGGGCAGAATTAAACCAAGATAGACTCGGGGCGGGGGATGCGTGTGCATTCAGAAGAAAAGGCACAGGGACGTTAAGGAGAAATGCATTTGCTGTTAGGTGCTCTCAGGGGCGCTGTGGGGTCCCTCAGCCTGGGGAAGGGCTCTGCTTGGAGGGATGGAGGCAGGGCACAGAGGCGCTGCCTTTGCAAAGGATTGAGAGTCTCGGTGTGCCTGACATGGCTGAGGAACGCAGGCGTGGAGGGCAGAGGGGTTTTGGGGTATCTAAAGCTCATAAGGTGAGCCAGAAAAGACAGTGCTTGGCTTGCAGAGGCACGAGCTGGTAAGAACACAGGTGAGTGCAGGTTTAATTCTCCTCGTTTCCTCAGAATGGCATCCAACTCTGTTTTCCCAGGGCAAACATTGGTGCTTTAATGACTTTGCCCCCATTCCTGGGATTCCTGCAGCCTGAGCAGGTGAGTTACCCTGTGGTTCACTTTGATGCTTTACGCTGGGAAAGAAGGCAGCACGCGATCTGTCCGGTTGTCTCATTCCATTTTTTTTTCTCTCCACATCTTAAATCCGTGTTTTAATCTGCTTGAGTCAGGACGAGGACACAGCTGTTGCCCTCTCTGTTGCCCTCTTCCCATCCTCGTGCTGACCTGAGCCCGTGCCGGCGGAGCTGCCGTCCTTGGGGGTCTGAACAAAAGCTGCAGTTGCAACTCAAGATAAGACAGATGCAATTTGAAATACAGCGTAGTTCGTTTCTTCTCAAAACATGCAAGTCTCATTTCCCACCCGTACCAGATAGATCTGGGCTGCAGGGAGAAACGACCGGATTTTCTGCAGTGGCAAAACCTGGCAGCCTGGTGTCAGGTGCAGAGCGAACGAGTTGACTGGTGCGGATCTCCTACTCCGTGAGGACTCTGGCTCCGTATGGGAGAAAAAACATTCGCTTTCCTTTTCTTGTTCTTGCTGCTGCTGTCTCTGCCTCCCCTTTTTACTGCAAGCGCTCTGCCTTCACCTTGGGTCCCTGGTTTAAACAGCTTGTCTGGGGCTGAGCGCGTCGGCGTGCTCCTGCTTTGTCAGGTATCCATCGGGCTCTCACTGCCAGCAGGAGAACTCGGGGCTCTCCAGAACAGCACGTTAAGCGTGTGTACTGCCAAATGAAAGCTTGGACTTGATTTAAGCTGAAATTTGTCAGAAATAGATTTAAAACCACGCTTTCCTCTGGCAAGCAGGTTTTTTCAGCCCTTTGGCCTTTCTGGCCCGTGAGGTCTGGGCGCTGGCAGCAGCAGGATGTGTGGATGGGGCAGGTTGTTTAAAAAGACACCTAAATCCCACCAGTACTTCTTACAGGGGGGTTGGGTGAATGGTCCGGCGGCCTTGAAATAATTTAGCTTGGTTCTTCACTTCCCAATGCCAGAGCAGGGTGTGGAGGGCAGCCGGAGCTCTCTGTGCTGGCGGGCCTCCCCCAGTCCTGGGCAGCTGAAGCCGTGGAAGCCACAGCGAAACCAGCCAAGGGGTATTTTTTAATTGTGTAGTGCAGGTAAACAAATAAGAAAATAGAGCTGAAAGTGGAATTAATGCTGCATGAATGTGATGCAGACGTAGTGTCTCCTTTTCTTTAAGGTGCTAATCTCTGCTTTTTTTCATTTAAATCACTCTTCTTGCACCGGAGCAGCTGAGAAACGGCTGGACCTGCTAAGCCAGGTCCTGTGAGCCCATGCCTTCGCCAGCCTGCGGCTTTCGGACCTGCTGGCATGGACTGGAGGTTTCTGTGGAGAGCAGGGAGTTCTACCAAAGCGCTCAAACCCTTCACCCTCTGCTCTCTAGCAAGGGGAGAGGGTACTTATATAAAACGTGCACCTGCACGAAGAGATTCATTTGGATGTCTTTTGGCAACTCGTGAATTTCTGCGGGTGCAGGGACCTGTGCTGCCCAGCTGGAAGCTGCAGACCTTCAGGGAGTTAATTCCTCCTGCAGCAGCGGTCTCTGCCTCTGTGGCCTGGGAGCAGCGCTGCTTCGTTTTGCAGCTTTTCCATTTTATGCTTGATGGTTAAGTAGGCTCGTACCGCGTTCTGCCAAGAAGTGTTTAGAACAGTTTTCATGAGAAACATCGAAAGTTGCAAGTCCGTGGCTGATGCCCTGGCTGCTCTGCATAAATCACTCACTGGTAGATATATTTAAATGAAGAGCTGTGGCAGTCTTACTAGCTGGGTAATAAATCAGGGCCAAGCAACTCCATAAAGTTACATCTTAATGCCTTGGCTTGAGGTTGTAGGGTGGGGTGCTGAAACTGATGGAACAGTGCGATGTTTCTAAACAAAATGTGCTAGCCCTTAGTTACACTGCCACAGAGGATATAAATGATGCTGCAGATGTAACTGAAGTGCTGAAAACTGTCTTTTTGCTGGCGTGGCTTGCCGTGCTCCATGTGTCCACCTAATATCAGCTGCTCCTGCTTTACGTCCCTCCGGTAGCAGCAGGAGGTTTTGTGCCTGGCGGTCAGGCTCCTGGCGTGGAGGGGACTTGAGCCTTGCCTACCAGCCCTCGCCTGCTGCTGTGACCTCAGCCTGTGTGAGATTACGTTGCTTAAAAAACACTCCCAAGGACCCTCTTGAAAATATTTCATTATCTGAGGAATTCTGTGGAATACCCAGAAGTTGATGATAAACCCTTGGAATGTGGCCGCCTGTCCATGAGACCATTCAGCAAAACGATGTTTTGATGAATATGGAACCTCAGCGAGGTTTTCTCTTCTCAGACGGGGTTTCGGTGCCTGCAGACCGGGGGGCTTTGTTCCTCATGCTAGAATATGCAGGCGTGCTCCTTCGCCTGTGCAAACTGCCTGCTCCCGGGTGCTTCGGTGCCTGCTTCGACACCATTAGCAAAGCTAATGCTTGCCTGGTGGCTGCTGTGCCGACGTGTCCTGGGGAAGCCTGACTGCACTTCTTGGTGCACAGGGCTGTTCTGGTGATGTACAATAATAATAATAATTAAAACCCACTCTGCTGTGTCACTGCATGGCCGAAATGTGCGCAAGGGTCCTGGCAGCCAGCCTGCTGCAAGCCCCCAGGCCCGGCTCAGGGGTGCCACCAGGGCTGAAGCCTCAGGAGGGTTTCCTTTTACGTGATTGGGAAGTATGATGAGGTTTCCCAAGGAAGATTTTGCAGGACTGCCCTGCCCGTCTCCCTCACCCCACTAACAGCTTCTGCTTGCTAATTTGACAGAAGGGACTTTTTACGTTTTTGTATGAGAGAGCACAGGAGGCCAGGCTGATGGGCGAGTGTCCTTGGCTAGAAGGATGCACCTAAGCTGACCTCTCGCTCCTCTCCGTGTCTCTCCCCGTTTGTAACGTGGTCAGAGGGCCGAGCCAGGAGAAGCTGCAGTGAGATTTCTTGCCTCGCTGGACAAGAGAGTTTATCCCTCGGGGTCTTTCTCTTTTCCATGTAGACTCTTTAGTACTTAATAAGAGAAAATGTCCAGTGGAAGCTTCATCTCTGATTAGGATATTCATCGCTTCTCTTCCGTGTTGATTCTCTGAAGCCTCATAAGGGGGGTTGCTCAGCCTTTAATTCAATTAAGAAATCAGGCAAGAGATGCAAATCTTTTTAGCCTCATTTGTTTTGGCGCTCATAACTCCATCTGAAGGGAACATCTCCTGCAAAGCGCAGCAGAGCAGCTTAGGAAGGAAGGATTTTTCTGGGTTTCAGCTGAGATTTTCAAGTGCTGTTGGGGGCTCGTGAAGGATTTTGTCCCTTTTGGAGCATGGGGTGGAAGGAAAGACGGTGCGTTGGTGTAAACTGACTTCACAAAGAGCACCCTAGATTAAAAATCTGTGCCCCTCATAGCTGGTAACCTCTATTAAAGGTCGTTAGCTGGTGTGAATTAGATCCAAAACAACTGGTGGATGGTGAAGGACACCGAGAGACAGGACACACTGTGGTGACTGTCACACCAGCTGCTCTCGTGCGTTTCCTTTGGTGTTAGCTGGGAAAAAATCTGCCCGGTGAGAAATGCGCTCTCATAATCTAATGCCTTGAAGTCCTTGCGTTTAGAAAGCATCCTTCTGTTGTGTGCTTTCTGTCTGGCTTCAGGCACCTCAGGTGTGCTTCCCGACTGGAGCTTCCAGAGCATCCTCTAAACACTTCCTCAGACAGCCCTTTAAACTAAGTTAAGTTTGCCAGAAATGGTTTGTGCCTTTCACGGGTGGGGATGGCTGGGGGACAGTCTCAGGAAGGAGAAGGCAGTCTGGGCTCATCTTATTACACTTGAGGACTTGTGTTTTGGTTACAAAACCCAAATCAGTTTTAAAACAAAAGAAAAATCAGCTTTCACGTGTAAACTAGTTGGAGGCCCATATAAGCCAGTTCTAGAGAGCCCTGAATTACACTTGAGTGAAAATAATCTCCTATGGCGTGGTCCAACCCCACCTCCTCCCAGCAATCAGCGCCCCTCAAATCCCAGCGCGGTGCCACGGGGACCGGGCTGCTGCCCTGAGCGGTGGCTCTGGCACCGGCCAAATGAAAATCGCTCTGGTTTCTCAGAGCACTGCTTTGATCTCATCTCCTCCGGCTGCTTCTCCAGCCCGGGTTCTGCCTCGCGCCCCTGCGGGACGGTTTCTGCTAAAATGCCCCCCTGTAGCGCCGCTGCCTTGTTTCAGTTACCTTGCTGAATTTGCTTGAAGTTATGGAGCTTTCCTTACAAAAGAGAAATCTGGAGTGAAAATACTTTATCTTGCTGTCTTGAGTTCTTCCTTTTTTTTTTTTTTTAACCAAATCTTGGAGACTGATAAAGCATTCATATGCATGTATGTATACATGCCTGTCGTGCTTGTCTTCAAAATATGCATTTTTATAGCTTATGTACATAAAGAGCTCTTAACCCCAAACTTTTTTTTTTTTTTTAACTTTTGTGGTTTAGTTTCCTGTGGATTTCGGTACTAGCTTTCACTTACATTCCCTTAAACATATAATATTAGGATTTTTATACTCTCTAGCTCTATTTCCAGGCCAAATCAGGAGGTGCTTGTACACTTTTGAGGGGCTGGCTGCACAGTGGAAACTCGAGTAAAGTCAAAGACGGGTTAAACTGAATGCCCTTAAGAAAAACGGCCCTTTGCTCTGCCCTGTTACAGCTGTATATTTAGCCTATGTGCCCTTTCCAATTACAGCAGGAGAAGATACCCAGAGAGGAATGCAAGTCGTCCTCGCCCCGAGTGCTGTCCTGGCATCTGTCACGAAGTGCTTCTTGAGCCAGCAGCGGTGCCTTGGTAACTCTTCCCTCCATAAAGCTGTCCCCTCCCTCCCTTTTTCCTAACCCACGTGGAATTTAACATTCATCACGGTCACGGCTTCCCAAGCTGCTGGCGAGGGAACAGTGCACGCCGTCAAGCCTGGTTCGGGTCTGGCCCTTGCTCCCAGCCCCCTGGACATCTGCACCCTGCTTTGCTCTCCCCTGGTTCCCTCCCGGGCGATGCAGTTGTTTCTCGTGCGTTTCTCGTCCCATCCTGTACCTCTGGTGATCCCTGGTGCCCTTCTTCTGAGGTCGGGAGTGGTGCTTAATGTGGAGGCAGCGCAGTGGAACTGTCCTCAGGTGGTATTCAGAGTTCCCTCATTCTACTTGTTGCTGGATGTTTTTATCCTAATTTGTCTGTGCGCTGCCAGCAGCCAGGAAGATGGCACTTCTGACTGCAGCGTTCCTAATTACAGGGAAAAAATGATCTCTGAGGCCTCCGAAATATTTGGGCAGATAATATCTGAGCTTCCTTTTAACTGAACGCACTTGAAGATACGATCTGAGTTGTCTGTCTGGGAATAACGAAGTGGGAGGAGGGCATTGACTGGGGCTGCTCGAGCTCCCAGCAGAGAGTAAGAAGTCTCGCCCAGCTGAAATCTGCCGCTGCTGGTCACTGGTGCAGGTCCGGTGCAGCGGCGGGTGGTGTGGGCGCTCCCTGGCTTCGAGGCACCGCTTAAACACACGGCAAGCAGCACGCGTGGGCTTTCAGGGGCCCCGCGAGCAGGGCTTAAAGGCTGGGAAGTGTCCACGGGATCTTCTGGCAAAGTCAGGTCCGTGTGCGTGGTTCCTTCCTGGTGGCACAGAGGTCTGGTTTCCAAACAGGAGATAACGATGGGTAGCAGGAAATCTTCCTCTTAGCTGTAGGAAAGTTGAACATCTCGGCGCTTACTCTAGCAGAATAAAAACTGCTTTGAGGTGTCAGTTGCTGTGACTACTTGCCCTGCAAGCTTTTGGAAGCTGTTGGTGGCACGTGTGACTCGAGGCAGCGAGCTAGTGACTGTTTGCAGGCAGTTCCCATCGGCAGGGGAGTGTTGCTCGCCTCCCTGCCCGAGACACATTCGGCACTGCTGGGTCTTGCTGGCTGTTGGTTTGGTTTTCCCCAGCTCGTTTTTCAGCGTCAGGGTTTCCTGTTGCTGACAGCAGCCACGATGGGGAAGAGCACAGCCTGCTACTTTGGTTTTGTTCTGCGTCGGTCACAGACGTGCAGGGCAGCTGTTATTTCAGCACTGAGCCCAAAACGTGCGAACGAGCTTATCTTTCGGAGAGGCGTCTGCTCGCAGTGTACAGCCGTCCTCCTGCAGGTGTCTGGTCAGCTCTGCCTGGGAGGGATGTCGTGGCTTCGTGGGGAGCCGAGGGCGATGTCCCGTCCCCTGCTTCGCCTGCTGCCTTGCCCCAGCCGTTCGCCGCTCCTCCCGTGCGTGACAGATGTCTCCGAGCAGCTGCCCTCCTGCGTGTCCCTTCCCGTAACTCATCCTGGGCGCAGCGGTGGCTGAAGCTAGCGAGAGCCTGGGTCACGTTCTGCGAACAAAAGCATAAACGTGGCCATGAGCCGCTCTGTCCCGCGGTGCTGCCTCCGTGGCACTCCTGCCCCCTCCCCAAACCCCTCCGCCAGCGGCAGCCCCCAGCACCTGTCGCGCACACGCCCAGCCCCGTGCCATCTCGTGGGTCCGGCCGGTGGCTCCAGGTTTCATCATCCTCCCGCTCACTGCCTCGACACGCAGCCCCGCGGCCGCCGATGGGGCTTGCCCGGAGATCCTCCTGTGGAAACATGCACGAGAGATCTGCGCAAAGACAAGAGCTCGGGCTTGGGAAGGTGCCCCGGCCTCCCTTCAGTCGGGTCTGAGTTCGCTTCCTTACAGAGGGGCCGCTCGTTCGGTGCTGCCCTTACCGGGGGTGCTGTTAAATAAGCAGCTCAGGTAAGTGGGATTCCTCCTCGCTCTCCTAAATACCTCCTTCTCTGGAGCAGAGCACGGCAAGGCAGCTACCTGGGCTTTCTGTGTGCTGGGCTCAGCGGCACTAAGATGCTGGCAGTGATTAATTACACAGCCCACTGCTGCGATTGTGTACTTGGGCACTCGGATTAGGCGCCGCTGGGCTGAGACTTGCTTGCGCTGGCTCTTGCTGGAGCAGGGGTGTAACTGGCCACAAAGAAGAGTGATTTCCCGGACAGCTGCGCTCCTGCCAGGACTCTGACCCCGGCTCCACAGCAGGCAGAAGGCGAGGTCTCCGAGAAGGTGCGTGGCTGGCGGTGGCTGCTCTGCCCTGGTCTTGCTCCTCCTTTCAGCCCGACCTCCTGTCTGCTCTGTTCTGCGTTCCTGAGCGATGAAGTAGTGCGTGTCCTCGGCACGTCGGTGGGCCTCGGAGGTGCCTGGAGAAGGAGCAAGCTCCAGCGTTGTCTTGACAAGTCAGCATCATATCAAGTGTGCTATCATATCAACAGCACCGAGCAGGCCCGGCTCTGCGTCTGAGACGGGGATTTGGCACTGGGGAGCAGGCATCAACATTGGCACGTGCGCCAAGCGCTGAGGCTGAGGCAGATGTTGATACTGACTTTGATGTTTAATCCAACGTTTTGGAGGTTCAAAGTTGAGACCAAAAGAGCTCTCACAGGAGCAGGAGGATAAAGAGAAACTCGGTTCTTTCAGAAGATCAGACAGAACAAAACATCCTGAAATTCAGGACTAACCTGAACCTTTCTTTGTGTTTGTTCTGTGAAACTGGGCAGCACAGATCCTGCTGGAAGAAGGAGCGCTCGGCCGCGTGGAGAAGCTGGGGTGGGCTAACCTTCCCCTGTAAGCTGACAGTGAGCCCGACAGCCTGATGCTTTCCATAGATCAGCAGCAGACCACTGCAGAGTGCTGTCTGTATGTGATTTTTGGCCCTTGAGCTTGTGTGAAATAGTAACCTCTGCTGAGCGCTGGGATTTCTGATCTACAGGAGCTCCAGCTCTATTCACTCTTTGTGGAAGATGATCCCGAGAGCCGACTTTTTCTACCTGTGACAGAGATGGTGTCTCAAACAAGTGAGTCTGCCCAGGGTAGTACCATGTGGAATGGTTTGGGCTCTTGAACTTCCCGGAGGCACCATGCAGGTCCCCACCAGTGCTTGTCCCGGTCTCACATAGCGTTTGCTCCGTGTTCTGCACTTGCATCTGGACTCACAGCACTCACGGCTGCTGGCCTTGTTGAGCGGAGTGCCAGCTTTTGGACACGAGCCTTGTGTCACAGGAGTCGTCCCGTCCCGAAGCAGTGGTCCCCGTGGACCACAGCGCTGCGGCTGGGTGCCTTGTCCTGGCTCTCTGGGTCTGGCCCGCGCTGCCTCTCAGCCACAGCCCGTAAAGTGAGCCTGGCACCGCTTCTGCTTCTGTCGGTGCTGGGGTGAGGTGGGGCTGTGACGGTGAGAGTCTCTCTTGGTGGTGTAATTTCGTCTTGGTTCTCCTGGTTTTTCTTTCAAGAGCGGTACTGAATTCCTCCCGTAGCTCCCTTGTGCTTTGCTTCTGCCTCCTGAGACTGTTCTTGTGTAGGTTCCCTAAAATGAAATTCTGAGTCTGTGTGACCTGCAAGCGTCAGACTAGATCTTCACGGCCAGTGCCCGAATTGCTTGGCTGAGGGGCGCGGATCAGACAGGCAGTGCTTGTTGCCTGCTCCAATAATTCTTTCTGCAGTGGGCGATGACTTCATTTTCCTCTCCTGCTTGCCACAGATATCAGGAGCCGGCTCCTTTCTGCCCAGATACTCCTATCCATCCAACAAAAGCGCCCTAGGGCGGATCACGTCACTTGGCTGAACAACGCAGAGCTGCGCCATGCTCGCGCACGGTTCCACCGTGGCCGCGATGAGCCAGGGGC
Source organism: Cygnus olor (assembly GCF_009769625.2). Taxonomy (NCBI): domain Eukaryota; kingdom Metazoa; phylum Chordata; class Aves; order Anseriformes; family Anatidae; genus Cygnus; species Cygnus olor. Next base: position 6,444,185 of record NC_049178.1, on the reverse strand, counting down.
TGGCACTGCCGTAGGGACGTGGTGCTGAACCTCTCCAGGTGCCTCTGCAGCCCTGTGTGGCTGCGCGCCGGGTGTCTGGCTGTCTCTGCTGGCACGCGGCGTTTCTCCTCCGCTCAGGAGCGGAGGCTTCGCGTGGCCGTGAGAGGCAGGGACGTTTCCGCGCTGATAGCATCTCAGCTCCGCAGCAGCCACGTTCTTCAGCCACCGCTGCCGCCTTCCTCCCCTGGCCGTGAGCCTTCAGTCCTGCCCGTACTTGCTGTACAGGCTGCTTTTAGTCCCTCGCAAGCAGGATTTTCCAACGAGCAGGCTTCAGGAGAGGTGTAGCCCACGGATAAGGTGCCACTGTTGCGGTGCCCATAGCCCAGGCTCTGGGGAAGCGGAAGGCAGGTCCTCTTTGTGCTCTTTTTGGGGTATTGTGCAGGAGGAGAGCCCTCCGGTTTCCCGCTGTGACGGTCAGTAGCCTCAGCAGGACCTCTTGCGGAGTCCTGCTCTGTCTCTGCAGCTCATTCAGAATGGGAATTGGCCTGGGAGGCGTGGTGCGTGGCATTGGGGGGTCTGCCAAGGGGTGGGCTGTGCCTCTCGCCTTCTCTCGCAGGGGTTTTGGGGTGGGCACCCAAGTCCCAGCTCACCTGGTGTGCCTGGGGAGGTGGACCTGGGTGTGCGGCGTGCCGTGCTGCGGTGATGGACTTCTCGAACACCTTTAGATCTGGGTATGGAGGAGACTTAATCCTGACAGGCAAACGGCTTCAGGGGTGAGGAACTCTGAGGCAGCCTCGGAGCCCAAGGACTTGGTGATGTCCAGAATAGCACAAGCTCTGTGTCGCCCTCAGAGCCGCGGAGAGGGTCTGTGGTGCATTTCAGCTTTGTTCCTTAGCTGGTTGGGTCCAGAACCTGCCAAATGGGAGCTTTACCCACTAGGGCAGCTCCCAACCCTGTTCACACGCCCTTGCAAGAGGTAAACTCAGAAACACGAGCACTGGGATACGTACAAGGGCACCCAAAAGCCAGCACCCAACGTGCAGCTGCCAGGCTGAGCCGTTTGACCTCGGTAGGCAGCAGCACCTGCAGACAGCCCTGGGAGCTGCTGGTGCTGGTCGCGTGCCCACGGCCGCGGTGGATGACGGCGTGTGCCGGGCCTGGGGCAGCCTGACGGGCATCCTGCAGCGCAGCTGGAACCGGCTGAAAGAACCGGGGGCTGTGCTCGGTGGGCTGGGAGCCACGGGGATTTGCCGTTTGTGGTCAGGAGGGGGACTGGGTTTGCTCTAGGAGTACAGAACTGCTTCTCTTAGCCCAGAGAGAACGGGTTGGTTAAAGATGTGTGAGTGCCTGGCCCCTAGTCCCTTGCGCTCTCTGGCGCTTGGCGTGCGTGGCTTACTTGGGTCTGATTTTGGGGTGTGTGTTGCTGGCCCCAAAAACGAAGCCTGAACACACTGGCTAATACCAAAGTCTGGACCTGAGAGCAGGCCTGGCTGGAAAACCAAGGGTATGGGTCAGAGGAGCAGGAGCATCTGTCGTGCGTTGGGTATCAAAGGTTTCTAGGGGGTTCACACTGCATAATGAGCATGTAAATCCTCTGATGCCCCAGCCTGACTTCAGCTTGCTGGGCAAGGCCACCTCCTCCCCCTGTGTCTGCCCAGTGCCTTGTGGCTATCTCAGGATGCTGCGGCTCCAGGAGCAGCACGGCTGTGCGTATGGAAAAGCAGAAGGGCCTTATTTCTCCAGAGACGCTGTATATCAGAAAAGGAGCTGAGAAGTTCTTGCTGTCTTTACTGGTAGCATTAGCTCTTGCAATTAAATCCAACAGCTGAAACGAAGAGGGTGGTGAGGCAGGAAGTCCTCTGTCCATCGCGAGGAGGTCTGCATGTATTAGCTGGCTGGCTTGGATATCCTAATTAATGTGCTGATTTGGTTTCCTTTCTTTAATCAGGTTCCCAGGATCCCTAGGATGAGGCTGCTGTGAAGGAGGGGCAGATCCGCTGCCTGCGCTGCCGTGCCTGCAGATCCCCACAGCCCCCTTTCTGGCTGAGCGCCGTCCCCGGAGCCGCTGGGCAGAATGACTGTCAGATGTGTGCTGCAGCCCCCTGTCCTGGGGAGGACTTTGCTCCCCGTTCTGCTGCTGGCGGCCTCGGCTCACTGCCACTGGCCCAGCGAGCCAGCAGAAGTGGTGCGGGACTGGGAAAACCAGCTGGAGGCCTCCATGCACTCGGTGCTCTCGGATCTCCGAGAGACTGTGCCGGCCGTGGTGGGCATACCGGACAGCTCCGCCGTGGTGGGCCGCTTCTTCAGAGTCTCCATCCCCACAGATTTAATTGCTTCCAATGGAGAGGTAGTCCAGGTGAGAAATGTCGTTCCCCAAGGCTCGTTTTCAGTTCTGTTCTTGCAGGAGTCACGCTAGTCACCCCACGAACAGGGGGGTCACAGGCACTGCTGTGAAGCAGCCCTGAGGTTCTGTAGGACTGTGGAAGAAGGATTTATTTTTTTTTAATAATTTTTCTTAACCTCACTGTAAAGTTTCTTTCCTCTACAGTAAGGCAGAGAGGAGACGCCTCTCTTCGGGGACAACTGATCAGGTTTGTTGGCTGTGTTTAAATGGTGAGATTCTCAGCCCTTGGAATGATGGGCATGTTCCTGAGAAGATGTTGCCTCGGGATCAGGGCAGCCACGAATTCCCTGGGACTGCTCTGACACTCAGGGAGCTTGCTTTGCTATGGTAACAAAATATTGTTAGACAAATAGACCTTGTTCTGCGAGCAGGGCTCTGGACTGTGTTCGCCACAGTCTCTCCTGACCTTGTCCCTAAGTCCTCCTGGGAAAAACGAGAACCTTTCTTTTTATCTGACTTGCTGTCAAGGTTCTGGCACCGCAGGCACCCAAAAACTGAGCTTTGGAAGCAGTCCTGAGGGCAAGGAAGTGTCAGAATAGCCCGGAGGAAGACAGATGCTGCCAAACACACGTTTATTAATCTTTAGCCCTTTTCTGGAAAGGTGCTGAGAAGTTGTCGTCTCAGCCTCTGCCCGCTTGGGTGGAGAGTTCAGAAGACTGTTTTGAAAAGAAAACTGAAAATCACCTTCCAATCTTAGACATATTTTTTTCAGAGAGCAGACTTGAAAAATATTTTTAAAAATCCATTTTTGGGAAATGCTATAAAAAGCCAACCTTCTGGTGCGTCTCAGCAGATCAGAGGGAGATGGAGAGAGCGAGTCAGGAGGCAGTCTGACATCTTGGCTTCTCCTTGAAGGCAGGTTTGTTTTAGCTCTGCATGCTGTCATGCAGTCATCTCCATCCAGATCTGTGATCTCGCCGTCTCCAGCGACGGCGCCAGGACCACGATGTGCCGGTGGTAGGCAGAAAATCAGCAGAAAGCATCCGACAGGACATCAGATCCCGGGGAAGAGGGAAGTGGTGGGGGAGCCCTGGGAGTAGAGGAGATGGAGGTGGGGACGGGCTGGTCGCAAAGCAAAGGCTGGGACGTTTCACTGAGGAGTGCGTGGCTGCCTTTGGAGTGCAGAATGCCCTTTGGTGGCACGGTGAGTGCCAGGCAGCTGCTTTGGAGGGAGCAGACTCTTCACCGTGAATCTTTAGGAACAAGAGAGGTGCTCAGGGCTGCTGTGCCCTTGGGCCCTACGCCCGGTGCCTGGCTCCATGTGTGATGGGTGCTGCTGCCAGGACCCAGGGAGCTTTATCCTTAGCTTTGAATTCCCCCATACTTTTGAGGGAGCTGTCAAGGTAACGTGTTCCAGAAATGAGAACTTCGGTTTGGAGTTTAGTATCCATGGCTTGTTTTGGTGTTGTCTAATGGCTACTTTGACAGCAAGAAGTCATTTTCAGTGCTCGCTTAACACCACAGCTTCCTCTGCCTCCTTTTCCTGGCACAGTAGTTGTCTTTGATAGTTCCAGCAGCTGCAGGAAAACTGTGATACGTTACTTCAACCCCACAGCTTCAAACAATGCTTCCACCACTACGGTGTCGCGGCGTGCTTGCTAACAGCAACAGGTGTTTGAGGAGCAGCACAGGGGCCGTGCCGAAGCAGGGCTGGAGGAGCAGTTGCTGGCTGGGTGCAGTTCAGCAAAGGCTGGGAGCGATTTCCACGCTTGTACGTGGGCTTGCCTGAATGCACGTCGCATCTGTTCGCCTTGAAATTGATTTTAAAAGTGAGGCAGGCTCTAGGGCAGCGGTACTGGCCTCGTTTAGCTGGTGCATCTGGAAGGTCTCTCCCTTGCAGCAAAAGCTGTGTTGGCTGCCAAGCACAGCCAACCTTTCCCGTGGGGATTTGACTCCTGGCTAGTGAGAGCTGCGTAGGCAATTCTGGAGCGTTGGGGTGCCTTTTTTGTTTTAACATCAAGTTTCAGGGCAAGCTGCTCTGCTCTTTTTCTCAGGCTGCCTTGTATTTTTCAGCCAGACCAGTAAAAACATAATGCATCTGGATCTAAAGGAGGTGCGCTTGCCAATACTCAGTCCCCTTAAATTTCTAAGAAACCATATATCTCATTTAAAAAGAAAAGAGCAGACGGTCGGTGTCCCCAAACTTCCAGGAGCTCCCCATCTGGAGCCCAAAGAAGGTGTGATTGCTTCGTTTCTAGGTCATTTCCCACTGATTATCCTACTGTGGTGGGGAGTGCCTTGAAGCTGCTTCTCAGATCCTCTCCCTGCTCGTTAGCAGATTCCAGCCGACCCGTAGACAAAATAGTTTTCTCTGCAAACTTGGTTGTGGGATGGAAACAATGCCAGGCATCCGCAGCGCTGCGGAGGAGTGCCTTGCAGGCGCGCGCTCCTGCACAGATGTGTGGGCTCTGTGCGATCAGGTACGTGCTCCTGGGAGCAGCTGTGAGTGCTTCCCTGCCACCCCCAGCCTGCCTAAGGACAGGCGAGGTTTCACGGCTAAGCACAGAAGCAAGCTTGTGCCAGTGCACTCAGCAGCTAGGCAAAATGCAAAGGTGGACACGCAGGAGAGTTGGGAGGAAAAAAAAAAAAAAAAAAAGCCCCAACCTGCTAACTATTTTGTGAGTTAATTAACTTCAGAGCCTCTGCTCTGTGTTGCTCAGAGCCAGCTGCCAGCACAGCTTTGTGGTGCTGGAACTTGTGGCTGGAGATGAGAAACCACCAGTGCCTTCGCGTGAGAGGTGCTGCCGAACGCCTCGCGCCTCCGAGTGGTGCCTGCAGCCCCGTGGGTCTTCCAGCTCCTAATTTCGGCTGCACCCTGCAGCGAGGTTGCTGCCCGGAGTCAGGAGGTGTCCTGGGCCCGCATGTCCCGTCCCCACCGAAGGCTTTGCAGAGCCTGACCTGCTGCATCTCCGCAGCTGTCGGGGCAGGCGTGCTCAGCTGTGTCCTGTTGTTGCAGAGTTCATCGCACCCGGGCCTAAAACCAGCCGGATTTCCTGTTCCTATTGCTTCCATTTGAAGGCTGTTCCAGACTTTGGTTGTTCTGATTAAAAATGCAGTTTCTAAGCCTAAATTTAGAGATGGCTAGAAATATTTAGACGAGCTGCCCTTTAGCTTAAATCTCTCTCCACCTTCATAATATTTACTTCCTTTATGTATTTATAAGTGACAGGCATATTCCCGTCTTGATTTTATTAGGTTAAACAAGCCAATCTCTTTAGTCTTTCCCCATAAAATAAGCTTTTTTTTTCCTCTCCTCATCTTCGCAGCTGTCTAGCTGTCTTCTGCACCTCTTCCAGCTTGAGTTTATTTTTCTTGTGGTTGCGTGGCCAGTGCTATACAAAATACCCCAGGTGAAATTTTACCAGAGCCTTGTGTAAAGGCATCAAAACTTCCTTTTCTTTGCTGTAAATAACCTGTCCTATAATTGTGTGCTTTTCCACGTCTGCCTTACTTCAGCTCAGACATCTCGTGATCAGCTGAAGTATCCAAGTCTGTAGGTTTTTTCCGCTTCCAATTCGTGAGATATCCCAGAAGAGTGCAGTAGGCAAGGGAGGCAGTCTTTGATTTGGTGTTGCTGCTCCTGGTCTCTCTGAGGTCTGACACTCCACTTTTTAAGGTTGTCCCATTTTTCCTGCGTGAAAATCTAAGCCTCCCATCGCTGAGTGACAGTACAGAGAGTCAAGGCAAGGAGAGCAGCACCTTTGCAGAGCTGGGGACAGTGGCTCTTTCAGCAAGCACGTCCCGCTGCTCCCGTTGCCCCCGAGATGATGATCCCCACTCAGAGCAGGAAAGCTGATGCTGGGCTTGGCCCACCAAAGAAAAGCCATACCAAGGAGGGCGTTTATGTGGTGACTGCCTCCATCCCGGCTTCCAGGAGTTGATCTGGCTGATGTGGGAACTGTTGTCGAAAGCACCTGACATCTCCATGTCTGTGAGAGAGGCTTTCTGATGCCGAGCTGTGAGCCAGAGGCAGCATTTCTGTCATCTGGCTGCAGGGAGCAGGAGACATCTGGGCTTCGTGTGCCTCTCCAAAAACACCAGGCAGTGCATCCAGGTCTTCCTGTGAAGTGCAGTCGCAAGGCAGGCACATAAAATACAACATTTCGGTGACTTTTTATCACTTGTGCATCCCTAACAGCGGTCAGCAGACCCAGCTAGAAGCTGGGAGCACACTCGCTGTGGGAGCAGTGTGCTGCACCTTCCCCTGGGGAAGTAAAGATGCCGCCTGGTCCTCTCCTGGCAGTACAGGGGTGTCGTGGCCCACGGGCACGTGTCACCTTTGTGAAACGCCTCGCTTGAGTGGCTCCAAGGCAAAACGGAAGGAAAGGTGAGGCTGCAGGGAGGGCAGCCTGCAGGTGCCAGCAGGAGGCTGTTGCATCCCATTAGCACCTGCCCACCCTAAATACTCCCTAACACTCCTCACCTGTCTGGTGACCAGGAAGGGCGATGATTCAGGCCTGGGACAGGTCCCAGGTAGCAGATCTGCTCCTTGGCTGATGCTAAGAAGTTTCCGGGTGAGCACTGCTGAGTCGTCCTGGTCCTGGCTCCTTAGTTCTTGGTTGTGATGTGCACGACCTCCCCAGGGCTTTGTTGGGAAGACGGGTGAAACACATAGTGGGGCTCCCCAGAAGCTGCCACTCCGTGCAAAGATAGCTGGTGGCCAAGAGATGAGAGCAGCTGGAGTAAATCAGGTAGCTGCTGTTCGTGATGTATCTGTGCTGTGGGTTCTGGGGGCAATGAGAGCATTGCCTGTTCATCTGGTTAAAAAGGAGCCTTGCTTTCCAAACAGGAGCCTGGCTTTCTGAGGGTGGTTCTATTTACCATCTGTTGGAGTGGCGTTTGTCAAACAGCTTTACTCGTCAGACTGCAGGGGCCTTCTTTTATAAACAGGATCCATAGAGCTCGAGTTGCAGGAGCCCCAGCGTTGAGATCTGGTGTGGGTGCTGCGCGTGATGCCAGCCCCTGCTCCGACGCAGTGACCTGGGCAAGGGGCCAGGCATCAGAAGCCAGCCTTGAAATACCAGGACACGCTGAGTTTTATGGAGGAGAAGCACAAAATACTGTTTTTGTTTTTTTTTTTTTTTTTCTCCTGCAGTGTTCCTTATTTCAAAGATTTTTAACTGCATGTGAATTTTAACGTAGTGGTATTTCTCAAAGAGTGGGGGATAAGCGAACAGTCCTGAGGGGCTGTGTGGCCAGGCTGGGCGTCCTAAAAGGCTCTGTGCACTGACCTGTTTGAGCTTCATCTCACTCCCAGGGTCCTCAGTTTTCTTAGACTTTGCCTAACTAAAAGGCATAGCAACAGCAGCTATTTACAGGGAGTGTGTTGGGATAAATGGCAACGTCTGGAACAGGTCCAGACAAAGGACTTCTTGGGCAAGGCTTTAATTCGCCACGGTGCTGCAATCGGAGAGATAAGATGAGCTGATAAGATTTCTGTTGGGGGGCCGAGGGGGCTGCTTATCTTTTTCCTGCAGCAAAACAAAGTCGGGGAATTTGGCATTTTCAGTGCACACTTAGTAACGAGCTCTGAATTTGGAGGAGTGGAAAATGTGACTCAATCTAATTATAAACTAGCTTTTCAGCCGGGCCGGGAAGTTCCTTGTTTTGTCCTGCTCTTACGGGTTGTTGCCCTGAGCATCCGGGGAGACTGAAATGAGATGGTGGAGTCCTGTGAACAGGCTGACCTGAGATTGCTGGATCGGGCTCGCCTTTCCTCGCCGCTGTCCTGAATGCCAGATTTCCAGTAATCTGCTGATGGCAGGAAGAAATTGCAGGGCTGGGGAGCTGTGCGGCCGCAGCGCTAAACCCCCAGTGCTTGGCATCCCCGCCGTGTGGTATTTTTGCTTCCCTTTGGCCTTTCACTTACAAAAAGCCGTGCTGAAAGAAGAGACCGACTCAACTTTTCTTTTTGGGCTGTTTGAGGCTTTTCCTGCCCCGCTCGCCCCCTGCCCAGGCGAGGAAGCGGGGTGTGGGCAGCTGCGCCTGCTTGCTCTGACAATGAAGCTAAACAAACCCTTCCAAGCCGGCCGCGCGAGCCGATGAAAGGGGCATTTCTTGGGACACTCAATGTTTTGTCGTGACCTCCCGGTGAAACAGCTGTTGTGTTCCCTCGCCCAGGCAGAGTGGGACTCTGAATAGTGCCCTTTTAGCGAGCGCGGAGGCGCAGCTGGAAGAGAAGCCGTCACGGTAGGAGTATGCGAGAATGGCACGAGCTGGGCGTAGCTGCCCCAGCGCGAGGCCATTTTGCTGGTAGCTTCTTCAGCTGGTGGAGCAGAGCAGGCCAGCACGGCCAAACACACATCCACAAAGGGAGGGAGGGAGCAGCTTCCCATGCAGGGTCTTTGCCTGCCCAGTGCTGGGAAACACGGGTGAGCGGCAGCGCAACGTTGCGGTCAGGTTTTCACAACCACACAAAAGTTAGCGCAGCTTTGCCATCTGGTTCTCTAGGGACTGAAGCTCGAGCTCCAAGTCTGAAGACCAGGACCCGTGGTACAGCCCCCACCACCTCGCTGTCCCTTAGCTTTCCCAGCCAAAAGGTTTGTTCTTTTTTTGAAGGCAGCAGCTCCAATTCCCAGTGATGTCCAGAAGGAGCTGAAGGCTTCAAGAGGTGCCCATCTTCCTGGCACCGCTGCTTTTTGCCAGGCGAGCCCCATGCAATGCCCCAGCTCACAGTTCTGCTGCATTTCAGGAAAGCTGTGGGGTTGAGGCTGCCTGTTGCTCCTGCTGACAAAGCTGCCCCGAGCAGTGGGCTGAGATGAAGCCTGGCCTTAGGCAAACAGCTTAAATTTGACTCTTTCTTTGCAGCTATATTTGCATTTGAATTGTCTCCTCCTTTCCGTTTTCTTTCCCCTGCCCGCTGGTTAATTGCTTGCAGAAGCCTGAGCACTGCAGCCGTTCAGCAATGCTTGGGTCAGCCGCCCCGAGCACAGTTCAGCTCACGCGCCGAGAGGGCTCTGCTCTGTTTTTTCTCGTTATTGGCCATGTGTGTCCAGGTAATGCCAAAGGAGCAACCCAGAAGAAGGGGAGTCTGTTGTATGGTAAATTATCATCGGTGGTGACACTCCAAATGAAATTACCGGCAGACGGGTCTGCGTGTCAGCAGCAGCCAGGCTCAGGGAGAAGAGGCAGTGGAAGATCTGGTGGAGCTGCAGGAGCATCCACACCCACTCCTGCCCGAAAGCAGTCAGGATTTTTTCAGGACTGACTTGAGAGCGCTCAGGAAGCACAAATGCGGAGTCCTCGGCTGCCCCTGCTGGCAGGGGTCTCGCAGTATGGGCTGGGAAGGTCAGCAGGGTTGTACTGGTGTGCTAGCACGAGCCCTGTGCCTGCTCCTGGCAAAGGACTTGCTGCCTCCTTTTTGCAGGATGCAATGGAAGGAGGAGGAGGACTGAATACTTGGAGGATTAGAGGGAACTTTTGTAGGCAAGAATGCTTTTTTTTTTTTTTTTTTGCGCCTGAATTCCCTTGGAGGCAACAGCTTTGCTCACTTCATTTTCTTGTCTTTGCCTTGCAAGCTACAGGGCTTTGAGATCTAAGTTTAAAAACCAAATCAAATTGAGCTATCTTCCTGTACAAGCTGCCTGACTGCTCCCGGCCAGCCTAAAAATAACAGGCCGTGTGTATCTGAAGGGACTTTGTGAGCTGGGTCTTCAAAGCCAGCCAGACCACTGCATGTACTTAAAATTGCGAACATGGCTAATTTTTTAATGGTCTTCTATACACTGCTAGGCTTGTGTAATCTTTAGCCGATAAGCATTCATTTACAATTATCTCAAATAATAGGAAAACAAAGACAGTCTTTTTTCTTGAGCAACAGAGGAGTTATTTTGAAACCAGACCCCTTGTGAGAAACGGCAGGGCTTAAGGCTGATATTTACTGTGTGCATGAAACACTGGAAAACTTCTTACGTGAAAACTAGAGATCCCAAATCATTAACTATGTGCAGCCTTAACAAATACCATTTGAAGCAATATTTGGAGGAAATGTTGCTAGAACAGAGTCCAGGGCTCCACTCTAGTTTCACAGTGCCGCAAGCACAGCACAACACCTTAACGGCAGCTGGGTTCAGGCACGGCCATGGCGTTGGAGAGCTGTCACTTGTGGCCTTCCTAAAGATTTCCCTGGGGAAGCACAGGCATCTTCACGGGTTTCGTGTGCGTAACCCATGTAAACTTGATATTTTTTCTAATTTTGCAGAGCCTTGAGAAACAGTCTGCACGTCCTCTCAGGTTGAGAAGCTAGCTCAGCTGTTTTTAAATCAGGTTTAAGTGGTTTTATAAATGTTTTGCAGCCATCACGTCCCTGCTAGAACAAGCTGTCCTGGCAGGTGATTGCCTGGCCTGGTTTTGCTTCCTAGAAGAGCCTGGTGTTCGGTGTTAACCTGCCTGCAGTTTCATTTTCTAGCGTGGGCCCTGAAGAATGTGAGCAGTGTCCCAAGTCAGGCCAGACACCCATCGAGACTTCTGGGGCGAGCAGGGGGCACTCCTCGTGCACCAGTCTTTATTAGGGTGGGTGGCCATGCCCCTCTGTGAGCCAAGAAGGGCCCTCGCCGTGCCCATGCGCTGCTCCTCTGGGCTGGGCAGGGTTTGGCCTCATCTTCTGGAGGGGCTGAAAAACGGTTTTCAAAGCAGAAGGGGTCAGACTGACCCATGCCTCGCTCGGCAGACCCGGGGAAAAGGGGAGCAGCAGCAGCCTCGGGTCACAGGAAGGCTTGGCAGCTGGGCTGCGGCCCTGTAATTAGGGGCTCTCACAGGGCACGCAGCCTGGGAAGGCTCGTTCCAAACGTAGCCCAAAATTACACGTTCTGCATGCGTTTAAACCGCTCGCTATTAAAGGCGTTATTATTCCCGATTGTGTAAGCCTCGACAGCGCCGCGGCTTTGTCCGGGCTGCGTGCGTTCGCTCGTCGCGCGCCCGGCCCTGCCCGGCCTCCTGCCTGCGGTACGGCCAGTGGCTGTCTGTGGCCCGAGGGGGCAGCGGCACCGTCTGGCTCCTGCTACTTGAAACGCAGAGTTGTGCTCGGGGCTGCCCTGACATCTCGGTTCCTGGGGGGTGCTAGGAAATGGTGCCAGCTGTGAGGAGGGGCACGAGCACAAGGCCGCCTCCTCGGCTGGCAGGGCAGCACCAGGCCGTGGCTGCATCCTCTTCTGGAGCGTGAAATGCCAAAGAAAGGACACCTTGTTCCTGCCAGAGGGAGGCCCAGGCCAGCGTGCCCAGCTCAGGTGGAGGGCTGGCTTTCCTCCGGGCTGCCCCGGGGTAAAAGCAGCTTCTGTTCTTGCTGTGGTGGGGAGGAGGCTGCTGGCAGCGCTGCCAAAAACCGCTGCTTTCTGCCAGGCAAGCGGGTAAACGGCAAAGCCGAGTGGAAGGATGTTCACATCTCAGAGCCTGGGCTTGGGTGGGCTGGCTTTCTGCGTCTGGTGCAAGTGGGAACCCTAATTCCCTGCTCTCTGACACCGCTTGTTAGGAGTTAACTAAAAGATGTGCTAACAGCTTTAAACTCTGCTCTATAAAGTGTACTGAGCGTGTGTCTCGTGATGTGCTCTCCAGCTTGTCTGGGCTGGCAGAAAGTGAGGCTGATTCTTTGCAGATGAGAGGAAGAGGGGTGGTGCCCTTGCAGCCGTGGCTGAAACCCTCTGCTGCTCTTGCACAAAAGCTTTCTCATGCTGCCGTCCCCAATGGACTTTCAGGCCCTGTGTTATCCTTGCAGTTAGCCTCCTCTTCTTCGTCTCCTCACCCTTTTGAAGTAGAGGCGTTGTTCTTTGTAGGTGAAAAGCACAAAAAGAGCCAGCGAAGAGAGCTGAACGTGGTGCGGCTCTGCGAGCCTTTCCCTGGAGCTCTTGCATACAGGGGTGTGAAGAGGTACCCTGGCGTCGCAGCCTGCAGAGGGGGACATCGCTCTGTGTCCCTGTGTCCCCAGGCGTCCCAGAGCAGGGACCTGCAGTTCAGCACAGAGGTGCGCAGGTAGCTGTTCCCTGGCGCACTCTCGGCCGTGCTGGTGGCACAGGGAGGGGAGGCACAGGCCTGGTGGCACTTGTGGCAGAACCGGGGCCTTCTCCATGTAGACAAAGCAGGTCAGGAGTCTGGCGAGAGACCTTTGCGGGACTTTATGAGCTCCTGTGGTGCTTTAAGTCCTTTGGGACCGGCACACCCCACAGAGCCAGCCCTTGTCACCACGCTGAGGAGATGCCTCGGGCTGCCCTGTTCCGGACAGGTGGTTCCTTCACCAGTTACTAGCCTTCAGATTTTTTTTTTCTTGGTCCTTTTGATTAAATGTTATTGCCGGTAGAACCTGCCCTAATGCCATAATTCTAAAAACACCTTCTTCTGTCTCTTCTTTGGTAGATCTCTGAAGCTGGGAAGGAGTCCTTGCCTTCTTGGTTACACTGGAATGCGGAGAGCAGCTCCCTGGAAGGGCTGCCCCTTGACACGGATAAGGGCGTCCACTACATCTCGGTGACCACGCTGCAGCCCTTCCCGAACGGGAGCTATGTGCCACAGACCACAAATGTGTTCTCCGTTGAGGTCCACCAAGAAGATCACAACGAGCCTCAGTCGGTGCGAGTGGCAGCCCAAGACACGGGTGAGGCAGCACCGTTTGTGTGTGGCACAGAAGAGCCGGTCACTGTCCTGACTGTCATTTTGGATGCCGACTTAACAAAAATGACACCAAAGCAGAGGATCGAACTTTTAAACAGAATGAGAAGCTTCTCGGAGGTGGAGCTTCACAACATGAAGTTGGTTCCTGTTGTAAATAACAAACTCTTTGATATGTCAGCCTTCATGGCTGGACCGGGAAATGCAAAGAAGGTGGTGGAAAATGGGGCCTTACTCTCATGGAAACTGGGATGTTCTCTGAGCCAAAACAGCGTACCCAACATCAGCAAGGTCGAGGCTCCGGCTAAGGAAGGAACTATGTCTGCCCGCCTTGGCTACCCCGTTGTTGGCTGGCACATCGCCAACAAGAAACCTCACCTCCCAAAGAGGATGCGTCGGCAGATCAACGCCACCCCGACGCCTTTGACTGCCGTTGGGCCGCCCACCACTGCTGCTCAAGAGCCCCCGACGAGGATCGTCCCCACCCCAACGTCGCCTGCCATAGCGCCCCCCACAGAGACGACAGCACCCCCCGTCAGGGAGCCCATCCCACTGCCGAGGAAGCCTACGGTCACCATCAGAACAAGGGGTCCCATCATCCAGACACCCACTCTTGGACCAATCCAGCCGACCAGGGTGATAGAAGGCACCGGTACGGCGTCCGTGCCGATTCGCCCCACGATGCCTGGGTATGTAGAGCCCACCGCGGTGATCACGCCGCCCACGACCACCACCAAGAAGCCGAGAGTCTCCACTCTGAAGCCCGCCACGCCATCCACGACGGATTCCTCCACAGTGACGACACGGAGGCCTACTCGAAGGCCCAAAACGCCCCGTCCTACGAAGCCTCCCAGCACCACCAGATCCCCGATCTCCAAGCTGACCACCGCCTCCCCACCGACCCGCGTACGCACCACAGCTAGTGGAATCCCCCGGCCCTGGGAGCCAAACGAGCCACCCAAGCTGACAAACCACATTGACAGGGTTGACGCGTGGGAGGGCACTTACTTTGAGGTTAAAATACCCTCAGATACCTTTTACGATAAGGAAGATACCACCACTGACAAACTGCAGCTGACCTTGAAGCTGAAGGAGCAGCAAATGTTAGAGGAGAATTCGTGGGTCCAGTTCAACAGCACAAGCCAACTCATGTACGGCATGCCAGACCACAACCACATAGGGAAACACGAGTATTTCATGTATGCCACAGACAAAGGCGGGCTTTTTGCCGTGGATGCTTTTGAAATCCACGTCCATAAACGCCCACATGGGGACAAGTCTCCAGTGAAGTTCAAGGCCAGGTTGGAAGGAGACCACAACGCGGTGGTGAATGACATCAATAAGAAGATCATGCTGGTGAAGAAGCTGGCTCTGGCGTTCGGCGACAGGAACAGCAGCACCATCACGGTGCAGGACATTGCCAAAGGCTCCATTGTGGTAGAATGGACAAACAACACGCTGCCTGTTGAGCCATGCCCCCGGGAGCAGATCCGGACTTTGAGCAAAAAGATTGCAGATGACTCAGGGGGGCCAAGCCTGGCTTTCTCCAACATCTTACAGCCCGAGTTCAAGCCTCTGAACGTGTCGGTGGTCGGCTCCGGCAGCTGCAGGCACATCCAGTTTATCCCCGTGACGAAGGACGGACGGGTGATCTCGGAGGCAACGCCAACAGTGGCGGCCGGCAAAGACCCTGAGAAGAGCAGCGAGGATGACGTGTACCTGCACACCGTCATCCCTGCCGTGGTGGTGGCCGCCATCCTCCTCGTGGCCGGCATCATCGCCATGATCTGCTACCGCAAGAAGAGGAAAGGGAAGCTCACCATCGAAGACCAGGCCACCTTCATAAAGAAGGGCGTGCCTATCATCTTCGCCGATGAGCTGGACGACTCCAAGCCTCCGCCGTCATCCAGCATGCCCCTCATCCTCCAGGAGGAGAAAGCCCCGCTGCCCCCCCCAGAGTACCCAAACCAGAGCATGCCGGAGACCACGCCGCTCAACCAGGACACCATCGGGGAGTACACGCCGCTGCGGGACGAGGACCCCAACGCGCCGCCCTACCAGCCGCCCCCCCCCCTTCACCGCGCCCATGGAGGGGAAAGGCTCTCGCCCGAAGAACATGACCCCCTACCGCTCCCCGCCGCCCTACGTCCCCCCTTAACGAACTGGATGCGATCGGGGGAGAAGGGGCCTCCAGTTCCACACCGGTGCTGTCTGTGGGCCGGCAGCCCCCTCGCCAGCCGGGAAGCCCAAATCCCAGCCCACTCCCAAGCAGGCCCCCTCCGGCTGCGCCTGCCACACCAGAGTGCTCGTGGAACCTGGGGGACACTTGTTTTATTTTTGCCTAACAAGCTTTGGTTTTATTTTATTCATAGAGAAATTCTCGGCTCAAAAACCGTCTTTCTGGCGCCGGGCTTCCGGATGCGGCCGGGGCCGGCGCAGAGGGCAGGGAGGGGGGGGACGAGCAGGCAGCACTGGGGTGGCACTCTGGGTCTCCGCTGTTTGCCTTTAACACTAACTGTACTGTTTTTTCTATTCACGTGTGTCTAGCTACAGGACGTAACATGAAAGGTAGCCTAAAAATAATTAAATTCAAGGGACTTTCTGAAGTTGATGTTTTAAGTTTTTACAGTTAATCTACTGTTTACCTAAACTCGTATATATATAGTTTTGGGGACTGGGGGGAAGCGCTATGCTACAAATAAACTCCGGGGGTGTTTCAGGCCTAGGGAGAGGGTGGACCTAGAGGCCAGCCAGCCCTGTCGCTAGGGGGAGATCAGTTTCTTGTTTTCTTTGTGTTTTTTGTTTTTGTTTTTGTTTTTATTTTACTTTATTTTTTAATCAAAGAAATCCTATTTTTCTCACACATCAAAAAATAGCCACCAGTTGAGTCAGACCAGCCGGGGTGCTGTTCACTAGGCACGGGGCCGTTGCCTACCGGGGACTCTGACGGGAGCCTGTGTAACGGTGGGTGCTGGGGCTGATGGGGCTTTTGTAAGAAAAAAAGCTCTCCATGGGGCGTTTTGGTGACAGTGGGGGGTTTCCGTAGCACACTGCCATCTCTCCACCTTGATTCCTCTCCTTCAGAGTGATACTGGGATGGCTGCCCTGGCTGCTACGCCACACGGCTGTGGGCAGAGCCCCGCGGCTCTTGGAAAAGTTTAACGAGGAGATTTAAAAAAAAAAAAAAAAAAGGATAGTGAATAGTCAAACAATCAGTGAGCTCTCAAATCTAATTTTTTTACTAAATTTTTGATACAGCCTCGAATCGTTTTATTAAAAAATATATATAAATATAATTAAAAATCGGTAACGCTGACAGCACTTTGTACGGGCTCAGCTTCTTCGTTGCCAGCTCGCGGGGCTGCCCGCTGCTCGCATCGCGTTCATCTGCCGCGGCCTCCGTCCTCCTGGCCTCCGTCCTGGGGGCCTGCGGCCTCCCCGCCGGCTGCCCCCTGCCCTCCTGCAGGTACTGCTGGGTCCTTTGGGCTCTCCCTTTGAGCACGGATGCAGGTTTTTTATCGTTTTCCCGGCCACCGGAGAACCGGGGGGACACCCGAGGAGGGGCAGTGAGTTGTGCGTGTCCCCCGGGGGGCGCAGCGGGGGGACCCCGAGACACAGCGGGGGGAAGGAGGCGGCCGGGGCCCGATCCTGACGCGCCCCCGGTCCCGGGGCTCTTCCCCCTAGCGCAGCCCGGGCGCGCCGCCGGCCCCGGGGGGGGGCGGGTGAAGGGTTCCGCGGGCGCGCGCCCGGCGCGGTGTCTCCCCTGGCGGCGGCGCGCCCCGTGACGTCCCGCGGCCCGCCCCGCTCGGCGCCGCCATGTCGGGAGCGGCGGGGCCGGGCCGCGCCCCGCTGCCCTGCGCCGTCCGCGCCGCCGCCGCGCTGCAGCTGCCCGGGGGGGCCGAGGCGGCTCGGCCCGGCGTGGCCGTCATCGACCTGCGCTTCCCCCGGGGCGGCGCCGCCGATGTGAGTGCGGGGCGGGGCGGGGCGGGTGGCGGTGCCCGGTGCCCGGTGCCGTGACGCGCGGCGCTCCCCGCAGGTGCACGAGATCGTCTTCAAGAACTTCTACACCGCCTTCCTCAGCGTGCGGGTGCAGCGGGCCGGCCCCCCGGGGCCCCGCAGGTGGGTCACCTGCCTCCGCGACCACCGCCTGATGCCCAGCCCGCACACCGAGGAGGGCTCCCAGGACTACTTCTCGCTCCGCCGCCACCAGGTCCCGCTCCCCGGACCCGTCCCCGTCCCCGTCCCCGTCCCCCCCCGGCATCTGACGGCCCCCTGTCCCCGCAGATGCTGTGCGACATGGAGCAGGTGACGGCGCTGCGCTTCATCCTGCGGCAGCCCTCCCCGGCCTGGCTGCACTTCAGCATCGAGGAGCTGCAGGTGTTCCCCCCTGCCCAGAAGGTGACCCTCTGGCACACTGGGGGTCCCCCGGGCCGCTTGGGGACCACGCACCGGGGTGGGCAGCATGCGGGCAGTGGGACAGCATCCCTGGAATGACGGTGGGGGCATGCCCCTTATGCCTGTAAGGAGTGGGGAGGGGGCAAAGCGTGGCGTGAGGGGTGGGGGCGGGCAGGAAACACCCGCGGTGTGACCCTTTGGATCTGTCGCAGAGCCCCCAGAAGGATTTCCCCTCCTGGCTCTCCCAGCTGACCCCTCCGGAGCAGCCGGCCAGCCCGCACGGGGTGAGTGGTGTCAGCGCGGCAGCAAACGCCCACCGGGGAGCAGGCACCTGGGGTGGGCAGGGGGCTGCCAGAGGGCAAAGCCCCCCCCGAGGCTGCTCTGCTCCAAGGCACGCGGTGGCAGGGCAGGAGGCAAACACATGCCTTGGGGCTTTGCCACCCATGGCACCAGCAAAGCCCTTCATCTTCGAGGCGCTCAACACCTGAGCAGGGGCTGGGAACTGACGCGGGGCTGCCAGCTGTAGCCAGCCAAGCACTGGCGGCCTCCCTACCCGGAGCAGCCTGCTTGAGCTTTGAATTTGGCTGAAATTTTGGTGCTGTCTGACTCGAACTGGTCCATAACTCCCAAGCCCGAAGGACCGGGCTGCCTGTGGGGGGCTCAGTGGCCGGGGGTATGTATGCGCCTCCGGGCAGGCTGCAGAGCAGGGCCTGGAGCCACCAGGGTGGCAGAGCACCGAGACAGGCGGTGCTTCAGCACACAGTAGCACGGGGATGCTCAGGATGGGGTGGACAACGCTCCCATCCCAGGAGGAGATCCCAAATCCTGGCACCAACTCCACCAAGAGGCTGCCAGCTCTGTCCCAGCCCATCGCCAGCTCCAGGGCCCAGCCAGGAGCTGTTTGGGTGCTCCGAAGTGCCCAGCGAGCCTGGTGCTGGGAGCAGCTTGCAGAGTTCAGAAGGAAAAGAAAAAAAAAATCCACCAGGACATGTGATCGGAGAAGACATTAAATCCACCCAGGGATGAGAGCATTCCACTGGGACTGGCGGGCACACAGCATCGCTCGGTGGGGCGCTGGGGGACAGGAGGAGCCCCGTGGGTCCCCAGCAGTGGCAGGGGGAGCGTGGCACTGCCCAGCCACGACGGCATCGGGAGGCAACGCCCCCGGGGGGTGGCCCTGAGCGAGCAAAGTCCCAGGAGAGCAGGGGCACATAGCCGGCAGTGACCTGCTGTGAGGCAGTGACCTGCTGTGACGGGTGCTCGAGTTGCCCCCAGGGAGGGGCTGGGTCCCTCGGTTTGTCACCGCTGTGTGACCCCGCGTGGCGCTGGGGCAGGCAGCGTCACCACCGCTGGGCTGCAGGAGCTGCTCCAAACCCCGTGGCCGAGCTTGTGAGTCCCAAAGGCTGAAACTCTGGACTGCGCGATTATGTCTTTAATTATTAGCTAATGAGCCGGTTTACGTCCTTGCTCTGGATGCCGGCCAGAGGGGACAGGTCATGCTCGCGCCGTGCCAGGCTCGGGGTCACCTTGTTCCCAGCTGCTGCTTTCCTACGCTGGGGCCCCCCTCTCCCTGCCTTGGGAAACCGCTGCCGGGCGATGGTGCTCCACAGCATCGCTCCTGCTTCTTCGCAGGAGCTCCCCGACCCGGAGAAGGTGTCGACGGAGGTGCAGCAAATGTGGGTGCTGACGGAGGTGATCCGGGCTCGCCAGGCGGCCACCCGCATTGGGCGCTTCGACGTGAGTGCCCCCAGCGCCCCGCTCGCAGCGGGGGGGCCGCGGGCGGGGGGTGCCGGTGCTGCGGGCACCCACGGCGGCTCTCTCCCCGCAGGTGGACGGCTGCTACGATGTCAACCTGCTCTCCTACACCTGAGCCTCGACGGGACCCGGCGTGGACGCTGCTGTGCCCGAGATCCTCCCGCGGGGGCCTTCACCCCCCGCCGGCGGGGCCCTGCCCCGAGCCCCTCCGCCTTCCTCGCCCTTCGCTCCGCGGCGGGGGATGGGGGGGGGGGGGGGGAGCCCCGGATAAACGCTGCTGTGGCGCTGCCGCTGTGCCTCGTCTCTGGGTCTGGGGGCGGTGCTGGGGGCGGGCCGCATGTCCCAGGAGCCCCGGCGGGGCGGGTCGAGCCGTGCTGGGCCGGGGCGGGCCGGGCCGGGCCGAGCCGAGCCGAGGCCGGAGGATGCTGCGGGCCGGCTGCCGCGCCGCGCTGTGCCGCTGCCGCCCGGGCTCGGCGGCGCTGAGCGGGGCCGGGGCCGGGCCGGGCCGGGCCGAGCCGGGGGGGCTGAAGCGGACGCCGCTGGACGCCCTGCACCGGTCCCGCGGCGGCAGGATGGTGCCGTTCGCCGGCTGGAGCCTGCCGGTGCAGTACGGCCGCGGGCACCTCGAGTCCCACCTGCACACCCGCCGCCACTGCTCCCTCTTCGACGTGTCCCACATGCTGCAGGTAGCGGGCGGGGGGGGGCCGCGGGGAGGGGGTCCCGCTGCCGCCCCCCCCCCCCCCACCACACCCCCGGCCCCCTCCAGACGCGGGTGTACGGCCGGGACCGCGTCAAGTTCCTGGAGAGCCTGGTGGTGGGGGACATCGCCGAGCTGAAGCCGGGCCAGGTACGGGGCGAGGAGCGCCACGTGCCCGGGGGGGACGCGGGGGCGAGGGGCACCTGGCACCCGGCCCGGCAGGGGCAGAGGCAGAGGCCCCCCCGGTGCTGCCTGGTGCAGGGCCGGGCGCCCTGCCCGCGCTCCCTAGGGTGCCATCCCGCAGGGCACGCTGACGCTGCTCACCAACGAGCGGGGTGGCATTGTGGACGACCTCATTGTCACCAACACGGCAGAGGAGCACCTCTACGTGGTGTCCAACGCGGGCTGTGTCGACAAGGACTTGGCCATCATGAAGGTACGGCCGCTACCTGCCGGCGGGGACGCACCACAAGCAGGAGCTCCCCCCTCCCCGTGGGCCAGGCGGCCACGCGTGGGGCTGGCTCCAGGCCGGCCCCGTGCCACCAGCCCGCTGTCACCGTTGCAGGGCAGAGCAGCAGAGCTGCGGGCTGCTGGCAGCGACGTGCACCTGGAGGTCTCAGACAACGCGCTGCTGGCTCTGCAAGGTAGCAGGGTCCCCACGAGGGCTGGCATCAGGCATCACCGCAGGGGGTTCTCACCCTGAGACCTGCCATCCTGTGGGGCTCTTAGATGGCCCTGCCTTCTCCACCCAGCCAGGGCTCCCCTCCCCGCGTCCCACCTCGCCCAGGTGCTGTCCCCTCTTCAAAGCCACCTGTCCCCCCAGGTCCCTCCATGGCACAGGTGCTGCAGGCAGGGCTGTCAGATGACCTGGCCAAGCTGTCCTTCATGACCAGCACCACCACAACTGTCTTCGGCGTGCCGGGCTGCCGGGTCACACGCTGCGGCTACACTGGCGAGGACGGCGTGGAGGTAGCGGGGGCACCCCAAGGAGGCTGGTCCTGGTGGGACGCTGTGCCCCACTGACCCTGACCCTGTCGTCCCCGTCCCCATGCCGTGCAGATCTCGGTGCCCGCGGGGCAGGCGGTGGAGCTGGCCGAGCGGCTGCTGGGCATCCCTGAGGTGTGGCCGGCGGGGCTGGCGGCCAGGGACAGCCTGCGCCTGGAGGCTGGGCTCTGCCTGTACGGGAACGACATCGATGAGACCACCACGCCAGCCGAGGCCGGGCTGATGTGGACCTTGGGTAGGTCCAGGCCGCGTCCACCACCGCCTCCTCCAACCCAACCACTGCACAGGCATCGCTGGGCATTGCGAAGTGTAGGGAAGCCACCACGCCAGCCCTCGCCCCTCTCCATCCCACAGGCAAGCGTCGGCGTGCAGCCATGGACTTCCCCGGTGCAGCCATCATCATGGCGCAAGCCAAAGAGAAGCCGAAGCGGAAGCGCGTGGGGCTGACTTCGGTGGGGCCCCCTGTCCGGCCACACGCAGTCATTCTGGACCCTGAGGGCAGGCCTGTGGGTACGTGGGGGCGGCACCGGGGGGGTCAGTGGGGGGGTGTCTGGGACCGCCAGCCCCCGCTCATCTTCCTGTGTCCCCAGGCACGGTGACCAGCGGGTGCCCCTCGCCCTCCCTGGGCAAGAACATCGCCATGGGGTATGTGGAGGCCGCGCACAGCCGCCCGGGCACCACGCTCGCCGTCGAGGTGAGGAAGAAGCAGCACCCGGCGCTGGTCACCAAGATGCCCTTTGTGCCCACCCACTACTACGTGGCCAAGTGAGGCCAGGTGGCCCGGCCCCATTAAACCCCACTGCCTCACAACGCTGGCCTCGTCTCTGGTGCTGAATCCCAAAGCAGAGGCAGCGGGATGGGGGGCACAGCGCTTTAATGGTGCGGGCGGTCTCAGGCACAGCGGGCGCTCCTCACTCGCGGTGCGTCTTCCCCGGCTCAGCTGGCGGGCCCTCCCTGCGGAGAGAGGCAGCGTGAGCGGGGGGCACCTCCTGGGATACAGGGGTCTGGAGGGGGGCACATATGGGGTCGTGCTGGGCTGGGTACACTGGGCTGGTGGACACTCGGGGGGTGCTGAGGGGGGCATGGCCTGGGGGGGACACACGGGGGGTTCACTGGTCTGGGGATGGGTGGGGCATGTACTGGGGTGTACTGGGATGGGGGTATAGCACAGGGGAACACATGGGGGGTTCACTGGTCTGGGGACGTGGAGGCCATGCACTGGGAGGTACTGGGATGGGGGCATAGCTCAGGGGGACACACGGGGGGTTCACTGGTCTGGGGACGTGGGGGTGGGGGGGCCATGCACTGGGGTGTACTGGGAGGGGGGCATAGCACAGGGAGACACACGGAGGGTCCACTGGTCTGGGGACATGAGGACATGGGGGCCATGCACTGGGGTATACTGAGGTGCCCGGAGGCCACACTGGTCTGGGACATGGTGGCGGGGGGGGACATGCACTGGAGCACACTGGGCTGGGGACGCAGGCTGGCGTGCACCGGGCGGGGGGCTCGCACTCACCGGGGCGGGCAGTGCCGCTCTGCGGCGCCGTTGCGGCCGGCCGGGCCGGCGGGGGACAGGGAGTGGGCGCGGGGCCGGCCGCTGCCGGTGCCGGTGGCGGTGGCGGTGGCGGTGCCGGGGGGCCGGCGGGCGGCCGGGCGGTAGCAGAGAGCGGCCACGGCGCCGCCGTAGGCCCGCCAGGCCAGGCGGACGCCCAGCAGGCTCAGCCCCAGCCAGAGCAGCAGCAGCTGGCACAGCGCGGCCCGCACGTCCTGCGCCGCCCACTCGGCCGCCAGCTCCCGGCCCAGCGCGCCCAGCGCCCGCCACGGCGCCTCCCAGCCGCCCGCCGCCATCGTCCCGGCCGCCGCCGCCGCCGCCTCCTCCTCCTCCTCCTCCTCCTCCTCCTCCTCCGCCTCTGCCTCCGCCTCCCCCCGCCTCCCGCCGCCGCTGCGCTGCCGGGGCGGGGCGGGACCGCGACCGGGACCGCGACAGGGGGCATGGCGGGGGCGCGCTACTCGCGGCAGCAGTGCGTGCCGGGGGGGGCACGGGGGGAGCTGGGCGGCCGGGATCCGGCCCCGCGCCCCTTTCCGCGCCCCCCCCCCCCGGGCTGAGCGGTCCCCCCCTTCCCCAGGTACGTGCTGGGCGGCGGCAGCGGGCGGCGGCTGCGGGCGGCGGCCGTGCTGGTGGCGGGGCTGCGCGGGACCGGCGCGCAGGTGGCGGCGGCGCTGGTGCTGGCGGGGGCCGGGAGGGTCGTGCTGAGGGACCCCCGGGGGGCCGGCAGCGCCGACTGCGCCCAGCAGGTACGGGGGGAGCCGCGGTGGGCGCGGGGAAGGTGGGCGGGTGTGGGCAGGGGCACCCGGAACGGGTACGGGCACGGGTCGGCGTGCTGGGATACAGGGGGGATATGGGGGGGGGGGTCCCGGTAACGAGCGCGGGGGGGGGGGGGCTGCTGCGTGCAGGTGCAAGGTGGGGGTGCTGGCGGCAGGTTGGGGTACGGGCAGGGGGCCCGGTAACGGCTGTGGGTGTGGGTAGGGTCCCACTGATGGGTACGGGTACAGCTGGGGGTCTGGGTGTGGGTACTGCTGGGGGTCCCGATACAGGGTACGGGCACAGGTTGGTGTCCTGGTAATGGGTATGGGTGTGGGTGGGGGTCCCAGTAAGGTGTACAGGTACAGGCGGGTATCCCAGCGATGCCTACAGGTATCAGCAGGGGTCCCAGTAACGAGTCTGGGCATGAGTGAGTGTCCTGGTAACGGGTGCAGGCATGGGTGGGCGTCTCGGTGACAGGTACAGGTGTGGGCCCTAGCGATGGGTACAGACATGGGCAGGGGTCCCAGTAATGAGCACAGGCTGGGGCCCCATGCACGGGTTTGGGCAGGGTCTCCTAAGGGGCATAGGGATGGGTGAGTGGGTGGGTAATTGGTACAGGTATGGGTGCAGGTCCTGGTAATGGGCCCTATTAATAGCAGTGGGTGCGGGTATGGGCAGTGGAGGAGATCCCA
Source organism: Cygnus olor (assembly GCF_009769625.2). Classification (NCBI taxonomy): domain Eukaryota; kingdom Metazoa; phylum Chordata; class Aves; order Anseriformes; family Anatidae; genus Cygnus; species Cygnus olor. Next base: position 6,420,354 of record NC_049178.1, on the reverse strand, counting down.
GTAATGGATGGGGGGGGTCACGGTAATGGGTGTTGGTACCGCTGGGGGATCCCTCTCCCAGGTGCAGGCTGGGGGTCCCAGTAAGGGGGGTGTTGGGGGGGGGGGGGACCTGTTGTGGGCAGAGAGCCCCCACCAGCATGGGCAGCACCCCAAACCTGCGGGGGTGCCTGCTGCTGCCCACCTCGCAGTTCCTCCTGCGGGAGAGCGATGTGGGCCAGAACCGCGCCCAGGCATCGCAGCGGCGGCTGGCCGAGCTGAACCCCGACGTGGAGGTGACGGTCAGCGCCGAGGAGCTGTCGGAGGATTTCCTCGACGCTTTCCAGGTGAGCCCGACGCCCCGGCCAGGGGACACCCTGGGGTGCTGGCACCTGCTGACTGCCCTGGTGCAGGTGGTCGTGCTGACCGAGTCGCCGCTGGAGGAGCAGCTCCGCGTCGGGGACATCTGCCACGCCAAGGGCATCTGCTTCATCGTGGCTGACGCCAAGGGGCTGGCAGGGTAAGGGCGGGGGGCAGTGGCTGGTAGGGAGACCTCGGCACCGTGTGGCAGCCACGTGGCGGGGCAGGGTACGACGGCTGGGGGCTGTGTCCCCAAGGACGTTGTGTCACAGCTAGGACCTTGTTGTGATACTCCACCACGCTTGCAGTGTGGGCTTTGTCCCCGTGTCTAGCAGGGATGTCCCGTGTCCTAAGCGTTGCTGCCCCAGGCACCTCCTGTCCCCTCTGAGTCCCTGTCCTGCTTGTGGGGCAGGACCCGACAGCACTTTTGGAGCTCCATGAGGCTCCCGCTTAACGAAGCCCCACCCTGTCCCTGCCCAGGCAGCTCTTCTGCGACTTCGGGGAGCGTTTTGTTGTTGACGACCCGGCAGAAGGGGACCCGCTCTGTGCCACCGTGCAGCACATCTCCCAGGTAGGAGGCTCCGTGCCACCTCCCCGCTCCCCAGCATGGTGCCCCTCCAGCTCCACAGCTTTCCCTGAGACACTTCAGTGGCTTGATGTTACCTCGATCGGGTTCCCCGTGCTCACCTCTCCCCCTGCTCAGGGCAACCCGGGGATCGTGACGTGTGCGAGGTCACAGGGGGGACACGGCCACCATTTCAGTGATGGTGACCTGGTGACGTTTTCCGGCCTGGACGGCATGACGGAGCTGAACGGCTGTGAGCCCTGCCCCGTGCGTGTGCTGGGTGAGTGCCTGCCAGCCTCGGGGGGCTGCAGCGGGTCCCCGGTGGTGACCGTGGTGCCCGTCCCCTCCTCTCTGTCCCAGATACCTTCAGACTGGAGATCGGTGACACGAGCGCCTTCTCACCCTACCGCTGCGGAGGCCAGGTCTTGCAGGTGCGATTGCGCCAGGAGCACTCGTATGTACGTGTCCCCCCCTGCCCCACCGTGCTGCCTCCCAGGTGGCAGGGAACCTAGAGTTGGTTCCGTGCCCCCAAAAAGCTCCCGTCCCCACGATCCCTGCACGGTGCCGGCAGGAGTCCCTGCGCCAGGCGCTGGCGATGCCCAAGATCCCAGTGAGAAGCTCCACGGAGCTGCAGCGCAGCCGCAGCCTTCACGCCGCCTTCCGGGCTCTGCACGCCTTCCGTGAGGAGCGGGGCCGCCTGCCCCAGCCCCGGGCACCGGTGAGTCCTCATCCTGACCCTTCCCAGCCCCTCTGGCCCTCCTGCCCCTCGCCGGGGCTGCCCTCGTCCCTCTTCCCCCAGGCGGACGCTGAGCGGGTGCTGGAGCTGGCGCGGAGCCTGGGCGCGCAGCTGGGTCCCCTGGACGAGGATGTCGTGCGAGCGTTCGCCAGCGTGAGCGCGGGGGACCTGTGCCCCGTGGCGTCCTTCATAGGTGCCCTGGCTGCCCAGGAGGCGCTGAAGGTGAGCAGCTGGGGACAGGGACCCACCACGGGGTCCCGCACGTGGCAGGCCAGCCCGCACAGCTCGGCACGGCTCGGCACGGCTGTCCCGTGGTGCTCGGTGGCCACGAGAGGGCACCTGCTGCCTGCCTGGGGACACCGTGCTCCGGCTGCAGAGCGAAGCGGAGTGCTCCGTGTGGGGCGCGGGGAACCCCACTGGACACGGAGCTGACAAGGCCCCACTCACCCCAGGCCATCACGGGGAAGCTCCTGCCCCTGGACCAGTGGTTTTACTTTGACGCCTTAGAGTGCCTGGCCGTGGAGGGGGCTGCAGGACTGACGCAGGAGGACTGCGAGCCCGTGAGTCCCTGCAGCTGCCGGGTGCTGAGAGTGCTGTGGCTGGTCCCGCTCACGCGGCCCCCCCCTCCCAACAGAGGGGATCCCGCTACGACGGCCAGATCGCCGTGTTTGGGGCCAACTTCCAGGAGGAGCTGGGCCGCCAGAAGTACTTGGTGGTGAGCAGGGTGTGGGGCAGGAGAGATGGCGAGGCACCTGAGCGGTGCGCGGAGCTGCAGCAGCGCTGCCCCAGCAGGTGGGGGCCGGTGCCATCGGCTGCGAGCTGCTCAAGAACTTTGCCATGATGGGGCTGGCAGCGGGGCCGGGCGGGGATATCACCGTCACCGACATGGACACAGTCGCAGACTCCAACCTGCATCGACAGTTCCTCTTCCGTGCAGCGGATGTGTCGGTGAGCTCCCACTCGTCCCACGGGTGCCCCAGGGCTGGGTGTTCCCTGGGGACCCGGGAGCTGTCCCCCCGCTCTGCGCCCTTGTAGAAGCCGAAAGCGGAGGTGGCCGCTGCAGCTGTGAAGCGCATGAACCCCGATGTGAAGGTGACGGCTCACCAGAACCAGGTGGGGCCTGGCACCGAGCAGCTCTACGGGGACGACTTCTTCCAGCGGCTGGACGGCGTTGTCAGCGCCGTGGACACGCTGGATGCCCGTGAGTGCCGGGGGCAGGGGCAGAAGGAACCGAGACCCCCACCTGTCCCTGCGGCACCGGGGCAGACATGCTGCCCTCGCTGCCTGCAGGCGCCTACTTGGAGACGCGCTGCATCCGCTCCCGCACGCCGCTGCTGGACTCGGGCACAGAGGGGGCACGGGGGAACGTGGTGGCCATGGTCCCCCCCGTGACCGAGCCACTGGAGTCGGCCACAAGCTCCACGGATGGGACCTTCCCCCTCTGCACCCTGCGGTACTACCCCCACACCATTGAGCACACGCTGCAGGTAAGGCTGCAGGTCCCTGCTCCTGGCCTTTTGTTTTCCCTTCCCGTTTCTCCGGCCCTGCAGGCAGGATGCAGCCCCAGCTGTTTCCTGCTGGGAGCCGCCGTGCAGCCCCAGCGCCTTCCTCAGGTCCCAACATCAAGCCCAGCTTGGCCTGGGCCAGGGTTCCCAGGGGGCTCCGGGCGCTGCAGCCCCGCACACCAGCCCATCCCCAGCTGTCCCCGCTGGGCGCTGTCCCATAGCAGCACTCCTTCGGAGGGGGCTGGCAGCGCATTGCGGTGCCGGGTCCCTGTGTGGGACCCGTTGCTCATCGCCTGTCCCCTCTGCGCAGTGGGCTCGTGATGAGTTCGAGGGGCTCTTCCAGCTGCCTGCGGAGAGCGTGAACCAGTTCCTGGAGTGAGTGCGGACTTGGGAGCCGCCCGGGATGGGGACCGGGGACAGGCAGCTGCGTCCCGCACGCAGCAGTGCTGCAGGCAGGCCAGCAGTGCCTGGTTTTGCAGAGAGCTGCCGGAGGAGCCGGCACAGCAGGAGGGCTTGGAGGTGCCGGAGCGAGTGTGGAGGAGCCTGCAGGAGAGGCCGCGGGACTGGGGGGACTGCGTGCGCTGGGCCCGCCGGCACTGGCAGAGCCACTACCACGACGCCATCGCCCAGCTGCTGCACACCTTCCCCCCCACGCACGTGAGCATAGCGCCTGGGGAGCTGTCCCCCACCCCCCACCCCGGCACCCTCCCCAGGAGAATCATCTCCAGGCCCGACTTCGCTTTCCCTGTGCCAGGAAACCAGCCCCGGTGTCCCATTCTGGTCGGGGGACAGGCGGTGTCCCCATCCGCTGACGTTTGACCCCAGCAATGTGAGTGCAGGGGAGAGCCGTGGGGATGCAGGGGACAAGGTGGGGTTTGGGGAGAGACGAGGGCTATGCGGTGGGTGCCGGAGCACAGCAAGGGGCAGAGCTGCCGGGGCCACCCCCCCCACCTACTCGTGGTTCTGCAGGACGCACACGTGGCATACGTCGAGGCTGCTGCCCAGCTCTGGGCCCAAACGTACAAGCTGCCATCATACAGCAACCGCGCCGCCACGCGGGACATCCTCCGCAGCATCGTCCTGCCGCCCTTCGTGCCCCAGGACGGGCTCCGCATCCCCACCACGGAAGGCACGGAGGTGGTGGAGGAGGCTGGGGGTAAGGCTGCTGCACGCCTCTGTCCCCAGGAGCTGCGGCACGACATGGGGACACGGGCCAGGAACCACAGGCCTGCTGGTGCTGGTTCTTGGCTCGTGACCCCATGTCCCCAGACCCTGGGCAGCCGATGGAGCTCACCCAGGACCTCGCCCAGGACCTGGCACGGTGGAGGCAGGAGCTAGGTGGAGGCACGGAGGAACAAGTGATGGAGCCCATCCACTTCGAGAAGGTGCCGTGGCCGCAGGGCTCAGGGCGGTGGCTGCCGTGTCCTGGGGGATGCTGACGTCCCCGCGCTCTTCCCCGCAGGACGACGACGCCCACATGGACTTCATCATGGCTGCATCCAACCTGCGTGCAGAGAACTACGGCATCCCCCCCGCCAACTGGCTGACGGTGAGGGGGGCGCCCCCGCGGGTCCCTGTCCCCCGCAGGGCACCCGGTGACACCCCCGCCTCCTGTTCTCAGAGCAAGCGCATCGCCGGGCGCATCGTGCCCGCCATTGTCACCACCACGGCAGCCGTGGCCGGCCTGGTGTGCCTGGAGGTCTACAAGCTGGTGTGGAGATGCCAGGTCCTCAGCTGCTACCGCAACAGCACCCTGTTTCTGTCCGAATGCCTCCTGCTCCGTGTCAAGCCCCAGCAGCCCCCCACCTACTGGGTAGGACCCTCTCCCCCGGGGTGCCTAGCAGCCCCACGGCCAGCTCCGTGGCTGCGGCAGCCGCTTGCAGCTGGCTCACCAAAAGCAGCTGCGGCAGCCGGCGAGCAGCTGGCACCGGTCCCGGGGCTGCAGGGGGAGCGGGGCCGGGGTTCCCCCCAGCTGCCGGAGGGGGAAAGCGGGGCAGGGACGGGGGCAGGCCCAGATTGGGACCGTCTGGGCGATAGAGGCCCCTTTGTCTGGGGGTTTATGGCGTGCGAGGCAGCCCTTCCTGCGCGGCAGGAAGCGCCGATTGGAACCAGATTGGCCCGGGGGGCCCAGGGCCGGGGGCAGGAAGAGGGGGAGGGAGGCGCCTCCAACGCCTCCGCGCCGTCTCCAGCTTGGCTTCGGGCTGCCCAGCCGGGCTGTGGCCTCACCGCGCCTGCGCCCCGCTATCCGCGGGTGCCCAGCCCTGTGCCTCAGCCTCGGGGTGTCCTGGCCATGGTTGGCACCGTCCCTGGGCGGAGGATGCCGCTCTGTGCCCTCTGGTCCCGGCACCCCTACGTCGACCGCCAGCACCTCTGTGTCCCAGAGCCAGGACACGCGGCGTGACGTCTTCTGCTCGGCTGTGGCAGGAGCACAGGTCCTACGGCTTGGTGGTTGGCAGTGCCACCCAGTACCGAGAGCACACCCAGGGCTGGTGGCCTTGGCGTGGGTGGTGTTCGCAGTGCGGGGATGGGGTTTGCACAGTGCCGGGACGGGAGGTCAGCCTGGTCCGTGGTGCCGTAGTGCAGATGGGGTTAAGCCCTTTCCGCCTGGAGCAGGTGAGAGTAGCAGCTCGGTGCCAGCAGCCTGGTGCCAGCAGCCTGTCGTGGGGACGGGGCCAGGGCCAGGGCTGGTGCTGCCTGCAGTGGGGGCAGATGGCAGGGCGGCCGTGCCAAACAGCGTGGGGCCGCATCCTGCGCTCAGCTCCCTCAGGCCAGAGCCGGGGTCACAAAGCCCTGGGAGCCACAGACACAAGAAGAGGCGATTGTGTGGGGCTGGGCAGCACTTCAATGGGGCTTTGTGCATCTCTCGGGGCCCAACCCTGGCCGCAGCAGTGCCGGGGTGGTGGCTCTGTCCCTGCCCTGCTGTACTCAGCCCCACACTCCCCTTGCAGTACCGCGGGAAGGAGTGGAGCTGCTGGGACCGGCTGGAGGTGCGGGCTGTCGGGGCAGACGGGCAGGAGATGACGGTGGAGGAGCTGCTGGACTGGCTACAGGTGAGCGCAGTGCCGGCCGCCCCGCTGTCCTGGGGCTGCGTGGGGCCAGACCCTGACACCCGGCTCTGCTCTTGCAGAGGGAGCACGGGTGGACGGTGAGCAAGCTGCTGCGAGGCACCACAATGCTGTATGACTGGGAGGACGACGACGAGACGCAGGCGCGGCAGCGGGCGCAGAAGTAAGCGCCCCCCCCCTCCTCACCATGCCCCGGTCCTGCTGGGTGCCGGGGCCCCTGTCCCTCCTGAGCCGCTCCAGCTGCAGGGTAAACATCCTGCTGCCGGCAGCGCTTCCCACGCTGGACCCTCGCCTGGCCCCCAGCCACAGGGGCTGGGGAGGGGGCCTGGGACCAGCCAAATGTAGCTTCCCCAGCCTGGGGGGCCCAAGCAGGGTTCGGGGGATGAGCTGCGCCCAGCCCACTTTTCCTTCCCCTGCTGCAGGCTGTCGGATGGCATGGAGCGTGCCGGGGCACTGCGGCAGCTGGAGTTGCAGTACCTGTGCAAGGGGGACAAGGAGGAGGAGTGCCCCCCGCTCCTCTGCATCCTGCCCTGAACCCAGGGGAGGTCATGCACCAGGGGGGTGCCCGCACACCCCCCTCAGCACCGCCGGCCCCATGCAATAAAAGCTGCAGGACAAGCTCTGCTGCGTGGTCTCTGTGTTGATGCCAGCACCCTGCGCTAGCAGGCAGCCCGATGCCCTCTCACCCCTCATCGGCGCTTCAACCCCACAAACGCTGCTGTGTCCATACCATACAAAACTGGGGTTTATTTACAGCGGAGGAGGGGGCGGGCAGGGCTAGATGTAGCCGATCACGTCGTTGCAGATGATGGGCTGGCGGCTGCGGCTGTTCATGAGGGCGGCGAAGCGGTGGAAGTCCGTAGCCAGCTGGGCAATGTTGCTGTGGGACTGGTGGAAGCAGGCGCCCTTGGGCTGCCCGCCCAGCCCCAGCGGGCAGGACAGGCGCTTGGCCGGGTCACGGCTCCCCGGCCGGGCACCCTCGGCCCCTCGGGGCCGGGCCATGCTGGCCAGCTTGCGGCGCACGTTTCCCGAGAGGCTGAGCAGGAAGGCGGGCGGCGTGCCCAGCCGGCGCGAGGGCTCGGCGGCTGGCCGGTGCCGGGGCTCGGCGCCCACCTCGGGCAGGTCCATCCAGTTCTCCACCAGGTCGGCGAAGCAGTTGTCCCCCAGCACCAGGGGCTGCCGGTTGCGGCTCTGTGACAGCAGCGACACCGTCCAGTCCTGCCCATCAGCTGGCTCCAGCGCCCGCCACTGCTCCAGGCAGGCGTCCGACGTGGATTTGGGGCGGGCGCGGCGGGCGGGCGCGGGGCCCCCGGCGCCGGCGGAGAGCTGGTGCGCCCGGTGGCAGGGCGGCGGGTGCCGCCGCAGCACCGTCACCTCCTCTTCTCGCCACGTGCCCCCCGACGTCTCCGAGTAGCCCGAGTCAAACTCCAGGCTGCGCTCGCTGGCGGGGGGCGAGCGGGCGGCCAGGCCCCCCTCGTCCTCCTCGCTGCAGGCCGAGCTGGGGCGCTGGGGGGCGGGCGGCCCGCGGGGGTCATGGGCAGCCGGCCTCGTGCCTGGCATGTGCTCCCGGCAGCGGCGCTGCAGGGAAAGGGCAGGTCAGCGCCTTCGCCCCCGCGCCGCGCAGGGGACGCAGGCCTCGGCTCGCCCGCAGCCCCGGGCCCCGCTTTCCTGCGGCTGCGGCGCGGAGCCGGGCGGCGTGCAGCGGCACGTCGGGTGAGCAAGCAGCCGCCCGGCCCCGGCCGTGCCTGCGGGAAATGACACAGGGCCGCGGCACGTAGCAGCCCCCGCCGCCTCGGCGCTCCCCCCGTGCCGGGACGCCACGGCCTGCGCCCCCCGGCCTGGGGACCCCCGAAGAGAGCGGGGTTGGAGGGGTGCTTGGGGGGGACGGGGACACCGGGAGCCTTGTCGGGGGGTTGGGGGGGGGGGGCAGCGGACGGAGCGCTCCGTCCCCGCGGCCGGGCCGCTCCTCTTTCTCGAATTCCTATTGTCTGCACCCAAAAGCAGGGTGTTCCGTCCGCTTTCCTCTCGCGGAAAGCCAGGCGGGCAGGGCTGGCTGGCTGCGGCCCGGCCCGCCCCGCGGAGCCGCTCGCCCGGCAGCAGCGCCCCGGCCCCGCAGCCCCCGGCCCGGCCACCGGGTAGCGGCCGGGACGCCCTGTCCCTGGGGTCCCCCCGCGGGGTGACAGCCCGGCCCGGCCCGCCCCGCTCCCCCCGGCCCGGTGTCCCCGCGCTGCTGTCACCCGCGGCGCCGCGCCCTGACACCCGCCGCCGCCGCCCGGCCCCCCCCGGTGCCCGCCGCGGCACTCACCGGCTCGGCGCGGCGCTGGCCGAGGCCGCCGTCCAGGCGGGCGCTGTGCATCCCCGGCCCGGCCCCGGCCCCGGCCCCGGCCCCGGCCCCGGCCCCCGCCGGTGCCGCTCCCGGTGCCGGTCCCGGTGGCGGAGCGGCCCCGCGGAGCGCGGCTCGGCCCCGGCTCTGCCGCCAATGGGAGCCGCCGGGACGCGAGCCCCGCACCGGCCCCGCCCCGCCCCGCCCCGCCCCGCCCCGCCGCCCCGGGGCCCCGCTCGGCCCGCCCGGGCACGACCCGCGGTCCCGGCCGGGAAACTCCAGCGCGGAGCCAGCGCCTGCTCGGCGGAGCCCCCGCCCCGCTTCGCGACCCCGACGGGGAGAAGCCGCCGCCGCTGTTGTCGCGGTTCCCCGGTTCCCGGTTCCCCGGCGGCGAGGCGGTGGCAGCGCGGCGATGCCGTGTCCCCCGCCCCGGGGCTGGGCCGGGAGCCGCGGTGGCCGGCGTGACGCCGGGCGTGGGTGGTGCCGGGCACCCGTAGCAACGGGCCCCGGCTTGTCCCAAACAGCCGGCGAGCCATGGGTGCGCGCGGACGCCTCGCCTTCCTCCTCCTCCTCCTCCTCGGTGCCCCAGGTAGGGCCGCGGGGCTCCGGAGGCACCCCCAGGGAGACCCCGAGAGGAGGGGGACACGGGACAGGGTCCCCAAGGGTGCCCTCATGTGCCAAGCCCGGGCTGGGCACGGGGACAGCAGCTGCCCGGCTGGCTTCAGAGGCTGGGGCGCCTCTGGGGTGCCTTGGGGACGTCTTTGGGGTGCCATCGGGGTGTCCCAGAGGGCTACCCAGGGCGGTGCTGGGACGTCCCCAGCAGGCTGGGGTGACACTCGGTTCTTTCCAGGGACGTTTGTAAGGCCGGCAGGTGAGAACGGCAGGGCCACCGTGCCCATGGGGATGCCGGGGGGCAGGCCCCCGGTCCCCGAGCGTGGCCAGGTGAGCCACCGGCAGCGACGTGATGTGGGGCCGGTCCCCGCGGTGTCCCGCCAGCCCTGCCTGACCTGCCCCGCGTGGTGACCCTGAGCGAGGACGCGGCGCCGGGCACCCGCGTGGCCGAGGTGACCGTGTCCTGCAGCGCCGTGCAAGGCAGTCCCAATGTCACTCTGGTGCGCGTCGAGCCCGGCACCCCCACCGACCCCACCGTCACCCCACGCACCACTGAGCCTGGCCACCCTTTCAACCCCATCGCCATCAGCACCGTCGGCGTGCCCGCCACCACCTTTCGGGCAGAGGTACGGCCGCGGCACACGGTGCGTGGCGGGAGCCTGCGGGGACCCCGCTGGGCACCGTACCCTCGCGGCAGGTGACGCTGCGTGCCGGCGCCGAGCTCGACGCCCGCCGGGTGAACCAGTACGCGCTGGCGCTGCGCGCTGCCTGCCCCGGCGAAGAGGAGGTGACGAAGTGGCTCTTTGTCTGGGTGACGGCGGGACAGGCGCTGCGCTGTGACGCCCCGTTCGCCAGCGCGGGCGGGGACGTGGTGCGGGTGCCGGCGGACGTGGCGCCCCGGGCCCCCCTGCACATGGTGCTGCCGCAGCCGCTCGGCGGGCTGACGGTGAGTGCCTGCAGCCCCCTGTCCCGCGGCCCCTGCCAGCGGGAGCCACCCCTGGGGACTGTGGGGCGCAGGGACAGGGCTGTGCGCTGTCCCCCTGCAGTTCCGGCTCAGAAATGATGGCACGCCGCTCACGCTCACCCCACGGGGCCTGGTGCTGGCGCCTGCCAGCGGCTTCAGCCCCAGCAAGGACACCCAGGTGGGCACCAGCATCCCCTGCTGTCACGGCACCGCCACCTCCCTTGCTGGCACTGCCCGCAGCTCTCGGCATCCTCCTCCCATGCCCCAAGAGCGCTCCAGCCCTGTTCCTCTTCCTGTCCCCATCCCCAGCTCCGTCCCCTTCGGCATCCCATCCCCATTCATGCCCCTGTTTGTACTCCTGTCCTGATCCCCATCCCTGTCCCCATTCCCATCCCCATTCCCGTCTCCTTCTTGGCCTCATCTCCATCTCCGTCCCTATTCCTGTCCCTATTCCTCCATCCCAAGCCCCATTCACGTCCCTCTCCATCCCCAGTCCTATCTCTGTCCACATCCCCATCCCCATCCCCATCCCCATCCCCATCCCTGCCTTGCCCATCCCTATATCTGTCTTCTCCATCCCTGTCCATCGCTGTCCCTGTCGCTGTCCCCGGTGCCACCCCGGGCTGTCCCCTGGCACTGCCCGCAGACCTTCAGGCTGGAGATCGAGGTGACGGACCGGCACGGGCACAACTGCAGCGGGGCTGTGACAGTGGAGGTACTGCCGTCACACCGTCCCCGTGTCACCATCCTGTGAGTGGGGCTGGGCTGGGCGGGGGGTGCTGGTGGCACCAGGCCATGCCACGCTGCCACCTGTCCCCGCAGGGAGCCGCGGCAGGATGTGACGGTGCCCGAGGGCTCCGGCCCCTTGGAGGTGGTCACGCAGGTCCACGCCAGCGGTGACAACGTGCGCTACGCCATCCTTTCTCCCACGGTGCCCGCGCTCTTCACCATTGACGAGGGTGAGCGGGGGGGCACTGGGGGACACCTAGGGCCACCCTGTCCCCATCCCCGTGCCTGACAGAAGGCTGCGCCACCTCCCGCAGTGACGGGCGTGATCCGCAGCACGTGCCGGCTGGAGGTGGCCCGCGTGCACCTCCTCGTCCGGGCTTACAACGCGCTGCAACCTGCCGACCAGGCCACCGCCACGATCAATGTCACCGTGCAGGGGAGGGACCGGCAGGCACCATCCTGCGTCCCAGCCCTCTACGTGTACGGTTTGGGGGGGGGATGCCGGGAGGGGAATGCTCCTCTGTGCCCCGGGCATGGAGCTGAGCCACCGGCCGCCCCACTGCAGGACCCAGGTGCGTGAGACGGTGTCCCCCGGCAGCACCCTGGTGACACTGAGGTGCGCCAGCCCCGCTGGTGCTGAGGGGTCCCTGAGCTACGCCCTGGAGGGGCCCCCAGGCTCCCGCTCCCGCTTCCGCATGGAGGGGCCACGGCTGCAGGTGAGCGGAGCTGGGGCTGGCGAGCCCCTCATGGGGGCACAGGGACCCTCCAGCACCTTCCATCGGGCTGGGCACGGCATGGCAGCGGCTCTGGGGGACACCCAGCCCTACGGGACATCGTGTCTTGGCAGGTCAACACCACCCTGGACTATGACTCGCAGGCAATGGCTGCTCTGGGCTTCCAGCTGACGGCCACCGTCGTGGTGACGGCCGGGGGACAGCCCCCGCGGAGCAGTGAGTGCCCACATCCCCTGTGCCCCGGGGGAGGTCAGAGTGGGGTGGGCAAAGCCCTTTTGGACTCTGCAAACAACAGACAGCAGAGGAAGTGCTCCTCTCCTGTGGCCCCAGTGATGCTTCCTCCAAAGGCGCACAGCTGGTAGCACTGCCCCCATGTCCCCAGCGGAGCGTGCCCAGCGCGGGGCGGGTTGTGGGACGGTGCAAGCGCGGCTGAGCCGCCGTGTGCCACGCAGCCCGTGTGCCTGTGCTCGTGACCGTGACACCCGTCAACGAATTCCCACCGGAGTGCCCCCGAGGCCTCACCTTCACCGTGCTGGAGACGGCGCCTTTCGGCAGCGTCGTGGGGTATGTGAATGGCACTGACCGCGACCACCCGCCGGACAGCCTCGAGTACAGCCTCGAGGGGGGCTCCAGCCCCGCGCAGCCCTTCTCCATCGACACGCACAGCGGTGAGCACCTGTCCCCTTCCCCAGCCCCTGTGCCCCCCCAAGCACCTGCAGGTGCCCAGCACTGACGCCGCCCCACAGGCGAGATCCGCGTGGTGGGTCCCCTCGGCTCCCCGCCGCGCGTGAGCTACCGGCTGCCGGTGCGGCTGACGGACACCCACAACGACCTGGACCCGGCGAACCGGCGGAGCCGCCTGTGCAACATGGCCGTGCACCTGCAGGTGTGAGCACGGTGCCGTGTCCCCGTGTCCGCCCCGGGGTGGGCTCCAGGCTGCGCGTCTCTCCCGGGAGCCGGGCAGGACGGAGCAGGGCCACCTCCGCTCCCCGCAGGCCGTGCCTGAGCCGCGGTGCACCCCCGAGGTGCAGGAGCTGTGGATCACGGCCGGGAGAGGCAGCCGGCAGCCCGTCATCCACCTGGCGTGCTGGGGTGACCCCGACACCACTGCGCTGTCCTACGCCATCATTGGAGGTGAGGAGCGGCCCAGCTGCAGTGCCAGCCCTGTCCCCTCTCCTCGGCCATGGCGCTGAGCGGACCCTCTCGCGCAGGCAACGAGGACGGACGCTTTCGGCTGGATGGGAGCGCCCTCTCCTACGTCCCTGATGGCCTGGCCGAACCCCGCACCTTTGTGCTGCTGGTGGAGGTGTGGGGCGGCCCTGGGGCCCCCCGCCGCAGCACGGTGGTGGCGCTGGTGGTGCACGTCACCCCCCGCAGCACCACGGTGCCAGCCAGCACCACCGCCCGGCACACGGTGAGCGGTGCCCTGCGGCCAGCGTCCCCTTGTCTGGGAACGGCCCCCGGCCCTCCTCACCCCCGCATTCGCAGACGCCGCGGAAGAAGCCGCTGGTGGTCACGCGGACGGAGGCGGTGTGGCGCCCGCCGGCCTGGTTTGTGGCCGTGCTGACCGTGTCTGGTGTCCTGCTCCTGGCCAGCCTGAGCTGCCTGGCTCGGAGCCTTGTGTGCAGGTGAGTCCCAGCCCATGGCATGGCACGGCATGGCGCGGCACGGCGAGGCCGGGGCTCACAGCTGCTTTCTGCTCCTCCCGCAGCAGCCGAGCCCCCAGCAAGCTGCTCCTGGGTGAGAGGTGGGTGCCACACAGCCGGGTCGGTGGCACAGGCTCCTGTAATGTCCCTGCAGCCAGGCAGGGAGATGTGGCATCGGAGGGGTGTTTAATGTCGCCCAGATTTGGCTGTGGTCTGTGGGCTGCCTTTGCCCAAGGGTGAGGGCGCAGCTCTGACCCTTAGGCACAAGGATGGCGATTTTGCCAGGGGACAGCCGTGCTGGTGCCCAGGCTGGAGCAGGCAGTGGGGGGGTGGCACAGCACAGCATGGGGCTTGCTCCCAGCACCAGCTGGAAGAAGGGATGACGAGGGGTGAGAGGCTGCGCAAGGAGAGCCCGAGGGGTCACTGGAGCTGGCCCAGCCTGCACTGGACACCTGCACGGCAAGGAGGAGGCACGCCAGCCCTGGGGGACAACAGCCACCTCCAGCCGCGTCACTCAGCCACCCCGCGATGCACGGCGGTGGGAGCAGAGACAGCCTGTGGTTGGTGAGGTTGGGGACGTGGTGCTTGGCGGGTGTCCCTGACAGCGTGCCCTCCCCTCTCCCCCAGCAGCTCCCGGGACGTGGCTGAGCGGAGTGGGGGCCGGGAGGAGCAGGGCCGCCCCCACGCCGGCCGCCTCTCCCTGCTCCACACAGGAGCCATCTGACGGCCGTGCCCAGGACCCGTGTGAGTGCTGTCCCCGCCGTGCCCTGGGGCTGGACGTAGGGGCAGCACCCGGCAGGCACCGGCTGAGCACCGTCTCCATTTCAGGCACCGGCAGGGACCGGCTCTTCCACGGCCTCACCGGGGCACAACGCTGGATCTGAGCCCAAGCAAGGGAGCACCCAGCGCCCGGCAGGGAGCCCGCCTGTCCCCTGGCCCCGCTCCTGTCCCCTGTCCCCACACACGGGGCTCGGCCAGCACCGGGCCAATAAATAGCGGTGGCACAGCTGCCCCGTGCCGCCGCGAGTGCTGCGGGGCGCTTCACGGTGGGCTGTCCCGCCGGTGGCCGTGCCGTTCGCGCAGCGGTGGGGGTCACCAGCCCGGTCCCCACGGGACCACGCTCCCTGCGGGGCCTGGCCCTGCGGTACGCGTGCCGAGGGACGCGGCGGGGCCTGTGGCGGCCGTGGCAGGGCCCGCGAGGCTCCTGGCCGGGACCAGGCAGGGTGCCAGCAGGCAGGGGCGCGGGCTGAGGTGCGAGGCACCCTGGGTCGCTTAATTAGTCCGGGCAGTGATTAGCACACGGGTCGCTTAATTAGTCCGGGCAGTGATTAGCACATGGGTGGCACACGGCTGAGGGGCGGCGAGCCCTGTGAAGGCGTCCACGCGGGGCCTCTCCCCGTCGCCTCATGGAGCCGGGGGTTATGAGGGGAACCGAACCCGGGGGGCAGCGGCCGTTGCCACTGAGCCCCTTGGGGCACCCCCCGACGCCGAGTCCAGGAGGGCGGCGGGGAGGCGGCCCCGGGCCCCGGGGCTTGATGGGGTGGGGGGGGCAGCGCCTCACGCGGGCCGGGGGGGGGGCGCCCGCCAACGGCCGCGCGCCTCAGGCAGCGCCGCGCCCATTGGCCCAGCGCCCCCCAGGCGGGCGGCCAATGAGACGGCGTCCCCTGCGGGGGGGCGGGGCATCGGGCGGCGTCACGTGTGCCTAACGTGCGCGGCCATCCGGAGGCGGTCCGCGCACGAAAAGGGGCGGGGCGGCTGCCGGCCGGAGTGACGGCGGCCTCGACCTATCAGACTGCCGCGACCCCACCGGAGGGAGGGGCTCGGCTCGCGATTGGCGCGAGGAGCGGCGGGGCGGGCTTTGGACGGCGCGGTTGCTATGACGGCCGGGCCCGGGCCCCGCCTCGCCGGCGGCCGCCATCTTGTTGTTGATTGGAACGGCGGGCGGCGGCGGCGAGGGGGGGCGCGGGGTCAGCAGCCCCCGGGCGGGCAGGCGGAGCCGCCCCGGTGAGCCGCGGGGACCGGGAGCCGGTTCGGTTCGGTTCGGTTCGGTTCGGTTCGGTTCGGTTGTGGTGCTCTGAGGGGAGGGAGGCGAGGAGCGGGCGCGGCCCCGGCCCCGTGACGGACGGACGGACGGACGGACGGGGTCCCGTGAGGGAAGGGGGGGGGGGAGTCCCGTGAGGATGGAGGGGTCCAGGCGCGGCCCCGCGAGGGACGGGGGGGCCCAAGCGCGGTCCCGTGAAGGGGGGGGCGGCCCAGGCGCGGCCCCGTGCGGGGCCCGTTGGGAGCAGGGCCCGGCGGGGAGCCCCCCCGGGGCGGGGAGCCGTGCCCGGCGCGCGGAGCGAGCGTCCCTCCCTTTGTGCCATTCTCTCCGCAGAGGCTGCGTGCAGGAAGGAGCCCGGCGAGCCGCGCTGCTGACATGAAGCCAAGATGGTGAGGGAGCTGCTGGGGCTGGGGGCTCGTCCCGCGCCCCGGCGCCCTGCTGCAGGGGAAGGGGTGCGGGCTGGCCGTGGCAGAGCTGCCTGCTCCTGGGCTTGCCGGAAGATGCCAGCCCGGTGTCCCTGGAGACAGATGTGCTCGTGGGTCTGCGGACCTGGATTGTAACCAACAGCCTTCCCCTGCGTTTCTGAGTGGGACTTGGGTTAGGAGGGGTGGTACTGAGTGCCGTTTGGTTTTCCGTTGCTGTGAACTTACACTGACGCCAGGCTCGGTGTCCCTCCATCTTAAAGCTCTGAATCAGCAAGGCCTCTTTTTTCTTTCTAACGGTGTGCTTTAGTATGTGCTGCCTGTCTCATCTCAGCCTGTCTTGCTGTGTTTCTGCTTTCTTCGTTTCAGATTTATCTGGCTTACCTTGGTATTTAAAGCCCTCCTGAGATGAATCTAAAGATTGACCTTTGCTAACAAAGCACTAACTGGTGCCGTAGTGGTGTGGGCATGGGTCTTTATTTACTCTTGAAGTAACATTTTTGGGGTCGGTTGACTGATTTTTGTAAAGGTAATGGGTGGTTTGTCTCACAAGGTAGTGTACTACAATGTCTCGTGCAAAGTCTTTTTCTAGTGAACTACCACGTGTGGCTGATAAGTGATCTATGTGCTTCTGATCAGGTTTTCAAGTGAGGAAAATACTGTGTTCTTGTTATATGTCACCGAACTAGGACTTTAATTCCTTTGTGCCAGAAAATCTGACAGAAGCCGGTAAGAGGTTTAGATGCATCATTTATTAGGTGTCTTCACCATAACCCTAAACAGGCCTATTAGGGACATCTTAATCCTACGTAACAGTTCCTTGTCACTGAGATTGAGAAGTATTTTTCTGTGGTTGGGTTCAGGTAGCACTGCCCTAAGGTAAGTGCTTTATATTGGTGCTGGAAGCAATGTGGTCGGCTTTGAAAAGGTTAAGTCTTGCATACCACGATAACATTGGGTTGATGCTTCAACCGCGTAAAACTCTTATTTTCCATCTCTTTGAGTTGTCCTATGGCTGAATTTTCATCTGATAGCATTAGGAAGAGTTTTATTTGCTCCCTAGCTCTTCCAGCACAACTGTTTCTAGCTGTCTAGCTCAACAACCTTTGCCATCCTGATTAGAATTTGAAGTGTCCTTTTCATGGCAGAGCCTCTGTTTCCACCCTAATAAGGACTTCTGGGAGAGCGGGGGGAAGGGATCTTGGACTCTTTGAGGCAGAAGTTGAATGTATTTGAAGTCATTACAGCAGGAATCTGAAGACGATGGGTGGGAAGGGTGGTGTTCTCTTCTGAGCACTGTGTGCGCTTTTCCTGGGATAGCTTATCCTGTAGTTCTCCAGCAGGCCCCTGATGGCGGTTTTGCATGTTTCTTACATAGAAAAAAGAGCAAGTGAGCACGATTCACTGTTGAAATGAGAAAGGGGGAGTTTCTGGGATCTGCTTCCAGTCACCGAGAGTTTCAGTTGCAGCACCTTCTGTGTGTAGCTCCACGGTCACTTTAAGCTCGTGTAAGTATAGACCCCGGCCACCAGGAGGGTCTTGCCCTCTCCCTGGTGCCAGCTGGGGTGTTTGTGCCGGTGGGAATCTGAGTTCCCTGCCTTACTGGTGTGACCAGGGAGCTGATCAAGCTGAAGACGAGTGCCCCTCCCCACTTTCCTCCAGCTGTCTGTGCGTGTAAATGGCTTTGCTGGCGGTGAGATGATGGTGGGAATGAGTGGCTGGTGATGGAACCGAGCCGTATTCTTGTTCGGTGGTATGCACACAGTGACTCTGGAATGCTGCAACGATGTTTATATAGATATATAAGCATATATAAATACATACATACACAAATGTTTAAAGGATTTAGTGATTAGGAGGAACGTAACAGTAGTGATAGTGCTTCTTTCCTGCTGCTTTTTTGAGTAATATCTTCCTGTGCTTCATCATAAGGATGGCTGTACTGGGCATGTCCTTCTGGTCAAATACTCTAGAAAGCAAAATCAAAATTAGATGCCCTTTGGGGCATCCCCTGTGTGGTAGACTGTACAAGTCGCGCCAACAGCCTTGCAAGTTACTCTGTGGTGTTGCCGATATTGAGAAGTCAAGGTTAAAATAGCAAGCATTCAGAGGTCAAAAAATGCCCAGGCTGAAGTTGTACAGGCAGCCGTAATCAGTTAATTAGCCTCCTGAACAAGCATTACAATTTGTTCTTAATCATGCAGTTGCATGCTATTCTTGTCCACTCTAAGCTCCCTAGTTTTTTTTCTTCTCTCGTTCCCTCCCCTACCTCCCCCCCCGGAGCTTGTTCATTTATCAAACTCTGAAAATGTGACCTTGTGGAGCTTGACTAGCGCGAGGTGATGAGTCCTGTCCAGGCTGGGAGCTGTCTGTTGACCATCTGCTTACAGGATACAGTCTCTTGGTTTAGTGGGTCGTCAGCTGCTCGCACAGATGCTGATCGCTTGCCTTTTTAGATTTCAGTTTTTAGTAGATCCCTCTGTTTCTAAAGGTTGCCGTGGGTCTGGTGAGCTTTGAATGGCATACCGGCTTATAAGATGACACTGTCTTGTGGTTTCCCTCAGAATAAGCAATGTAGGTGTTAAGTTTGAAGCTGAATATCCACAGCCTTTACTTTAAAGGAGGTGTGTTTCTGTCATCTGTGGTTGAAGCCATAGGAAATCTGACAAAGGCTTTTTTGGGGCTGTTACTCAGGCATTGCACTGCAACCTTGGCACTTCACTTACTGCCATTAGATTGCACAAATCTGCCCATCGTGAGTTAGCTTGTAACGTGTTTGAGACATGAGCATCAAAGTTCAGTGTTAGTGCTGGGGTTTATAATCTTGGAAGGCTGCGAGTTAGCATTGACAGAAAACTGCAGCCTGCCTGTTTCTTCCTCTTACTTTTGGCAGTGTCACCCCATCAGTTGCGGTGCTGGGCAGGATGTAGGCTTGAACTCGCAGTTTGTGTGTGGCAGCCCGGCAGAGCCCTTGCTCTGTGCTGCGTAATGTGACTTGCCTACAAACAACTGCTGTTGTTTCTGACTTTGAGAAGTATCAAAAACCAGGCTACTAAATGCAAAGGGTCCCTAGTGAGCTCTGAAATGGGCGAGCTAGAAGAAGGAGTGAAAAAGAAAATGCGACAGAAACCTCTGCAAGAGTCGTGTCAAGTGTTTGCATTCCTCACTGTAAACTGAAGGAACCCCTCGGATGTACGGAGGAGCAGCTGGCAGTCTTCCTTTTATATTCCTGCTGTGACAGGAATGCAGAGCAGGATGCTGGCGAGTGTTTAATCTCAGGTTTGTTGCTGCTGTCATAAGGGTGGGAGGGGAGGAAGAAGAAGTGACTGCATGGCTGCTTAGTTTCTGTTTTGCAGGCATTGCTTGTACGCAGTGCTTGTGCTGTTCCGATGTGGCAGCAGCTGTTATTTTTGGCTTTCCCAGTGTGCTGTTCGAGGAGATGGACTTTCCGATGGGTGCAGTTCTCTCCGTTGGCATCTTGGGGTGCTTGTGCTTCCTGTATAGTCCCCATCAGGTGCTAACTACCCAGCAGATAGCACTGAGGTGCAAGTTATTTGCCTTCATTAATTTCTATGTGCATTTTCAGTGGTGTTAACTGTGTATAAAAGACATGCGTCTTTAAGCTTTCTTTTACTTTGCATAACCCCTGTCAGTATGTGGACAGTTTCATTCACAAAAAAGGATTTTATCCCCTTCCCTTGGAGAAAGGGAATAAGCTTTGCCATTGCAGGATGCCTCTCTATCTGTACAGTGGTATCCACAGTGCTGATGACATTGGTGCATTTTTTTCTGTTTAAAAATAACATGGGTGTAACTGCCATAATTATTTTAGTAGAAGATTGGTGCCAACCAGATCTGATAAAAGCAGTAAAAAAGGTTATGAGACTTAATATGCGTGTCCTGGTAGGATGCTGCTACGTGTGGTTAAGAGCTCCGGCAGATAAGCTGTCTCTGATTTAGCTTTTGTAGTTAGAAAGGTTATCTCCTCCACCAGGTGTACTGCTTCTTTGCCAAAAGTTACCTCCCTGGTATTAGGAGCTGCAACAGTGCCTGCTCAGCTGCTGCAGTTTAACGCGCTATGCTTCAACCTTCCTTCATTGATATCCATCAGTGTGCTGTCTTGCGAACCAGGCCGGAGGAAGAGCAGACACGCACCCCCTTCTGCTCCACCTGCTGGCTGGCCATTTTCAGCTGAAGGATGGAGGAGGCGTTTGGGATCAGCGGTCCCCGTAAATTTGTTAGAGCGCCTGTCAGAGCCCTGGCAAGTGTGTGAGAGTATTTGCGTCCTGGAAGGCGCTCACTGTGAGCTCTGGTCCCGGCCTTGAGAGAAAGGGTGATCTCAAACATTCTGAACTGATGAAGCAGGTAAAGGTCTAAACAAAAGCTAAGCTAGTCCTTGCTAACTTGTTTCCGTACAACATCTTGCAGGCTGACTTGCTTCTGGCATCCTGTTCCCTCTTGATTGTGAGAGGTTGGCTCCATATTCCAGTGACTGTTCAACAGAGGGAGCTTGGGTGACATCTCTAAGGTAACTTTTCTGTTTTGCCCAGAATACAAATGCAGCCATGTGAAATTATGATGCAGAGAGAACTTAGCTGCTTGCTTTTTACCTCTCATTTCATAATTTTATCCTTCAAGTATATGGTTTGTAGGAAGTATGCTCTCGTCTCTTCAGAGGAAACTACAGGAACACCCAGGTAAATGCAATAAGCCATAGTGAAAAGCTCAGTCCTGTCTTACATTGATTAACTTTTAATCAAATCAACGTCAGTTCTTTATAAAAAGAACTAAGCTGCCAGGATTTGGAGGACAACTCTATTATGCTTTAGCAATTCTGGTCGTTTAGGTGCCTGAATTGCTGCAGTTTCCTTGCGATAATTTCAGAACTTGATTGCTGTCTGCCTTTTTTTCCTTTCTGTTTTGAGTTCAGTTTGGTGAAAGACAATAGTATGGCTTGTGAGTCTTCCAGGCTGAAAGGTTGCTTTGTGCTCTTCTGAGTCTTTTGAGTTTGGAAGAAGCTCTAGTATACCTGCTGTTTTCCACTGATTCTTTATCATCAAAGCTAGGACTCAGTAGTAGTAACTGTGGTTTAAGCGTTTGTTTGCCAAACAGACTTGAATGTTTTCATTTTCTCAGGAGACCGCAGTGTTTTAGATAGTGGTTGTGTGGCACAGATCACCTCTTTGGTGGGGAGGACCCTGGCCTGGGGATCTAACAGTCTTTGCTAGTTTGCAACGGGTAATGATCAAAAGTGCCAAGCTCCACAGCTACCTTCTTGGGGCAGAGAGAGAGGAGTGGTACAGTGTCTTCTCTGCAGGGGTTCCTCCTGTGTCTTTGTCACAGCCGACTTGTGGCAGATTCAAGTGCTGATTCAAAGCTGAAATATTGTATAGCTCATATTCTGCTGCGATGGTGCTTTTTTTTTTTCCCTCCATGTGGTTGTATGCTGAGCTGCGTTTTCCCCTTTTTTTAAACCGTTGGTGAACTTAAATAAAATAGTGCCTCAGCCTTAATTCAGGTCAGTTGTCCACTGTTGGTATTGAAATGTTGCCAAGCATTTTAAAAGTGAATTTAGAAACATTAGATAGGCACACGAAGATAGGGCTGGCTGGCTGTTCTACATCCTTTGGCGGTACTGTCTAAGCAGCTTAAGCTTGGGGAGGGCAGTCATGATCTCGTTATAGCTAACTATAGGTGATAAGCAGCTTTGACCACCAAAATCAGCGCACCAGAGTATGCAGATGTTAGTGAGTTATTTAAAGCAGGAAGGGTTTGGGAGAGAAGTCTGGGGGACTGCATAGCCCTGTGTCGTAGTGGCAGAATCAAACCAAGGAGGAACTTCCATGAAGACATCGGAGCCATTGCGGAACATCAAGTGTAACTGCGCTCTTGTGCTCGCAGCAGTGTTGTGACTTGTAAGCAAAACTAGCCAAGTCCTGGAGCTTTGGAAGGCCCTCACAATGTTTGCTGCTGCCTAGTGGAAGGAATACTTCACTTCTCCTCCAAACTCTGGTCTGTGGGTAAAGCTGCGTTAGCAAACCTGGGGAGGCATACCTGTCAGATTCAAGGGGGTTGACTCTCTCATGCAAAACACAGGTGGAAAATAAAAAAGACCTTCTTATCCTCAGACTTTTAAGTCTATCTCAAAAGGATTGTTAAAGCAGTCTGAAGGATCAGTTTGTGTTAAAACACTTTTACCTTTTTTTTTTTTTGTAGATTGTTGTGGAGTTAAGTTGTTGAAGAAAACAAAAACCCACATCAGGTTTATCATGAATATACAGATTTTTGCCTAGATGAAGTGTGACTATATGCAAGATAATTGTGGGTGTCCTTACTTTTGAAAATATTGGAATGCTTTGCTTTATTTCCCATTTGGACTGAGTCTTGTCAGTGGATTTATTTGTTTGTTTTAAGCTGCCCAAGTGGCATTTTCTTTGGTTGGGTACAAATCTTCTTTATGTAACGAAGTCTTATCACAAACATTGACCTGAATACACTTACTAAAATTTGAAGGTAAGCTAAATCTGAATAATAAGTGTTATCTGGAGTGTTTTAAATATCTTCTGTTTTTATAGAACTGAGAGGAAATGGCTAACACTGTTAGCCAGGCAGAACGGGTAGCACTGGTTTCAGATAGGTTTTACTCTTTATTCTTCAGGTGCTGTGCACGCTGCTATTTTTTTTTGTGTAGTATCAGCACTCTGGGTTTCTTTTTTTTTTTTCCTCCAGTAAAACTGCTGTTATTTATTCTTTATTTTAGTTAAGTGAGATCAAATGCATCTTTGTTACTGTGGTCTGTTTGTTAGTTGTGTAGCATCCTTAGGGCTGAAACTTCCATGTGTGTTTCAGCAGTTGAGAATAAAGAGAAACTGTTGACGGTTTGGCTTGCGTAATACCAAAATCTTAGAAAAATGATTTCTGATTTATAACTGCGGCTTGACCCAAATATTCTTAGTTCAAATTGTTAAGGGTACTAGATCTATCATTCACCGGGCAGAAGTAAACCAATCTCTTTATGCGCTGCTGTTTTCCTAAAACCTGGCAATTAAAGGTTACAATTTAGATTGTGAAGTGTTTCCAGACTGTTTCTTGTCCTTCATCCTATTGTGTTATGACAACCAGAAGAAAATTCAATACCTCTAAGAAATTCTGGTAAGCACAGTGTCATGCAATAGTGAGTTGGGCAGCTTGACTCTTTTGTGAGCAGAAAGCAGTTCGTTGTTTCAGAATTGCTTTCATTTGCAGTTTTCTTACTGTCTTCTTAGAACTGTTATTTTTTTTTTTACCCATAGTGCTTATTAGTTTGCCTTTCAGTCTGAGAGGCTACACTTCTGACAGCTGTTATCACACTGTATTGAACTGGGGAAGAAAAAGATTAAATTTGCTTTCCCTAGCTACATATGGCCTGTGACTTATTGGAACCCCAGTAGCCCAGCTGGCTGTGAGACATCTGATTTGGTGGACTGGTGCTTAGTAGAAGCTGCAACATGGTGTTCCGGTAGCTTTAGAGGAATCTAAGGTGTGAAAAACCAAGGTGGTTTTTATACACTTGGGACAGACCTGCTATTAAAAGTGAACTTGCCACAGTCTGTGTTCTCAAAATGGATGTGTGTTGTGCCTTTTAGCACATGGGGTAAAAATCATTTATATACATACATGCAGACGTCGCACCTCGTGGACGCAGAAAATCTGACGTTAGATCAGGTTTAACAAATGACTTTTTGTTTTGACTTCAGAACTCCGTTACTTAGCCAGTGACCTCAGTTGTAATTGGCATTCTCGTTGGAGAGAGCTTCGAGCTCTGCTTAAGCATCTTAACATCCAGATAAGATACTGGAAGTTTGACCTGTAGAGAGTTTATAAGAACTTGTTTGCAAACGCTGCAGTGAATAGGAAGTTAAATATAGCCTTCATCTGATTCTTCACTTCTGTTGAAAAGGAGAAGTTTTGTGTTTCAAGCCTTCAGCAAAGAACTGGCTGCTGTGGTAGAGTGTTCTGAGGCCTGCTGTCTGGTGTTGGCATATGGAATAAGAAGAGAAATAATGAAGACTTGGAGTATTAAAGGGCTCTTCCCTTTGGAAGGAGCTTGAAAATACAGTAGGGTGAATTGTGTTCAGGGACTGTTGCTTTGGCATCTAGGAGCACCCTTTTCCTTCAGTATTGCTTTTTGCAAAGCCCATGTTATGTTGAGCTCATGAGAAGTCTGAGGCTTGCTAGAAGAAAGCACCAAAGGATGGCAGTGCTGGCTCCTGGTCTGGTGAAATGATCTTGCAGACATTTTAAATGCCGGGTTTTGTTTTTCGCCCTTCAAAATGCATAGCATCTTGCCGAGCTTGAAGCTGCGACTAGCTGTCCAATTTGTATATCTTCTGAGAAGATAGCCTCAGGTTCAGATTGCCTTTCATTCTCATTCGAGTGGCTGGGG
Source organism: Cygnus olor (assembly GCF_009769625.2). Lineage (NCBI taxonomy): Eukaryota > Metazoa > Chordata > Aves > Anseriformes > Anatidae > Cygnus > Cygnus olor. The sequence continues at coordinate 6,396,251 of NC_049178.1, read as the reverse complement.
GCATCTGTGTTAACTCTTTGTCCTTCACCTTCCAGAGCATACTGCAAGCCACAGAACAACTCCAGAGTTACTTTAGATTTTCAATATGAGTGATTGAGTGTCTTGCAGACTATGCTAATCACTAGAAGGGTAAGAGAATAACAAAAGGCCTAGATCACAATCCCTTTCGTGACCCTGAGTTTTATGTTATATATGTTTTGCCATATTGGATTTTTTAATGTCACTGGGAATGCGAGAGTGTCCTTGTATGAAATAAATACTCTTTTGCCTTGTGGCCAGTTTCAAACTAAATCAGCTAAAGGGTCATTTGGTTAGGAAAATTAAACTGATGACGAGTAAGGGGCATAGATTTGCAGTGCAATGATGTGGCTTTAAATCCCTGTGGATGTGCTTATAAGGTCGTTTCTCCTACAAATGCTTGGGACAGCTGCATTAATCAGCACGTTCATCCATGCTAGTGCAGCTCTACAAGTGGAATCCCTTAATGTAGATACAGTTACAGTGGCAGAACCACGCTTTTAAAATCTTGTTTTGCTTTGGATATTGAGATGAGAGACAGTGGTGTGACTGCTTCTTTGTCATTGTGACTAACACATGAGCTACCAGCACTCTTTCCAAGGAAAAAAGGATCGTGTGAGTAGGTAGAAAAGTAGGACTCCAGTGTATAACTTTTCCAATTGGATTTTTTTTTACCAGCAATGTGTTTTTTTTAAATGGGTGGGGGGAGAGGAGGGTGGAAGGGAGGAAAGGCAAGAGGCAGTCCTCTGTCGGTTGGTCTAATAAAGAGATTTTACCTCTCCTTGCAGACCTTGTTATATTTATTCCAGAATGTGTATCTACTCAGCATCATAGAGCAACCTGCAGGTCACTTTTCTCATATGATAAATTAAACTGTGTCCTGGGCATTAAAAGGCATTATAGTCTGGAGCACAGTGCATCTGGCTGCTCTGGACTTGTCTGCCTCCCTGACCTTCCTCAGCTGCTTAAGAAAGACCCAGATTTTGTTTAGTGTCAGTGCCTTTGAACTACGTTAGCAGAAGAAAGTACTAGATAACAGCCGTTCCTTCTGCTTCTGGCACAAGAACTTGTTTACCAGGGAGAAGTGAGTTTGTTTGGATAATCCTGCTTTTATGCTCTTAAATCTTTCTGTGGAACTGATGTGCTTCTAGTTGTCCTTCTCCGTTTATGCCATTTTGAGCAGAAAAGTTGCTAAAGGCTTTGATTCTTTGGCCAAACACAGCACTACGTTCAATTGAAAACAGCAGTGCCGTAATTTTGGTCTGTATGAACAGACTCAGCTCAAGTTTAGATGGATTGTGACGCAGATCATTGCGATCTGGAGAAGTTAACTATCAGGTAAGATGAAGTCGAACTGGAATGCAAGGGGTTTGCGGAAAATAAAATGATCTCCAAACTGCCCTCTTTTCAAAACAGTATGCAGATAGTTTTCTTGACTATCCTGCTGTTCCTTTTTGAAATGCTGTTTTGCCAGTGATTAAAGGACACCAGGACTGAGTGGTTTGACCAAGATTGCTGAAACCTTCAGTGAAGCACCAACACTCAGTGACCTATTCCTGGTTCTTTTCTTTGATTGCATCTTGCTGCTTTGTTTAGATCACCTCATGTAGTTGATGGTGGTTATCTGAAGAGTCTCTTACCCAAGTCAGGTAAGGTCTCTTACCCAAGTCAGGGCACTTTTCTGATCGGTTAAACTACAGTGGAGAGGTGTAAGAATTGCTTTATTTCTCCTGGCTTTAAATGTTTTAATGCAGTTTGGGGCCTGCTGAATAGAAGTGTTCTCTTTTTCTATGTGGGGAAACTTACAGGCATAGCTGAAGCAAAATGTTTGTTCAGCCTTACCTGCATGGTCAGACAGAGAAAATTGCAATGCAAGTGACGTCCCTGCCTTTTTGCACTCAAACTCAACTCTGACGGCACATCTGCCTGGGTACGTCAGATTAAAGTCTTCTTGGGTAGTGAAATTCTAGGTGGTGTGAGGCTGGGAAGCTTACTGTTCCTGCCTTCCTTTACCTGGAGGGATAGGTGGAACTTATTCAGAGAATGTATTAAAGTCACAACATTCATCTGTTTTTACTCAAAGGTGCTGTTTGTGTGTCATCTGTAGTTTTGGCAGAACTTTCGCAGGTCAGGATGTTACTCTGACGTGGTCTGGTGGTGGCAAGACCACAGGCAAGAGAGGTGAGACTCGTGCCATAGCTAAACATACATCTGTTTGTGGGCACGAGTGAGAAGTTGGGTATAGTACTGTCATGTTTACTTATTTGGATCTTAAGCTTGTCCTCTTTGTAGAAACATGAGTGGTATTGAATGGGCATTGCTTCAGATTTCTGGAAGGCAGAGATCCTGTAGTCCCTTTAAGAAGCCAGTTGCTGGGAATCTCTTTATCTAATGATGTTCCTTTCCATGTAATTAATTCTCAGACAGCTCAGGAAAAAGCAATGTATAGAACTGAGGAGGAGATGGATCAGAGTGGTGTCACAGTCCACAGCGTATCATAATAATTGTAAAGTTGCTTTACAGAGTGTTTGAAGCAAGCCAAATTATATGTGGGTTTTGAAAGGCATTAAAGAAGAGATTAGCTTGCTTGTGATGGTTCTTTGTGGCAAGTTGGTGTTTGGCTTTGATGAACTCTCAGACTTGATAGGTTTAAATCTAGATTTTTGTCCTCATTCCTAGGAAACAAAACTTTTGTGCTGCAGTCACTATGCTCCATGGCTTTGGAAAGCGCCTTCACTTTGTCATGGCTGGGAGCAGGATGTGGGGTCTTTGCTTGTCTTTCTTCAGTAGCCCACAGGTAAAGCAGGACAAGAGGAGTGCTTGATTATCTGGGGAAGTTTTCTGAGCAGCAGTGTATTGCAGGGCTGTACTCTGGAGGTGGAGGGGAAACCGAACTCTTCGTTAATGCTATGAAAGGCAAAAATGCACACATTGTAGCACATTTTCATTGTTAGCGGTGTGAGACAGAAGCAGGTGGGAGAGCTTTTCTCCACTGGCCCCGATGAGGTTTGTTTGTCTTTTGCATTAAGATCTCGAGATAAGCGTTGGCGAGTCACTGCAACAGGATTTTTGCTGAAGTCAGCTCTGTCAGCAGCTTAATAGAGTATAATTTCCGTTACTTGTGGAGAAGGCTTATGAGCAGTTAATGCATATCATGCAAGTTTTGCTTTAGTTGCTATCTTGCCCTTCATTTTGGGGAAGGGGTGGAGATACTGGGGGGAAAGGACAGGGAGTCTGCATTGCGTATCTGCATCACAACCTGAGCAGTGAATTGGCTTAGTCATAACAGTTGGGCTGTAGTGGGTTGTCAGGCCGCTTTCCAGCAGGTACGAGTTTCTCTGTGGCTTTAGCGTGTGGATAGAGAAAACCCAGCTTGAGTCAGTCTCTGCTGAAGGAGATGTGCTTAATTATACCCGTGTCTTTGCTAAAGGGAGTCCTGCCTGGGGCAAAAGCACCTTCTGGTTTTCTTTTGGTTGTTAGCCCAAGCAAACAATTTTATCTTTGCAAATATATATCGAAGTTTACAAATCCACCTCCTTCCCAGAAGGGGGCAGGGGAGACTTAGAAGTTCTGGAGTCCGATAAAAATGTACTTTTGTTTTTGTGTTACGCTTCCATGCTTGCTTTCAGACACAGCAGGCATTGCCATCACGTTGGTGGTGTGGGCGTGCACAAAGAGATGCAACAAACCTGCAGCAGTGACCTCGGCTACAAATGTTTTGTCCTCTGGTTCCCCTTTCACTCGGGGAGCATTAAAACAGCTCTGAGTTTTCTCTTGCCACTCCCGCATATCTTGTACTGAGATATTAGGCATGTAAAGACCACGAGAACATGGAGGCATCAGAAATCATCGTCCGTTCTATACCTAGAGCAGTTTGGCTGCTTTGCATCTGTGTGGGTACCAGTTCTTTATTCCACTTTGTAAATTCTTCTTAATTAAAGCTGAGAAGTTTCTCCATGAAACTTTAAGTTTTTTTGGGAGGGCCTAGGCTTGCTCTTCATGGAGTTGGCTTCCCCATGTTAAAGTTACTCAGCCTTGCCAGCAATGGGGGAGAGGTGCTTTTGCCTAGCACGTTAGAAATGGGGCCACGCAACTCTCCAGTGAGTTGGTTTTACATCCTGCAAAGAGACCTGCGGTTTCTCTGACCACCTGGAATACAGACAGAACAAACTCAGCTAAGTCAGGCTGCATTTCTGTCTTTGAACGGTGGAAGCAGCTACTTTCTCTCAGGACAATGTCTGTTCCAGTGCCCCTGATAGTCCCACAAAATTCTTGAGTGAGTTGGGACATTATGGTCTGGATGGCTGGTGTATGAATATAAGCACACCAGGGAATGCTGCAAAGAGTAAATGGAGTCAGAGGAGGATGAAGTGGTAACTCCGAGAGCTCTTTCAACACAGCAGGATGATAGCTTTTGAAAGTAGGCTCTTAATCTTTCTTTTCCTCCTGAACGTTGTTCTTTACTACAACGCGATAAGGACGGATGGATGGCAGCATTTAAAAGTCTGTTTGGCTGAAATTCATCAGTCTTGTTACTTATCAGTGTAGATTAGTCAGTCTTTTAGTGGTGTATATGGGGAGGTTGACATGAACGTTCTTCGAGAGTACCTTGCTTTGTTTTTCACTCGGTCTTCTGCATACATGCGATAACCACTGGACTGCGGCACGGCTCTTCTGGACTCTTCTTAAGCCAGTCAAAGCTGGTGTGAGCTCTCATGGAAGACGTGTGTGGAATGCTGAGAGGCCATCTTGCTTAAAAAAAAAAAAAGGCTCAAAATGTAAAATAACTTAAGTTTCAGCTGGTTACAGCCTCCTTGGCTTTGACCCACCTTCCAGTATAGCAGGTGAGCTGGAGGTTTTTGCCAGTCCAGGCCTACCATGTCCTTTGATTTCTCTTCAGTATCCCTAAGGTTTTTCCTGTGGCATTATGTTCAGGGGGTGGCAAATGGCGTATGATACCACAGGAGATGTCACCTCCAGCCCACCCTCCAAACTCAAAGTGGCACGAAGATCTGGATTTCACAACTTGTGGAAGTTGCAGGGTAAACACTAGGGAATGTTTGATAATCTTTTGGGGATTCCCAGCCTGGAAGAGTACTGTTTCATTAGGGCTGCACAGGCTGAGGAATATCTGCTTGTGCCTGAGGAACTGTAATTTCAAAATTCATTATGCGGTGCTTGCTGTGGGATTCTTTTCTCTGTTATTGCCGTTGCTGCCTCGCTGCAGCTGGTGCTGCACTTTGGCATTAAGAATTCACATTATGCTATCTAATGTGGTAGTGTGCTAAATTAAGGTGCCGGTTATGAACAAAGAGGTTAATGGTCTTACATAACATTTGTCTTGATTTTTTTTTTGTTGGTGCAGAATTAAAAATAGCGATTAGAAGTTCTGTTTTGTCCTAGTTGTGGAACTTTCTGTGGAAATCAATTATCTGCAGCAACTGCAATTTTTTATCAGTTGTTTTTCTCACTTAAAAGCATCATAATTCACAAGTTGAGAACAGATATGAAAGTCCAAGATCGCCACAAGCTACTTATGTTTATCTTTCAGTTATTGGTCTCTTAGAAGGCTGTTGATTGTCCTATTTTACCAGAACTACTTAAGGAATACAGTTGAGCTCTGCTACATTTGTAACTTCCGTAGCATCTATTCACAAGTTTGATTCCTTATGGCTTTTGTTTCTTTGGTTAGCAGTGTAGCTTCTACATACTGGTTAAAACACACAACTCTTGGCTTACCCTAGCTATTGCGCTGTATGGTCTAAAACAGCCAAAGCCTCAGTGTTCTTACAGACGCATCTGAGAAGCTCTTCTGCTGTGTTTGTCACATGCTTCTCTTATTCCTGAGCACATTTTAATCATTCGTCCCAAACCAGAACGGACTGTAGCCATTGAGATTACCTCTTCAGTGTTTATTCTCCTCATAAATTTCTGTTCCCAGCGATGCCGTATACTTACGTGTTCCTACCCATTAAGGTTTCTCTTCGTGAAAACTTATATTTTTCATAACTGCAGAATTCATAATATGTTTTAACTTATTACATTGTGAAGGCGAAACTGTTTATGTTCACCTGCACGGCAGCATATAGTGCTTCATGTCCATGCGCTATTAATGGTAATAGGGAAATGATTTCCTGATCGTTGTCTAGGACTTGCTGCATAGACAACATTCAGAAATGTCCAAACGGTGTTTTGTTGCAAGCTGCAAAAAAAAAAAAAATGAAAGAATGTGGAGCAAAAATTGTCCTGAAATTCTTTGTTTCTAATCTCTGAAAATCAAAGATTTATGGAACTGAATTTGATTCAGTCCATCCCTTGGTTTTCCATTTGAGGTGCCAGTGTGTTTTTTGCAGTGCATTACTGCTCCCCACTTATTTAAATACACCTGGGCTTAGTGCTTGCTGAGATATTCCCTTTGATTTGTGCAGTCTGTGCATAAGCTGTGGGAAGCTCTGAACTATACTCATTAGTCTTCCCCTATTTTTTTTGTCATATAATGATCCCAAGCTCTTTAATTTTTCCTTGATTAAAATACCTGCTTCCCAGGGTAGTCTGCAGCCTGCATGTGGAAATAAGCTGAACTAGCGTGTGTGTGGAGGCACTAGGCAGAGCCACAGCTGGGTGTGTGGCAGCCACAAATCGGCATCCCCCTAAGCACCAATGGCTGTAGCTTTTTCTACTCATGTTAGAGGTTCCATTTAAAGTCTTGTCTTCAAGCAGTGGCCTCGAATTCCTCAAGTATCTTTCTTATTTTGTCTTGTCCCTTCGCTCTTATCAGCAGCATTGATGTGGAATATCAGTGGCAGACCAGTAGCTGAGCAGAGGTCTCCCAAGGGTAGGATTCGTAACCCTCCTAACGGAGGGGAGAATCAAAGAGACCTTGAGAGGCCGCCTTCTGTGGGGTGAGAAGCAAGCCCTGTGTGAAGCTTTACCTCTTTGTGAGCAGTTTCTCTCCCTTTTTCATACTTCATCGCACGGCAGTGGGAAGCAGATCTGAATGAGTCCTGCAAGAGTCTTGACAGTTTGTAAAAACTCAGGTTTGCACAAGCAAAGACCATCTATGAGAAGACAGCTGTGTGTGTATGGATTGATAACCTTCTGTGACGGTGTTACGAAGGCTTGCTCTGTGCAGGTATTAGTCTGTTAGTCACGAGATGCTTAGGAAATGCTTTGATCTACATGTAACCACGTGCTTCTGCTTAGTGCTGTGCAGCTTTACCCTAGCCTTATTTTGTCACGTGCATATTTCACTTGTTTGGAGAGCTGTGGGGAAAGTCAGGTGTCTAAATGCAGTCCTAAATGATGTCTTTACCAAATTTTCATAATGTTTAAAAATCTTTTAATATTTTCTATTTAAAGATAAATACTTCCAATGTTTGATCACTAAGTGTCAGCAGTCAAGAATTTATTAAGATAAACTTCCTACTTTATGATTTATGATATTCTAGTGATTTATGAAGATGTTAGTGCTGCTGCTCTCTTTGAAGAAACCTAACTCTTGTGCAAGGTTGTCCAACTACAGTAGTGCTAGAAACAGTCTTGCATGTTCAAGAGAGAGACACAGCTTTAGCTCTGAATTTTGGAGGAGAGAATTGTATGGAAGTAGCCTGGACTTCAGTGTACTGACCTCTAAGTGGCAGCAAGATGACCTGCAGAAGTTGAATTTGCAGTACCCGTGAGGTAAAACTAGGTCTTCCAGGAATGCCCTGTTTGATCAAGGCTGTGTCCAGAGGTAGGTGTTATGAGCAGTGCCAAGAGCTAGCTAAAACAGGTGTCGGTCATGTGGAAACGGTTTCAGGTTAAAGTCATCAAACATACCTTAGGAGTAAGTGAAATTCTTCTGAGAAGACCCTATAATGTCACTAGCATTAAGGTACCGCAGTGCGCAGCAAACGGTGAAGTGCGAGGTCTCCAGCAGACGAGAGGTACATGCACGCAGCTTTTGGGGTGCTTCTGGCAGCACGAGACCCCTTTTTGGCGAGGTAGGGGATGAATTGCTAGTTCCAGCTTCACGTCACCTTCAGCGTCACTGCAGCGTACCTGGAGAGGCTGTCCCCTCTCTGGGTCTGACAGACATAACCCAGGCAGCAGTTTCTAAGAATTCTTTGTTGTTCATGAATCAGTGTTGTTTGTATAATGTTGTTGTCGCTGATTCTCCTGGCTTTGCTCCTCAGTGCTGCTTGCACATGCTGCTGCTGGTTGCCATGCCTTAGTTAAACACAACAGGCTGTTTCTCACCCTCACCTATTGTCCTGGTTTCAGTTAGGACAGAGTTAATTTTCCTCCTAGTAGCTGGCAGGGTGCTATGTTTTGGATTAGGATGAGAAGAGCGCTGATAACATGCTGATGTTTTAATTGTTGTAGAGCAGTGCTTACACCAAGCCAAGGACTTTTCAGCCTCTCTCTGTCCTGCTAGCGAGCAGGCTAGGGATGCAGCAGAAGCTGGGAGGGGACAGACCCAGGACAGCTGACCCAAACTGGCCAAAGGGGTATTCCATACCATCTGACGTCATGCTGAACAATATATAGGGGTGGCTAGCCGGGGTGGAGGGGGGGCCGGCTGCTCGGGGATAGGCTGGGCATCGGTCAACGGGTGGTGAGCAATTGCATTCTGCATCACTTATTTCGTACACATTATTACTATTAATACTATTATTATCATTATTGTTGTTGTTATTCTTTTCCCTGTCTTAATAAACTGTCTTTATCTCAACTCACAGGCTTCACTTTCCCGTTTCTCTCCCCCATCCCGGAGAGGGAGGGGGGAGGGTGAGCGAACGGCTGTGTGGTGTTTGACTGCCAGCCGGGCTAAACCACAACAGTCCATTTGGCCACAACACCTATATACGTACGTTTTAGTAGCTCTCTTGCTCTGAAAGTAATGCTGGCAACAAATAAATCAGGTTTATTTTTGAGGAAATAGGATGTCGGGAGTATTAATGATGTGTTGTGAGAACTTAGTGTGAAGAATTAACCGTTCATTTTCTTATATGCAATTTAAATCTTTTGTACAAAAGTTTGTTTTTATATAAACGTTATTTACGCAAAATTTCACAGCAAGACTATGATGAGTAAGAGTACAGCTTCACAGTTACTTGAAGCTGAGCTTTAGCCTTTCTTCCCCTACGTTTAGTCGGTTTCCTGTCTGTGTTTTGATGCTTTTGGGTCTGTTGAAGCACGTGGTTCAGATTTGTTAGGACCTCATCGGGCTGGGCCAGAGCTGACCCGGCTGGATTAGACAAGGAGCTTCTTGTTTTGTTTTCTGTGTTGCACACCTAGTTTCCTACCAGATCAGGACCTTAATCTAACCGTTGGCAAGAATGCTGGTAGAAAGCAGATGCTGGGAGAGTTGAAAGTGTTGAATGACCTTTCTGTTGGGAGCAGCAATGTGTCTCTTTAAAGTCACGGTGAGACTTCTGAGCACGTGGTTGCAGGACAGTTGAAGTTGAATAACATTGGCACTGCTTCTCCTCTGCGTGCCTTCCTCTCTGCTGGATGATTCTCCCCTTTCCTTTCAGTAGCATTGGCATTAAACCAGTTCAGGAAGCCATGCTGGCGAAAACATTTATTTTTTTCCTCAGGTTAATTTTTTTTTGTCAGCTTAGTTTCTGTGCAGGATCCGGGTGAGTGCCACTGCTGACTCAGGGGAGAGGATGGGGTTGAAGAGTGCTGACTTGGATTTTACTTGAGCCATCGTGGAGCTATACACTGAGATGCGTGTTAAGGAACAAACCAAGATTTGCCAAATACCGGTTTTGTTAGTTTTCTGTCTCCTCATGGAATGATTTGACATCTTGTACAAAGCGAGGCTGCTGAACAGCCTAGAGACTGATTCTTCTCTTCTAGAGCAGACACAACAGGAACTGTAGAAATTGTTTCCTGAAGCTGTTTCATTAACATGCCTCATACCCTGCTCTAGAAGTCAAATCTTAGTAGTTATTCATTCTTTTGTGTTGTCTCTTCAATGAGAAAGCCTTACATAATGGCCTGTGATGTGTCTGATGTGGGTACCTGCCACCAGCTGAAAGCAGAGAACTGAGAGCGAAGACCTTTCAAGTAGGTTGCTAAGCAGCCATCCAATGGGAAGTATTTTCAGTTTTTCAGCTGGTTTTGTTTCAAGCAGTATTTGAGCTGGTAATTTGGGAAAAGAGCCTTCAGTCTTTCTGTTGTGGTCATTTCTAAAGCATGCTAGCATTTCATCATTGCCTAGTGCTTATTTTGGTTTTCCATCTTTGACTTACATGGAAGTACAAAAATCAGGTTCAGGATTGGTAAAACTGCAGGTCAGCTCCCTGCTCCTTGAATGTCACTGTCTTCAAAGCAGTGGGAATGTGTACATCACATAGGCTTGAAGGTTGTTTTTTTGGAATGGGAGATCACCAAGAGAGTTAATAGTTAGGCAATTTCTATGAGAGTTTTGTTTCAGAATTTGGCCCAAAGCTGTTCGTTCGCATCAGTGACTCTTAGTTATGTTTTTATATTTATTTCAGTGTTTAGACTGCAAAATGACATAACTTAGGACGAGCAGCAGCTCAAGGGAACTTGGTAGCCATGCCATAGTTGTAGGATACTCATCAGTGTGACCTCATTTTGTCTCAGAGACCCTCCGTGCAGTTGCGAACAGCAGCAATAAAATACCCTACGTGTTCAGTTCAGTAAGTAATCCTGTTCTACAGCAACTGTGAAATAAGAGTTGAGCTGGGAATGTAAATGTTGGCTTTAGGCACGGGGATAACTATCAGCAGTTCTGGCACCTTGTGCTGATACAACTGTTTGTACAGCTGCACAATAGATTGTGGATCTGACCTGAGTTGAAAAGTGATCCTTAAAAACAAAACAAAACAAAAAATGCTGGTTTATTTTTAACTTCAGTCGGTTCCCTGGTTTGTTTCGGTGCAAGCAGTTCTACCAGCAGAGCGGAGTTGAGTGGGAGGGTGCTGTTCGTGCTGGTACAGCTGTCAAAGGGTTGTCTGTGTAACCATGCTCTGAAGAAATAGCTGAAGGAGGAATTAGAAACTGATTTGTCACAGTTGGTGCCAAAAGAAGTCTGAACATAAATCACTTCTCTTTTTTTTATGAAGCCAGGCAATTGGATTGAGTTGGTTTCATTGATCGCTTTAAAGAGAAACCAAAACAAGCAGTTGTCTCCACCCCAAAATCTGCCGTCTTATCAAACTAGGGAGAACATGGTGGATGACTAAAGTATCAACATGCACCTTTTGCTTGTGCAGATCAAGCCTTTGCATGTTTTCTGACTCTGATATTTCAGAGCGAGAGAGATGCAGAGCTAGCTGTACACCCAGTTTTTTCCCCTCAGTTCAATGTTTTTACATGTTCTGAAAGTAAAAACTAAGTTTATGAAGTGCAGGTGTATGAAACTTCTTGTTTAACTTCTAATTTCATTTTTTCTTCTCAGAATTTCTTGTAAGATAGTTCTGAAAGAGGTTCATACGTGTGCCTTGCTCTTGAGTCAGGAGAGTTGACTGTTTTCCTCTTGCAGAATCCTCACTTCAGCCTCTGTGCTTTACTTTCCACGTGTGGCAGGTAAGAACCATTAAATCAACATTTAGTTTTGGTTCCTGTCAACCACCTGAAGTCTGAAAACTGACTGTTGCCGCGCTCATCTGGATTTGGGTGCCCTCACTGGAATTTTCTCATGTTCTTGCACAAGCTGGGAGGATCCTTCCTTATCTTCCCACCAGCTTTCCAGCTGTCTCGTTAGCAGCCCGAGGGACACCAGCTGAAGATGCAGAGCCACCCCTACTTGTTGAGTCTGTGTGGAGGTGTGAGTGGGAGGTCAAGCTCTAGAGCTGCTTGCGCAGTGTGCGATGACAGCATCTTTCAGCTCTGGAGCCAGTCATTACTCTGGAGGTGATTAGGCTGAACTGACTGCTCGGCTCTGGCTTTGACACCTCCAGGGGCTTCCGGGAGGTTTTTAACCTGGAGAAGGTGGGGTGGGAGCTTGCTTACAAGGTGTTAGTATTTCTCTTCACCGTCGTGGCACAAACCTGAGACTTAGAACTCCCCTGCTTGCTGTGAATTCTTACCTGTTTGATTGGGCAGCCGCTCTGGCACGGAGCACTCCTCCCCAGTGCCACCCACTTGGCTGAGCTCTGTGCGTGTTACCACAAGCTCACACCTCCTGATTCTCTGCCAGCAGTGGTTTGCTGTGCAGGGTGTTTGTCCTCTAGTTCAGCACGAGCACCGCCAGCACTGACTCATGCTTTGGTGGGTGTTGTGTCAGCAGGCTGTTGCGGTGCGTTTACCTGCTCAGCTCTCACCTTTTGATGCCGTGGAGGCTGTGGAACTTGGTACCTGCAGCTGACATGAAAGCGCTTCGTTTCTGAACGTACTCTTTGTGCTGAACTCAGCAGAGTTACTCCATTCTCTTCCTGTACTGGAGAGGATTCTGGGTGGAGTTACCAGGAGGATCCTGTAGTCCTTCGGGACTTCCTTAGGGATGTGACTGGTTTATTTAAGCTCTACTCTTGTGGAAGAGGACGAGGTCTGTGACTGAAGAGCAAGAATGCTTTGCTACCAGCATTAATGAAAACTTTAAACATAGGATTTTTTGAGGCAGGACATGAAATTGTTCCCTCTGCTTATTCAGACTAGAAGTTGAGTTGCAAATTCTTTCCAAGTTAGTTTTTGAGCCAAGCCTCTCTAATGGGATCAATGTGACTGTTTGTGAATGGAAGGATCAGAGTTTTCTGCTGTTGGCCCCGCTGATAAGCTTTCTGCTATGAGCCCCTTCAAGAAGTGTTATTTATTCTTTTTTCCCTTGATGGGTTAAGTCGATTCTTGTGGCTTGTGATGGTTGAAAATAAGTTCCTTTGCAACTGTCTGACCACCGGAGTAGCTGTGCTGAGCAGCGGTGTTTGTGTTAGAGTAGTTTAAAATGAACCTGTGTATTTGTAAATGAGATGAAGAGAAGCCAGAAATGAATGCACAGAAAGCTGACTGACAAGGCATCGTAAGCACCGATCTTCCCTAAACTGTTCTCTAGAAAGCATTTGTCACATTCTCATCTCTCCGATAAAATGCAAAGCTGATACCAGACAAAGAAAATGCTCTGGGCCGGTACTGATAAAGCAACCATTTGTTAGGGTACGTATTCGATCGGGTCTTGCTGCTCTGGAACCGGAGGTTGGGCCGTAGCTGGTGTCAGAGAACAGAGCGGGAAGGTGCCCTGTGCTGCTGAGGCAGGGTGTGCTCGCAGCGAGGTGCAGCGGGGTTCAGCAGCTCAGCTCCCTCTCGCTCTGCTCTCGTGCCTCACTGCCTGCTGGAGAGGAAGGAGTGGAGATAACCTGCCCGGGGCTGCCCCTTCCTCCAGCCTGCCCCCTGCGGCGGCAGGGATGGCAGTGAGGAGGGCTGGCAGGTCCCCGGGCAGCCTGCGTCCTCCTGCCTATGTGCTGCGTCTCTCCGGTGAAGAAGGGGAAGCCTGGTAAGAAGAGCAGCAAGGGAATTAAATCAGTTGATATCATCCCTCTTACTTGCTGTCCTCTCCCGCTCACAGGCCTGGTGTCATCGCAGCACTGCCACCTTTTCCAGCATCCAGCCAAATAGGAACACAAGCTGGAAGAGGCCATCTGACCCCTCGCTCTGGTTACTCTCGCTTGCAGACAGCAGCGTGACAGATGTTCGCAAAGTGTTGCAGAGCACCTGCTCCATATGTTGCAAACTCTCACAGATGTTTCCTAGTGCCTTGCCCTGTGCTAAGGCTTCTTGGGGGGAAAAAAAAAAGAAGCCATCACTGTAGTGTGCTAGTGTGAGGAAACAAGTACTGTCTGCACCTTGGGTCTAGCAAGCACCTTGTCTCTACTCAGATGTGTGCTGTGCTTTATGTGTAGGTAACAGTAAAAGGACCTTTGCAGTTCCTGCTGGTCTGGCCTCTAAATTAAAGGAAGCTAAAATAATCTTGTGTAATCCCAGATCTAGGTACACCCGTTTTGCTGAGCGCTTTAGGCATTCCAGCCGTAGTTAAGACTGCATAGCTCGACCTCAGGAGGAGCTGAAAAGGCTTGGCTTCCTCTCCTTTCTCAGGAAGCAGAAAAGAACATTTTTGGACTCTCAGGCTACTGGCAGAAGTGATGAAGCTTTGTGATTAATGGGATATGAGCAGGGCACAAATAGTTGTCATTCAGAGCTCTGGAAGACAGAAACACAGGGTATGCCTAAGGACTCCCTCTGCAAGCTTAGTTTTATTTTCCACGTGGTTCTTTCTGTAAGTTCACTCAAGCTCCATCTCAAAGTAAATGAGGCTCTTTCCTGACGTGCTCTTCAGCAGTTGGTGCGTTTGTGCCCTGTTGACAGGAAAACTTGGTGAAGAGAACGTGCTTTTGTGGAGCTCGTGGCACAGGGAGCACACCTGAGAGTGGTTCTTGCCTTCTCCATTGCCTGAGTGCTCCAGTAGTGCTGTGGTAGATCATCCCCCACTACTCCCATGGTTAAGTGCTGCTCTTCCTCAGCTGGCTTTCTGCAAGTGTTCCCTAAAACTTGTTCTGCTCTTGATTTATGTGTCATTATAGTGTTCTGCTATGTGGCCTCGATCTGTAGAGTCATGCTTGCCAGGGTGAGGGTAGCGTCTCCAAAAAGAGCTGTATTTGGTAGTAGTTGAAGCACTGAACGAGATCCGGGGGAGGCTCAGGATCCAAAACTGAGCACTCGAGCAGGCCAGGAAGGACTGTAGCTTCCAGGATGCCAGACTGGCCAAATGTGAATGTTTCTGGCTACATCCTGAGTGTTGCTGCAGGTTCTCGGAGGGGTGTGCTGCTGCGCAGAGGTCCTTGAAGTTGTCTCAGTCTTCCGCTGCCGTGTCTCAGGCCTGTGGGCCAGTTTTTGTGCTGTGGGAAGCTGATCTTGCGTCACAGTATGGTGGGAGGCTGTTCCTTCCTAGACTGGGTTTTCTTCTGTAAAAGTTGGGTCACCCAATCCAGCATCACTCGAAAAGACAATGCTTTTCAGCGTGGGTGGTGGCTGCTGCTGCTCTTTGACAGCAAGACCACCTCTAGTTCTCAAGAAGCAGTCATCAGGCACCCACTGGCCAGATGCCCTAGTCCTCTTGCCTGGTGTGCTGGTATCTTTTTATTTCTGTTCTTTGCTCCTGACTGCTTTGGAGTTGTTAAGGGAAAGTCTTAACACTTGTCAGTATGACCCTGAGGTCAGTATTTATCCCTTGCATTTGGCCCAGCTCTGGGCTCCTCCCTTATTCTTCAGCACTGCAGGTCCTGAGGCAGGCCGCAGTCCTACAGCAAGGTGATGTTGGAGAGACAGATGTGCAGGCTGCTTGTGATGAAGGCGTGAGTCAATGGTACTTAGTGCAGTCGGCTCTCTTGTTGTGTAATGCATCGCAATTTTAAACGTTTGTTCTCTTTATTTTGGTAGAAAATAGCTTTACTGGTGAGTCATGAAGCACTGCCAGTATTCCCATACAAGACAGCTTGTGGAGAGTGGGAACATCAGCATCCTGATGTGCCGTCTGTAGTAGTTTTCGTACCCATCACAGGGAAGTTCTGCCACCACCTCTCATGTGCACGGTGACTTCTGAGGCTAGTTTCTCTGCCACCTGAAGTTAACCATCAAAGAAGCCATCCCTGCTCTTCCCACTGCCTTTTTCCTGGGCTGATAGCCTCAGACCGTGTTCTACTGGTAGCTGTAACCTCACAGGAGCTGTGCCACCATCCTGCTGTCTCCATCCTTGCATCAGCTCAGACGTTTGTGTAGCTGGACGGGTACTGGCACTGGGAGCATGATGCGAGTTAAGTCAGTTGGATATGGAACACCCTTCCTAGTATGTATTTGCAAGACCTGATGTCTTGCCCTGAAGTTTGAAATTGCTTAAAACTGGAACCCTGAATAACTGCCTCAGACTTGTCCTTTCTGGCCCCTGCTCTTCCATACCCACGTATGCATGGGGATGTGCTTGACGCTTTTCCCTCTCTCTGGTTCCCTCAGCTACTGCTAGCTATTTCCCCCCTTCTGGTGGTGGTCTCATAAGACGTGGAGATCTCAGCCGTGGGTCAGTAATGTTTGAGTGCTCCAGCAGGATCTTGGAGAGCACAGCGCTGTTTGTTACTGAGGAGTGGCACGTGCTGAAGGGCAGTGCCACCAAGAGGTGAGGCTTTACCCCCCTTCGTGGTTATGAAGAGCAGAGTTACCTGCCCTTTCCGATTTTTCTTCGGAAAGGTTTTGTCAGTACAAGAAAATGCCACTTATTGCTCGTTGTGCCCGTGCTGCTAAAGACGAAGTGTTTGAAACGTGAGGCATGTAGCTCGGATTTGGAGTAGGTATGCATCTAGACTTAAATATTGTAGGGCCAGTCCTCTCCCAGTAAAGGGTATTTTAAGGGGGGAGGATAATGGAATGTCAGACGTGGGGTGTCCTTGTGCAGTCACCAGTAACTTCGCGTGAACCTCCCCCCCTGCAAGTGCAGCCTAGTGGGTGATCTGTTCCCCTGACCCTCTCTGAGAGGAGGGCTGCTAAACCAGCCTTGCTCTCTCACTGTTGTTTGACCTCTAGTCGCAGCGTGGGACAATACCAAGAGGCTTGCTTGGCTGAACTGGTCTCCCTCCCGCTGTTGTGGGGGTTACACACAACATCGCAGTCTAATTGGAAGGACTCTGAACTTTATGAGCCAGCTAAAATAGTTGAACCAGTGCCTTTGTTTAACACAGGAAGGATGAGTAATATTTAGGCCATCAAATAGTTTTTTTGCTTTATAGTTGTTTGAAACTGCTGGGATTCTTCTGTCTTTATTTGTGGATAGTGTCCATGTTTAGTAATAACCCTTTGCTCCGAGTTAGTCCGAAGAATATCGTTAGGCTGCGTGATAGAACATCTCAGTTTTTTCAAGCCTTGTAGATAGCTTCTTCTTAAACTTTGTCTGTGAAATGCTGCTGGCCACAAAGTATTTTTTTTCTCACGCTTGTGTGCAGGAAAATACTGGATATCCCTCTGCTTTCTTGAGGGGGTGTGGATGAAGAGGTGGAGCAGTTGTAAGGGGGTTTGGACTCTCCTCACCTGGTGCCCAGCTCCTTGTCTTGCATCGTGGCCACAGAAGGCTTTCTGTGTGCCGGTCACTGCCTCACGGCTGCGACTACACACCCGCAACCCGTCGTGTCGAGCTGTCCTTCATTGGAAGGGTTAACAGCTCAGAGGACCGGTGTCCCTGGACTGCAGCTTCATGGACATGAATTCCCTTGGAGGTCTCAAGGAATTAACGAGGAGACAGATGAAGCTATTCAGTGCTTTTCTGAGGAAATGCAGAGTATCCTCCTGGCAGAAATACCCTTACTTTCTGCCCCGCTGCTGCGTGGCCCTTACCGACGTGCAGGGATTGCTGACTGCACGCTCACCGCTCCTCTTCTGCGGGTGGAGGAGAGAGCAGCTGCCTGCAGAGGGCTGCCCCCAAAGCAGCGCGTGAAGCCTGGTTCCTCCCTTTGTGCTTTTCTTGGGGGCGGCTGGATACTTGGCAGCCAGCCTGGGACACTTCTTGGGGGCTGCAGCCTGCCCTCATTTTCCCTTTCCCTGGAACCCTTGGACCTCTTGAGTCATCTCTCAGGTATCTCTGGGCTAGGCAGTGGAGAAGGCTGGGAGGGACTCCCCGGTGTGGGTTGCTGCTGTCCTCAGAACAATTCAGGTAGCACATTCCTAGTTGCCGCGTGGCTTTCAGCAGCCTTCTTTCTTGAAGTAGGCCGAGGGTTTCCATCTCTTGCTCTGGTGACTAAAATCTTCCTGCGGCCTCTTGTCCCTGAGCGCGGCCTGCCGGGGCCTTGGCGGGCGCGTGTGTCTGCCTTGGTATTTGTGACCTCTGCCTGAGGTTAACGAGCGCGCTTCGATAATCTCCCCGCTCTCAGATGCGGATGTTGGTGCTTCCTGCTGTCACTGGTGAAATAGACCCCGAGACGCTTCGCTCTCAAATTTCGGTGTAAGCTGGGAACGGTCCCAGAACTGGAAGTGACGTGCGTGTCTCCTGGGTACGGTAACTGCCGTTATCACACGGTGATCTCTTATCTCCCTCGTCCCTTGAAGTTTAAACTACAGGAAGGTGTAAAGTAAAGCTTGTCCCGTGCTTGGAACAACTGAAAATTCAGCTTCAGTCACTGGCAAAATGAAAGAAATCAAATCCAAGGCGATGCTGAATAAGCATGGGGAGATCCAAGTCTGGAAAGCATTCGGCTGCGAAGTGCTGATCTGTTGCAGGTGCTGGCACCTTGCTTGTTCTTGGATATTAACTGTCATCAAACAGCTAAAAACACCACCACCACATAGGCAAGCCTCTGCTGCTAGAATTGCCTTGTTGGTACAAGCAAATAAGAGGGAAGAGTGAAATCTACAGCGTGTTTTTGTCTTCGTGGTATGAGTCGGGCTCTGTGTGAGGTTACAGACAGATCCGCATTTCTGAAGTGTGATGTTTTCTTCTCCCCAGCCCCCACCCCAGCGAGCTGAATATTCCCATTGATCCCTTTACACCGGGTGTAGCTGTGCGGTCATCTAACCGCAAATGGAAATGTTTCCCATTGGATCAGTGAGACGATTCAACTCAAATGAACGTACGCTCACGTTATCCCAAAATCCAGTGCAAGGGAACGTGCTGACAAGGAGAGAGAAGCATTCTGTCGCTGGGACCTCTTGGGTCAGGTTGGGTTAAACGCGTTACGAAGTGGCACCTTTAGTTTCAGGGTCTCTTGAGCTGCATCTTTCCCGCTGTTGAATGGGAGAGGAGGGAACTTTGTGATCCTGACACGGCCCCGTCTGGCTGGGTCGTGTGGCTGCAGGGACATCCCGTGGCCGGTTGAGGAACAGCCTGAGCCGTGCTCAGGTGTGCAGGACCCCTCAGTCTTTAATTATTGCCCCCCGGATGTGACCGTGCTAAGAAACTGGAAATCTGATGAGTTCAGGGACTGAAGTTGCCGTGTCATTCTTGTACCAAGGACTTCAAATAGTTCCCTATTGTGGGGAAGTCCTGTGGAGTTTTCCCCAGCAGCCCCAGGGACAGCTATGAAAGGGCAAAGCATCTGGAGAGAATTTGGATAGTTTTACTTTTCCATTATCCTGTGGCTGTGCTGGGCAGTTGGCAAACATTTAAAGACATCTGTCTTCTCCAAAGCACTTCTGTTCTCAGTTGGATTTAACAAATCCCTCTTGCCTACCTCTAGAAAGCCCAGACCTGCTATGTGAGTAGGTAGAAGCATCGGGACACACAGTTGCTGTCTTGAAGGGCTCAGAGCAATAAAGGAGAGAATCCGAGGGGAAGCCATTTAGAATACAGCGAGTGCACGATGGCAGAGCGAGTGCGGCGTGCTTGTTCTGAGAACCTGTCGTGTCAGAGCTTGAAGAGAAGTGAATATGAAAAAGAGGAAACGGCGTTATGGTAGGAAGTGAACACAGGTTTAGTCATTTAGATCCTCAAAATGCAGAGGCACGAGGAGTGGGATTGAGATTCTTGGGTTGTTCTGCCTGTGTTAGCTCTGGCATCGTTACTGGCAGACAGCTGTGGGCTTGGCTTTACTTGTGCTTTAGCTTACGGTTTACGCTTTGTTACCACACTGCCTTAATGATGAAATGAACTGAAGGAAGGAAATAGTATTTCTCTAAAGATGTGAGGCTCGGAATATTCAGAGTTCCTTGTTTCCCTGTCTTTTGTCAACCGTCTTGGAGAAACTGTGTGTGAGATTGCCTCCCAGTCTGTGTGTTTACCTACAAGATTAAAGAGATGGTGAGGAGCATGCCGGAGCAAATGGGAAGTAAAACAAGAAGGGAAGAGAAGCAGCTGTGGATATAAATAAATGCTAGAGACTTTCCTAGGAGATGAGGAGTGAATGCAAGTGGTCTTCCATTTACAGGAGTCTCCTTTGCTTTTTCAGGTCATCATAAGGAAGTGGACAGCCAGGATTTTTGCCCCGTGGCTGCCTGACCGCTGCTGAGCTGCATCTGCCAGCCCATGTGGCTCTCCCCATGCTCCAAGAGTGCAACTGGTGCCCAACGCAATGTGTGTTTGTCAAACCATGGAAGTGGGCAAGCATGGCAAGAATGCCACTCGATCCGGAGACCGGGGGGTCCTGCTGGAGCCTTTCATTCACCAGGTGGGCGGCCACAGCAGCATGATGCGCTACGATGACCACACTGTCTGCAAGCCACTCATTACCAGAGAACAGCGCTTCTATGAATCCCTGCCCCCGGAAATGAAGGAGTTCACACCTGAGTACAAAGGTGAGGCCTGGTGTCGTTTCAGAATGCAGTTCCTCTCACTTTGCTGGAGCTGCCAATGTGTTGCTATCTCTTTGTCTTGTTTTATTTGTTACTTTTACCTTTTGCAGGTTAGCAGTTTGATAAGAGCTTTTTGGAAAGGAGGAAGTCTTTTTTTTTTTTTTTTGTTGGCATGCTAGGCTTCATGTGCTCCTCCTTCTAGACAAACTAAAGTGTTACGGTTGCAATCTGGTGCTTAAGGTTATGAATGTGTATCTAAAGTAATTTTACTAGCAAGTAATTGTCAGTTATTGCCTTGACCTTGAGCAAAAGAAGTTGGGTCATACACTGAGCACTCGTGCATTCCAGTCTTAGAATTTACTACTTCCTCATCCCAGCTCTTTTATGGACCCATATCAGAAACACTTGCTGCTTCAGCAGCTTCCTTTCCCAGAGCTGAGGTGAAGCCTTGTCCCCAGCTGCTCTGAAGGAATGGAATTTTCCAGTGTCTTTGTCGTTGTAGGAGGTAGGCAGCTCACCTGAACCTTTCAGGAACTCGACAGGCTTTTGGCCACGCGCTTGTATTCGGGACGGTAACGCGGGCTGGTAGCCTTCTGGGGGACTTGGTGTTCACGTTGCCTCTGCCTCTTTGTCTCGGCGTGGTGCCGGAAGGCCCGTGCTCCCCAGACAGTTGGGACCACCATCTGTTCAAGGTCTTGCCGTTTGATCTGCCTGCAGCCTGAAGGTCTCAGAGCAGTGTCAGCTTACCTGCCTGTCTGTACGCAGACTGTGAACAAAAGCTATCCTCTCCAACAGACCCTCGAGCCGCTCTGGGTCCATATGGTGCTCTGGTGACCCAGCTGAACTCCCAGCTGAAACTTGCGGAGCTACTGGAATCGATGTGATGTCAGGCGTTCCTCGGGAGATCAGTTTAAAACTGATGAAGTTGATAGCCCAGATAGAGGCCTGTCGTCTTGAAGTGCGATACTTCCTGGTTGCCTAAGGGCAGAGGGCAGGCACCATGGTATGGGATTTCATCTGAGGCTCCTGTGCAGCTTCCTGCTGGTCCCCGAAGTGACAATGTCGGGGATGATGTTTCTTGTCTGATCACTCATTACTGTATAATTGCCCATTCACAGGGGCAGCTTGAGGAGCACGTCCGTGCAGCCAGAGCACTTGGATGGGCATTTACGTAGTGACACACTGGAGTCCTGAACTGCTCTGAACTTGCGCTGAGCCTTCTTAGACTTGTTTCGTCACTTTTGTGGTGAATCTTTGTGTTCAACGCACATAGTATTTGATATTCCTGGCAGCTATTTGACGCTGGTGTCAAGAGAATGAAAGATTTTGCCATTGCACGTTAGGAGATGTGTTGGTCACCTCATTTTCAGGGCTGGAGGTTTCCCTAAGATGATGTCAACACTAACTGAAAGCGCCAGGTGTTCTGCTTCATGGCTGGTCAGCTAGATATATTCAGAACTGGTGCCATGAAAGATCTGTATCTTTTCTTGGAGTATGGTGTTTTTCAGGAATCTACAGAAGGCAAAATTGGACAGGACACACATGAATGGGCTTGCCTTCACCTGGCTGAGGTAGTGTACTTCCAGGACCTCCTGTGTTTATCACTAGCAAACCCTGGGACCTCACAGGTCTTTTTTTTTTTCTGCGAGACTAGCTGACTTCAGGTACAAGCAGCAGGTGCTACTTGAGCCTCAGAGCTGAGATGCTGCAGAGCTCCTCTAGCTGAGAGGAGCTCCTCCCTGGCCAGAGATGCTCTTGTCAACAGCAGGAATGCTTCTGCAGGATATACGCCTAACCCAAATTAACTAAATGTCTATTTACATGTTTTGCTTTGGCACCCCTCAGCACCTTGGTGTACTCTGCTGGATGTCTCCAGTTTGTCGACATCCCTTGTTTTATTGGGTGCTGCAGGACTGAACAGAGGGAACGATCACAGCCCCTCAGCCTTCCAGCTGCATTTTGTTAGCACGGCTCAGAAGCGTGTGAGCACTCAGGGCTAGGAGCCTCATGTGCTCCTAGCACAGTTTTGGGTGGATAGCACAGCTGCTACAGCTGTTGTGGACTGTTTGCTCCAGCAGTGATGCAGGACGCTGTTTGGGAGGTTTTCTTTTCTGTGCTGTCTTAAAAATATTTGGATTCTCCCCTTTGCCATCTTAAACCTCGTTTCATTGCTCTGGATTTCTCTTGCTGCTCTGTGAGCTGTGTTTTCCTCTGTGCTGTTGAACACATGGATGCTAGTGATTGTGTATTCCTCCCCTGAAAAACAGTGCTGATGTCGCTTCTTTCTGGCAGGTGTAGTGTCTGTCTGTTTTGAGGGAGACAGCGATGGCTACATCAATCTGGTAGCGTATCCTTACGTGGAGAACGAGGCTTTGGAGCAGGATGACATGCCAGAGAGGGACCAGCCACGACGCAAGCACTCGCGTCGGAGTCTTCACAGATCAAGCAGCGGCACTGAGCACAAGGAGGAAAAACCTGGCCTGGCCAGTGACAGCACTGAAAGGTAAAAGCTTTGAGGGTCTAGTCACAATGTGACAAGTGGAAAATGTCTTAACCCTTTCAGCTTTGGTCATCCTTTTGTTTAGGGTGTTTTACACTTCCATACGGTTGCTAGGTTGTCTTGCACTTACTATTCCAGCATACTGTGGCACTGCAAACAGTCAGGACTTGTGCCCAGTTCAGGACAAGCTCATCCAAGTGAAGGGCTTCTGACGCAGGATAACCCTTGGAAGGTTAATTGGATGTGGAACCAAAACCTGTGAAGCAAATTCAAACACTCTTAAGTCCATCTGGTTGTTAACCCAAGGTTAACGAGGATGGGTCCACATCCTGGGATGTTAGCGAGGATTTGCTGTGTAAGGAGCTGGTGGGTTTGGATAGTGTGAAGTGTGCAGAAGGAGAAGGAACAGGAGATGCTACTGTGCGAGGGAATTGCATGACTGTTGTAAGGATCTGGAGAATATATGGATTCTAACAGGCTACCTTGTTCTGTCTTTATACCAGCAACATCCAGGAGACAAGGAGTCCCAGGGTGGACATGCACATCCACTCAGATGTTCCATTTCAGATGTTGGATGGGAACAGTGGTCTGAGCTCTGAAAAGATCAGCTATAACCCCTGGAGCCTGCGCTGTCATAAGCAGCAGCTGAGCCGCATGCGGTCAGAGTCCAAGGACCGAAAACTCTACAGTATCCTTTGGGAAGCGAACTGAGTGCGTCAGGTTGCTGCTGTTGTGCTGGCCGATGCGTTTCTGCTTGAGGCAGCTAGGCCTCGCTGGTGTCAGCATGACACTGATGCTCAGAAGCCATGTTTCTGGCTAGTTCCCATGTTTTCTTTCCTTTCTGGACCACCTTTGAGTCAGTTTGTGTGTTCTTAACTAGACAGGTTTTCATGTTGGGCAAGGTCTGACAGCAGATGCAGGTCTAGGCTGTGCAGCAGTTCCTTGGGAAGGAACTGTGATTGTCCTTGTCACCTTTCTTGAGTCTCTTCCAGTTCTACTGTATCCCTCTGGAGATGGTGACCAGAACTGCACATGGTACAGAAGACTGGTGAACCAGAGATTTCCACTGGCACCTAATGATGTTGTCTCTGTTTCCTCATGATTTGTAACACACGTTCTTGTAAATGTTGCTTTGTTGCCCCAACATCTCATTTCTGACTGGTAACAGTTGTCGCAAAACCCAGTGCTTCATACATTAAGCTAAAAATCTTTTCCCCCTTATGTTTATCATCTTGCACGTCAACTCCAGAGAGCTTTGTCTACCAGTTTAGTGGCCAAGTCGGTCTCCTAAGGTCTTTTGGGGATTTTTCATAACTGCTCCTCATCTTTGCAACCTCGAGTAACGTAGTATATGAGCAAATTTGCCATCCCGTTCGCTTTCCTGGATCGCTTGTTGACTAGCGTAGATCCCCACACAAAGACCCTGCTAGTGACTTGGGCTGTGAGACCAGTCGGGCATCCTGACTTTTTTCTTTTGTTTGCTGACTAGTTAATCACCCTGTCAGCATCTTAGTCCTCAACCTGCTGTTTAGCCTCTTTTGAGACATCTTGTCAAATGTCTCCTGATACTCGCGCAGGTTTCATTTGGTCTGATACCTCGTGTCTGTGTTTCTCAAAGTTGCTGAAGAACCCCAGGATATTTTTGAGATGTTACTTTCACAAAAGGTGTGCCTGATCTTCCCTGATAAATTGTACTTATCCACATCTGCGTCTGTTCTTCCGTACAGCATCCCGCTGAGCTGTGAGATACGCTTCTGTCAGTTTGTAGTTCCCATATCTCTGCAGGTCAGCATTGCAGTAGCCTCCCTTTAGTCTTCTGGAACTAAGGCAGCTTTAAATGAGTTAATGCATCCTGTTTAATAAGGGAAGTAGCTCTGCCTTGTGACGTTTAGGGCTTCTGGCTGAGACTACCCATTTCTGGTGATTTGTTACTCTTCAGTTTTTGTTGGACGTGCAACCTCTTCTCTTTGCACTTCAGTTTGAGACAATTCTTTGAAATTAGAATTTTGGCTTGGGAATTCCCAAAGCTCTTCCCTGTTAAACACAATAAAATATTAACATTAATTTGGGGGGGGGGGGTGCTCTCCTTTTTACTTCCACCCTGCCCCCCAGCTCCTTTTATGCTTTGACTATAAACCCTTCGGGCAGTCTGAGTAACTGCTTCACATGGCAGAAGAAGGTTAATTTCTGTGCCTTTGCAAATTACTACTCGTACTTCTTTTCTAACTTGCCAACTTGTGTTTTTGTTTCACCTGCTGGAGCTTGATTTTTGTTTTCCTTGCTTAGAAACAGCCTCGCTTTTAATAGCTTTATTCTTCCACATTTTAACTGCGTAGGCTTCCTTTTCCTATTCTCAAATGTGTGCTTTGAGCCTCCAGCTTGTATTTTTAAATAGAGGCCACATCACTTGCAGAGAAGTAATTCTTTTTAGCTGTCCTATCTTTTTTTAACACACTTCCTTATTTTTATGAAGTTCCTCTTTCAAATCAAATGTTGCTGTTGATAGATTTTTCTAAATGTTAAACTTCCTTGCAAGTTTAATCTAGCTGTGCTCTGGTTGCCTTTTTAGCATAATGTGTTGAACCGTGACCTACTCTTTATGGCAACCTTCAGAGTTGTTTTTCCCCTTTGGGACTCCTTCGCTCTGGTGGTTGCCTCAGGCTTGTTCTCAGCGTTGTGCCCTACTGGAAGGCTTGCCCATTGTGTGTGGTGGTAATTGAAGGTTCCCGTTGCTGCTGTTTCCTGCCTTTGTAGCCTCTCCAGTTTTTCCCCGTGTATTGGTTAGCACTGCTGTTCTGGTCAGGTTGATAACAACAGCACTGTGGATCTTACTTGAGCCTCAAGTTCTTGGTCCGTGGGGATTGTGTTCTCTATCTGTACGGTTAAATTGCAGATTCGTGTAGACTAAGCTCTCCCTTAATGTATCACCAGTTCTTGCTAGCATACTGTGTCTTTCCTGACATTAGCATTCTGCTCCTTGGCTCCTCCTGCTGAGCCCAGTGTGCCTGTACGTGATCCCCTCTTTAGTGCTGGGCAGGCCACTTTCCAGGCTGACTTCTTCTACAGGGTGCCAAAGCCCATGTGCCACTGCTTGGGTTTTGTCCTTTTTCTTCACCTTCCCAAACAGTTTGTTCTCTCTCTTCTTTGGTTCCTATTTGTTTGCCACCCAACCCTATCTCATGCCGTGTCCCTCTTCCTGGCTGCCCTGGGGAGCAGCGTCTCTGACAGTTGAGCTCTCCTTGACGTCTCTCCCAGAGTTCCTCTTGCTGGAGAATGTGGTGCATCACTTCAAGTTTCCCTGTGTGCTTGATCTGAAGATGGGGACCAGACAGCACGGAGATGATGCCTCTGAGGAGAAGGCTGCTCGGCAGATGAAGAAGTGTGAGCAGAGCACTTCTGCCACCTTGGGTGTGCGAGTGTGTGGCATGCAGGTAGGAATCCCCAAGTCTGCAGCAGGTGCTGCACATCCTTTCCCCAGCTCCATTAGAGCTGCTAACTAGTTAGTGTTTTCTGCTGAGCGCTGAGTTAGCCTTCCTCTTCAGGTAGGTGCACCAGAGTTCGTGGTATGAGCTTTTTGTTTTCATTTCTAGACCTAGGACAAAGGATTCTTGCAAGGTAGCCTGCTTTATCCAGAGGTGTTCATGGAAAACATGGGGGTTTTCTAAAATAACTGTTCTTCTGGTTTAGTGTTAAGCTAGAATTGCAGTGCCTGGGGGAGATGTGTTGTTTCTGTCCTAGCATCATCTGACGTTTACTTCTGTACTGTACTGGGACTTAAAATTGTCCCTTGGTGCTACACCTTGAGCACAAGGATTTGCTGCTGGTGCTGTTGCACAATAGAGTTGATCTTTTTCCCCACCGGCAGAAGTATCTTGTAATCCGGATCTCTGCCTGCAGGTTCTGAAGCAATGAGGGCCCTGCATTAATCACATGCCACATCCTAATGGCAAGACATACGTGGCTCCCGCTGCCGGAGGATTTGTCTGAGCTGCTTTCTAAAAAACTTAGCTTTTTGAGCCTTGGTGTCTGTTGTGGTGCGCTGCTTTGGGGACGCTCACCTGTGGGTGTCAGGGGACCAGTGCCAGCCCAGTGCTTGGACACCCTGGCCGTGCACATGTGAGCTGCTTCGGGATTCAGGGAGCTTGCAGAGCTGTTCGCTCGCTCCTGGGTGTGGTGGTGACGTGAGCTCCCTCTGCCCTGTCCGTACAGGACAGCTTTGGGCGCTCTCTGTGTTGCCTTAGCCTGGCATTCCCACTTGATGTGTATTTCCTTTGATGTTCTAGGTCTATCAGCTGAACACAGGGCATTACTTATGCAGGAATAAATACTATGGACGCGGTCTTTCCATCGAGGGCTTCCGCAATGCCATCTACCACTATCTCCACAACGGCGTAGAGCTGCGCAAGGACCTCTTTGAGCCTGTCCTCACCAAACTCCGAAGCTTGAAAGCGGTTTTGGAGAGACAGGCCTCCTACCGCTTCTACTCCAGCTCCCTTCTCATCATTTACGATGGGAAGGACAACAGGTCGGGGACGTTTGTGGATATCCGGCCAGAGACGCGCCTGAAGCGAACGGACAGCTCCCTCCCGGAGAACCTTCAGGATGGCGGCAGCACAGAGCCCGACTCCTCGACCCAGCCCAAGGTGGATGTGCGTATGATTGACTTTGCACATAGCACCTTCAAAGGCTTCCGTGATGACCCCACTGTGCATGATGGACCTGACATGGGCTATGTATTCGGCCTGGAAAGCCTCATCAACATCATGGAACAGATGCGTGAAGAAAACCAGTAGCCCTGGGCCACAGCCTCTTGTCCTGGTGACTGGAGCCGACAGGACCACCTACTAGCACAGGAAAAAGCAGACACCTCCATTTTAAAAACAATTATATTGCTCCATTGTTTTTTAAATGTACTTGGATAGAAGAGCTGAGGGCAGGCAGGGTGGAAGAGAGCGCCTCGTGCTGACCAGCTGGTTCTGACCACATTACCTCTGCCTTCTGGAGGAGGTTCCAGAGATGCCTACGGGGTGTTGGGTGGCCTGGTTCTTCGCTCCTTATGTGTGTACTGGAGGGAGGGCCTGGCCTTGGGGCAGAGAAAGCAGGGGAGCGCAGGGCTCTTGGGGGGGGTTGGAGCTGGGGCTTGAATAGCCTCCTGTCTAGGGAGCCCTAGGAGGAGCCTACGTTTTGAAATTCCCTTAGGTTACGTGGAAAGGGCGCTGGAGTAATGGCCAGCAGCAGCTGGGGAGCTGAGGGGGAGCAGCAGGCACGCTGCTCTGCACGCTAGCTCTGCCCTGGGTTTTGCCGATGGGCCTTGGCTTTCGATGCTGCCTTTTCCTTCTGTTTGGGCACTATGAATAATCAACCCAACTGTGGAAATAAAATGACCAACTGCAGCCCATGGCAGAGCTTGCTGGGGGTGAAGAGACGCTGCACAGCTGGAGCTGTGCTTGAGCTCGCGCCTTGTTCATGCCAGCACTGGGACTGACCTGAGGGGCACGGGGCTCTGCCTCCGCCCGCTGACCAAGCCCCCCCTCAGCTCGTGAGCTAGCAATAGTACCTGTAGCCGTTACTGTGACCCCAGCCGTGCAGCGGGGTATTTTTGGACCATTTCACCCCTTCCCCTTGCGTGTCGTCGGTCCCACGGGCTCTAGGCGAGGCTCTCCCTGGGGCCAGGGCCTGCGGCTGCCCTCTGGGGGGGCAGAGGGGGGGAGCTGCCCGCTGGGGCTGCCTCCCGCCTCCTCTCCAGGGCTGGCAGCGGGGGGAGGAGCGCTGCCCCTCGCCCTCAGCTCCTGCCCGCCTCGGCCTGGGGCCGTGGAGCTGCTGTGTCCCCAGATGACCGCTGCGCTGGGACGGAGGCCGCCCGGCTCCCCCTGCAGCCTGGGCTCCTGCCGCTGTGCCGGCGGCTCCCCGCGTTGAGGGCGGTGCCGTTCGGTGGCGCACCCCCTCCCTCTGTGCTGCCCCCCCTGCGCCCACCCACTTGTTCAACGGCGTTTCTGCACCTGCCTGAGCAGCGCTGCCTGGTCTGTGCTCCTTGCGGGGGGCGGCCGGGGGGGCGCGGGGCGGGGCGGGGGCGGGGACGGCCCCGGCCTCCCCCCCCCCCTCCGGGGCTGTGCGGGAGGCGCGGGTCGGGGGGAAGGCGGGGGCGGGGCCTCCCCGCGGGGGGGCGGGGCCTGGCGGAGGCTCCGCCCCCGGTGGGCGCGGCCCGGCCGGGCGGTGACGCGGCGGGGCGCGCGGCGCTGACGTGTCGCGGTGCGGGCGCGGGGATGCGGGCGCTGATCCTGGTGGGGGGCTTCGGGACGCGGCTGCGGCCGCTGACGCTGAGCCGGCCCAAGCCGCTGGTGGAGTTCTGCAACAAGGCGCTGCTGCTGCACCAGCTCGAGGCGCTGCAGCAGGCGGGCGTCAGCCGCGTGGTGCTGGCCGTGAGCTACATGTCCGAGGCGCTGGAGGCCGCCATGCGCGAGCAGGAGCAGCGGGTAAGGGCGGGGGGGGGGCCCCCCGAGCACCCGCACGCCCCGCGGCGGGGCGGCCCGGCCCTGACCGCTGTGCCCGCAGCTCGGCCTGCGCATCTCGCTGTCGCACGAGAAGGAGCCGCTGGGCACAGGTAGCGCCGGGCGGGGCCGGGGGGGGCTGCGGGCGGGGGCGCGGCGGGGCGCGGGCAGGGCTCGCCCGGCGCCGTGCCGCTGCTGACGGGCGGGCAGCGGGGCCGCTGGCGCTGGCGCGGGACCTGCTGGCCGAGGGCGGGGAGCCCTTCTTTGTGCTCAACAGCGACGTGATCTGCGAGTTCCCCTTCGCCGCCCTGGCCCGCTTCCACCGGCAGCACGGCGGGGAGGGCTCGCTGGTGGTGACCCGCGTGGAGGAGCCGGCCAAGTACGGCGTGGTGGTGAGCGAGGCCGACACGGGCCGCATCTGCCGCTTCGTGGAGAAGCCGCGCGTCTTCGTGTCCAACAAGATCAACGCCGGGCTCTACATCTTCAGCCCCGGCATCCTGCGGCGCATCCAGGTGGGGGCCGGGCCGCGGGCTGGGTGCTGGGGGCCGGGACCCCCCCCGCTGAGCCCCGCACCCCGTCCCCGCAGCTGCGCCCCACCTCCATCGAGAAGGAGATCTTCCCGGCCATGGCGCAGGAGGGGCAGCTCTACGCCATGGAGCTGCAGGGTAAGGCCCTGCCCGGGCAGGGGGGTGCCGCCCGCACCGCCGCCCCCGCGCCGGCGGCTGTCACCACGGCTCTGTCCCCGCAGGCTTCTGGATGGACATCGGGCAGCCGAAAGACTTTCTCACGGGCATGTGCATGTACCTGCAAGCGCTGCGGGCTCAGCACCCCGAGAAGCTGCACTCGGGGCCCGGTGTCGTAGGGAACGTGCTGGTGGTAAGTGCCAGCCCCCAGCACGCCAGCCCCAGGCACGCTTCACAGGCTCGCTCCGGCTTCCTGCTGCTGTCCTCACCGTGGCCCTCAAGCTGTGCCCTCCCGTCCCCACGCCAGCTCAGCGTTGCAGGCCGTGCAGAGAGCCGTGGCTGCCTCGCAGCCCCGGTGCAGCCTTTCTTCCTTCCAGGACCCCAGCGCCAAGATCGGGGCAAACTGCGTCATTGGCCCCAATGTGACGATCGGGGCTGGCGTGGTGGTGGAGGACGGGGTGCGCATCAAGCGCTGCACAGTGCTGGAGGGGGCCCGCATCCGCTCCCACTCCTGGCTGGAGTCCTGCATTGTGGGCTGGAGCTGCTCCGTGGGGCAGTGGGTGAGGACGTGGGTGCTGCAGGGCCCTGGGGGGATCAGGGGCCTTGCCCTCCTGTCTCCTCCTGCCACCCCAGGCTGTGGCTGAAGGGCAGCTGGGATGCACCTGCGGGCAGGAGCAGGAGCGCGGCACCGTGCCCTGAACGGGGTCAGGTGTGACGGGGCTCTCTGGGGCAGGTGCGCATGGAGAATGTGACAGTGCTGGGCGAGGACGTCATTGTCAACGACGAGCTCTACCTCAATGGGGCCAACGTGCTGCCGCACAAGTCCATCACCGAGTCTGTACCAGAGCCACGCATCATCATGTAGCAGCCCCCTGGTGCGCCCTCGACTCCCGGCTCTGCCTGGATTAAATATTTATACTTCTGTCTACCTCTGAGCATCGTCTGCGCACAGCCCAAGCACCCAGGTTGCTTGCCAGAGCCGGCCTGGCTTCCCCTCCCCATGTCTCAGGGCACCACATAAGGAAGAATAATTTAATGCTGCATTTCAAGTCAGCCCCCAGCCAGGGGCAAAGTAACAGAGCCCAAACACACAGGGCCCAGGGCCCAGACACCGCTCACTGCATGCGGGGCTGCTGTGGCGGCAAGGCCTCGGGCTCCCCTCCCTGAGAATGACCTGCAGGGCAGGAGAAGGGCGGATGCTGGCCCCAGAGCCTGCCGTCTGCCCCCCCCAGCCCCGAGCCAGCCTCTCCCTGCAGAACCCGGCCGTGCGCTGGGTCCTGGCCTGTCCCCGGGAGGGGGGCTCCCGGGGGAGAAGCCAGTGTGCAGTGCTCAGCTGGGGGAGCCCGAGGTGCGGGGCTGGGTGCTACGAGCTGGCAGGCTTGGTGAAGTCGTCCACACCTGTGATGGTGGCCTTGCAGAAGAAGCAGTCCTTGTTGTTCATCAGGTGCTGGTTGATGCAGGCTCTGTGACAGGAGAGAAGTGTGAGCACCCTTTGCCCCTTATTGGTGCTGGGAGCTGGGGGCATGGGCATGCAGGAGCTACTCACTTGCACGACTTGTGGGAGCAGGGCCTGAAGATGGCTGAGATGGGGTGTGCGTAGCAGATGGGGCAGAGGTCCTCCTCGCTGGTGGGCTGGGGAGGGGGCGAGCAGGCAGTTGGCGGTGGCAAAAGCCATGGCACCTCAGAGCTGCATGGCAGCTGTGCCATGGCTGCACCCAAGCAGTGTGGCAACTGCCTTGTGGGGACGGGGACAGGGACAGGGGAGACTCACCAGCGTGGTGGCAGCGGCCTGCTTGGACTCCTCACTCAGGTGGCTCAGCATCTTGTCCACCTTTGCCAGCTCCTCAGCACTGATGTACTCTGTGTCTATAGGACCAAAAATGTGTGTTGGGGTGGTGCATGTATGAGGTGTCGTTCCCACTGCCCTCCCCCCCCCCCCCCCCCCCCCCCCCCAGCCCAGGCTGCCCTGAGGCTGCTGGGTGATGCAGGGGGAATTGTGGCTGCCCTTAGGAAGCAACCAGGACAGGGCTTCTCATGCTGGGGACAGCAGCTGGATGGTTGGGCACACTCCTGCTGCAAAACCAAACCTCCCTGGGCTGAGGCACTGGCTCAGAGAATGCAGCCAAGGGTGCTGCAAGGGGACAAAACTGCCACCAAAAGCAGGCAACAGTCTGGGCATGTCAGGCTGGGGACAGCCCTGGCCTGAGTGCCACTGCTGGGGCCGCACCATGCCCAGGTCAGGGGCACGGCCCAGCAGCCCCAGCTCCCCAGCCTGGCGTGTACACTCACATGTGTTCAGGGAGAAATGGCGCTTCTCGGTGGCCGGGGCAGCAGCCGCCAGGGCTGAGGGCTCGGTGTGGCCCAGCAGGTACTGGATGGAGCGCAGCTGGAAGCAGGGGTCTGCCAGCATCACTGCTGTTGCACGCTCAGCCCTGCAAAGGGACATCACAGTCAGGCCGTGCCCCCTCCCCACCCCCATCATGTCCCCACCAGCCTGGCCAAGCCCCTGGCTGCGTCCCCAGGCACAGCACAGCCAGCTGGGTGCTGCCGGAGCTGTGGCTGGCACTAAGGGCGACTGCAGCAGTGAAGTGGGAGCCCCAGCGTGCCCCAGCCCTCAGGAGTCCCCAGCGCCTGTGCCCATGGGGACAGACCTGAGGCACAGCTGGGCACGCGCAGGGCCCCATGCTCCTAGCAGGGACAGCACTTTCAGAGACGGCCGAAGGGCATCCATCCTCCTCCTCCTCCTCTACCACCACCCTGCTCGGGCAGCCTCCGGGGATCGATACGGTACATTAGCACTTGCTGAGGCTGCAACCCTCACGCTCAGGTGCCTGGCGCAGGCCTTGGGAGCCGCAGGGTGGCTGAAGCAGCCAGCACTATCCTCACACAGCAAGGGTAAAAGGAGTACAGGCCTTGGTGCCGGGGCATCCCCTGCGCCTTGGGGACAGCTCACAGCATCCCCAGGGCAAATGGGTGCCCAGGCTGTGAGGCAGGAGGGAGCGGCCGTGGCTCCCCCTGGCCTCAAGCAGCAGTGGGGATAACCAGGACAGGGGAAGGGCACAGGGCAGGACGCGCGTCCCCTCCAGCCACGGGCAGGCGAGCAAGCCCCCAGCTCCGCTCGGGCACCTGCAGCTCCCTCAGGACCCATCCCCACGGTCCCATCCCTGGCTCCGGCCAGCCCCGTGAAGGGAAAAGCTGGGCGGAGCGCTCGCCCCGCCAGCTCCGACTCTGTCGCAGTCTGAGCCTGCGCTGGGGAGCAGGGGGTTAACGGCAGCTGCAGCAGCCAAATTAGCTTTTTGCTGCCCTAATGGAAACCAATTCCCCAGCCCGGCTCTCCACTGCCCACTAAAGAGCCCAGGTGCCGGCTAATGACATTCCTGAGCGTCCTTCACCGGGCGGCCGCCCCTGCGGGTGGCGCCCTGTCCTCCGCGGGGACCCCACCGGGCTCGGCACGACCCCGGGGCGGGCCTGAGGGGGCCGAGGGGGTCCCTGCCGGCTTGCCCAGGGGCGGCTGCGAAGAGAGCAGCGAGGCCCGGTGACCGCCAGCGGGCACGGAGCCGCGGGGGGGTCACAGCAGCGGCCGAGGGGCGGCGGGGCGGCCCCCAGCCCCCCGGCAGCAGCGGCTGCGCAGCGCCCTGCCCGCTCGCACGGCGGCAGGGGCGGCAGGGGCGGGAGGGACGCGCGCAGCCGCCCGGCCCCGCCCCCGGCGCCGCCACCGCTCCCCGCGCCGGGACCAATGGGAGCGCGCCCGGCCCCGCGCCGCCAGCGCGTAAATAGCGAGCGGAGCGCGGCGGGCCCCGAGCCGCCGGCCGCGAACGGAGCCGCGCGCGGGGAGGCGCCGCGGAGGCGCCGCCGAGCGCTGAGGGGCACTCGGCGCCGCGGGGGCGAGCGGCTCCGGGAGGCGGGCCCCGAGCCCCCCGGGGCCGCAGGGCACCGCCTCGGTTCCCCCCCCCCCCCCCCCCCCGGGCAGCCCGAGCGCAGGTAACGCGGCGGCGGCGCTGCCCGAGCCCCGGCGGCGCTGGGCGGGGGGGGGGGGGGACGTCGCCCTTGAACTCTTCTCAAGCCCCGCGGCTGGAATCGGGGGGCTGCGAATGCTCGGCGGGGAGCCCCCCCCGTGCCCACACGGCACGCGGCGGGGGTCGCGGCGCGCTGCTGCCCGCATCGCCGCCGAGCCCGGCCGTGCCCCCCGCCTGCCCCGAGCGCCCCGAGCGGCGCAATGGCCCCGCGGGTGCCCGCGGAGCCGCTGTGGCTGCTGCTGCTCCTCCAGCTGTGCGCCCACGGCCGCGCCTCGCTGCCGCCCCGCAGCTGCCCCGCCGCCTGCATCTGCACCTCGGACCTGCTGAGCTGCAGCCGGCAGACGCTGCAACGCGTGCCCGGGGCGCTGCCGCCCACCGCCACCACGCTGGACCTGAGCCACAACGCCCTCACCCAGCTCCACGACCGCTGGCTGGCCGCCCTGCCGCACCTCGAGGCCCTCCACATGAGCCACAACCAGATCAGGGACCTCTCGCCGCGGGCTTTCCACAACGCCTCGTACCTGCGGCACCTGGACATGTCGTCCAACCACCTGCATGCCGTCGAGACGCACTACTTCGAGGCGCTGGTGAGCTTGGAAGAGCTGCTGCTCTACAACAACCGCATCGCGCGAGTGGATGAAAACGCCTTCGTCAAGCTAAGCGGCCTGAGGAAAGTTTACCTGAGCTGGAACAACCTGACCACCTTCCCCTTCCGCTCTGTGCAGGGGCTGGGCAACTACAGCCTCCGCACGCTGGACCTGTCCTCCAACAGCCTGAGCAGCATCCCCGTGGAGGAGCTGGCATCTCTGCCCGAAAACATCGGGAACGGCTTGTACCTGCACAACAACCCCGTGAGGTGCAGCTGCCCGCTCTACCTGATGCTCCAGCGGTGGAAGCAGCGCGGCTTCAGCTCCGTGAAGGATTTCTTCGAGGAGCACACCTGCAAGGTGTCCGACACCGTGCCCCGCTCGCTGATTAAGTTCCTCAAGTACAGCCACATGTTCGAGAACTGCTCGGCCGGCCCCGAGGACATGCGCCCCGTGCCCTTCCCGGTGACCGTGGGCCAGGCCCTCCTGCTCACCTGCAACACCAGCCTGCCCGACGTGGTCACCACCTACATGTGGATCTCACCTCACCATGAGCCCATCAAACACCCGGGGAACAGCAACCGCTCCGTGGAGGTGTACCGCAACGGCAGCCTGAAGATCGCAGCAGCCAGGCCCTGGCACTCGGGGGTCTACGTGTGCTTGGCCATCAGCAGCCCCCACAATTTCAGCAGGATGTGTGAGGTCAACGTGACAGTCCACTACCCCAAGCCAGACGGGGAGACCTTCAGCACTGGCCTCACAACGCTGCTGGGGTGCATAGTGAGCCTGCTGCTCGTGCTCATTTACTTGTATCTCACGCCCTGCCGCTGCCTGCCATGCTGCAAGAAGCCGGCCCCTCTCAGCCCCCCGCAGGAGTGCAGCGCCCAGTCCTCCATCCTCAGCACCACGCCGCCCGCCACGGACGGGACAAGCCGCAAGGCCAGCGCCAACAAGCACGTGGTCTTCCTCGAGCCCATCCGGGAGGCGCAGAACGGCAAGGTCCGCCTGGCCCTCGGCAAGGATTTCCCCGACCCCAAGCACCCCAAGGTCCTACAGCTCAAGTCGGACTCGGAGTCCATCAGCTCCGTCTTTTCGGACACCCCCATCGTGTCGTAGCAGGGCAGGGCTAGGAGGAGGCTGGTGCCTCCCCAAGAGCTGTTTTCCTCCGTCGCTGCTCAAAGCAGGATCATCGGGCACCCCAAGTTCTCAGCTTGACTGCGCCCTGCGAGGGTGACCGGCATCACCCGTGACCGCTTCAGCCACGAGCCCCTCGTGCCCGCCAGCACCCAGCAGGAGCTCCTCGCGTAAGCCACCGGCAACGGCCTCTTTAGCACAAGGGTAACGCTAACGAACCCAGAACGCCCGAGAAACCCCCGCTTTGTCCTGGCAGCCAAACCCCCCGGCAGCGACACAGGGGCTGGATTTCTGCCACGGCCATGGGAACGCGAGGCCCAGCCCAGTGCCATTGCCCTGGGCACCCTCGGCACTGTCCCTGGGGGGCAGCGCCACTGTCCTCTCCCCACCCGCGCCAGTCCCCATCTGCGTGCCATGGTCTGGAGCAAGGGCAGTGTGTCCCTGGGGCAAGCCCCCCCTGACACCGCTGGGCCCGTGCACGCACCCATCAGCCAGGGGGGTTGGGATGCATCCCCTTCCCTAAGGCAGCTGTGCAGGGAGGAGGGGGCTCAGCTCCCGGCGAGACACGCAGCCGAGCGAACAGCGCAAGCTTTTGCTTCTTAACACTCACGAGAAGCTGTAAATAGTAAAGACAGGCATGCACAAGGTGACGTGATGCAGCGCCCCGACCCGCATTGCTCAGAGCTCCCCATGCCACCAAGGACGATGAGGTCTCATGCACCACCCGCCCTGCTCTGTTTCTCCTTGAGACGGACGAAAGCGCTGCTCAAGCACAGCAAATAGCAGTAATCTAATAAGCCCATCGATAAATGTGAGTAATCTCCTCTCTTGGGTCATAATTCTCTAGTTACATTTGAATAAAAATGCCTATTTTTTTAAGCTCACCCTGGGCTGAGTGTCTCCTTGCCCTTGCAGGGGGTCGGCGGGAGCTGCTGTCCCCCTCGCTGGGGTCTGAGGGGGCCCCTGCAGTTTGCAGCAGGCTGGCAGCTTGCCACGCCGCCAGGCTTGTTCGGTGAGGGGTTAAACGTTCTGGGGCAGAGCAGAGGTGCCCCCCTGCTCGGTGACGCTGGGGAGGAGGGGAGGGAGCAGCACCAAGTGCCACAAGGGCACACAAGGGACAAGCAGGACTGAAACGCGTGGGAGCGGCACCGTCAGGAGCGCACCTCGGGGGCAGGCTGGCCCTGTCCTGGGCTGAGTCCTGACCCCCTCCGCAGGCGCAGGTGCCCACGCGGCTAGGCAGAGCCGTGCCGCTTTCCCCTGTGCCTCTGCCCTCGCCACAACCCTCCCAGCCCCTGCTGCAGCTCCCATCTCCCCTCGGCCGCTTCCATCGCCGCTGAGGCCACCCCCTCCCAGTTTCTCCCCCTCCCTCTGGGACTGGGGGACCACATCTAGACACGGGGGGGGGGAAGCAGAGGGACAGCAGCGTCCCTCCATCTGCCAGCCACCACCACCCCTCGGCAGCCAGGAGGAGAGCACACAGGTGTCGCCGGTCCTCCAACTTTTTCAGCAATGAAACAAGCAGCTTTTATTTTTTATTTTTTTTCCCCCCCAGAAAAAAAGCCAGCTGTGCCCAAAGCGCTCACCAGAAGCTCCCCACCTCTGCGAGGACGGGGAGGGTTTGGGAGAGCAGCTATCCTGAGACGGCCGCAGCGCAGCTGGCCTCCCGACACCGACCTGACCTGGCGCGGGCGCATGTGCTACGTGCCCAGCTGCAGCCAGCCCCCGCGGCCGCTGCTCTGCGCGAGGGACGGGGAGGGACGGGCGCCGCCAGCCCATGCCCTTGCTCCCCGCGCCTGCCCTGTCGCCTCCTGTTAGCACAGAGCCACCGACGAGCCTGGGACGCCGAGGTGGTTGTGCTGGGGTGCTGCCGGGGCTGGCGAGGTGCTTCAGCGCCGGGTGGGTGCGTAAGCGGCGCCCTGTCCCTTGGGGACAGAGGCAAGGTGATGGCACAGCCTGGCTTTGTTCTGAGGCAGCGATGCCGCTGAGGAGGAGCTGGATTTGCCCCCCTCAGTTTCTGGGATGGGCTCTTTATTTGGGAAGCTTAATCTGCTTTTGCTTTGTTTGGGCAAAACCATCCCCTGCCTAGAGAGTCAACTTCTGCTGCAGAAAAAGGCCGCGCTGCTGATGCTTTACCTGCCGTTGTTGCCTCAGAGCCTGGAAAAACCATCCTAGAGAGGTGCTACAATGAGGGGATGCGATCCTTCACCCTGGCAGGGCTCCTGGGAACCTCCGAAAAGCAGTGCTGAGAAAGGGACGCGAGGCAGTCCAACCTGCACCAGAGCACAGCTCCCACCGGGCTGCCAGCCCACGCGGGGCAGCGCAACGCGCTCATGTGCTGCGGCTCAGCACCCTGAAGCGCAAGGGGGAGTGCTGGTCGAGTCCAGCCCCTCTGTGAGACCTTCTGTTGCCATCCTTGTAGGCCTTGTCCCAAAGCTTCCCACTCCCCTGTGCTACCAGCAGCAGCACAGGCACTGGTGCTCCTGCAAACCTGCACCCTCAGCTGAGCTGACGCTCAGGGAAAGCCCAGGCTCACGGGAGCGTAAGGAAAGCTCCCAAGGGCCTGTCCGAGGCTACAGCAGCCAAGAGAAGCCGAGGAGAGCTCATCTAGGCCGGCTGCAGTTGGTCTCGCCCTGCAGGAAGGCTGAGCCCCACTATGCCAGGACAGCACAGCCACAGCTTGTATCAGCACCGCTCCCAAGGGCTCCTTTCCTGGGAAAATCCTACTGCTGGTTCACACTTCTGTGATGCCTGGAAAGGAGCAAGGACGTCTGAACTCTCAGAGCAGTTCATTAAGCAGCTTGAAAGGCAAATCTCAGCAAGGACAAACATAGCCACAAGCACGGCCTCCCTGACAGGCGGGAGCTGGAAACGTACTGGCCATTCCCCGAGGAATTCACCGTCCTGTCCCGGCAGCCCTCTGCAACGTTACAGCTCCGGCTCGCTGCCAGCCACCAGCCTCTCGCTCCTTGACTCTGCGAGGTGAAGGAACGGGGCTGCACAAAGCACGGCGCCCCCCCAGCACCTGCGCCCGTGGGAACGGAGGAGCAGGCTCCAGCACTGTCTCCCCTGGCACTTCCCAGCTCAGCACCTCAGGCAGTTCCCTCCTGTCCTCCTGCCACCAGGGCTGGCCACACGATCTGCAGAGCTGGAGCTGGAGCCTTTCCTTACGACGTTCCTGGTTTTCCAAAGAGATGCGGGCAGCAAAGCCTGGTGCACGGCAGCACGATGCTTGTGCCCACCAGCCCTGGGGGGCTGGGGAGATCGCAGCCTTTGCGTCCTGCTGCCCAGGACACGGTGTGTGGAGCTGGCAGCTTGTAAAAGCAGCACGGTCCCCAGCCTCCTTTTCCAGCCATGAAACCTAGGTGTGACCCAGTCACTCTGCTGTGCTCCGGCTCCTGCTCCCCGCCCCGACACGCTACACCCAGCAAGACCTGGGTACCGCTCCTGAGTTTTTAGGGCAAGGTAGCAAGGGCTCCTGTGGTCTGAG
The DNA here is from genome assembly GCF_009769625.2 of Cygnus olor. Classification (NCBI taxonomy): domain Eukaryota; kingdom Metazoa; phylum Chordata; class Aves; order Anseriformes; family Anatidae; genus Cygnus; species Cygnus olor. The sequence continues at coordinate 6,357,130 of NC_049178.1, read as the reverse complement.
GGATGCGGGAAATGTCTCCTCCTGCACCTCACTGCCACTACAACCCAGGCATCATCAAAAGTGTTGAAGGAGCATGAGCACCTAGGAAGTGATCAGTAACTACCGGGCTGCAGAGAAAGGCCACGTGCAGAGGGGAGCAGCCTCTTGGGTACCCCAGCATCCGAGCAGGTGGCCAGGCTGCATTTAGGAACCTGCAGACTGGGATCTTCTGGGTCTTTTTTAATGAGGGCAACCCAAAAGCCATCTAGAAATTGCACAAAGCCTTCTTAACCTGCCTCCACCATGTGACCTCGTGCCTGCTCACCTTCTCCCCACTGAAGCGTGAGGGCTGCCATGGGAACCTCTCTGTCTCCTCCGTCCTGCCTGTCCAGCCCTCTGCACCCACCTGCCTGGTGCAAAGGAGAAGCAGCAGCCATCCAGCCTGAATGAGCCCAATACCAGTCAGCTCAGTGCCACACCTCCCGGCAGCTCCCACTGGCCTGTGCTCCGCATCCCAGTGTCACAGCACGGTTGCTTCTGGTCCAGGATCCCTTCCTGCGCTCCACTGGCAGGCACAGCTGTCCTCCTGGTGCCCACAGTGCTCTTCCCTCTGTCCTCTCCAGCTTTTGGGTGGTAATCCCTGGGAGATGCACCTTGAAGGCAGCTTCTTTAGAAGCTGCACCGCAGACAAGTTCGCTGACTCCTTGCCCGTGTCCCAGCCCTGCAAGCCACGAGCCCTGACCCCACTGAGCGCATCCCCCTCACGCAGGGCCCAGCAGCCAAACCTTCGGGCCTCGCCCCCTTCCCACATCGCTCGCTCTCACCAGGATCATTACCCAAGCTCTGGCCAACACTGCTCCATTAGCTCGCTCCAAAGGAGGCTTAATAGAAAATCTGCTCAATTATTTAGCAGACAAACGGGGGACAATACCGGCTTAAGGCAGCCAGGGTCTCTGGCGTGGGCTCAGCGATTCAGACCAGCTCCTGGCTCAGCCTGCCAGATCCTCCTTTCCCTCTCCTCCCCGTGAGAACAAGGCACGGTCGTTAGGGCCTGGCGAAACAGGGAGCAGCAGGCATCCCCGCGTCAGCCCCCCCAGGCACCGAGCCTGCCCCTCGGCCAGGACGCCACGGTCAGACGTGGGCGATGCGCGCCTCGGAGAAGGTGGCATGGCAGAGAGCGGCACGGAGGCCTGAGCAGCCCCGCAGCAGCCTCGCAGAGGCCCAGGCTGTCTCGAACCGAGGAGCTGTTGCCTGTTTAGGAGACAGCCAGGCTGTGCCGCGCTCTCCTGCTGAAGAGGCTGAGCGCCCTCCCAGCAAGCCCTCGAGGGCAGGCAGCTGCTTTGCTGGGACCACGGGTCTATCAGCACGCCCCTGTCGTGGGAACCAGAAGACCCTCTGCCAACAGACCCTGGCTGGAGCTAGCAGCCTCGCAGGCTGTGCCCTGCACTACTGTTCCTCTGCCCCCGTTCGTGAGACTCATTCCAGCCCGTGGCAGAGCCAAGCCATGAAATCCTCAGGCTCTGCTCTTGGCCAAGCCATCTGCTCTCTAAGGATGCTCTGCTGTCAGTGAAAGGTTTCCCTCTCCACCCTCCAGCCCCAGCAAGCATTCGGGAGCTGCGGCAGCCGACCCCTGGAGGCTTGATGGAGATGGGTGCCCACGGATGGGGCGGGCGCCGAAGTTTTGGCTCCCCACGAGCAGCACCAGTGCTGCCGGCCCCGACGAGGAACGTGTTTCTTCCCTCCCAAAAGCCCAGCCCGCTCTATCCACAGACTAACGCATGCAATGTATCAATTGTCTCATCACATCCCAGCCTGGGCAATGTTCCCTACCCTTGTGCTTAATGGCTCTTTTTGTGCCAGGAGTCCGTAATAGGAGGACTTGATGCCTGGCTGAGCGTCCTGTGCTGGGCAAGGAGCAGCTGAGGCATCAGACTGCATCCTGATAACACGGCTGGATGAGTCTGCATTTGGGGGGGGGCCCAGGCTGGCACCAGGCAGGGCCCCAGCTCTCATTGCTCCTGCCCTTCCCCTGCTCCACTCCCAGAGGAATCTGTGCTCTCTGTCCCAGGGCAAAGCCTCCAGCCAAGTGCCTGGTCCAGGGTCAGCTTGCTTCCACGGCTGGGTTAGAGGCAACCGGAAAAACCACACCCAAGCCACGAAAGTAATTTGAGATACTGTTCCTTGTCCTCATCCTCTAGGGTACAGCCTCCCTGCAACGAACTAGTCAGGTTAACACCTGGTGTCGTAGGTAATTCCCAAAGAGAAGTTCCTCTAAGCAAATTCACATCGTATAATCGCTCTCTGTTAATGATTTCTGGAAAGCTGGGAGTTGCCAAATGGGACCTGGAAGAGATTTCTACCCGCTTCTAGTTCTGCCCAGGCAGAGTGCTTCTGCAGGAGGAGAAATGCCCATCCTGTTACTCTGCTCCTTTTTTCTTTTTCTGTTGCTCTCGGTGTAGTGAGCAATGTCTCCTCTTGACTTCATGTAAAATGGGTCTGATCTGCAGAGCCCAGTTACACCTGGGATCCTTTAAGTGACTTCCTGCAGCAATGTGACCCATGGCAATCATCTCCTGTTTTCCCTTCACCGTGAGTCACCCTGCCTGTGGTTACGCGGAGCTCTGCCACCAGGCTGCCCGTCTCCTCTGCGTTGGTAGCGATGGGGGTCTCCAAGCTGCTCAGCCTTGGTACTTCTGCGTCTTGACTGACCTAAACGGCCTCCCTGCAATGTTTGCCTGCCTTTTATAGATCAGTGGCAGATCAAACCTCAGATTTAGTGCTGGGCTTTGCAAAATCATGCAGAAGCATCTTGTTTTATAGAATTTTTTTCCTAGGCTTCCTCCAGTCTCATCTCGTGTTTCTCCTGCTCAGCCAGGCCCACCGTAAGGCCGTGTTACTCTGCCTGCATCATCCCGCTACTTCTCATTTATTTCTGCTTTCCAGGGCCCACGGAGGTGACTGCAAAACCCTTGGTGATCAGCCAGAGATTTGCCACTTCCCAGCTGCACAGCAGGATACAGCATCTCTGGTTTGTCACCACGCAGGCAGCCACTGTCCAGCCCCTGTGGACCGTTAGCACACAGGGGACAGTGGCACTTGGCAGTGTACAGCCCCTGTGACACCAGCTTCCCAGCTGTCACCGACCCAAAGCACGATTGGCTTTTCAGGTAAGGGAGACACAACCTGGAAGATTTTTGTTTCCCCAGGACTCCCTGCAGGCTGGGAAGGATGTGATCTTCATCCCACTGCCGCCTTCCCAGTGCTTTTTAGAGTCTGCTGAACTGAAGACCAGGGAAACAACTTTTATCCCTGTCATCTGGCCTGGGACAGATGTTCAAGGGACAGGAAGTCCAGGGAAGGATTTCTTGTCCTGCCAGGCATACAGGGAGCTGCTTAATCACATCTTCTCCTTCCTTCCAGGAGGAAGTAACCAGCTGTGGCATCAGATTTGTGACATTCGCCTTTTCCATGCAGTAGGATTCTGAGGGCGAGCAAAATACACCCACACCCCCAGTCCAGCAAAGCCGCTGATCAGTGACCTTGTGCTAAGCACTTGGCACTGTCATCCTCGGGGCTGTGTGACTGGTGCAGCAGCCACGGGAGGCAGGGTATAATTAGATGTATTTGTGTACATCTTTGAGTCCTTGAGAGAAGAAGCTGAAAGACTGGCTGCAGGGCTGAGCCGCTCAGCCAGATGGGGCTCTGCTCTCTGCAAAGCCAGAGACTATCATGTTCTCCCAGTGTGAAAACAAGCAGGATGTGCAGTGCAGACAGGAGAGCCCCTTCTCCTACAGCATCCTACAGAGCACAGTGGCAGGGCGACACTGGGAGAGAGCAAAGACAGGGCTGCTGAGTGTATCAGCATGAGGTTTTTTTCAGGGCTCGGTGCAAGCATGAACAGTATGCAAGCACACATAAACCAGCAGTCTGAGCTGAGCCACGGCTTCCCTGAGAACATTTTCAGCGAGGATGTGTGGAAGCTGTCCTGCTCCCAACCACAGACAAGGCCATGGGTGTGTTGAACACAGAGATGCCCTTTGATAAGGAAAAGTTTGCCTAAAAAAAGGGTTGCAGACAGTGACCCCACCCTGCTGGAAGTACAATTTCCTGAGAAACCACCTCAGTTACAGAGCAGGGGTTTAAAACACAATGGCTTCTGCCTGCTCCAAGGACATCTTCCTCTCCTCACCATGCAAATATATTGCTCCTGTAACGTCACCTATGACACAGACTACCGCAGTTACCCAAAACAATGCCATGTGCAGTGATGCTGTGCTTCAGAAAGCAAATCCACTCACCCCTGAACATCGGTGTCCACAAGCAGTCGGACCAGTATTCCCGTCACAGCCACAAGAATTGGGTAATGGTCCACACTCTCCAACCCTGTGGAAGCAAAAGAGAAAGATGGAGCCACTGTCACCACACAACAGACAGGACAGGGCTGCACCACTGCCCTAAGACTTGGTGGCAGAACAGTCCAGGATGCAGGGGTTGTGGCTTTGGCTCTCCAGCGGCCTGCAGGGTGACCTGGGCTCCCCCCATGATAGGAGGTTTTCCCACTAATGTGAGCTACAGGCTTGGGCACTGCCCTCACAATGGAGCATCCCTGCCTCTTCCAAGCCTCGGGATGGGAAGGAAATCCGTCCCCTGCTAAGCAGGAAGGGAAATGTAGGATGCCTGTAACATAGCACCTGGAGCCAGGTTCTGCTAACGGGCAAAACTCAGTCACCTCCAGGACTGACATCGGTGAGAACAGCTTGCTCTAGCAATTCAGTGCACGCTTTACGCAATGCAAAGCACAGCAACCAAGTCTGCTACCTGAACTGAAATCTGTCCAAGGCTTTGAGCCTTTCAGCCAGCTCCAATCTAACCCGTGTCAGGTGTTCCTCTCCACCGAGACACCTGCCACCAGTGCAGCACAGCTGCCACCTCTGCTGCAGACAGCCAGACCCACGCATCAGCTGCCTGCAAGGACAGCGGGCCTGGGGGGAACCAGGGCTGCTGGGGAGCCAGGGGGGCAGGCAGAGGCTGGAGGCCTCGGAAGAGCATCAGTGCTCACGTCACCTGGAGGATGCACGTGTCTTCTGGAGAGAGCACTTCTGCGGCAATCCATCTGACATGACAGGCTCCCCAGCTGGGGATGTGGCAGGCCTGAGGTCTGATCACACACAACCCTACAAAGACTTTGGCCATAAGCCACCCGCTTCCCAGGGGCACTTCTCCAGCACGTTTTCAGCAGAGGGAAGGGACAGAGAGCTGATGCATGGACTCACCTGGCAAACGGAGGTTGACCACTCTGTCAAACAAGTTCCTTTCAGCTGTCACACGATTCAGAACCTGGTTCAAGAGCTGCGTAGGGAAAAGCAGAGAGCGTTTGTATTTTCTGGACGGGTCTTCCTGTGAGCAGCATTCAAAGAGCGTGCTTTGGAGCAGCACGGCTTGCTAACTCAGTGCCTGGGAGCTGATGGGTGCTGCACGGGCACCTACTCTGCTGATGGACGGCACGTGTTAGAGACAGGGTTAATAAAAACTTTTAGAACTAACACATGCCTCTTTTTACAGCTCCTAAATCTCAAACCTGAGCTGAACAGCTCCGCAATATGCTTCTTTCAGAGCCCCAACAGCGGGAGCATCAGCTGACACTGGCTGTCATGACCTGACACAGCCTGGAGAAACCGCGTGGCTGCACGTGCACATTGTGGTCCCGTAAGAAAGGCTGAGCAAGGGGCTGGACAGGGCTCCCTTCTCTGGCCACACAAGCTTGCAGCACAGTCCTAGCCTGGCCCTGGCACAGAGGGAGGCAGCACCACATCACAGTGGTTCTACTGCACCCAAACCTCACAGGGAAGAGTCAGCCTGAGGTGAAGACACCCGAATCTCAGCATCTTACACCTAAATCTGAATCCCACCTACAGATGCCAAGCTAACTCTGTGGATACAGCTCGTGGGAAGCAGAAGGTACTGCCATAGACCATGAAGAACAAGCTGGCAGCTGCTGCTGGGCAAAGCAGTGTCAGCAGGGTGGAGATGGCAGCAGGATGGACCTACCAGCCCTGGAGCACAGGAAGAGCACAGAAAGCAATGCACTTCTCTGCTTGACAGAGCATCACCACAGGCTGAGATTTCTGCACTGAAGGAATCAACTGCAAAGGCACTTAATTAGCCGCCATTAGCTCTCACTCAACCCCCAGTGGGATGAGCAGGGACTGCTCCAGGCTTGACACAACTGCTGCAAGCTGTGCACGGTCTCTGTGTGCAGCATCCCGCTTCCTGCCCCCCCGCATGCACAACGAGCTGAAAGCTGCACCCTTTCTGTGGGCACACTCCATGGTGGGGCACAGCCTCATGGGGACACCAAGACAAGAGGGGGATGCTGCAAAACTCCGCTCTGTCTTGGCTCTTCCCCAGATTGCCCCAACTATGCGCTAAGGGCCGCTTCAGAGGACGCTTCTTTGCACTTTGTCCTTCTTTGCAGAAGGACAGTACCTGGGCAAGCCTCCGAAGCAGCAGCTCTGATGATGGGCGATTCCAGTCCAGAAAGATCTCGGGGGCCAGCGTGACGGTCATTTCCAGCACCCTGAGCAAGCTCACCGACAGGTCGAAGCACGTGGCACACACCTTCAGCTGGCGGCTGTCCACAAAGTTTCTTTCCAAGCGCTCCGCTGCCTGCTGGATCTACCAAGCAAGAGAGAGAGCTCACCAAGGTGCCTCTTCCCAAAAGAAGGGCCACGACCCCCCCCTCCAGCTTGGCTCCCGTGTGTGCCAGGGAACTGCTGCACTCCCAGCCCTGAGAGTAGGGTCCTGAACCTTGCTTGGTGCAGGACATGGGCACGCCTCAGGCGCTGACCATGCAGCCCCAGGAAGGCACACTCACCTCCTGAATCATGCCGATGAACTCAGAGAAGGCCCAGTTCAGCTGGTTGAGGACGCTGTTGAGGAAGCTGGGGGCCAAGTCACGGTCGCTGCGGAGCAGGTCTGCCATGTGCCTCTGCAGCAAGGTGGAGGGGCACGGCTCTGAAAGCAGACACAGCTTCAGTGGCCTGCACCCAGAGCGGCCACGGGTCTGGGGCAAGAGCAGGTAGGAGCTTGCTCCTGGGCTCGTTAAATATTGGCTTGTGTCTTACTGTAAGACAGTAAACGGAGATGGCAGGGTGCTGGGAGGCCGGGCACGAGGACTGTGCTGAGCAGCGATCTCGCCTGCTGGGCCTCTGAGCGCTTTTTTGCAATGCCAGCCTGAATTAAGCAGGGACCAGCCCCGCGTGCCTGCTGCTGCCCACGTGCACAGCGCGATGCCCCACAGCCCTGCAGCCTCGTGCTTGGCTCTGGAGGGGCGCCTCAACTTTAATCGCTCCCGATAGCAGCGTGGCAGCAGCTGTCCAGAGCCAACACCTGCCAAACCCCACTCCTAGAGGCTTCTGCCTGGTGCTGGGCTGTGCCCTCGGCAGGGCTGCCCACGCTCCCCGGCCAGGTTCAGGAGCACTGGCAGCACAGCATCCAGGGGAACAAGCTGCGCTGTGAGTGCAAAAGGTCCTTGGGGTGGCATCCTGCTCGAAAGGCCAGCACAGGGGCAAAGGAAACACGGGGCAACCTCCAGCACATCGCTGGGGGTTGAGCAGCAAGGTGTAACTACAGGCAGACTGCTAGCTGGGAACAGCAAAGCCAGGGAGAAATGGCAGGAGACAAGTAGAGATCATCACCTCCACCAGGAACAGCATAAACTGCTCTGTACACCCCCACTCCAAAGGACGAGATTCTGGTGTGATGGGGACACGTGCCGATGTCTGAGTGCTTACGCTCCAGGCAGGCCAGCACCCTGGCTTTGATCCTGGCTCAAAGCACATCTTTGGGAAGGATTTCATCAGACAAACATCTTTAATGTCCTATGCCCACGCTATGGTACTTTCCCAGCCCTTGGCAACGTGTGGCTCAGGGGCTGCCCTTTATGTACTTAGTGATCCCAAGCGGCTTTCCTGCTCAGGGTCCCCCTAAAGCTATGCAAGCCTTTGGCACCGAACGTGTCCCAGAGCAACATTTTACACTATAATTGTGTGTGGCAGGAAGAATTCTAATTTGAGCTTGGCTCCTGCTCTCTTTATTTGATAATATTTCTTCTTTGCTGCCCCCTCCTTCTGCTGGGAGAGGCAGAGATGCTGCTCTCCATTTGCTTCCTCCAGCTAGCCCTGATTTCACAGACCTTCACGGCAGCCCAAATCACTCCTTCCAAACAGGAACACCTCCAGTCTAGGCAGTTTCTCCTATAGAAACTGTCACGTCTTTGTCCCCTTTGCCATCCCTCCCTGACCCTTGCCAGCTGTCCCAGATTTTCTTTGGAGAGGTGGAATCAGAAGCACTGGCAGCATCCAAACCACAAATGCAGGGCAGATTTGCAGGAAGGCATTGTGTGGGTTTGCTTCCTTCTATTCTCCTTTCCTTGTAATTGCTGTTGTGTAATTTGTTCCTTTGACTATGCATCAAGATGCGGTTTTTTTGTTTGTTTGTTTGTTCGTTTTCCGCTCCAAAAGATCAAACTAGGACTGCAGTTTGAGGATAACCCTTCTGTAAGAATTTATAGTTCAAGATCCTCAGGAACCTGCTGGTTGCAAGGTGCAAGCAGAGAAGCCCAGGAGTCAGTACTGGAGCCCACTGGGTTTTCTTCCCCGTCAGCGACAGAGGCTGGCACACAGCACGTCCTTAGCAAATCCGCAACTGACACTAAACAAGGGGATTTGTCTGATGTGCGAGGCATCCTGAGAACCTTGAGGGTTGGGACAAAAAAAACCTTGTCACATTCAATAAGAAGCATAAAATCCTGGATCTGCGGATACCAGCCCTGGCTGGAAACCAGGGGGCTGGGCACCATTCTGCAGGGGGGCTGGGGAAGATACCAGCTCAGACAGGGGACAGCTGAAGGCTTTTGCTACAACTGAGAGGTGGGTGACAGTGGGAGGATGTGCTCAGAAGATCAAGGGAAGGTGCTGCCCCTCCGAGCGGCCCTGGGGAGGTCACACGTGGCACAGAGTGGCTCCTTCCTCAGGATGGCGCAGGGACAGGCCCCAGGGAGGTCTCCAGCCTCGGGGGCTGGACAAAGCCCCAGCCAGCTGGATCTAGTGCCAGCCACAGCCCTCATCTGAGCAGAGGCTGGGCCACATGCCACCAGGACCTTTCCCACAGACACCTGTGACCTTCAACTTTGTCTCTACAGGCCCAGCTTGCAGCCCACTTTTAAACCCCATTTTTCCTTTGCATTCACTGTTCCGCCTCTGGTTATGCTGAATTTCACCTCCATTTTCTCTCCCAGTCCCTCACAAGAGGAAGGTTATTTTGCCGGGCTGGCGTTTTTGGTCTTTGCTTTTTTCCTAGCCTCCCCTAAACATGTAAAAAGTGATTTTTAATAACTGCTGACATATTAGCCCCCCTCCAGCCTTCAAGTACTGAAGCAGTTTTAGGCAACGACCATCAGCCCTCGTGGATGAGCTCTGGGGGTTGTTCCATTGGCCTGCCACCAAAGCCTCTTTTACTGACATTTCAAGTCAAGACAGATCTCCAAATGAAGCGCCCAGCCAAAGCCTACCTCATTTGAAGGCAGCTTTGGTTTTCTGAAGGATGCTTTTCTGCTTGTAATAACTTGCTTTATCCTGACTTTTAGCCAATGACTGTTTCCTCATGGTCTTTTTCCAATAAGTGGTGTGAATTTGCTCCAAGCATCCAATTCCAGGTTCTTAAATGCTTTCCTCGCTGCTAGCAAAGACTGTGCCAGTCTGTAAAAGCATTAAAAAGCGGTGCCTCTTGTCAAACCTCTCCACAGTTACGTAGGGTTTTTTTTTAAGGTTTTAAGCTACCACTAGGAGAAGGGGCACTAAATTGGCCTTTGCTGCTCCTAGGAGGATTGTGAGTCTTAAATACACTGTGAGCGCTGCTGCTCTTTGAAAGCAAGGTAAGAGACCTGCCCTTGGCCGTAGCAAGAGCAGCTTCTTCCCCTGCATGCGTTGCCAGATTGGGGTCTCCATAGGGCAATCATTAATGGTATCTAGAAATCTAACTCCGTGTTAGACCCTGGTGCTGTGCTCATCCCCGTTTACAAGAAGTTCACCTTTACTGAGGCATTTCCTCCCTCACATCCCAGTCAGCATCACTATCCTGGGTATTAACACTGACTTTGTGTTTGCCAATTTTTTGAGAGGAATGTCAGCGTATAAGGAGTCTACGGATCCTTGTTGATGCGGTTACTTTCTTGATCTTGGCAAGAGTACATCATTAGTATTTCTAAAACTTGTAACTCCTTAATAGAAAAGCCACCCAGTCTTGGCTTAGCCATCATTATGGCAGATAAAGATCAGTCATTGGAACAGAAATCAGTGGTTTTCCAAGGCCAGAAATTATGACCTCAATACATTTAATGTGGGCAACAGAGCATGGCTCCGAGCGGTTACGGATACATCCGATGTTTCCACAACAGAAACTTCCCCACAGAAATATGAGTGAAGCAGTTGGAGGAGAAAAAGCAAAGATCTAGGTGGGGGAAAAACAGCGAATAAAAACACTGAGCTCTTTGAAAAGATTATTAGGCAGCCAGAAAGCCCCAGTGCTACAGCAGACGCTTCAGTTAGAAGGTTCACTGAGGCCAGGATGAAGCAAAGACGTAAGTTAAAATGCAAAAAACAAAGTGAACATAAACAAACATAGGCAGCAGTCAAAGAAAACAAGGAGAAAAGAGGTAATAGAAAGAAAAGATATAAATGAAACATCTGTGACAAACCTGGCTATACATCAGTTTCCTTAACTAGAGGAAAATATCATAACAGAATTATTTTTAAAACTAGTAATGGGAGAAAGTCAAACAGTAGCAGAGGCCCATTAACAGATAGAGTTAAAAAATTAATAAAGCAGACAAAGTGGAAGCGTTCAATAAGTGTAGATAGTTGTAAAGAAGCAGGGTCGTGTACTTTCATCACAGGAAGATAATTATGTACTTTATAGTTTGCTAATGACTCTGGAAGATTTATAACAGGGCCATTTGTGAGACTCCCTGGCCAGCAGACCAAGTGACGTATGTGTGGGGGCTCCAAATGCTGCAGCACTTACAGCAGAGCTGGGAACACAAAGGAGGAAAGCCCCAAATGGTCCAGATTCAGAAGCAAAGCAGTTCCACCCAGCACTAATCTGAGTTTTCAAAGGGATCCAGATGTAAATGCGAAACAGCTGCTGCTCGGTGGCTGCCACGCTCGTAGAATAACTGCGACAAAGGTAAGCCAGCAACCCCCATCACTCGTAAATTGGGTCCCTTCAAAGAAGCATTTACATAGGACCAAAAGGAACATTGGTAGGGTGAGGCAGGAGGAAAGCAAACTGCATTCAGGGAATGAGATGTCAAAAAGGTCAGACGCAAGGCATGGTGAAGCCCCGGTGCACGCCTGGGACTCCCGCTCGCCTCCAAAGCAAAGTGCTGGCAAACAGGCTAATGCAAGCGCTGGCTCCGTGACCAGCACGTAAGGGAGTTGTTCTACCCAGCATGACACTGGCAATGCTGGGGCTGTTAGGAAAAAAAAAAAAAAAAAAGTGAAGAGTGAACACAGGGGCTTGCAGGAGAATAAAAAAGCCTTCCTGAACGAGACACAGAGACTGTTCTTTTTTTCCCCCCCCACCATTTAGAAGGGCAAAGAAGTGAGCTTCCTTTGGTACATAAACACTTTTGAGGGAGCAAATGTTGTAATATAAACCCAGCAGAGAAAGGCAGAAGGAGCAGCAGGAGATGTACGCTCCCATCAGGAAAATATCATGGATTTATTTCTGAGGCTGAGGAACTACCACTGGAAGGCTTTGGCCAGTTAAACTAACACAGGACGATTCTTTTGGTGTTGTCAGATAGAAACAGGGTTTCATCCTGGAAGACCTCTAGCTTAGACAATCTGCTGAAGTCAGGGGACGTGGGCGAATCCCCTGGGGCACCCCGTGCAGCAGTGCAGCTCAGCGATCTCATGGTCCCGCTCGCCCACCCGCCACCACCTGATAGATGTGTGGGCAGAAGGCCTGGGGCAGGGGGCTGCAAACCGAAGGCACCCTGCAGCTCAGTGACGGCAGTAACGGCTGGGCCTGGCACGGCTGTGTGTGCCTTAGCACCACCCGGCCTTGCTGCCGAGCCACAGGTGGTGCTTCCCAAAGGCAGCAGCTGCCTGAAAGCAAAGCAAGTGGCGGCCCCCAGGACTGCCCCTGGCAGGAGCCGAACCCGAGACTGAGCCCTGGCTGCTTGGGAGCTGTGCACTGCTGCCCAAGAACAACCCAGGGAGCGAGCAGGATGACACACGCAGCCTTGGTGAGCCTGTTCCCCTCTCTGGGCTAACACAGGCAACCATCTCGTTGCAGGGGTGTTCGCCGTCGGTGGGAATGGGTGACATGGAGGGCAGAGCAGCCGGTGCTCTGCATTTCTCAAAGATACCGAGAGACAGCCAGCACGCCTCTGTCACCTGCCCAGAGTCCTTCAAGGAAGCATCCCCAGCGCAGGATGAGGCTGGAGCACTAGAGGAGAGGCATTTGCAAAAGCTCCCTTCAGACTGGCCTGCAGAAGCAGACCCAGATGAAAAAGAATTTCTTTTGGCTCAGACGTTTGTCCTTTTTGTCCCTGCCAACGCTCAAATTGCAACAAGGTGAAGACTGATGGGTGTGAAGGCATCTCCTCCTCCTTTCCCGGGCGGCACCTCAAGGACACCTCTGAGTCCCATGTCCCTCTTCAATTAAATCAGCATTCATTATTGATTCAGTTGCACCTTAAAATAGCAGCCCCAGGATCGAGTCCCCAGTAGCCTGCCCAGCCCACTCCAGGCTCAGACTGCGTGGAGCCATCTGGAGATGGATTTAGAGAGGTCTCGAAAACTGAGGAACTTTGATCCTGTCCAAAAACTTCCCTGGATGGGGAGGGTCTCGATGACCACTACGTAGCACTGACGGCAGCTACCTGGGGGCTTGCTTGTGCAGTTAGAGGGTGCAGGTCAGTCACGAGGTCCCTGCCACATGTACCAGGGCTTCCCCATTGTCCTTCGAGGATGGGAGGAACCCAAGGCTGGCACAGCCTGCAGCAAGGCAGAGCTGTGTGATGCAGCCTCAGAATCTGCTATGTGGATGCCAGCCTCCCTGCCATCTCCCGGGGCTGTAACTGAGAAAAGAGATCCTCGTGTGAACCCCTGTGCCCCCCAAAAGAAGATTCTCTCTACATGAAACAAGGGAAGGAGGGAGCTCTCTAAAAGCTACTTCACCAGACACAAGAGGATCACACACCAAACTTACTCTGGAAACTAGCAACAGAGAGATCTCCTGGGCACCCAGAGGCAGGAGAGAGAAAGAGAACAAGAGTGCCATTAGAACAGGGACAGGCAGCTCTCCCCACCAGAAGGGGCTTCCAGCACATCTCCACATGCCCACATCAGGCTGCAGCATCCTCTGATCCCCAACCCTAAGCAGCTCTCCAGGAGCAAGATCTGGCATGAAGCCTTTTCCACAGCAGAGAGGAACCAGGAGTGTATCCAGACTGGCCAAGACCCTGCAAGGGTGAAGCTGAGGACGTGTACTTCAGCTCAGGAAAGGTACCTTCTCCTTCCCATGTCTTTCTCAGATGCAGCGGAGCTGAGGAACCCCTCAGTTTGACAGCAGTGCTGATAACTGAACCGCCATCACAGACAGGACAGGCTCTGCCAGGCTCCAAGAGAGATGCCTGGTTAAAACACTCCCTGCTTGCAAACTTCTCCAGTGCCCTTCCTCCTTGGGCACCCGCTCCCTCTCACGGGGTACCTACTGCTTGCCATAGTCATCAACTTACCCATAGCAGCTGCTTGCTGCAGACATCAAAGCTACTTCTCCTACGCTTACATTCTGGGGTAACGCTCTGGTAAGGATGCACCCCTGGGCCTCTCACCTTGCCCTTGAAGGGGAGAACCCCCCTTGGGATGAATTCAACCCAGCACCCAGTCTCCAAAAGAGTCATCAGCAAGTGCAGAAAGACTGGGAACACCCAGAAAATGCTGGCTGCAAAGCTCAGGCCTGGATAATTGGTTAGGATCCCCCTAATTCTGCAGCCATCTCTCCCACTGGCCTGGCCCATAGTAGAGATGCCTGCTAGAGAAGATGCCATTCCTCCCCCAACCACCCTTCATGATCCCAAACGCCAGTGCCCCGGCCCACTCACTCTGCAGGCTGGGGAGGCTGGCATCCTCAGGCTTGGTTTTCAGCAAGTGTGGGAGCCGTGTGTATCTGTACCCGAAGCCACAGCCCTGGTAAAAGAGATGAAGAAAGATCTCAGAGGATGACAAACAGTTGGGTTTCGCTGCTATTGGAAAGCAAAACGCTCAGTGTCCCCCCAGCCCCAGGTGGTGAGAGAGGCAGGGATGCTCACCCGCCACAGCCTGACGAGAATCCAGTTGGTCTGCGCCCAGGGCCGCTGCTCGTAGGGAGCCAGGAGGTTCTTCATCATGGAGATCCGCCTACCAGACAGAAGACATAGGTCAGCTGCAAAGGGTCTGGGGACAGGGAATTAAATAGGACATGCAGTAGGACCCACAGAACTGGGACAGAGCAATACCCACTGGTGTAAGAGAGAAGAAAGGCTCCCCAAAGCGACTCCCGCACCCTGCTGCAGCTCCTCTACCCCCGGCCATGCTTGGCAGCCCACCTGCTCACCCCAAGCCTTGCCACCAGCCCAGCCCTTCCGCAGGAAGCAGGCAGGGCAGCACTTACTGCTCTTCCGGGATCCTCTCTACAGCACGCAGCGAGTGGGGGTAGCAGACATAGCTGGCCAGCGCCTGCATCAGGGAGTCCCGGATGTCTGTGGAGGAACGAGAGCGGGTTAGGACAGGCATCCAAGGACACACAGTGTGCCACAGAGCACTTGAACACCAGAGGCTGGGAGAAACTAGCCCTCTTTTACAACAGACCCTCCCTGGACATGTTCTGGAGAAGAACCAACTTTGCAGACACCACATTAGTGGGATCAGTTGATGTGGTCAAGGGAAGGGTTGCCAGAGGGACCTAGATAGGCTGGAGAAAAGGGCCAGCAGAAACTTCATGAAATTAAAAAAAAAAAAAAAAAAGGACAAATGGTGAAACCTGGGCCTTTGCAATGCTACAAGCTGGGATTTAGTGGGTGGGGAACAGCACTGCTGAGAGCAACCCGGGGCTCGAGGCAAGCAGTAACCTGAGCTTGGGCCAGCAATATGCCCTGGCAGCAAAGGAGGCCAACAGTATCCTGTGCTGCATCAATAGGAATGTAGCCAATAGACCAAGGGAAGTGATTATCTCCCTTTAGTTAGCTCTCATTAGATCAGACAGACACTGCATCCTATTTTGAGACCCCCAATACAGGACAGACATAGACTAGAGTGAGTTCAGCAGAGGTCTGCTAAGATGGTCAGGGGCTGGAGCACTTGCCCTGCAAGGAATAGCTACGGGAGCTGGGCTTGTTCGGCACAGAGATGATAAAGCTTTGGGGTTTACAGCAGCCTTCCAGTACCTGCAAGGAGGTTATCAGGAAGATGAGAGGTTATCACTAAGATGTGGTCCGTGACTGTGGTTACAAACTACTAGCGGTATACGGGGTGAGGGTAAGAAAGAATGGGCACAAACTAAAACAAGAGGCTCACACTGGATATGAGGAAAAATGAGGACAGTCCAGCACTGAAATGGGTTGTGCAGAGAGGCTCTGTGTTGTGCAGCCTTCATCCTTTGAGGTTTTCAAGGCCAGAGCGGATAAAGCCCTGAGCAGCCTAGTCTAGCATCATAACTGACCCTGCAGCTAGAGACTTCCCGAGATCGCCTCCAACCTGAATGAATGATACTGTGATTTCTGCCTGACCTACACTTTCAGTCCGAGAAGCATCTGCACCCTCTGTGCAGAGGGAAGCTCAGTCATGAAGTGGGAGTGTCTGAAGGATAAGAGTCAAGTGCCCTGAGTCTGTCTCTTGAGTCCATTGTCTCTTCTGTCTTTAGCCGTAGCAGCTGAGGGTATTCCTAGACTCTTGCCTTCCTGTTAAAGGTTGCAGAGTACTTCTAGATCTACTCCTGTGCAGCCAGCCAGGTAACTTTAAATCATTTTAATCTAGAGCACAAGCTCACCTAGCCAACCTCCACAGAATCAAAAGAGCAGCCAAGCATCCTGGTGCTCTGCTGTGGATGTGACAGTCACCAGCAGATGAGTGGTATGACAAGCAGCACTGTGGTCTGCGACAGAAAAGTATGCCTACAGCCTTAGCCTGGCCTCTCAGAAAGACAGTGTGATCTAAAGGATGAAGGGAAAGCAGCTTCTGAAAGAGGAGCAGGGTCACTTCTAAGTCTAGATGACACAGCTGAGAGGAGGACTCGTGTGTCCTCCTGGGGAAGCAGGATAAACACGCCTTCAGAAATGGCTACTGAATTAGGAAGAGTTTAGAGTAGTACGAGCCTAGGCCTGTGTCCCAAACTGGTTTCCATGCAGCTGAAACTAGACACGTTGGATCATTCGGTCTCCAGGATCCCCACAGATATCTTACAGGGTCATACACTCAGGGACCTTCACAGAGGACATGCTGAGCTGACAAAGGAAAAACACTGAAGTCTCTTTCTCCAGAAGCAGTGGTTTCCCTACAGATTTAACCAAGATGAGCATCAAGCTGAACAGGGAATCTTGGTTTGGCAGTAGACACAGTCCACTCAGCAGGATGCTGGGTTTCTCCAGAAGCCCAAGTCATGCCCCAAACACAGAGAACTAAAGGCAGAAGCACACATGCAGAGATCAGCATTTTAGTTCAAATTTGTGTTCCTCACGTTAACAAAAGCTCATAGCGCACTGGGGATGTCCGTTTACAGCCCATCTGTATCTGCATCTGCTTGCCTACTCCTATTCCAGCTCAGGAAAAACAGAGACTCACCATCCTTGTGCCCTGGCAGCTAAGAAGAAATCCCAGACTCAGTGTGCAAGTAGTTGGGACATGAGTCCTGCTCTCAAAGGGGTATCCCAGGTCATGTATCTAACCCTGAAATAAGCAGGACGTGCTGGGTAAGGGCAGAGTCCAGACCCTCTCTGTATGTGGAGGTATAGAGCACTCCATGAGCTCAGCAGATAGATCCCAACGCAAGTCTGCTGAGCCACCAGCAGTGGGACCAGTCAGGGCTGCACTGTATCACCCCAAAGAAGAAGAGAGCAGCTTTACCTGTGCCCACAATCCTTGAGTCAGCAAAGTGCTTGGCCAGGATGGCAGCGAGGCGCATCAGAGTCTCTTCATAGCCTGCGAAGAGGAGGGAGAAGGGGTCACGCAACAGCACAATGGGCAGCCCTGTGGGCCAGCTTTCCCGTGGGCACAGGACAGGCCCTGGGATTCATTCCTGCTGCAGCTATCTTTGCAGTTTTGTTGTATGTCTAGCTATCAAAACAAACAGATGGGATTACATGGGTCTACAACACAGCCTCCCACCTCAGTGTGCAGAGTCTAAAGCAGTTACTCCGAGAAAGATAAAACCATGCAACTCGGATGGCAAGAGAGAGAGGCTTAACGCAGAAGGGGCTAAGCAACACAACTAGCGCCCTGTATCTATGCAGAGAAGCCACGTCCGGCCTGCAGGCCCTGAAGAAATCTGCTACTGCTTAATTATGCTGCTCCCTGAACAGCAGGTACAGCTCTCACTTAATGGATGTGAACACTTTAACTATGTCTTGTTGGCTGGAACGGCAGGTCTTCTTGCCTTCGCAGGCTCTGGAAAGCACAGAACAATTTTGCTAAGAACCACTGGGGTCACATAGCCAGGAAAAGCATAGAACATGCACAGAAGGGATCCACCTAAACAAAGATGGTTGGCACAAATTGGGTGGTCATCTCTATATCCCAGTCCCATGGAGATTTGAAAACAGTCCCAATTTCTGCACTCGTGGCACGTCTCCCCCCACCCAGCAACCAGCAGGCAGCAGCATGTGTTGTCAGGGCAATGACATCCTCCAGCATCCCAACCCATTCTTGACGGCTCCTTGGAAATGAAATCCATAGCTGCCAGTGATTTTCACTACAGCCAACACCATGACAGCTTTGGGCAAAGCATGGGCTCCCTGCCTTAAGCTCAGTACAGGCCGTAGCTCAGCAGTAGATACCTACTCAAGGAACAGCACTCGGGACTTGTTCCACATCGTATAGACAATACAAAGTGAAGGACATCACAACCAGCAAAGCACACAGATGGGATGCCCTTGTATTTCATCACAAGGATGTGGCTTTATTTAGATTTTATCGGGCCAAAATTAGCAAGGACTCTCTACCCCCTTACCTGGGAGCTCCTCCATGCTATTGACAGGGCTGAAGTAGTTCTTGAGTGCACTGTAGCTGTTCATAGCCACGCTGAGGTAGAACTCTGGCATGAAAGCAAAAAGCGAGCCTGTCCTGTCGCCATGCTCGATGGTGCGGATGCACACTCGCAGCAGCCAATAGATATCCTGCATCTTCTCCTGACCGGGAGAACACAGCAATCCCCAGTCAGTTCTGAGCAGCTTCTCTTTGGAAAAACACAACAGTCAGCACAATGCTCAGGCCTTACAAACATCTCCGTGTCTGAGGTGCTCCTCAGATGGCTGCTCTAAGTTCATTAACCAGATCTGTGTTGTTGGATCTTCTCATAGAGCCACAGAAGTGTCAGAGGAAGGAACAACCAGGGATCCCTACACCAACCTCAAACTCAGAGCACTGTTAGCACTAGTATGAGATCAGATCAGCAGTGGCTTTGTCTCACTGAGCATTGCAGCCCTCCAGGAACTGCTCATTGGTGGGGCCTATCTGACCACACAGGCCTGATGGCAAAAAAAGGCACACTGATTTTAATTCCACGTACAGTGGCTGAAGGAAGGCAGGCACTAGCATTCCCAGCATAAATCTGCTGGAACAAAAGCTCATCTTTTGTAGGAACTAACAAATGGGAACTGGCAGAAAGCTCACACCAGCTCAGATCCCTGCAATAGGCAGCCACTGCCTTTTAGATTCTGCGCCAGCCATTCAACCAGCTTTACCATCCTGAGGAATACTGGCTTCTTGCTTCTCTAGCAAAGCTCTGGGGGTCCTAGATCAAACCCAGGAAATTTAAGGGCATCTACGTAACTTTAAGCTATAAAAATCAGTACTAACAAAGACATAGGAAGAGGAAATGCTACTTCGTATCCTGTACTGCCAAGAAATACCATAAGCAATAGCGATTTGCATATAAACAGAGAGAAGAGAGTTACACTTCTAATTAAAAAAAAATAATCAGAAGATAAGTGATTTCATTTGCTTAGGGGCTTTTCTAAAGTATGCCACTACCATCTTTGGGAGACTTACATGGGTTTCTTCTGTAAATTACACTGAACTAGTATAAATCAATTAAATTGAATAAAAGACATCTTTATCTCAACACTGACACACACCTCAGCTCAACTGTTGCTTTCAGGATAAAGAACAATCGTGCAGACAACATTAAGGTAAAGAAAGCTGCATTTGATTTTATAAAGACTTGATAACCTAAAAACATCATCTTAGGTATTGCCAAGATAGAAGAATGCCTACGCCAAGAGGAGAGAGATACAATCACCCACAGTGTGACAGATAAATAGTGTCATAATAAATGAAGATGGTACTGTCTACTTTAAGAATGTTTTGGTCTCCCTTTTAGCTAACCTTGCGCCCCTCAGCTCAGAATAAACTAGTAACTAATTCCCCAAAGGAGCAGCCTCTCCCATGCTCGACACCTCAGCACAGAGCAGGACTTCACCTCTAGACGGAGAGCAGAATCAGTCTCTTTCTGTTCAAGAGCACCACTCACACGGATATGTCCCTCCGCAGCAGGCAGGTCCTGTGGAGGCTGGAGCCCTCTGGGGGCACGTCTCCACTGGGAAACGCCTGTGCCAGCTGTGAGGGGCAGCCCTCGAGGTACAGGCAGTACGGACAGGCTCCTCCATGCAGCCACACTCCTCTCCGGAGCAAGCTCACTCGGCTCCTGGCGCACATTTCACAACCCAACTAGTGACCTGCCTTCCCTGCAGACCAAGCAGGTCAAGGCAGAAGCACGAGCAGATGCTGCTGGTAAATCCAGAAGAGTGACAAACCCGCACTCCCGGTGGGAGGCAGGTACCCGCGTTTAACAGGACAATAGATCATCTAGAGACACGAACAATCATGGTGGTGACTGATATGCACACCAGTAACGCCCCCCAGCGTCTCAAGAGGAGTCCAGGAAGGAAGGTGTATTTTCTGGCAATCGTGGTCTATGCTAATGCAGCTGGAGAGCTCCTGCAGTGCCGCACTGTGTTGTGCGATCCTGCTCTGGGAGTGAAGGAGAGGACAAGTAAAGAGCTTGAGTCAGATCAGCCACTGCAGCTCTGCCAGCCATGTTCATAGGAGCCACTGTTCTTCCACTCCGTTTACATCCTGGGACACATGCTGCTACTACATATTGAGAGAAATGTGTCCTCTTCCCCAGCACAAAAAAACAACCAAAAAACGTACAAACACAGATGGGGCAAGGCAATGTGCAAGGGAAGACAGGAAGAGGAGATCTGCAGAGTGTAAGAGCACAAACTGCTCATGAGAAAACAGACCAGAGACTACACCAGAAGATGGTGAATGCAAGGAAGAAAGAACAACCTGTGCAAACAGTCACTGGGTTACTAAATGTACAAAGCACTCTCTCCCCATAGGAACCAAGTGAAGAAGGGGAGAACACCTGAGCAGAAAAACCTAACACTTGGATCCTGCAGATTGCAGGAAGAGCCTTAGTGAGAACTCCCTGTGATGCACAGCACAGCTCAGGGAAATGCTTCACAGCGGCCTCTGTCCTCTAGGCACTCCCCAGGAGCTGGACGGGGCATTTGACCTGAACCCTTCCGTCTGCAACAGAGACCTGACTTCCTGAGGGAAAGCCTACAGCACCACCCAAAGCTCAGAACAGATCGGGATGTGTCCTAACAAACACTTAAGGACCAAAGCTGGGACAGGAGGGGGTCCAGGCCTCGGAAGGAGGCTCTTCATGCACATGAAGGCAGAAACAAGCCCCACAGATCAGCATTGCTCCAGCACTCACAAAAACATCACGTGTGACACCACAGATACAGAGACACGCTCTCTCGGTATCTTCTGAGCTGCTCACGTTACACTCCTGCCCACCTTTGAATAGATGGTGACATTTATCCAAGCAAGGCGACGACTTAGGTGATTGAGTTTCTCAGAGAAGACCTTTTGGCTCTTCAGCAGCTCCTCATGGATGTCTCTCCTCTGAAAAAAGAGTACAGAAATGCAAGGGCAGATATCACTTCCACTTATCCTTTTTCAGAGCTGGACAAACAACACAAAAGCAAGTAACACCTTGGGGCTAGCTAGGGAGTATTAACAGGAAAGGAAGGGGTCAGCAGCCTTTCTGCAGAGGGAGTGGGAATCAGTGCTATAAAAAGCACTTACTGGCCTCAGTTGCAGCCCACAAGGCCTGATGCAGACACTGCTCCGGTGTGGAGAGTTGCTTTAGGGTCAACTGCTGTCAGAGATACTTTTTTAACGCATCATCAGATACATTCAGTCTCTGACAGCTGGAGCAGGACATAAGTGTCCCAAGTCCAGCACAGCAGGGCATTTCCTACTTTTTTTTTTTTTTCCTGAACCTTTCATTGTGCTTGTGAATGACAGATGTAAGGAATAGCCCCAGCAGCCCAAGCAAAAGTGGTGTGGCTGGAGGTTGGAGAGTCTCCTCTGAACAGGAAACCTTTCCAAACCACAAATCACAATCCTGGGGTACCCCCACATTCTCACCCCAGGAGACTGGCTCCAAGCTGCCTGCAGCACACAGAGGTTTGCAAGTTGCCGCAGACTGTCTGGGAGAAGCCGAAGCAATTACTTCAGTGCCTCTGTTCCTTGAGGCAGTGGTACAATGGGTTGGCACAGCATGAAATGTGGTTGCCAGCTCCAGGCGTGGGTTACTACCCCAACAAGACATTGCTCCAAGGCTGCAAATCAGGCACCGTGCTTCATGCTTTTTGCCAGGTACTGAGGAGCTACCAGAGAATGAAGCTAGGAGTCCAGAGACACTTACCCTCTTTGGGCAGCAGCTGATTTTTTCCTCTGTGTCTTTCAGTGCCATGGCATACTCATTCACATCATCTGACACACCAACCATCTGAAAAACAAGCAGATTCCAACAATAAATGAGGGTGTTTTTTCCCCTAGATACACAAGCATGCAATCAGATCCCTCGTGGCGGTCGGGAGGACACACAGTCACTAAGCAAGCAGAAAACAGAGAGTCAGTGTAGAAACAATGGAGGTTGGGAGAATGGATGCCTGCAATGCACGTGTCACTTACCTTCCCGAGCTGCTGGTGGACGCTGAGGTTGTACATCATCACTATTCCATCCAGGATTTCCAGGAGGGAGTTCTCTGTGATGGGCTGGTCTGGCTCCTCTGGGGGTCTCCCCAGTAAGAGACCCTCATTTCCATGGCTGCCTTCAACTGCAATCCGCCCCCAGGACAGGAGAGAAGTTCTCAGCAAGGCATTTTGGCACCTCAGCTTCTGCCTGCACCTCTCCCAAGTCAGTGGCCAAAGCTCTGCTGTTCATCTAAAACACATTCTTCCTTCCCATCCCGTGTGATTCACTAGTTGCACAAACACACCGTCCCCATCTCACTGCCTGCATCGGGCTGAGCTGGCAGACCTGCTCACAGACCCAGGCTGTGCTTCAGGGACCTGCCTGGTCCCACCCCAAAAACAACCGTGCTGCCTCCGCACTACATCCCTGCAACGTCTCGCTGCGCTTGCAGGAGCCAAGGCAGCATCTCTTTGCACAGAGTGACACCATCAACGGTGTCACGTGCAAGACAGCCAAGTAGCTGACTGCGGACTTGTGGGTCTCAGCATGCGCTGGAAACGGGAAGGAGCAATGCTGGAAGTAATTAGATTGCTTTATTCTTGAGAGTACTGGGAGCTGAAGATGCCCTTCTCCCAGGGACCAGCTGGGCCACGCTACCATGCAGCAATACTCACTGTCCTCCTCTGTACGCTGCTCCACACTCAGCGTGCGCACTTTGACCTTCTCAAGGGTGCCCAGCGGCCGCCGCGGGTTCATCAGGCTGACAGCCGCGGTGCTGAGGAAACGGTTGGCGCGGCCCAGGGTGGGCGAGCTGAGCCAGCCAGGTCTGGCAAGAGCTCCACCGATGGCCAAGGCGGCAGAGGGACGCTGAGACTGAGAAGAAATTAAGGGAGGAACAGTTCCGGCTGTTAGGCTGCTGACTACCCCCTTGTCCCTGCAAGGATTTCGGTACAGATGGACAGGGGCTACTGGAAAGGGAGGAGGTACTTCTCCCGCCGTGTCTGGGCCAGCAGTGGCCAGTTAGCAAACGTGTGTTCCTTCCTAAGGGCGCGTGCCAGGCACAATCAGCAGATCTGCACAGCAAGAAGCTGTGTCTACAGTTGCCTTGCACCCCTTCAAATGCAAGCGTCAAGAGCTGCCATTGAAGAGAGGGGGCACATTTGGGTCTGTGAGGAGTTAGAATGTGGAGAAGAGAAAATTTTGCTGCTCAGACTTGGTGCATCCAGGACCTTGCTGATCTACGACAGCTCCCGTGCATGCTTAGCTGTTAACCTGATTGCTCACGGGCTGCTTACAGTCCCAGCCCAGACACTGCTCCTCTCTAAAGCAAAGCTCTAATAGCTAGAGGCTAAGCTTGCTGCCCCAGCTCCAGGGGCCCCACTGATGAATCGCAGTACATGGCTCACCTGTGCTGCTGATGTTGCCGATTCCTCATCTTCATCAAGATCATCCATAGTCACTGACTGCAGTTCTGCAGGGTCAATCAAGACATTGGCTTTTGCAGCCAGGTCATCTGCACAAAGCACACCAGAGCAGCTGTGAATGCGCGAGTTACCTGTCACAGCCCTAGGCTCATCTTCTTTCCTGCTTCTCAGCAGCAGAGAAGCAGCCAGTGAAGCTGGACGCTGCATCAGAACAGGCTCTCCGTTCCCTTCATGTGGAATAGATCTGCCCTTGCTAACAGAACGAAGACCAAGCAGCTCACCTAGAATGCGTTTCTGTTCCTGTTCCTACCAGCAGCAAACAGAATAACTGAGGAACCAGGAGACAACTGCTGAGGACAAACTGGAGTAGCATAGGGAGGGAAACTCAGGGCCTGAGACCATTTGATAAGCCTCCAACTCTTCAACACTGCCCCATTTTATGTCCCCAGTTCACTAGGACTGCAGGTCCCCTATAGCCCAGAGGAAGGCTGCCCTGATGGAGAGGGACTCTTTATCACGGAGTGTATTGACAGGACAAGGAGTAATGGCTTTAAACTAAAAGGGTAGGTTTAGATTAGATATAGGGAAGAAATTCTTCACTCTGAGGGTGGTGAGGCACTGGAACAGGCTGCCCAGAGAAGTTGTGGATGCTCCATCCCTTGCAGTGCGCAAGGCCAGGCTGGATGGGGCTTTGGACAGCCTGGTCTAGTGGGAGGTGTCCCTGCCCATGGCTGAAGGGTTGCAATTAGATGATCTTTAAGGTCCCTTTCAACCCAAACCATTCTCTGATTCTATGATAGCTACGCTGTACAAAGCCTGAACACCGTGTCTTCTAGTCCACAGCCATGGGTTTAAAGCTGTCCAGGAAGGACACGGGGCTGCTACGTGTTGGAGTCTTACAGCGAGGAAAATGCAGACATTTTCACACCCAGCAGAGCCATGCCAATGGTCAGCGCTTTGACAGCTCCCAGCCCTTGGCTTGGTGCAGCAAGAGCACTACCCCAGCAGGTGTTCCCAGACTATCCCCCTTTCCTCCACCAGCCAAAGGCTGAAGCAAGATCCCCGAAGGACTGCTCGACTTGGACGCCCAGTCCTACCGCTGCAGGCCTCACATGCCACTACAGCTGCAGCAAGGGGCGCTGGAGCTGCTGACGTGCCAGGGCAAACTGTAGAGCTAACCGTGTTCTACAGGCAGCCTCCTTGGCTTTGCTCCTGGGCTTGCTGGGCAGGCTGGGGGTGCTCTGACACAGAGAGTGATACTGTGCTCAGCTGCTCTCCCTTATGCCCACCACACACCGTAAGTCTGGGGAAAGGAATAAAATCTCAGCAAGAGAAAATCAGAATATTAGATTAGAAAAAAGTTTCCAACTGAACATTCAGGCTAAGGCACGCACTTAGGAAAAGATGACAAATTAGTGCCCCAATCAGGGATGTAACGCTGTCAAGTTAAAGGACGCTCCACACCAGACAGATGCTGTCTTCTCTAGAGTAACTTGCATCTCATTAAAGCTCAGATCTTCTCTCCTTCCATCTAATCACAATTCATTATCCACAGCTCCCTCCCTGGGATGTCACTTGGGTGAACTTCAGCCAGGACCTGGGGTGCAGGTACTGGAAGCAAGAGCACTTACCTTTCAGAGTCTTCTTGAGATGAGACAGGAGACCTCCAAGTCGCTGAAGGTCAAAATAATCCACCTTCCCATTATAGAAAAGCTGGGGAGGGACATACGCCTCTAAAGCAGAGAAGGAGATTTGTTTGTCCCATCAGTCCCATGCACAGGACCCACACACACACCAGCACAAACAGGTAAGCCCTAAGACAGACCCCATGGCCCAGCCTGAAGCCACGCTGAGTGACAACTTGTGTTCTTATAAGAACACAAGCCATTGAGGCAGAGGCAACTTCCACCGTGAAGTAAGCACGAGATTTGCACAGAAACAAGAGCAAGTGATGGTCATTGACAACAAGGCTCCCAGCCACAGGCACTGGGGAAAATTGGATCCTTGGAAAACTCGGCAGCTTTCCACCTGGCTACTCCAGCTCAGACACTGAGTCCCACAGGGTACTGTAAGGCACTTATTGAAAGGATAAGCCAAAAGCAAGAAAAGGGACAGGCACAGCTGGGTTCAAGAGTGGAAAAGCAACTGGCATTGACTTGATTTCCCCATAATCCCACAGTCTCAGAACCAAGAAAATACACAAATATCTTGCCCTCTACTTGAACTATTGGACCACTGAGCTACCCTCCTACAGACCCATAATCAATACTGGATTCTGCTCCAGAGCATATAGGATCAACTAGCAAATATAGGTGATATTCTGCAATTCTCAAAGGAATTATCCAGAATTGGTCAAGGTATTATGTGGAATAGATCTGCATATAGGAGTTTCCAAGAATGACTAGGAAATACAGGCACAGGGTGATAGAAGGCACCAGTACCCATGAGAAACACAAAACTTTCAGCATCCTGGAGAGGCAAACCCTGGCCCAAACACAGAAGCATCCTCAAAGCTTCTCCACCAGACCTTACCATCACTGCTCAGTGCAGCAGGGGTCTTTGCCTTGTGGCCATCCCAGAAGAAACGCAGGGCAGCAATAAGCCGGTGCAGGAAGCACACCATGTACTCCGGCGGGCACAGCACAGTCAAGTTCTAGGACAACAATGAGAGTTCAGCCATTAGGGCTGGTGTGAAAGTGCATCTTAGTCCCAGTGGCCACATGGGACAGGCAGAAGAAACCTGTTCTCAGCCTTGCTCACGTGCACCAGTTTGCAAAGAGCACCTCTAGTTTCCAGCACTGGGATGGAGCCCAGCACTGATGGCAGGCAGCAGCTTCCACCTCTAAAGTCCTTGGCCCCAAAACAAGCTGGTCTGATAGAGGAGGATGTATACCACGTGCTCCACCACTAAAGGCGGGCTGCTCTTCAACACAGAGAGGCAGATGAAGAAAGGGTTGATTCCAAAGCTGCAGGCCGACAGCCTGACCCAGAGCTGGAAGGCCAGTCCTCATCCAGGCAGGGAAGAGGATGCTGAAGCCAGCAGACCAACTGTGGCAGAGCACACCACAGCTGCACTTGAGAGATTTTAGCAGGATATTCGACTCACACCCAAGGCTGCTCCCAAGGATCTCCTTCTGCCTGAATCACTACACAGGACTTGGTTAAGCTCCCTGGTTTCTAGCCTCAGATTTTCTCCCTCCTCCCCACACACTGCCGTATCTAGATCTCAATTGCTCATCTGCTGGAAGCAGCCCAGCCAAAAGGGTAAGAGCTCCCACCCTGGAGGTACCAGCTCTCAGAGTGAGGCTTGCAGTGAGGCTGGTCCTCCAACTTACCCCTCTGTTGCTAGCATTCTCCTGAAGAAACTTGCGGAATTTGTTTAGGAAGATGTATCTGGAGGCTTCCCCCTGGCAGGAGGAAAAGTAGATGGTGAACTCACATGGAAAGGCATTAATTGTCCACCTCTGCAATATGTTTGCCCCAAGTCATGCTTGCCCAGGGGTGCATTCAGGCTTTAGGCACTTAAAGCAGGGGGGCACCATATTTTTTTCCCTATTAATTAGGCAGACCCCCAGTGTAACCCTACATCAACACGCATCCAGAAACCCCACAAAAAGGTCTGGGCCTAGAGTGATGCCTGAGTACTGATGGGGCCTGAAGGTACTGAGAACAGAGCAGCTCCCAGTATCTGCCTGGGAGCTACACTCCGTAGCAGAAAGCAACTGACCCAGTCTCCACCAACGCTGGAGCACCCACGAGTATCTCACAGGCCGCTGCTACGCAGCGCTGAGTTTTCTGAGGCCTGTACTGGGATGCACTGATCACGGCCAACAGATACTCAGCTTTACCCAGATGAGCACTCTCCACCTGCTCCCTAGAGGCACGCACTCACATAGCTGATGTTTCATTTCTCTCTGGAATTAATATTAATTGTCAGAGTAGAATGAACTGCAGTCAGATTGTGACTGCTTAGTTCAAGAGAGACCCAAGGCTGGCCTAGATGCAGCTCATATAACCAGTTAACACTGGCATAGCATCTGATACCCCTTTAAACAGAGTCCAAAGTCTCAGTTTAAGCAATTCAGCCTGCCTTAATGGATCAGTTAGAGAATTACTTCTGAGGACCGAAGGTCTCAACGGATGCACTTCTGTACAGACATTGTGATGGGTTAGCCACCACACAACTCCCAGAACTGGTTCTGGTCCCAGAACTGGCACTCAAACTCTAACAGAAAGTGCAAAAATCTGTACCTTACAAGTCCTGGGATGTGGAGATACTGTAGCAAAAGATCCACAGAGTGCTTACCCCTCCTCTGTCTTTGTTGTTCAGCAGCAACTTCAGAATCTGAACCTGGAGACCTTCCACCACTAGAACAGGGACACAACAGTCTGCTGTCAGACAACAAAAACTGGAGAACTACCGCCCACCCATATTAACCCCAACTGCAGTACCCTGTCACCAGGAGAAAGGCCACCTCCCCAGCACAGGCCGCCCAGGAAGAACCAGCGTCAGCAGAATGTTAGTCCCATCACTGTGAGAATTTTCTCCTTCTCCACCTAGCAATAAATCCATCCCCATCTGATGGGGATGCCCCTAAAGGGGACAGCCACTAAAGGGGAGTTCTGGCTTGCTCACGTCCCCTGGTGGGATGCTGCAGCTCGTGGATTGGTCCCTCTGGCTGCACACAAGGTATGGGGTCTTGGCAGTTTCCATCTTTCCTCACAAACCTTCGATGCGTTTCTTGAGCCGCTGGCAGCCTCTTTCATATGCCCGCCGCCTCAGCCTTTCCTCAGCACTCTCCTCCTTCACCTCCTTACTCTCCTTGCCCTGGTTGGGGGACAGACCCTGATTAAGAAGAGAGCACTGCACGAGGAAAAGTGTCTTGTCAAAGGAGGAACAGAAGCTCACTGAGACAATGTACAAGTGTGTTACAGCACCTGGCACCATGCCTAAACAGGCCTTCCCTGGCCTTGTAATTAATAATGTCAGAAGATCTTATGAGGACACACAAGACAATCCGCAGTTCCTTAGACTCTATGAGGTTCCCTTCCAAATCTGTTGCCACAGAAAACTGTTCCCTTCCCTGTCCCAAGCAACGTACCCTAAACATCCCTGATAAGGGAATAATAAAGATGATAAGGCAATGTAGAGGCTACAACTCTCACACAGCTCTGAAGGGTCCACCAACGTTAACACAGTTGGAAACACGGGGCCAGCAAATGATGGGTACAGAGGGCCACCAAATTCCTTTCAGTCTCCTTAGAGAAAGATGTGCCTTACTCACCTCCTTGGTGAAGCGGTTTGGCCACCACGTGGTGGGAATGAGCTCTTGCAAACCAGCCTCCTCCACGCGAAGCGGGCTCTTGATGTAGAAGAACACAACCGAACGGAGCACATCAAAGCTGCAGCAACGTTAAAGCAAGCACAGCAGCTACATCAGAGAAGGGGCAGGGCGTGTTCCCTGAGCCGTAGTTAGAGACCCCTCTCCAACAACCACTCAAAGCTCCGCAAAATCCAGAGCCTCCTTCTCCTGGGAGAAGCCCCATGCAGTTATCACAGCGGTTGCCCAAATGCTACAACGACAGCTGGACTGCTCAGAAGTTTGTTTTGCTCTAGGGACACCAGAGAGGTTGGTCAAATAAAAATTAAGTCCTTTGTGTTAGTGATGTGGATGTGACCTTCCCTCGTGGCACTGTTTCCCCCTCCTCAAAGCAGAACTTTGCAGAAAATGGTGTCAGGCAGACAAAGAAGACCTGAGCAGTTAGAAATGAACTCCCAAAGATGGGGTGGCTTCTGCCTCCCAGGACCTGCAGATCCTTGCAGTCTCTTTGGCTGTGTTATCGAGGGCAGGGGGGATGAAGGCTAGAGGAGGCACAAAGGATACAGAACATTGCTGAGTAGATATTTTCTGGATTTCTCATGCTTCAAGACTGCAATGGTGAGACGGAGGTAGTGAATCTACGGAAACAGAAGAAGCGAAACTGACTCCATCTACAGAAGAGGACACAACTCTCGTAAGAGGTACAATGGGACAGAATTGTCATCTCTAAATCAAACAACTGCAGATTATCCAAAACATCAGGTACCCCTGGACAAGGGGACATAATAGAAGCTGGCTAGTCACAAATTCCTGGGGATCGAGAAGTACAACTTACTTGCAAACCCAGGTCTGGGATGATGGGAGAAAACCTGTAAGCCCGCAGCAGTGACATCAGTAGCTGCTTGAGGCACTCATGCACTTCATACTCCTGAGAAAATAACAAACACTTAGAACAGCAACAGCAAGGTGTCAGGAACAGCGATAGGTCTCAGAGTGTGGCTTTGGAAGGATGCAGCATTCACTTCTGCACTGAAAACGGAGGTGCTCGGAACCCACAGTGTCTGTTCACCTGACTCAGCTGGGGAGTCTGAGCAGTGGCTGGTGCCATCCCTTTGCTACAGGGAAAGAAGCAGCTGCACTAGTAAAGCCAACCCAGCAGACGTCTACAACAAGCCGAAGTCCCAGGTCCCATTTGGCTGGGGTAAGTCACCCATGCCCATGTCCCCCAAACCTACCCAACACACGGTGTTGGCAGAACCAACCCCGAAAGGAAAGACAAGTTACTCTTGTGTAAATGTGATGATGGAGAAGCTGTTCTTTTGAGCCCAACCGACAGCCAGCCCACAGGATAAGAGCTGTCTCTTCCACAAACTCAGCAGCCCCGCTGGGGCACTTGGCTTCATTTGGTGAGCCAGACAACCTCAGGGAAACGATGGTCTACTGCAAAAACAGGAATCTGATCACCAGTAAGGGAAAGGAGTTGATCACTACCAGTATTTTGGGGTGAAGTTTCCTATGCTCAGCACCTCCAGTGGCCTCCCTGGGGATGAACCAGTGCCCTAGCAACTCACCTCCATGAGAAGCCACATGAGATCCAGCAGCTGCTGAATAAGGGGATGGGCCTCCACTGCCCCTCCTCGCTCCAGGATGCTCAACAGGAAGGTCATGAGCACATCTTCCACCAGGTACACCTTGCACTGCAGACAGACAGGCAGGTCAACAGTCCTCCAGGGCAGAGTCATTTCCCAGCAAAGGCCAAGGCCCAATTCACCTCCCCTTGCAAGCACAAAACCAGGTACCTACAGAAACTTGCATTGAGCAGTCAAAACTCACCATGAGAGGGGAGAAATAATTGAAGATGTGGGCTAATGTGATCAACACTGTGGGTTCTCCCTGCAATTGCCACATGGATGTGTCCTTCTCCACCAGCTTCCCCTCCTGCAATGCCAAACCCAGAAAAACACACAGCTTGGAGCTAGCCCAGTCCACCCTGCACCAACGACTGAATGAACTGGGGGCCCGGAGTAGCCACTGTTTGCTACCCCACGCCTCATTGAGCTAGAAAGCTTGAATGTGGCAAATCAGGGTGGCAAGACATCCAGGACCATGCCTCTGGAGAGGTGTAGTTCAGATCAGACATCATTTATTATCAGTAACGTGCATGCAGCCTGACAATCTCTTTTTCCAGAACATGGTTTGAGTGCGTGTGACTACTTGTAAATGGGAATCCCTGCAGGAGACCTCAACTAGTAAGCCAGGCCTCCAAGCAAGCTGAGATCAGAGCAGAGGGCATTCCCTGTCCTTTGTGCAGAAACAGATCATCTCTCACCCTAGAGGAAAAAAATGTTTTCTAGTGAACACTGGTATAGCCAAAACAGTTCTCAAGGCAGACCTGCCTTGAGAACTTGACTGCATCATGGCACCAGGACATCAGGAAAACGTTTGGGATATGAACAAGTTTCTTTCAAGGCTGCAATATCACATGCATCAGTTCTGACCCCAACAAACATCACCCCTTGGAAGAAAACTTCTTAGGACCGAGAACAAAGCCCAGTATGATTTAACTTTAGCCTCAGGGTGGAACTATTAGGAATCCCATTTTGCAAGTCCAGAGATGTGCATGCTCCACGCAAAAGCAAGCAGGTGTTTAGACTCATAGTGTGTGGAAACATCTGAGCTACCAGCAGGTACAAAGAAGTGGAGAATCATGTTTCCTGGCATGATGCCCCACAGACCTGCTCAGGAACCTCAGCCTACCGTCACATCGATCCCGATATGGATCACGTTCTTCAGGTAGCCTAAAAGCCTGCGAGCCTTCACGAGGTCTGAGACAGGAGGGTCTTGCAAGGGGTGGTAGCCTTCCACTGGATACGTAGGCAAGTGTTAAGGTGCAATCTGATCCTTTCAGGACTTCTTTTGTTTGTGCAAAGAAAATAGTCTCTCTATTTTACTTTATATCCATGCATGCCTAAGTCACAGTTCAAATCAAATAAATAGATGATAAGCCACAAGATCTTTTCCCCACTTTGCCCATACTGCAACCACCAAGGATTTCCCTAAATGCTCTGTCCTCATCAGAAAGACCACCAGGAGCCTCCATGACAGCTGTCAACAAGCACATCCAGGACTGCTCTGACAAGGGCTGCAGGTCTCAGCTTCTGCAGAGAGACAGCGGGCAATGCTCCTACCATGTCAGAGGTCCTGCATATCTGAGAGGTGGAACAGACCTGAAGCCAACAGGCTCAGAAGCACAAATGCACGAAGGTTTCCAGACCTGGAGAGTGAGACCTTTGCAGGAGCTGAGTGCCTGGGATCTGGCATCATGCAGCTGCAGCGTAAGCTACTGAGTGAGAGCTCAAAGCAAACCTCATTTCAGCAATTGCTGGCACCTGAAAAGGTGACTGCATGCCTTGCAGTTGTGCACCAACTGAGAGATGGCTGCTTCTCTCCTTGATTCTGCTCTGAGCAAAACTGCCAAGAAAAAGTGAACTGCACTCAGGTATGTATAGTCTATAGCCTCAAAGGATGGTCTCAGGACAGGTTCTTCTCCCTTTAGACCTCTTCCCACACCCAAAGGATATCGAAGTGGACGGCTCCCAAAGTTAAAAGCAACAGACTCTTTGAATGAGAGACTGATAGCAGGGAAGTATGCCATTCCAGCACCTCTTGTGATGTTATCAAAAGCAGTTCCCAGAGATATGCCATTCCTGAAAGAAGAAAAAACAACAAAACTTGAGTCACAGTAGGAGGTTTTTGTAGTCAGCTGGACAATCCAGGTATCTGCATTCCCCTCCCAGAGCCCTGCCAACATGGACACATCAGTCATTCATGGCTCCTCACTTGGCAGACATGCAAACCCCACAGTTTTGCTGAGCAAGTGCCCTGGGGAGCACAGCAGAATTCCCATTTTCATATAACAGCATGGGAAGGCGTTGGAGTCTGCACAGTACAAAAAGCCCCACTCAGCACCAAGGGCAACCAAAATCCTTACTAGATATCTGACCGGCAGGGCATATTAAAGGCAGGTGACATTTTTGGCCTCATTCATTTAATGCTGGTGGAAAGAAAAGGAGAATGGTCTCAATCTACTATTCCCGAAAGATGGCAGAAGCATCTGACAATTTTTATTTCCAGCTGACTTGCTGCAGGCTGTAGTTTAGGGCCAGGGAACAATTCTTCATAGAATCACAGAATAGTTTGGGTTGGAAGGGACCTTAAAGATCATCTAATTCCAACCCCTTCCACTAGAGCATAGGGACAGCTTCCACTAGACCAGTCTGCTCAAAGCCCAATCCAACCTGGCCTTGAACACTTCCAGGGATGGGGCATCCACAACGTCTCTGGGCAGCCTGTGCCAGGGCTTCACCACCCTCAGATTCTTATTCCAGTTGGCCGCTGCTCATTGTCTGTTGGAGATGGAAGCTGGAGATCTATCAGCCTTTTCACACCTCCCTGTGAGTCGAGGGCAGGCAAGGTCTACACTGGCCACAAAAGCAGTCAGTGGGGCTCAGCCAACTGTGGTATTAAGCATCACAACACTTGCCTTCCCTTCCAAAATCCTAGCAAACTTTATACAAACTTAGGAGCTGCTTGGGCACCTTCTTGCCACCTGCTCCCACCTGAACTTTGGAGACTCAAAAGTCCATTTAGATGGCTTCTGAACACAAAGCAGAGAAGCAGAGGCTGGAGCTACTGAGGAACTTAAAGGAGAGAGGGTAGAAAGAGGGCTCAGCAACCTGCTGAGCAGTGCCAAAGCATGTATACGACACACAGCCACCCGCAAAACAAGGAACGGAACAAAGATGCTTACAAGCAGAAAGCAATGGTGCCCTCATCAAGGTCTATCAGACAGCTGACGATGTCTCCTGCCGCCCAAGACTGCAGTAGAAGGAGAGGAAAAATGTTAGACATATATTCAGGGCATTCCCACACCAGAAGAAAGACTTTAACCCAACCAATCCCTTGTGATTCAGGGTTGCAGGAGAGACAGCTCCTTCTGACAGCAGCTCACGTGGCATTTTCAGACACTTCTGGAAGCTGCTCATAAGCCTCTGGCTGGGATCTTTTTTCCCCCTCCAGCACTAGGGATGTGCATGGGATCAGACTTATGCCAACACTGCTATCCTCTGATGGGCTACAAAGAACCAGAGCCTTCCAGACACACCAGCATCACTATGCTGGGAATCCAGTCTGCTGGGGCTGCTAAAAGAAAGCACCTATGTGGCACGCCCAGCACCTCTCAAGTACAAATCAATGCTGGCACACAGCCTCCCCAAGAGCACAATGAAGCAGGGAGCACAGCCCAAGGGCATTTCACAGAGCCCATAAGAATCCAGGGAGCAGAAGGAGATGTCTGCTTCTCTGCCTTCCTGGGAGGACAGTACTCACCTTGCCATAGTTGGTAGTGGTCACGTTCCATTTGCGCACCCTGTTGCCATCATATGCATATGAATCTGGTGTATCTCCAACTCCTTCCTGCACCAAAGGATAAAAGAGATTCAGACTAGACCAAGCAGAGAGGATCCCCTTCCTTCCAAGAGCAGCTTCAAGGGGGAGACTGGTAGACAGGGAGAGCAACTGACAGCACACATGCTCTGCCTGGGCAGAGTGAATCCAATGACCTGTGTGATCTTTGGTTCCGAAATATATAATACATGACTTTGGGGTCAGAAGAAGGGTACTGCTATATGACACTGCCAAAACAGCCCCTCAGGATGCCTGTCCCCTCCCCTCTCATGCAGCGTGGATTGGCAGGTTAGTGAAACTCCCCAGATGACACACCTTCCCAGCATCAAACATCCCACCCAGCGCCTGACAAGAGCTGGCCTGGGCCTGCCTCCCCTAGGCAAAAAAGACCTGTAGGATTGGCTGCCGCGGGTCTTCCCGAGAGACAGCAGCCAGCACTGCAGAGCCGCGCATGCTCTGGAGAACCTGCCAGCTGAACAGCAACACATCCACGCAGAGGCAACACACCCAGTGCACGAGCCTTTCGCTCTACACACCACTCAGGGAACAGAGACCAGAAGGAGAGTTGAGTAAAGATCTGTTAGTTAACCGCAGATTTGGCATTTCTAGTGTGTGTGGTGGGCATAAAAAGCCAGCAGGGCAGGAGCACAGCACCAGTGCAATGCTCCATGCCGACCTAAAATGTAGTGGAGTAACAGAGCAGACAGGTGCAGCAGTTACAGTACCTCCTGATTAAATCTGCAGTTGAGAGTACACCAGCCAATCTGCATGAGTCCCTGGGAAGAGATGAGCACCTCGTAAATCCATTTCCCTGAAAGAAAAAGATGACACACACAGTAAATCCATGCTGCTTGACTCATTGTTAGAGAAGCAGAACCTGATACTGCTCCCACAGAAGAGAATCTGGGCACTCAACGGATCTTTGCAACACCCCTGGCATTTCCCTCCCAATTCTTTACTTGGGTACCACGCAATCCTCCATCCTTCTGACTTCCTGGCAAAGCCAGTGGAAGAACTGGGGAAGACAGGGCTCAAGATCTAGAACAGCAACATATTCAAAATTTCCTGAGCTATCTAGTTGTGCAAGCCTCCACACACTCTTGCTGGGACCTTTCTCAAAGCATCACCCACTTATATCCTTACCTTTATACACACACGTCGTGGCCCTGATGGAGCCAAAGTTACTGTGGCCAATCACCTGGACCGACAAACAAAAGATATTTTAAAGTTAGGCAAAAAGGCCTGAAAACCAGAGCATGATGAACTAACTATTCATGGATCATAGTGTGGGGAAGAGACGTGACGTATTCCCCATCCCCGCAGCTGTACTTAGAGCCAACAGGCCCGAGGGAACCATCCCACATCCTCCCCACAGCTCATCTCTACTTGATAAACCCCAGGGACACATGCAGCATGGCAGCAGTACAAGGGACACATGG
This sequence comes from Cygnus olor, assembly GCF_009769625.2. Lineage (NCBI taxonomy): Eukaryota > Metazoa > Chordata > Aves > Anseriformes > Anatidae > Cygnus > Cygnus olor. Next base: position 6,321,181 of record NC_049178.1, on the reverse strand, counting down.
TTTCCAGTGAATTGTGACAGGCATACAAAGGTGACAATTATATAGGAAAGACATCTGAATCCTAGACAAACGGCAAGCGGAGACAAGGGCAGCCTCCTGGCTACACAGAACAAAGAGGGAACGAGCACAGGAGCAAGGGTTGTGTGTGCTCGGTGAAAGTACGAAAGGAGTGGAGAAATGATTGAAGTAGGAAAGGATTCAATTCCAGTGGATTCTTTCAGCTGATTTTCTGTACAAGGAACATCAGCTAAGGAAACAGAAGGGAGCTAATGGAAACAAAGGAGAAAGGAAGCAGCCAGTGCAGCAGCAAGGCCTGGCTTCAGCCTCAGCCTCTCACCACTGTTACAGAAGACTAGAAGGAAGGAAGGAAGAGGCACGCACTGGAGGGAGGGACAGGAAAGCTGGCTGCTGTCACCAACTCTGCTTAGCCAAGCTCTTCAGTGAGCCCTTGGGCCAGCATAACACTTCCCCTTCCCTGCAGCTCCACTCAGAGCTTGCTGTGACTTAGGGGTACTGCTAGACCTTTTCCCAGGAGAGCTCATTTATTTCCTCTAGGATCCCTCAGCCTTCTGGGTAGACTCCATTTAAAAACATACTGTACAGCCAGTGACAGCGATCTGCCATGAAGAACAAACTGAGTGCTTTTAGTCTCACAAGCCCATTTCCTGCTGCAGCCAGCATCACACTCACCCCAAGTAAGTCATCATCAACCAGCAGGAGCCCCTCAAAACCGCTCGTGTGGTCCAACACTACAGTAGAGGGACCAAGCCGGCCCTCTGCTCCCTGATCTGAAAGAAGAGTTGCAGAAAACCTGTTAGGTTTTAGCAGCACACCTGATGAGTGCCACCTGCTAGACTACAATAACACTTCAATTCTGCTGCAGCAGCGGAAGACTCAAACAGCATTATCCACGTTAGACCATGAGAACTTCAGGAAAGAAGACACCCGTGATTTAAAAAGAAGCTTGCACAGCAACGCTCAAGGTCTGAGCTCTACAGCAGTCAGGTGACACGTGAGACCTTCCACGTCACCTGAAAATTTTACTTTGGCAGAGTTCAAAGGCCAAACTAAAGTCTGAGCCAAATGTTTGGCCAACACATCACGTAACTGAAGCCAGGCAGGATTTAAAGGGACAATAAATTAGAGCACAGGAGGGCAGAAAAACGCTTACAGAGGGAACTGTTTTGCATGATACAACTTGTTCTCCCAATTAAGCAGCACAAGCAGAAGCACAAATTGCACAGACACGTTGTGTCTCCTACCTCGACTGTCTTCAGAGCCATTCTCCTCTGCTAGCAACCGGTCAAGGTGTTCCTGTAGGTTCTGGAACGTCAGGTGCTTTCTAGGGAATCAACACACACAGAAGCTCTTCAGAAAACTCTGCCCTCATGTTTTAAAGGCTTTCAGTCCAGACAGTGAACGAGGAAGTTCTGTTGATCTGTTTCTTGCCATGAATCTGAGGAATTTGCTGATCAGCATGTTGGTGCAATGAATGAACCAAGGACCAAACATAGCATGAACAAGCAAAGTAGTTAACAAAGGATCTTAAAGTCTTCAGTCCGCTCAAGAGTATCTTGCCAGCATGTATTATCAATGACTACAGACTGAGACTGCTGCAGTCAGCATCGTACAAATTCAGCCTGTCAGGATTAGTTCTTTTCCCAAGTACTTCCTAATACAAAACAAAAGAGAAGACTGTACCAGGGGATGAAGCAGTTCAAACAAAGGTCAGGCTAGCCCAGCACCTTCCCTCTGACAACAGCAGAAAACATGGTGTCTTCACACCTTTTGTACTGAATAGAAATCTCACACCCCCCCATTTCAGGCTACCACTTTAGGTACCTTCCTCACAGTAGCCTCCCCCAGTTCTCTCATTTCAAGTCTAGCTTACTTAGCAGTTCACCATACAGGAGCCATTCCAGACTTCTGGCTGTTGCTCTTACCCTTCCTCAAAACCTCTGCAGCTCCAAGATACCCTTTTGGAAGTAGTGAGACCAGAACCACGTGTTAACCAAAAAGAGCATGAAGCACTAGTTCGTTCAGTGACATAATAGTTTTCATTATCTTACATCCCTCTGTTAACAATCCCTTGCTTCCTATTTGCTTTTTCTGACTTTCTCCTTGTTTTATTCCCCACCCAGTCTCACACTCGTGCAGAAGTCAGCTAATGGCCCACTATTTTATGCACAAAGTTGGGGCTGTTCCCCTTTCAATACACCACTTCGCATTTCCCTAGAGCGAGTTTCAGTGATGACTTCACTATCCAGTCACTGTCACAACCACCCTATGTTTACATTGCTCTAAATAGCTTCGTAACAGCAGCAAACTTTGTCATTTCACGTTCTTTTCCTTTCCAAGACTCTCAAGGTTGCACAGAACAACATCAGTCGTACTGAAGGTCTTTTTGGGACCAACAGAATTTCCCTTTACTGTGAGAGTCACTGGTTATTCCTGTCCCTGTTCCCATTTCCAAAATCTTCTGTGGAACAACCTTCTCCCTTCCCTGGGACTAGGATTTAGGACCTCCCTAAGACTGCGGTAAGAGACATTTTGAAAAATCTGATGGATGTGAAAATGCACCGAAGTGGAAATGAAGAAGCAGCTTTGGTTGGCATGAGAGAGAGTGGCTTCAGCAAGGCAGATTAATCAGCAGCTAGCATGGAGAAGAAGATCTGGAGAGAGGCCAGAAGAGCATGAGACAGCTAGAGAGAGGTCTGCTATGAGCTCCACTGAGGAACAGAAGCGTCCAAAGACAACATATCATACCATAAAAGTTGCTCTCATGTGGCAAATGGTATTTTCAGGACCTATTTGACTGCTACTGGGCTTTCTACCAAATATCCAAGCCCAGGGAGAAGGGTGGAAAGGAGCTAAAAAACAGAGAGACCAGGCACACAAACTGCCAGTTCTAAGCTTTCAAGTCATTCATCACCAGGCAAAGGAATTAGAAGTACAGAAAACCAAAACGCCTGGGCAGATAGAATATTCCAAGGCACACTGACAGGAGAGCTTGTGGCAAAATAACATAACCCACTTTGCCTCCCCCCACAATAGCCTTAGCTCACTTAAGTGCATAGAGGGCCAAGAGCTATTTTTAGAAGCTCTGAGCTCACATCTGAGCTGGCATCACTAAATATAGCCCGTGGAATGTGAGCTCAGCCAGTCTGCAGCACCGCCAGCCGGCAGCAGCTACACACCTGCCTCACTCTGCAACACCTGTACCTGCCCTGAACCCCTCTCACTTGCCTCTGGCCAAAGAGCTAAATGCAAGGAAAGTGTTTCTCATCCAAAGCTACGAGCTGGTGGGCTACAAGGTGAAGGAGATCTGAAAACAAACAGAAGAAAACAGACACTGCATAGCAACTCTGTGTTTCCTTTCCTTTGGAGGCTCCTAATGGGGAAAGCACCAACGGTACCTCAGCCTGAGAAACATGCGGTCTCCCATCTATCAGTAACAGCTTTGCATTTAGTTTACAGGGCACTGACAACCTAGCTTGCATTACTGCACCTAAAACCTGTGCACGTTGCACTTTTTTACAACCAGAGGGAGAACAGGAAGGGTAAGGCGAATGCCTACTTGCCCACCTACTTCAGAAATACTGCCTAGTGATCTTGTATGTGGGGTTGTGTATGCAGAAATTTCTGAAGCGTTCTTCCTGTCAAGCCCTTCAGTTTAGAAAAGCCATTAAAGGACGAGAGCCAGGAGTCATTCCTGTACCACGGTGCTGACATGCTTTTAAGAAAGATCACTGCATGGCACTAAAAGATCTTTCCTTGCACTGCAGTATGGCTTTTCTGGGGACTGGTAGGGCATTGCTTGCCGTCTGGCGAATGAGAAGTCCAATACCTGTACGCAGCTGCAGGCTGGTTCCCATCAGCACTGGTAAAGACGCGATGCAGATAGTCATTCAGCAGCCTGCTGTTCACTATCCCTTATGAAAAAGGAGAGAAAAGTAAGCTTAAGGAGTCAGGAGGTGAACTCACACCATTCATTTCAAGCACAAGCAAAAAATTGATAACTACAAGAAAACAAGGTTGCAGATCGGCACGGGGGAAGACAGCTTCGAGAAGCCATTTACCTTCTCACTGTCTTCACTAACGGCCCTAGACACCAGCATTATGGAGCGCATCTCCGCAACAGGGGGCTCCTTCCAGTGTGAGCTGCTCTCCAATACAAGTGGGAGGCTGTACAGTCGTCCCCTCGCGTGAAACTACGTACTCAGGAACGCTGCTCTGCTACTTGCAGATAAAGTTACTTCAAAAGCTGGATGTGAGGACCCAATTTCATTTCCAAGGGAAATAAAAATAAAAATAATAATAATAATACCACCACTGCACTTCCTGATGTCCTGCTTGTACCTGGAACGTTCTCTGTAGCTACTACATCTCTTAACTGTGCTGGAGAAGATGCGGGGACAGAAAGGCTCGCAGACACAGCTCATCTAGGCTAACTCACAGCCTCCTTAAGGCTGTACGCCTCGCAGTAGCTTTCCTTGTGCAAAACAATCCCTGGTGCCCCACAAAGCAGCTTGCCTTAGCTGTGGGTGCCACGGAGCCCTCAAATACCAGCCTTGCGGTCTCACAAGCAGGATTGTGCTGGGTTGGCCGGTGCAAGAGCAAACGGACTCCCCAGCAGTATCATCATTTCCGAGGAAAGCATTAATCCGAGAACCCGAGAGGCCGTCTGCCCTGGAAGAGGAACTCCCGGAGTCCGATGGGACAAAGACAGGCAACGCCACGTCCTCCAGCACCACACGGCTGGAGAAAGGGCACCGCGACATGAGTTTCTGGCGGAGTCCTTCGTTCTGCAGGAAAGGCCCACCCAAGATCTCGCCTCGGCTCAGGGATTCGCTCGGTTTCTGCCCCACCACGCCTCTCTCAGCACGGCCACTGCCACTGGAGGCAGTCGATCTCAAGCGAGGCGAGGGGCGCTCACCCCGTTCCACAGAGGTCCTGCTTGTGCGAGGCGTGTACAGCCCGTACCTGCGACCTTGGACTTCTCCGGCTCAGTGCTCAGCCTGTAGTTCTTCCTTGAGAGAGGAGGCCCAGCACCTCGCGACGTCATTCTTCACAGGCACCGGTGCCAGAGCGGACGTAAGACAGGCAGACGCCCAGACCCAAACCTGCTGGGGAGGATGCTGCCGTTAAACTTCTCCCTTTCTTGCAGACTCACGAGCCTGGCCTGAACAACCCGGATAAGCCGAAGCCAAGTCCTTGCACTAACGGCAAGGCCATACAAGAGCCCAAAGCCAGCTGCCAGCCCTGCTCTCACCTGTCCCTCCTGTCCAATCACCCAACACCTTCCCAAGCAGACAGATCAGCCCCGCAGATCCAGCGTTAAGCCATGCTCCAGCCAGCCCCACCACACAGACCCCATGCCAGCGAAAGGCACGGGCAGAACTCAGAGCCCATTGCCACATGCCAGGACAACAAGAATACATTCAAGTTGCTGTTCTGCCCAGCTGACAATTATACCCCTCTCCTGTTTCTGATTACCCAGGTAGCTGACCGTCACTGGGAGGCACATTCACTAGGCAGCCATCTGACAAACCGCTTTGTGGCAAAAAGCAATGAAAGATACAAGGGGAGCAAACACTGTGGGAATCAAACGGTTGGTGCTCATCTCGTACTGCGCAGAAAATAAGGTGGGACGAGAAAAGTCAGGGAGCTTGCCAAGTGACTGGCCGAGTGGCCACATGGGTACCCGAGCTGCTGAAACGGCCTGAATGACCAGGCAAAGAGTGCAGCGCGAGCACACCAGAGCCCAGCACTGGACAAGATGCGCCAACGCTGGCACTGTGGCAGTACCACAGCTCTTTTCCCACTGGAGCAGACGCTGCTGCCAGCAGGTCTGAGAGAGGACAGAGCAGGGGACGCACAGCAGCCCCTGTGCCGCTCCGACCCGCGATTCAGCGCATAAACACAGCGCCGGCCCCAGCAAACCTGCCTGGCTCCGAGCGTGGCCAGGCACGAAACCGCCCGCTCTTGGCGACGGCGAGCGGCTCCCAGAGGAAGGGCAGAACGAGCAGCACGGGGAGGCCAGTTTTGAACCGAGGCGACGCAGGACAGGCAGGAAGGGCCAGCAAACGCAGCTCCGTCCCGCAGCTGCGCCCGGTACCTCCCTCTCCGGCCAGGGCGAGGGGATGGCGGCGGCGAGGAGGAGGCAGCCGGGCGCCCAAGGCCGCTGCCCTGCCCTGCGCTCACCGCAGGCGCTCGACCCGCCGCGGCACCCGCCGCCTGGCAGCATCCCCACGCCAGCTGCCCCCTGAGCCCCGCTGGCGCTGCCCGCGAGCAGGAGCGAGCCCCAGGCGCGCCCCCCGCAGCGGGAAGCTGCCCCGAAGCTGGGCGCGTGCCCCGACCACAGCGAGCCCCGAGCCCCGAGCACCCCTCAGCCTGCGCCGCCTCCCCCAGCCCGAGCCCCGAGCCCCCAGCTCCGTCCCCCTCCGGCGGGGCGCAGCCTCCACGCGCGTCGCGGGCCGGCGCCGCCCCGGTGGGGGCAGCTCCCGGGCACGGCCGGGCCCCTCCCGGGTACCGGGAGGAGGGGGCCCCGCGGCGGCCCAGGCCCAGGCCCGGCGTCCCCGCACTCACCGCCGGCCCGGCCGCGCCGCCGCCGCCGCGCTACGGCGAGCCGCGAGGGCCATGGCGGGCGGGCGGGCGGACGCGTTGCCGGGAGACGGGCGGAGGCGCCGGGCAGGGCCGCGGCCTGGGCCGGCTCCCCGGGGCTGCTCCGGGCCCCTCGGGGCCTCCCGGACCGGCAGGAGGGCGCCCGCAGCCCCGCGTCCCCGGGCCGTCGAAGCCTGAGCGCGGGGCGACGGGAGGGTCCCACCTGGGGGCAGCCCGGTGGAAGCAGCGGGAATAGGCGAGAGGCTTTCTTTTGTAACCTTCGTTACGGATTGCCTCTGGTCACTGCTAATAAAGGTTATCCTTCCTAAGCGATATCAAGTTATTCCAAAATTACTAGCGGAAAGGCAGGTATATATCCATTTCGACAGCAGCAGCAATCAATAATAGCAGCCCTCAATTGCAGCAGTAGGTATTTGTATTTCAATACCACATATTGCTACAAACTAATCCCTAGTGAAGCAGCAAATAAGCTTGGGGGTAAGTAATTAAATGCTCGCCTCTATACAAATATAATTCAAAATAGCAGCAGCATAGTGCCCGCCAAACGGTTCCCAGAAGTGAGGCTTTGAAACCTCTCCAGGAAGGGGGGCCCTGCAGTAGGCAATGGACAAAGTCTCTCTTTGAAGTTGATCCGCATCGTGGAGTCTGCGGTCAGCCTGGCATCCCTGGTGAGGGTCCAATAACTCAACTAGGAGATCCTGTAGAAAAGTTCATTCTGGGGAACTTCTCAGAGGAGGAGGCTCCATCTGTGGCAAGAAAAAAAAAAAAAAAACAAACAAAAAAAAAAAAACACACAAACTCATTTTTGTATCACAGAGACATAGAAGGGTGTAGGGCACAACCATCTGGAGCAGCCAATAGATCTAAATAATTTCTGTTTTTCACCCAGGACAGCCAATAGACAATGATACTTTTTTCCATTCTCTCAGAGCAACTTTTAGTTTTCCCAGACTGTCTTTTCATCCAGATAGAACAGCCAACAACAGTTGACGATTCCATACTTTCTCAGGACTTTTTCCCCTTTTTCCAGACTATTTTTCACTTTTCTGGACTATACGTTGTTGGTACAGTTCCTTGGTTTTGAGCGTATCAATGGTATCTCAGGACACCTCTGTTTCTTAGGTACCCAGCTGCACGTCAAAGATGCCAGATGTGCTTTTCAAGGATGCTTTTCATTCACAGGCCTTGTCCCGGGCCAGATTCTCAGGCTAGCAGTTCTCAGACATCTTCTGCTAGTGTTTTAGCGGGCCATTTGTGTTAGTATTTTCCCCTTTATAACCAGACTGCCTTTATGGCTGCTCCCATCACTCCATCCCTTGGCCTGTGACCACTTGTGTATTACTATGAGACTACACCATATCTGGTGCATCTCTCTTGCCTCCTAATGTGCGAGGTGAAGGAGACGCATGTCCCCATTAGGTCCAGTGGTGTCACTCCTGAGAGTGTTTGTTGGTTGAGACATGGGTATACAGTACCAGTTTAGATAAGAGTGATAACAAATAGCTATTTGATACAAAACAAAATGCAGAGAGGCACAAATCTGACAGTCAGAATGAGGACTAACATCATTCGGATATGTTGCACCTGTGCTTGGAGGCCTAGTAGCCAAAACCACAGCCATGTCAGCTGACAGGCCTTCAAGAACACATTGTTCTTGGGCTATTTGGTGGGAGGTACAGATCTGTCACTGAAAAATACTCACATCTTGTTTGATCTGTTTGGATTTGTTAGCAAAAAAGCAACAGGTAATATTCATTGATACGCAAACACCTCCTTGTGAGGCTAAAATGTAGTCCAAGGACAGACAATATTGAATAGCTAATTGTGAGACCAAATTAATCAGTCTACTGTATACTCTTTAAAGCACGCACAGTAGCATTCTGGGTAATTTCAAGCACAGCAGAAATACCAGCAATAGCTCCATATAGTTCAGCAACACCTGAGTTTAGGTATAGCACATGTACCCACTTAGGAAATTTCGCTGGTCTTGTGACGAACAGGTTAGACATTCTGCACTTATCATGTACAGGAAAATGGTTGTGTTGGAAGTTCAATGCTAAATCTCTAGATCAAAATGCACAGGCAGTGAGACATGATATGGCACACGTACCTCCTAGATGCAATGACAAGCTCCTAAAAACATTAGAGCTGCAAAGCCAGAACCTCCTCGGCGTTGAAATGGTGGGCCACAAGCTCTGCCCAGAATCTTTGCAATGTTTGTAGAATGAATACCATGGAACCAGGATCACAGGCCCTGGTTATTGTGGGGGATTTCAACTACCCTGACATTTGCTGGAAGGCCTACTCAGCCAGCCATCCGCAGTCCAGGAGGTTCCTTCATTGTATTAATGATAACTTCCTGATGCAAATGGTGGACGTGCCAACTAGGAGAGGAGCACTGCTGGATCTTGTCCTCACTAACAAGGAGGGTCTGGTTGAAACGGTGAAGGTTGAGGGCAGCCTTGGTTGCAGCGACCATGAGATGGTGGAGTTTGGGATCTCATGTGGCAGGAACAGAGTACCGAGCAGAATCGCAACCCTGGAGTTCAGTAGGGCCGACTTTGGCCTTTTCAAGCATTTGCTAGGGGAAATCCCATGGGACAAGGTACTTGAAGGAAAAGGAGCCCAAGACAGCTGGTTAGCGTTCAAGGACTGCTTCTTCCGAGCTCAAACACAGAGCAACCCAACAGGTAAGAAGTCAGAAAAGAGAGCCAGGAGACCTTCATGGTTAAACAGGGAAGTGCTGGGCAAACTCAGGTGGAAGAGGACAGTCTACAGATCATGGAAGGAGGGGCTGGCCACTTGCGAGGAATATAAGGCTGTTGTCAGAGGATTTAGGGAGGCAACTAGGAAAGCTAAGGCCTCCTTAGAATTAAACCTTGCGAGAGGGGTCAAGGACAACAGAAAGAGCTTCTTCAAATACATTGCAGATAAAACTAACAGTAGAGGCAACGTAGGCCCACTAATGAATGAGGTGGGTGCTCTGGCAACAGAAGATAAAGAGAAGGCAGAGTTACTGAATGCCTTCTTTGTCTCTGTCTATAATGCCGGTGACTCTCCTGAGGTGCCCCGTACCCCTGAGGCCCCAGATGAAGTCAGAATAAAGGAGGAGTTTGCCTTGGTTGATGAGGGCTGGGTTAAGGACTGATTAAGCAAGATAGACATCCACAAGTCCATGGGTCCTGAGGGGATGCACCTGCAGGTGCTGAGGGAGCTGGCAGAAGTCATTGCTAGCCCACTCTCCATCATCTTTGGTAAGTCGTGGGCAGCGGGAGAGGTGCTTGAGGACTGAAGGAAAGCAAATGTCACTCCGGTCTTCAAAAAGGGCAAGAAGGAGGACCTAGATAACTATAGACTAGTCAGCCTCACCTCCGTCCCTGGTAAGGTGGTGGAACAACTTATCTTTGGCGTTGTCTCTAGTCATATCAAGGATAAAAGGGTCATTAGGGACAGTAAATATGGCTTCACCAAGGGGAAGTCATGCTTGACCAACCTGATAGCCTTTTATGAGGATAGAACTGAGTGGATAGATGATGGAAAAGCAGTGGACGTGGTTTATCTTGATTTCAGTAAAGCCTTTGACACTGTCTTCCACAGCACCCTCACAGCTACACGAGGAAGTGTGGTCTGGACAATCGGGTAGTGAGGTGGACAGTAAACTGGCAGAAGGGAAGAAGCCAGAGGGTTGTGGTTAATGGGATGGAGTCAAGTTGGAGACCTGTATCTAGTGGAGTCCCTCGAGGGTCGGTGCTGGGATCAGTGTTGTTCAATATATTCATCGATGACTTGGATGAGGGAATGGAGTGTGCTGTCAGCAAGTTTGCTGATGACACTGAACTGGGAGGAGTGGCTGACACGCCAGAAGGCCATGCTGCCATCCATCAGGACCTTGACAGTTGGAGAATTGGGCAGGGAGAAATTTAATAAAATATAATGAGGGCAAGTGTAGAGTCCTGCATCTGGGCAAGAACAACCCCAGCCACCAGTATAAGCTGGAGAGCAGTGAAAGGGAGAGGGACCTGGGGGTCCTGGTGGACAGCTGGATGACCATGAGGCAGCACTGTGCCCTTGTGGCCAAGAAGGCCAATGGTATCCTGGGGAGTATTGGAAGAGGCGTGCTTAGTAGGTTGAGAGGGGTTCTCCTCCCCCTCTACTCTGCCCAGGTGAGACCACATCTAGAATATTGCATCCAGTTCTGGGCCCCTTGGTTCAAGAAGGACAGGGAACTGCTTGAGAGAGTCCCATGCAGAGCCCCAAGGATGATTAAGGGGGTGGGGCATTTCCCTTACAAGCAAAGGCTGAGTGAGCTGGGTCTCTTTAGCTTGGAGAAGAGGAGACCGAGGGGTGGCCTTATTAACGTTTATAAATATGTAAAGGGGGAGTATCAGCAGGATCGAGCCAGGCTCTTCTCTGTGACACCCAATGATAGGACAAGGGGCAATGGGTGCAAGCTGGAACATAGGACGTTCCGCTTAAATGAGACAAAACTTTTTTACAGTGAAGGTGACAGAGCAGTGGAACAGGCTGCCTGGGGGCTGTGGAGTCTCCTTCTCTGGAGACATTCAAAACCTCCTGGGACACGTTCCTGTGTGATGTGATTTAGGTGTTCCTGCTCCAGCAGGGGGATTGGACTAGATGATCTTCCAAGGTCCCTTCCAATCCCTCACATTCTGTGATTCTGTGATTAGAAAAACAACATTTTAGTAACCATGTTTGGCTTAAATGGCAAAAGAGGTTATGAACTATACAGCCAGATATGTTGTTTGGGCTGTACATGTCCCAGTTACTAGCCAACCGTCACCCTGTAGACTATGGCACCTAGAATTAGGAGCCATGAAATTAAAATGTCTTTGACGAATTGTAGTATGAACATTCCCTGTGAGAATTCCAAAGTTCCACTCCATTAAAACACCCCTCTGTTTCTAACTGCGCATTCATTAGTGCAGGCCGGTGAGGTTCTCAGGTCAGACTCAATACAATACAAGCTTGCATCTCCCACATTCAACTTTGCTGTCGCCGCGCTCCCTAGGGGCTGCTTTTGAACGGCCGGGGAGGGGGCGCTGCTGGCTCCGCCTACGCCTCGTCAGCCTCCCTCACGAGGGCTGCCGGGTCCTGGCGGCTCCCTCAGCTGCTTCGGGTGGCCTCGATGTCGGAAAAAAAGCCCTGCTTGTCTTGATCCCGACTCCGCTGCAGAACGCGTCTGCCCTGGGGCTGATCGCCTCGGATGCTCCAGCCAGCAGGGGATGGCCCAGAGAAGAAGCCGCTCCCCATTACAATGTTGGGCCCCAAATACCCAGAGGCAGACTAGAAGACGGTGTGGGAGCAGACATGCTACAACCCTCAGTGCTCAGAGCAGCAGCGACAGCAGCAGCAGCTCTGACAGTGAAACAGCACCAGGAACCTCCAGCGATTCCTGCATTACAGCTTCCAGTGCCAACCTGGGGCTCGCCAGCCCTGGCACCTCCAGTCCGGAGGTTCTGGGGCCCTCCTGTGGCTTCCCAGCACCTGAAAGCAGCAGCTGCAGCACCAGCAGCCAGGCAGCACCGGGGCCACCCCACAGTTCCCCGGTGCCTGAGAGCAGCAGCCCCACCAGGCAGCAGGGGACAGAGCAGAGGACAATTGGCCCACGTTTACATCAGGCCCAAGACACCTGTAACAGTCCCAGAAGATGCCGCAGGAGCAGCCGTGCTGCAGAACCCAGTGCTGGGAGAAGCACCCCCAGCTTGGCCAGTCGGAGGGCACCAGGAACCTCCAGTTGCTCCATGGTGCCTGAAGGCAGACACCCCGCCAGCCAGCGAGGGCGACCCCAGAGAAGAAGCTGCTCACTCACCGCTGGAACGTCCAGCCCCACATCCCCAGAGCCGGCCCCGAAGACGCCGCAAGAGCAGCCATGCACCACAGGTGGCATCGGGGTCCCCCAGTGGATCCCCAGGGCCTAAACGGAGACGATGCTCCAGCCAGCAGGGGATGGCCCGGACAAGAAGCCGCTCCCCATTACAACATCAGGCCCCAAATACCCAGAGGCAGACCCGAAGACGGCGTGGGAGCAGACTTGGGCAGCCAAGTTCCACCGCAGCATCTCTCTCACTCCCCCTCCTGAATGGGAAAGGGGGAGAAAATACGATGCAAAGGGCTCAAGGGTTGAGATAAGAATGGGGACATCACTCAACAATTATTGTGACAGGCAAAACAGACTCAGAGCAGGGAGACATTAAGAATTATTGCCTATTACTAACAAGCTAGAGAAGTGAGAAACAAAAGAAAGAAACCCAAAACACCTTGCCCCCATCCACCCTCCTCTACCTCTTTAACCAAGTGGTGCAGGGGAATGGGGGAATGGCGGTTCTGGTCAGTCTATAGCACTTCGTCTCTGCCGTTCCTTCTCGGTCACTCTCTTCCCCTGCTCCAACGTGGGATGCGGTCGTTCCCAAAGTGATCCTGCGTGGGCTTCCCACAGGCAGCAGCTCTTCAAGAACTGCTCCAGATACGGGTCCGTACCACGGGGTCCATCCATCAGGAGCACACTGCTCCAACCTGGGTCCCCCACGGGCGGCAGCTCCTGCCAGGTCACCTGCTCCTGCGTGGGCTCCTCTCCACGGGCTGCAGCTCCGGCCCGGAATCTGCTCTGGCGGGGGTCCTCCACAGGCTGCAGCCTGCTTCAGTGTAGGTCCACCTGCTCCACCGTGGCCTCTTCCACGGGCTGCAGCGTGGAACCCTGCTCCACCGTGCTACTCCATGGGCTGCAGGGGGACAACCTGCTTCACCGTGGTCCTCACCACAGGCCGCAGGGGAACTTCTGCTGCGGTGCCTGGAGCACCTCCTCCCACTCCTTCACTGACCTTGGGTCTGCAAGGCTGTTTCTCACTCCTCTCTCTCTCCCAGCTGCTGTTCCGCAGCAGTTTTTTCCCTTTCTTAAATATGCTCTCACAGAGACGCAAACAACACCGCTTATTGGCTTGGCTCTGGACAGCAGCAGGGCCCTTATCTAACATGGGGCAGCTTCTGGATTCTTCTCACAGAAGCCACCCCTATGGGCCCCCGCTACCAAAACTTGCCAAGTAGGCCCACTACAATTTCTTCTCAGAAAGAATAGTCAGGAATTGGAACGGGTTGCCCAGGGAAGTAGTGGAGTCACCTGGGGGTGTTCAAGGAAAGGCTGTACGTGGTGCTTAGGGACATGCTTTAGTGGGTGACATTGGTAGTAGGGGGATAGTTGGACCAGATGATCTTGAGGGACTTTTCCACCCTTAATGATTCTACGATTCTGTGATTCTAATTAGGAGGCTTTGAACCCTGATGGTGAGAGTTGGCGAAAGGAGTCAGGGCTCAGACCGGACTGTCAACTGCAGTAAAGACTATTAAGACCACTGCCCTTGTCTGCCAGGCAGGTCTGCAGAGTGTGACCCAGCAGCGCCCGCACCCTGTGCCCTGCCCTGCCCAGGGGTGTGGGGCCAGCGGTGGCGGCATCGAGCCTGCTGCTAATGGGGCTGCTGTGTTCTTTTCAGCAATGCTTCGTTTGTGGCGAGCGAGGGGCCACCATCACCTGCACGGAGACGGGCTGTGAACGCAGCTTCCATCTCCCCTGCGCCTCAGAGGGAGAATGTGTCACCCAGTTCTTTGGGCAATACAGGTAAGTACAACATACATATTGTTATATGTAAACAATAAGATTCCTTTTTTTTCGGAGAAGGAGCCAAGTTACGCTCCCTATAATCCTAATATTGCACCGGTGGCAGCAGCAGCCGCTCCAGGAAGGGAGACAGGGACTGCAGTTAACACTGTCCCTAGAGAAGAGCGTACTCTAGGCTCTGGTAAGAATTAGAACAAGGTAGAAGAGATACTGAGAATTTTGCCTTCCTTGATACTAACAGTACTAACACTAACTGTGTATCCTCTTAGGTGAACTCCCCCCTCTCCTTACCGGCAGAGAGGTTAGGAGTTTTAAGAAGGAGATGAAGCCTTTAATTGAGGACCCCAACAGGCTAGCTTAACTATTAGACCAGTTCCTAGGACCTAACTTATAGTCTTGGGGTGGAATTATGTCTATAAGTATGTTGTTTACAGGGAAAGAAATGGGAATGATCAGGAGGAGAGCTGCTATACAAAAATGGGAGAGAGCTCATCCTCCAGGACCAGGGGTAATACCAGCAGGGTAGAAATACCCACTTGCCAGTCCTGGCTGGAATAATAATAATGCGCAACACAGAAATCATGAGAGATTTGGGGTCAGAATGAGAAAGTACTCGTGGATGAATCCCGAGGACCTGGTATCCCAAGGGCTCTTGAAAGTTCATTTTGTGATTAAAGCCTGGCAAGATACACAGAAAAAGCTCCAGAAGGTGGGGGGATGTAGTGAACAGTCACTGGGGGGGGGCCCTCCTGCGGGAGGCCCTGGAGGTGTATGTCAGGAGGGGAGATGAGAAGGAAAAGCAGAGAGCGAAACTAATGGTATTGACAGTGTAGCAGGTAGTGAGGCAGAGGGTTGGAGAAAGAGGAAGAAAATTTTCAGGAGTCAGGGCCAGGATGGAAAGGAGAGGAAGAGAGATGAAGGAACGGCAGGCAAGGAAAGTTCAGGGACAGACTTTGAAGTGTGGCCGGGCTGGCCACTTCAAATAGGAACAGGAGGAGAGAAGGAAAATGGGAAAGTACAGGCTGGAGAAAGATAAAAAGAAGCGTTAAAAAGGGTTATTGAAGGTGTTAAAGGTGTGGTATGTAGTGTTTGACAGAGCTGTTTTTGAATGAGTTGGGAAAGTTGAATGAGCAGGAAAAGAGGATGTAGGCATTGTCTAAGTAACGGTCTAGAAGTTTTGTTATATTTGCTGTGGTGTTTGGTCAGTTTCCCAAGTATCGGGAAGTGGGGGGGGGGACGGGGGGGGGCAGCCTGCTCCACCAGGGGCCTCTCCACAGGCCGCAGGGGGGCTTCGGCTCCAGCGCCTGGAGCGCCTCCTCCCCCTCTTTCTGTGCTGACTTTGGTGTCTGCGGGGAGGTTTCTCGCTCCTCGCTCTCCCAGCTGCTGTTGAGCAGCAGGTTTTTGTCTGTTTGTTTGTTTGTTTTCGTGGATGTGCTCTCACAGAGGCACGGACTGTGTCACTCATGGCTTGGCTCTGGGCAGCGGTGGGCCCCTTTGGGGCCGGATTAAATTGGCCCTTATCTGCCACGGGGAGGCTTCTGGATTTTTCTCGCGGGGGCTGCCACTGCAGCCCCCCCCCGCCCCGAACCTTGCCATTAGGTCATTACTGGCCTGTAAAGTATCAGGGATTAAATTAACTAATGAAACCCTGAAAAGTGATGGGGGTAGAAGGGGCTGGGATAACAGTGCCACGTTTGGGGGATACCAAGCTGAGACTAGGGGATAAAATGATCACTGGGCAATTATTGTATGTACCCAAGGCAGGGACTAACTTGTCGGGAAGGGATTTGATGATGAAATTGGGCATTCAAATAGTAAATTGTTAGACTGGAATAACAGTGTTAATAATGGAGTGCTCTCAGGCCCTGAGAGCAAAGATATATTCACCTCTGACTGGGAAGACCCTGAAATGGAGGCGGGGTGGAAGCAACAATACAGATGGACAGTTTTACCTCAGGGGTTTACAGGGCCACCAATTTATTTGGGCAAAGTTCTAGAACAGATTTTTGAGCAATTCCAACCTCCCAAGGAGGTATTACTGTTAGAAAAATGTGGATGATCGTTTATTGTCAGGACAGGAGAAAACAGTTGTGAAGGAAGCTACTAACAAGCTGTGGGAATAAAAATGTTTTTGCAGAGTTACATTGTTTAAAGGTAAGGAATGGGGTATTGAGATATACTTGCAGTGATAAGAAAACTTAGCAGGCGACCTTGTAAAATGCAGACAACCAGACTCCTTAGAACAATTAGGTGAAAATCACGGCGTTAAGTCAGATAAGTGAAGAAACATTACCACTTCCAACAGTAAAAAAAGTCAAAAGAAATTTGAAATTTAACAGGCCAGCAACTGAAGGCCATGCATTGTCTGTGAAGCATCAGATAGATTGTGAACATGGACTACCCACTCACTGGGGAAACAGGGGAGGGTCCTGTCATCAAAAAGTATATAAACTGTGTTTTGGAACCAGTAGGCGTGCTCCTGCTTGTGGGACGCCCACCATTGCAATTGCGAATAAATTACTACTTCACTGAGATCCTCGCCTGAGCCTAAGTTATTGGCTACAGAGTGTTTCTCTCAAAGCTATTCAACTTTCTGGGAAAGCAGGGCTTGGGAGTATTGAAAAATAAATTACAATATGTAGAACGAGAAGTCAGGTATTTAAGGCATCTAATGTCTGAGGCAAAACGGAGAATAAATCCAGAGAGGATTCAGGGAATTGTTGAAAACTAAGAAAGAACTAAAAAGTTTTAAGAGAAAGATTTTTTTTAAGGAATCAGGAGCCACGAAGTCTGAGGGAAAATGGATACTCCCTGATGGGAGAGAAATGCTGAATAAAGGACCAATGAGGCAAATATTAATCGTTTTATGTGGGAAAGGAATTCGCAGGGAGCTTTGCGCTGTTTCACAGGTCCCTGAACCGAAAACTTGAGCAAGGTCAAGATAAAGTAAATTGGCTACAGTGTTAAAGATGAGCTTTGGGCAATGGCCAATTGCTGGCTGGCTGGCTTGAGGCACGTGTCTGAGGGTCTCTAACCAATTGTATGACAGATTTGGGCGCGTGGACAGCGCGTGGGGCTACAGGGAAAGTATATGTAGTAGTGAAAAAAGGGCAATAAAGGTCTCCTGTTCAAGAGCCATCAGGAGTCTGTGTCTTGCGTCCCTTCAAATGGTGACCCCGACATGATAGGGGAGGAGCAGCGCTGCACGAGCGTCCAAAGGGAACCCAGCCGAACGAATCAAGCTCGCAGCTGGACTGCAGCTTCAACCCCGGGACATCACCTGAAAGACATGTGAGCGGCTGGGCATTAATCATGGGAGCTAGCCTTTCGGCAGAGGAAGAGGCTATAGTGAAACTACTAACTCGGCCTTCGGGCCTTATGTATCCTATTCCTCCCGGATCGAAGGGAAACAGATCCGGCTCCTTTTCAGGGCCTATAGGGCCTGGATCAAAAGGAACGTCCAGGTCACCAGGGGGTGTAACAGCAAAGGCCTGCGATGGCGGTAGCGGCGGGGGGGCCGGTGGTGTAGCAGAAGGATCGGTGGACGAGCCCGCAGCTCCCTCACTATCCGGCAAACCACACGTTTCTGATTGTGGTCCCACATGGCTCTTCAAGGCCTCAGAGATTGCTCGCCAGGTGCCGAGCAATCCCGTCGCAACCTTGTCGATTTTAGTAGCAGAGTTCCACACCTTGACCTCAGTTTGGTCCCATGTTTCAGGATCATAAACTGTCCGATTGTTAATAAAGGGAATAAGCTGTAAGGTTACCAGGGCAGTCTTTGTTTCTAAGGACGTGTGATTCCCCATAGCGTGCAACTGCTTACCTTCGGCCAGCGAGGGGCAGTTGTGTGCGCGGGTCCGCTTCTCTCAGCTTGAGCTTCCTTCCAGCTCCGGTGCGCCTATTTCCAGCGACTTTCAATACGAGCTTCTTAGAGCGGTTTGCTGAGTTTGGCCGAACCCATCTTCATTAGGCGATCAATGTCCCTGTTCCTGTCCTGGTCCCTGTTCTGTTAGCCTGTCCCTGTTCCTGTTGTTCATGTCCCTGTTTGTTTTCTTCAGGTCCCTGTTCGTTTTCTTCAGGTCCCTGTTCGTTTTCTTCAGGTCCCTGTTTGGGTGCCATTTGTGGCGAAACGACCACACGGACACCAGGGTTCTTTTAGGATCAGTAACTGCTACTACTTTATTGATGACAGAACTTCATCATATCGTGTTGCATCCCATACTGAGGACAGGCTCCCTTCTTATACCATTCGCCCCACAGCAGTCCTTTCCCACTCACTCTTCATTGGTCAAACAACTTTGCCCGGCAACCAGCAAACCCCCAGCAACTTCCATGCCTTAACGGCAGGAGAACAAGCAACCCGAGACGGCAAGGCGTCTCCTGAATCACCCTTCTTTGTGCCCTCTAATCTCTTTACATTCCTGATGGCCTCATCGTTAAGAGTCTGATGTTATCACCAACCATGGGGCTTGTCGACCCCCACGGCCACAGTCCCACATCTCCCCCTTCTTTATTAACATCAGCCATCTTCTTGACACGAATTATTACTCCATATATCACAGCAGTCAAGCCAGTTCTTGCTGGTTCCATTATCTACGCATAGTCTTTTGTTCCCTTATCTTTGGGTCGTTAACATACAGTTGTGCTAGCTAAGACCTAGGAATCGCCATCCTTTATCGTGTTCCCTGTCTCATGACCACCTACATGAGTGTGCACCCTCACCTCCGGCTGGCACCGAGCAGGTGGAGGGCTCCGAACCGCTGGTGGAGGAGCGGGCTCCAGCACAGCAGCCGGCCTGACCGTGGCGGTCC
Source organism: Cygnus olor (assembly GCF_009769625.2). Classification (NCBI taxonomy): domain Eukaryota; kingdom Metazoa; phylum Chordata; class Aves; order Anseriformes; family Anatidae; genus Cygnus; species Cygnus olor. The sequence goes on along the minus strand of NC_049178.1, from coordinate 6,302,116 downwards.
GGGGGAGGACCAGCGGGTCCCCGCTGCCCCGCTCCCGCCCAGCAGCCCCCCTCAGCACAGCAGTCCCCGGGGCAGCCCTGGCGGGGTGCGGGCCCCACGCCTCGGCCACGCTCTGCTCCGCGACCCGCCCGGGGGCTGCCACCTCAGCGCCCTTAGCGGCCGCCCGGGCCCGGGCGCCCTCCATCCTCGCTCGGCCGCCGGCCAAGGGGATGGCACCGCCGGGCTGGGCCGGGCTCCGCACCTCCGCCCCGGGCCGCTCCGCCCCTCAGGCGGAAGGGAAGCGGCGGTGCTGATGGCTGCGTGGCGCGGCGCCCTCGGCCTCGGCCTCGGCCTCGGCTTCCTTTGCATGCTGCCGGTGCCCGGTGAGCGCGGGGCGGCGGCCGAGGGGGGCCGTTGGCGGCCGGGCTCCCTTCACCCGCCAGCGGTGCGCCGCTTGGAAGCGGCCGAGGAAGGGCTGCGGGGGGCCGGGCGGCACCGGGCCCTGCCGCGAGGAGCCGGGAGACGGGCGAGGGAGGAACCGTCCCGGGAGCGGCAGGAGGGGAGGCGTCTCCTCGCCTGCCAGCCTCGACGGAGCCTCTCGGCAAGCCCTGGTGGCGGGGATGTTCCGGAAAGTAAAGGGAACAGCGGGTAGAAGTGGCCGAGTGCCATGGAAATCCAGATCCACGATGCGCCTTTGCATCCCGTAAATGCCTAGGAAAGTGCAGCGTGCTCTTCCACGCGATTTTCAGGCTTGCGTTGGGGCTTGAAGAGACCACGGTGCTGGTTGAGGCTTTGCAGATGTAGGGCAGATGGCATCACCAGACGGTGTCTGCAGGCCTGTTTGCCTGGGTTAATCCTTCACGCATGTGTGAAGGCTTGGGAAGAGCTCCTCGATGGAGGCCAGGTACTTTGCAAGTGGCAAGTGTTCGCCTTTGCTGTGCTCTGAAGGAAGTAACAGATCAGCAGACCCTAACACAAACGCTTGAAACATATTTGGGTGTTAACCTCGATGAGATGGTCAGTACGAGAGAGAAACTCGATACAGGAGTTACTTCTTTCAATACTAACTCTTGGATTTTACCTCTTTTCAGCTTTGGGCGAGGACTGTCGAGCATATCTTGATCCCCATAGCAAGGTGCAACCTGCAAAATCCTGTCCCAGCTTCTGCTGTGGAGATTGCACGCGTCGATACTGTTGCTCGAATTCATTATTCAGATTTGATGAAGAACAGCAATTGATGTGTAATCTGCTTGATGGAAGGTATGAGGCAAATGGATTGAGTACAGTGGGTTCGAAGTACCAAAGCAAGCATCTTAATGGGAAAAACCTACAAAGGGACCTTTCAGCTCCATATCAGGCTCTGTCGGGGATCTACTTTAAGGCACGTAACTTACTTTTAAAGTGGGAGCAGTGAGATAGACAAATTGATGCATGAACTGGCATGTGTTTTCTTGAGTATTTTCAAACACTTCTACTGCTCTGTTTCAGTTTTCTTTGAGGATGACAAAATTAATCTCATTCTCTTTTTAGTCTCCATTACCTTTCATAAGTACTTGGAACTTGGCCAGGTGCTAAATATGTCTTAAATTCCACTTTTTGAGATGTATTATCTTCTTACAGGACCTCTGACTTGGGCAACCTGAACTTGCTTTTGGACTCCGAAGATTTAAGTGATTATGGCCCCAGGTAAGACATGTGAAGCACCAGCTTTTTAAATGTTATTTATTTGGAGGTTCTATAAATGTTTTTATATTTAGAGGTTTTTTATTGCATAGTCAGTCTGTGCTAGAAGAAAATGAAAACAGAAATATGGATTTGCATGTTAAGTATGTTGAACACTCAAACTTGCGTACACCTGAGACTATTTGAAGAAACAGATAAGAAAGAGATTGGATCATGCCAATGATCCCCATATGCAATAGTCCATGTTCCTGTTACTGAATGGGAGTTTGTCTTCTGAGGCATGGGCATGCTTACCCTGTCTTTCTAAGAACTGAAGGATTAAGTCTATAGTGGCTCTGTAAGAGAGGTGCTTTTGGTTGAAGCATCTCCTTACTTTTTAGCATCTTTTGCACTTAGATTTTATCAATATTTCTTGTGCTATTTTGATCTCACATGAGATAAGTTACTTTCAGTATATGCATTGTGTTGGTGATTACAAGAGTCCTGCTGTAAAATGTTCCTGGTTCCCATTCTATGGAATAATATAAAGGAAGAACAATAATTAATTATGAACTATTATGAACTATATCTGCATATGTTTGAATAATTACAAACCTTTAGACTGCTAAATTTAATAATGAATGTTACTGAACTGCTCAGATAATATATTTTAATTTTAATTTTAAATTATATTTTGAGTTTTCTTTTTAGTTGACCTTGAGTATGTTTTCTTCTGAAAACACACCTTTATCAATTTCACATTGGCAGCATATATTTCAACAAGAAATTTGTTGTTCTCCATGGAATGATAAAAATAAAAAAGTAAAATGTAGCTGTGCTGGCTGTTACCTTTTTGACAAGGTCCCAAATGTGGAAGGATTTTCCCTAGGCAACTGCAACGTTTTGTTAGCTGTCTCCAACGGCAGCTGGGTGAAGCTGCCGGGAGAATATCCAAGGCTGCCAAGCTAATTCGTCAGCCTGATGGTTCACTCTAACGTGAGGAACTGCTTCAGAACTGAAAAAGCAGAAAAAGCCATCCGCTGTCGGTGCTTAGACAGGGGTTTGAGCAGGTGGGTGCTCTTGGCCGGACTTGAAGGCTCAGGGAACCGAAAGAGATCCAGTTCACTTCTGGCGCTTCCAGAGGCGCCCCCCCCCCCGGTTTAGCAGCCGAGGAATCCGTGCTGAGCCCCGGTGCTTGCTTTACTTTAAAAAAGAAAAGAAACGGGTTAAAAAAGCACCGGCGGTTCCTCCACGCGAAGACCGGCGCAGGGCTCTCCGCTGACGGGAGCCGAGGCGCTGCCCGAGGTGACGCCGCCCGCCCAGCGCCCCCCCGGCGGCGTCCCGCTGGGGCGGGGCCAGCGCCGTGACGGGCGGGGAGGGGCGGGGCCGGGCGGCGGGCGCGGGCCGGGCGGCGGCGGCGGCGAGCATGGGGTAAGCGGGCGGCCGGGCCGGGCCGGGCGAGCTCCGTGCCCGCCGCGTCCCCGGCAGGAGGGAAGTGAAGGGCTGGCTGGCTGCGGGTCCCGGGCGGGGAGGGGTGCTGGGGGCTGGTGGCGCGTTCCCCGGGGCTGCGGGAGCCCCGGCTTTGCAGTCGCTGCTTTCCCGATGCGTTTTTAGCGGAAAGATAAGGAAAAAAAACCGCCCAACCCTTCTGATTCCCATCGTCGGGCCTGCGGAGGTGTTGAATGTGTTTGAGGATGAAAGGCTAAATGTGAGGATTCTAAGAAATGCGGTTTTTTCCATGCCAACGAGCATAGCTATTGCACAGCACAGAAAGAAAAAATAATTTTAAAAAGCCAAAATCAATACCGAGCCCGCACGGTTACTTAAGGAACTGTAACCGAGGGCCTCAGTCCACGGAGGTGCATCTGTAAATGACGGAAAACACTCAGCACGTAGTAGCGAAGCTGCTTTAACTATTTCTCTTCTCAGCTATGGCATGTCTCAGAAGATGTCTCACGGTGAGGAAAGGGGCCGTTAGGGATTCTCTCAAGCTTCTTCCTTTCAGTTGCATTACAGCTTTGAAAAATCAATGTGGTGTGCAAACACCTGGACTTAACATCAGGCTTGTTTTCCAGTTAGGCTATTCTAAGTAACAACAAAATTACAATTAATAATTTTTTCTTACAATTACAAAAAAAAAAAAAAAGTTATGCACAGAAACACTGCTTTTGAAAAGCCATCTGAACGTGAGTCCAGAGGAAAACCACTCCCCAAAACTTTCCAAAGAGAATGATGACCTTGAATGCTTGATTTAGGATGTTTCAACATCGGAAATGAAAATGAACAGGACTTCAGTTACTCTTTCTGCCGTCACTGGGGCACCCAGTCACTAGTAGGTTACCCTCCTGTTACAGACTGCCTGGTAACAGAAGGTTTTTTTTCTTTTAAATGAGCAGTAAGCTTTTTTCCTTTCAGAAGAGCTCTCCTGTTTCTGCCTGCAAGGTATGCTCCACCCTTTAGCGCCATGCCAGTTTCTCTTAAAAGACAAGTTTTACATTGCTTCTCAATGACAATGTCTATTTAATACTTGTCTGTGTGGCTGATGTCAGTTGACATATTTTTTTTGTATGGTCAGCAAGATGAACATGGTTGTTTGCTCCTTGAACGGTTTATAACAGGAGTAGAGACAAACAACAGCAGCTTCCTTTAGTGTCCTGCACAAATATTACCTTTGATGCTGCCCTTCAAAAAGGGGGGGCCGGGATGTTTCCCAAACGGTACAGGCATTAAGGGTCAGAAAGCATTTAGTTCCTCATTCTTTCTCTGGCCATATTCCTATATCAAGTCACTGCTCTGACTAATTGCTCACAAATCCTAGCTTTTAAAGAGACTTTCGTATCTCTGAGGGCTTGTCACAAACTTTGTGGACTGGCCACTGGGCTGTGTGAGCTGGGTGGTCTCTTCTCCCTGCTTGGAAAACCTGCCACGATTATGGTGCGATTCTTTGGGACCATGCTAGGGAAGGGTTCGGTCTGGTGCTGCAGGCGCTCTTCCTGTGTCCTGTCCAGCTGAGCAGTTGGTAGTTCACCTGCGCTCCTGCTTCTTTGCTGTATTTATTCTGAGGTCTTCAGCAGAAGTGCAAGTACCAGTTTAGAGTAGGTTTCTTTTTATTACGGTCCTTTAATACTGATTTCCTTCAGTATTTAATATTGTGTATCAGGTGTTGTTGAGGCAGGGGTGCAAGGCACTTTGGGCAACTCCATGAAGTTCAAAATGCAGGCAGTTACTATCCTATAATCTCCTTTTGGTCTTTTTTTAAGACAATAAATGATATTCCTTTGGAGTGTCATAACAACATACTTTCAAGTACTTGAAAGTATTGTGCTTCCCAGAACACTGCATTTAGAAGAAAATTAAGCATTTTAAGTGTACAAGTCAGCATTAACTCGGATTCACATGTTTTCCATTATTAGTTTATTCCTAAAGGTTATTTGGAGCTTTTAACTCACAGTGTAGGCATTGGTTTTATACCACTAAACTTGTTAAATTTGCCACCATTTTTTCCTTACATGTAAGATGTATGTATACAATTTGTACAACTTCTGCTGTTGAAGAATGCATTGAAGGTGTTTCACTTTATTTTTCTTTGAATTGAATTAGCAAATATTGACTTTTCCCTGCTGTGTTCTGTTTTGGAAATAGATTGTGAGTAGTAAGGTTTAGATCGTTTTCCTCTCTCATTCTACCGTACTTAGTATTCCTCCTTTACGAAGCTGCAGAAGCAGAGCACCGGTTCACTGTAACCACAGTTGTCATAATTTGCATTGGTAACATGGTTTTTTAGCCTTGGTATGCCAATTCTCCAATAGTGACCCTTACTGGAAAAGGAAATTAGATGACTCACCCACAATTCAACTAATTGTGAAATATTTGCGTGTTTAAGGAGGTGGGGCAATACAGAACATCTGTATCGGAGTTGCAGAGGAAAATAATGTAGTTGGCACAGCTGATAACCGGTCACTCTAAACTGAAACAGAATTACCATCGTACACAGTTAGTTGGTCTCCATTTCTAAATTAATTTCTGCCTTGAAGTTGTGTAACACACTGTAACGCCTTGAGAAAAGGCTGTTCGCCCTTACGTGGTGGGAAAAGGGAGGCGGAACAACAGCCTTCCTGGGAAGTCTCAGCCAACAGAGGACAGCCTTGTTAGACTTGGGTTGTGTGCGTTCAGCGTTTGTCATGGGCTGATCTGTGTGGTGTCTTGAGACTTGGCTCATCTATGAAATGGAGAAATTTGTGTCGTTCTGCTCACCCTTGTTTGAAAAGCAGTGTCTGCAATGGTCTACTGTGTGTATAAGGTGGCAAAAACTGTACGCTTCTAACTGTGGAGGATGTGATTATCCTAACTTGCTGTCTCTCGATTTAGATGTTTTTAAGCACATGCATCCTCCTTAGTCATGGTAAAAAATAGTGATGCTGAACTATACCCTGTTCTCTTCCTCTTCCCCTATTGCTGTCAGGGACTTCAGTTCGTATTTTGTTGTGTATTTTGATGCTTCGGCATCTGTAATAGGTTTCCAATGATGAATTAAGAAAATTGTTATTTGGAAAATAACTTTTTATGCAAGCACTCTCTATTTAATATTCAGGGAATTTCTTTTCCAGTACTGGTCCTCAGTATTCTATGTAACAACCGAGTTAAACTGTATACAGAGCCCTCTCTGTATGGCTTGCATTCAGACACAGGCTTATCCCACCAAGAAATGTAAGCTGCTAGTCTAGGAACAGTTCAGATGTGGATTTGAAGCTATTTTAAAAAATGTTCTGTGCTTTTTACTAGCCTGAAAAGTAAAAATAACCTTGCACAATTTGTAATGGTAACTTGCATTATAGGGCACTTGTTTTTTGCCTCCATTGCTGACAAAGCAGTTGTGAGCTGCTATTAATGATTCTTCAGCTGCCAGCTTCAGGCAGGGGGCTTAAATGCTAGTGCAGGTTTGTATGCTCTGAAACCAAGATGGGAAGGGATTGAAAAATGCTGCTCTGGCACAAGAGGCAGATGTGCATGGTTGGGTTTAGCAGCATGCTCTTCTAACTACAGAAGGCCATTTCACGGCAAAAAGCAAGATACTGTGTCTTTGCACGTTTAGGCCAGGTTGAGATTCGTCACTTGGGTTAGGTTTAGCGGTTCGTTTTTTCTGTAGGTGTGTCCTTTGTTTCTGTATGTACTTATTAGGGTAGGATGTTTCTTCTAATTCTGTGGGCTTTGCTGTGCTGGTACAAAATAGAAGTCTGAAAAGAGTACATGTTTTGTGCATGGTTGACTGTGAGCGAACTTGTGAAAGCACCCACAGACAGGATAGTCCTCAGATAAGGGTCCTACAGGCCAGGAAATGGAGAATCCTTGCTTTAAAACATGGTTAAGAGGCCATGTTTGTTACTCAGTAAGATCTTTGAGCATGTGGGTTCCAAAGCTAGATCCAGCTCTGCTGCTTCATGTACTTCCATACGGCAGCCAGATGTATTTGTGATAAATTGTGTTAGAAATGTCATAAGGGAAGAGGGGAATGCCTTTAAATTGCCCAGTCTTTTGTAACTGCACTTGTGCGTTCTGTGGAACAAACAAATTAGTTGAATTTTAGGAAATTAATAATTGTGCCAACCTTGGTCTTTTGGCAAAACCTATTTTTATTAAAAACATTTTATACATTCGTTTTTAATGTGGTATTCTATTCTGTGTTCACGAGTGTGACCTCTGATTCTCAATTCCACTGAAAGGTCAGCTTAAAAAGTTTTTTTTAATTATTTATTTATTTATTTATTATTTTTAGTTATGGAAGGTGCCAGTCATCAAAGTCACTTTTGTGACTTCTTATGAAAGTCTTGTTAATGATGATACCATTTAAAAAGAAAAGTATTGGTCAGCGAGATGTGAACTCTTCTGCAGAGGTCTGTTCTTATTTGGGCAATGTGAGATTTTCCTTGTTTTTTTGTCACAGTGGGTGGCATGCTTTTCCCGATGAGAGGAAGAGTGAGAAAGCACGTCAGTTTGTTATGGTCTAGGATAGTTCATTTACCTAATTGAAATTTTGCTCCTGTCTGAACACTCCGTTTCTGGCTTCTGTACATATGATGACATATGGTTAACGTGTGGAAAGAGAAGGGTCTGTGCCTGTAAGAGCTGTGTTACATGGCAAGCAGAGCTGGTGGGTGTAACCTAGTTTGAACTTCCTTTGATTGCAGTTTCAGAGTGTTTGGTAAGTCGAACGCCAAGCTGAATTTGCTAGAATTGTTTTTGTTTTAAACTTTAACTCTCCAGCCAAGTCAGTTTCTAATTAGTTGCTTAAATATGAGGAATTTTAGAACTGCTTTCTAGAATTAGTATTGGTGGTGGTGTATGCATAGTATTGCAGTTGTTGTTTATTGCAGGGAAAACTTTCTGCAATACTTAATGATTCAGTTGAACTTGTTCTATTAGTTTGGTTGACCATTTCGGAAAAATCCCTCTCATTGCCTTTATCTTGGTTTCAAATTTTTATTGGCATGGGGGAAATGACATTCGGTACTGTTAAAATGGGATCCTAGCAATAGAATGGGAACTGGCTTGTTCGTTTGCCTTATCTGTCTGTGCATATAATCGGTGTACATTCTCTTTTTGCTGCTAAAGGAGCATGCTAAATCTGTTTATTGTCTGTAGAAGTGAGTGTTTTTATAGGGCTTAAGAACTGTTTTCATGCTGAAGGTCGAATGAACTTTTCTGAAATTGTCTTGTGACCTGCATGAAGTTAATGTTAGTTCTTGTACTGTTGATGAAGGACTTCTGAATGCAGCTTTGACATTTCCCCTCTTTGTTACATGCATTTTTAATCTCACTTACCTATAGCTGTCTCTGAGCTGTCTACAAAGTGGATAACAGTACATTTCCTGGGAAGCAACCTGAGAAATTGTATTTTTAGTATGTGCTATAAAAGAATGTATGTAACTAGATAGATTTAGTACAAGAGAACTGCTTAGAGGCCAAGAAGAGATGCTTGTGTACATTTTCTGTTAGAAGCTGTAGGATCTGAGTGTCAGATCTCTGAGTAAAATCAAAAGCTCTAGGAAGTTCCCTCCCTCCCACTTTCTCATATAGGCTGTTTAAGAACACGTTGTGCAAAACTGTTATATGTTACTTGAAAATATTGTGAAATTAATGTCTTCCAAAATAGTAATTACCTTTGGTTGCAGTTGGTCTTTGTGTATGAAATTAAGGTGTGTTATTTTGGGCTTAAAGCTGTATAAAGTAACCCACACCAGCTTCCTATTTGAACAAACAGAAAAAGGACCCATTCAGGATGTATTTAGCCAACGTTTCCTCACAAAGGCTGTGGTATTCTCTTTTTCTGTAACACTTTGCAGTTGCAAGGGTTCGTGGCTTGCCACGGCCCTTATCCTTCTTGCTTTAGGGTTGCTCCTGATTGCAGAGCTGGCTCGGCTGGTGCTAAGGGTCCCTGGGCTGCATAAGTTGGTCCTAACATTGGAGGACTTCGCTCAAGGTCGTTCTGGCTGCAGTAAGCTGAGGTGTTACAAGGATTGCTTCTGGGGGCTCCTGGTGCAAATTTGCCCTCTTTTGAGGGTACCCAGAAAGAACTGGGAAAAGTTGTGGGAAATGTTAGTGGGTTTCGGGAGGAGTTAATCCATGTCTGTGCTAGAGCAGCAGTTAGTGATTATTTGGGCTGATGCTCTAGTGATGGGTTAGCCAAAGTGAAATGAAAACATTACCTTCGTGTGAAGGAAGTGTACGTGGGCCAGATCCCAGGAGGAACGCTCTCAAGTGGTAATTTGAGTTAACAGTTATCTGAAAGGCCACCACAGAGTTTCCAGTTAAGCAAGGTGCACTCTGTGACATTGCATAGCATAGAAAATGACATAGCAGTTACTCAAACCTACCACTCTGCTGAAACTACCAATATTTCATAGTTCTGAAACCATGCTGCTCAAGCTGACCCACAGGCTGGTCGGTCTACCGAGTGTTAATGCCATGCTAATGTTTTCCTGTGAATATTAACCCCACAGGATTTTGCTTTCTATGTAAATGTTTTTTTGAGTCTCTAGAAAAGTGGTTCTTATGTCTTGAATCTTCGTGCTAAAATACTAGACAGAGAAAGTATGTTGCTTGTGAAGTTGTAAAATATAACCCCTCTGGAATAGCCCTGGGAGGTCATACTGGTTGTTCTTTAAAAGTTTGTCTTTTATTTTTACACTTAATGTTAGAGGCAGTATATGGCATTGTGTGGTCATGACTAAAATGTTGGGCGTAAGAGAGCGTCTCCGTATGGAGACTTGTTTGGTTTTGTCCTATACCAGAGTCATGGCAAGTCTGGGCAAGTCTGTCATGCTTCTGGGAACAGTATCCTCTTCTGGAGCTGTAAAGAATGCCATGTGGATACTTTTTTTTTTTTTGACTTCTTGGAATGGCCTAAATTACCTTTTGAGGTCTTTCCAGACCACCCTGCTTTACAGCTGTAACTCAGTATTTATAAAGGTTTGCTTTTGAAAGCAACCATGTATCTTTGAAATGAACCCTGCCAACATGTTTCTTGTAGCATGGAACAAATCTTGGAATAGAGTAAAGCTTGTGGAATAAATAGGCTGCTTAAAATAATTTTTCAAAACTAGGTGGTCTTGTTCTTTTGGGCGTTGTGTTGTTTTTCTTATTTTTTTTAAAGACAAAAGTTGTAGTGTGTGCCACTGTCATGAACACAGACATGCAAGATCTTTCTTTACAATAGAGCTTATAAAATGTCACAAAACTAGGTGATACAAACTACTAAGGAGGTTTAAAAACTTGAATATTTTCAAAAGCTTTAAGTACATGCAGAGCATTTTACTTTTTTTATTTTTTCCAGTTAGTGTTTAAAGTTGAGATCTCCTATATGGAAAAACAACCACCTTGAGAATTAACATCTACAAATAGTACCTCTTAGATCTTGGGTTTGGTTTTACCTTTTTAATGTCAGTTGCATCTCATTCATTACCAAAAAGCTAAAACAGGCACTAATCATGTATCTCCCTTTATGTAAACTCATACATGGCTTGGATTATTAAGCATACTTCAAAGGTAAGATGAGTCTGCAAGGTATACTCAGTGCATACACAATTTAGAACTTTCCAAATGTAAGAGAAGGTGAGTAGAAGTGGAGTAGGCTGAGCAAGAGAGTGCAGAGATAGGAAAGGGCAGGGAGTCCTCTCTTCAGATTTACTTCCTGTGGATTTTGAGAAGTTGCAGTTCATCACTGTTACGGTAAAGCTGCTAGTGGGTTTGTATTTTGTTTTCAATTAAGTTATTGGCAAAAGTTAGCTTTTATTATGTGAGGAGAAAAAAGCAGGAAGTGTCGGTGAATGAGCTCAATGTGTTTATAAGTGTGTGGTTTATTTAGAGACTATGGTATATAATGTAGGAGTCCGAAGACCTGTGTGCAGACTGTGACGCCAGCACAGTGTTCCGATCTTGGGCTGTGGCCACCCCGCTTTCTGCACCATGATGTTTGTTTGCAGAGTTCATGGGGTAAGGTGTATTTTTGGTTTGGTTTTTGTTTGTTTTGGGATTTTTGTTTGGTTAACTCTCCAGGAAAAATCTTTAAGCTACAGTCCTTTGTTTATTCATTTTCATGTATGTGTAATGCAGACTAACAATTGGTAAATAAAATAATATTTAATGCAAATATATATTTTTCCAAATATTTTCAGAGTCCTTTCAGACAAATTCACCACGTGAAAGCAACTAAATAAAGCAATGGTTTCTTTTAAGAAAGGCTTTCTGGAGTTAGTACACCACAGGAGTCTTTATACATTATGTGGAATATCTTATCTGCTAGAGCTTAGACAGTTCACTGAGTAAAGTGAATGGTGAGCACCATTCTAGCCTTACTTGAGTATTATCTACAATTTCTAGTAGCCTTCCTGAGCTTTTTTCAGCAGCCTTACTATTGGGAGTCTCAGGGGGCTGTAATCATTCCTTACTTTGTGTCAGTGTTACTGAATATCCAGGAGGAAGTGCTCAGGGCAGTACTCCTTTGGTGGTAAAAGGACAGATTATATGCTTGCAAGTTCATATGGTTTTGCTTTCCGTAAATGTCATGGTACCTTGTGCTGTTTCAAAAAGTTAGTCCACATGAACCCAAGAACTGGCAAGAAAGTTATGCTGCTGCTATAGAGCTGATGATAAAAATGCCTGCAGCAGTCCAGTTATGTACAGTCCTTGGAAGGCTTTGTGAAGAACTGACTCATGTCTGTTGTTTCGCTCACTGGGCTGTTTCTGAAGGCTTATAATTTTGGTCTGCGGTAATCACACAGGATTTCAATATGTAGAACTGAATCACAGTGTTTACACATACGAACACAGAACCGCAGTCTGAAGTGGGTATACCTGACACACCTCTATTATAAATGTCTCCATTCAGTTCTTTAAAAGATGCATGCAAAAGCAGTCATGTTGTTTTAGCAAAGATGCAGACAAATGATGAAAATAAAAATCACAGAGTGGTTTGGGTTGGAAGGGACCCCAAAGCCCACCCCGTCCCAACCCCCTGCCATGGGCAGGGACCCCCCCACCAGCCCAGGCTGCCCCCAGCCCCATCCAGCCTGGCCTTGGGCACTGCCGGGGATGGGGCACCCACAGCTCCTCTGGGCAGCCTGGGCCAGGGCCTCACCGCCCTCAGAGTGAAGAATTTCTTCCTTACATCTCATCTACATCTACCCTCTTTTAGTTTAAAGCCATTACCCCTTGTCTTATCATTACACCACCTGACAGGGTCCCTCCCCAGATTTCCTGCAGCCCCCTCTAGGCGCTGGCAGGCCACTGTGAGGTCTCCCCGAGGCCTTCTCTTCTCCAGACAGATCAACCCCAACTCCCTCAGCCTGTCACCACAGGAGAGGTGCTCCAGCCTCTGAGCATCTTTGTGGCTTCCTCTGGACTCGCACTAATAGTTTCATGTCCTTCTTGTGCTGGGGGCCCCAGAGCTGAAGGCAGGCTCCAGGTGGGGTCTCACACGCGATCCCCTCGCTTGCCCTGCTGCCCATGCTGCTGCTGGTGCAGCCCAAGGTGCCGCAGGCTTTCTGGGCTGCAAGCACACATCGCTGGCTCATACGCAGGGTGTTTCTAAGAACTTGGTGATATGGATATGGCGGTTTGTTTTTTTTTTACCCTAAGCTTTGTTATCATCACATTCCTTACTAGAGACAGTAAAAAGGCAATGAGACGTTCTTCTGTGAGAAGAAAAGTTTATTACAGTTAAGCAAATGGAGCTTGTGCTTCAAACTGACCAGTGTTTATCTGTTGGTGGCCAGATGGGCTGCAGACGGGCTGGTGCTGTCCTCTTTCTTGTCATAACAGAACTGAATTTGGTCCTGAAAGATGAGGGCTCTGCCAGTTTCCTGCTGTGCTTTTTTTATTTGTGATGAGCAGACACATCTCCACTCTGTTTTCTCAATTTCTTAGGTTTGTTTGAATTTTGCCCAGGTTTTGGTAAAGTTCAGCAAGGTTCATTGGCTGCAGAAGTGAAGAATTTTGTTATGCTTTGTCAGGCCTCCTAATCTCTTTCCTTGACACAGGAAGAACCTATCAGACTTTTTTTTTTTTTTCTCCTCTGCTAATGTTGCTCAGTAATAACTAACTGAGTATAATGGAAATGTTAACTTCCCTGGTAAGAAAGCTTTCTCAGGGTTGAAATGGAAAACACTGTTGGCACTCCACAGCTAGCTGTAATCATAGTTAATTCTTGTTGCTGCACAGGTTCTGCAGCTGTCTAGTTTGCCGCAGGCAGTCGTGTGTGTCTTGTGAACAGTGCAATCAAGATGGTTAAGTCTGATGTGTAAATACATTCTGCACACTTCTATTTCTTCTTCAGTATATATTTGAATTTATATAATGAGTTATACAAATATTCTATATATAAATATATATTCCATGTATGATCTGGTAAGGAACCTGTATAATAATCTTAGGTCCATCATTTTGCAAAGGTGCAAATAAAAGTGACAAAGCATGTGTGCACCTCCATGGCTGTGCAGCTGTGTTGCAGTTATCTGTTTGTTCTCTCGGCAGTGTTTCTGACGTGGTTTCTGTGTCTTCAGGAGGCTGCAACAGTTCCTGCTTCCTGTTTTCTGTGTAAATGCTGAGGTGCAGTAACAGTAGGCAAACCACTGTAACAGACTTAGTGCTTCACTAATAAATCTGTAGTGCTGTACTTAGTACTTCACAAAGTCAGCGCACAAATAATAACTCAAGTTAATACACATTCACAATCACAGATAAGTGCTGCTCAGGTTCTTGAGAGATTTGACCCAATTTCATTGTCCAGGCTGTTGTAGAAGAAAAATAAAATTGATGGGACCTCTGTTAGGAAAAAAAAAATGGTTTTTAGGTTAAACCTGTTTTATTTGTCAACACTTACGTTCAATGTCCAGCTTACTGAGAGTTAAGTTGCTCTAGAAGACTGAGGTGAGGTCTTGTGAATTTGGGCTAGGGACAGAACACTTTTTATTTTTATTTTTATTTTTATTTTTATTTTTATTTTTATTTTTATTTTTTTTTATGCCAGTGATTTAACCTTCTGGTGTAATTGATAATCCAAAATAATTTTTTATATTGGATGTCTGGTTGGTAGCAGAGTGAAAAATGCTGGAGGCTCTAGAGAGATGTCATTTTGTTTAAAGATGTTAACAGGAAACTGAACAGGAAGAAAGCTAGAAAGTTCTGTAGCCAAAATCTCTACGAAGAAGCAAAAACAGGATGGATATTAAAACAGCTGTCTACTCATTATTTTAGAGTTTGTTCTTCATTAAGAACTGACTTCCTGCAATTGTTTCCAAAACTGTTGCATGATGCATTTCATAAGAAATCCAAATGCAGGAGACTGGTTTCCCTGAAAGAAGGGCTTCAATGATTGCAGACCATAGCAAACAAATCATGTAAATTAATACTTAAAAGGTCTCAGATTACACAGTACTTTGCTTTTTCATTCCAGTATTCCTAAAAAGACATAAAATTGTCTGGATGTTAGGCTTCTAAAAAGGGACTTTTCAGAAAACTACATAACCTTTCCTATGACAGACAAACGTAGGCTTGTCACTGAGCATTTAATGCTGTACGCGGTTACTTTTTTCAGTTCTGTGTGGAAAGCAGCACTTAATCACCTCCGAAAGCTTTACGTGTGCCTCCATCACCTGGTAGTCCTTACAGAGGTTAGAGGTGGCATGATCTTTGGCCTTTCCACACTAGTTTTTGGTGTTTTAGGCAGTGTTTCTGTCTCCTGTAATTAGTATAACGTGCTCATTGTTGCAGTACAGTTGGCAGAAGAGCACATCTTTGAAACCATTTGAAACATGGCTTCTAACACAGCTCTTTTCAAATGCCAAGGAACCTGGCAGGAATCTGCAGCGTGGAAAGGTCAGCTCAGTACCGTGACTGTCCCTGGAAGTCTTCCTTGTGCATCAAGGACTTGCTGTCGCTCGTAAGACAAAGGCATCTCATTTCAGGCATGCCTACCTGTATGTCCAAGTAATACTTGGAAAATTAACCAGTGGAATGAATGAATGTGAAACCTTATCTCTGTAATCTTTTGGAATACAAGGGGACATGCAGTCACACCAAAAGAAGTAGGATTGCAGTCACACCAAAATAAGCAGGATCAAGTACTCACATTCTGTCTTGTTCATGGGCAGCGGAGAGGACTGCTTGCCAGCGGTTGACCAGCTTCCACTGATTTAGCAGACCTGACCTTGTGTGGCACTGGATTTGACTGAATTTTATTTCTTATTCAAATGCATGAAATAGTACCACTAACAGATTGAAGGAAGAGTGCTGTGTTAGCTACAGAATGCTAGATTAAAGGGTAATAAATTTGTGTGAGGCTTACTTCTGCTGGTGTCTTTCTTGCAGTTTTGGAACCCTTGTTGCGATTGGAATTACCGTTTTTGCAGTGATTGTAATTACTATCATTCTGTGCCTCACTTGTTCATGTTGCTGTTTGTATAAAGCATGTCGAAGACCACGGCGTAAGTACCTGTGTATTTACTTTCTTTTTCTTGTAATCACAAGACTATTTTTTTTCCCCTGCAAAATTATATTCCTGTAAGAGGTAAAAATAATGTTTCCTTACCTCTCTGCTACAGAAGTTGCAATAGCTAAACATTGAAATAAAGCATTTAAGCTGCTTTAAACATGACATAGCAGAGACATTTTTTAATGTCTTCTAAGCATTTAAGAAATTCCTCTATTCTCCCCCAGAATGTGTGGATTTTGTTTTTATATTTGTTTGGTTTAGGTAAATGAGGAATAGAATGAAAAATTAATTTTAAATTTTCCCTAGTCTCTTAAAAATATACTTGAAAAATACACCTCAGGCCCAGCACCATAATATTAGTTGTTCAGGAGTTGAGTAAAACATCTTTACTGCCAAAAGATAAATCTTGCATTTGAAGAATGAGAAGTCTCCCTCACCACTATGACAGACTGAAAATAAGTGAATTTGCGTGTCCTTGGTGATCACTGGGAAAGTGGTTATTCAAAGTGTTTCACAAGATATGTTCTTTATCACTGGTAAGGAAAATCACGTATTTCAAAAGCAATGTTATGGTAGTACAAATCCTGCAACTTTAATATTTCAAATTCTCAGAATTTACAGAAAGCTTTTGTACTTTTAGGCCTGATGTTAGCTTAGTAGTGAGTCATTATACCATGGGGATTTTTGAAGTCAAAGCTGTGTTTTATTGATCATATCGATATGTAAACTTTAGAGCGACCATTTATAGGTCTTCTGTTCTTTATGTTGTATTTGAGTAATTTTGGAATACATTTTTAATGTTTTCTCTTTATTCTAAATATTTGACAAATAGAATGGTACTAAGCCAAAAAAAAAAAGGTTTGAAATGCTGATTAATATGGACAAACAATATGCTGTTTAAAGTAGCATAATCCTCCTCTGAGAACAGATTACAAAATGAGTATTTTAAAGGGAAGCACTAATGAAAAGTTGTCTTGATTAAAATATTAATAAGAGCATTTCAAATATTAGCTGAGATTAGTCTGCATACAGTCACTGAAACAATGAACGCATCTTTATGACAAGATTTATATTTAAGTAGAATGAAAGCTTTCTTTTGTTGTTCCCTATGCGTAAAGTGGAATCTTGAGCAATGTTTATAATTGCAGCCTGAAGAAGGTGATCTTGAAAACAAATTATTGTAGTTTATTAGAAATTGTTAATCTTCCCTTACCCCAATAAAGGAGATGAACCAATAACCCAATGTTAGCTCCTACAAAAAAATATGTGTATTTGCCTTTCTGTTATAATGTACAAAGATGTACTAACACATAGATGTATTAGTACACAAACTACATAAAAAAGAAACTCATTTAGTCAAACATGGTAGGAAGCTCCTTGCCTAATAAAGGAGATCTTTATTACCTTTATCCTTTAAAACAGACAATAACTTTAAAAAATAAGCAGTTTTTTCCAGTCTCATACTGAATGATACGTCGCTTGGCCACAGGGATGAGTTCCTGGTTTTTGAAAAGTCCAGGAAAAAATGTCTTTGCTCTTTGTGGTTGAGAAATAAGGAAATGGGCTGGGAGAGCAGCCAGTTTGTGAAGGTTTTTAGTACCACTTAGATCAATGGAAGAATATTTTGAGACATACATCTCTAAATCTTTCTGTGGAACTTCAGAAATGATATTGAGCAGATTTTGGAGTAAGAAAGTGATCTCAAGAGAAAGCATTTTTTACATTACTGTTGTTGGCTGTCCCAGGTGGTCTCCTAGAACCACCAGAACTAACCATATTCCTTTTGCTTGTTTGTAGCTGTTGTGACCACCACCACTGCCACTACGGTGGTTCACGCTGCCTACCCCCAGCCGGGAGTGCCACCCAGCTACCCAGTAGCGCCGTATCAAGGATATCAGCCTGTGGCTATCCAGCCACAACCGGGAATGCCGGCGGCACCGTACCCTACACAGTATCCTCCCCCTTATCCCATGCAGCCATCAGGACCTCCAGCTTACCATGAAACAGTGGCAGGTAAGGCAAGAATGCTCTAAATGTTTCTTTCTCTTGAATAGCAAAAAAGATGGTGACATTGGAGCCAATCCTCTATTATTACATTTATTATGTTTTATATTAATGTAAATGTAAGCAAATTATTTAAAACTGGAGTTACAGTAGATATTAAATTTCATCCTTATTGAAATTTCCCTATCACCATTTCTATATTAATCATTGCAAGAGGAGATTTAACTGGCACTTCATTGACGAAGTTTGCTGGTGTATAGGACTACCAGTGGATCCAGTAGAACATTTTAATGATTCAGTTGAAATTTCATATTAAATAGTTAACATATGTATAGTAGTTAATACTTACTGAATGTTTTAATCTAAACACACACGGCTTTTGCTCGTAGTTCAGTAGTTTGCTAGAACAACCAGTCTGTGATCAACTTCCAATCAGTTTGCTGATGACTGGCAATTAGAATTATTGGAATATTTTTTTCTTATGCTTTCCTTCATTCACAGCATTGCTTTCGTGTAGCTTTATTGTTGCTATGTCTAATTCTAGCTTGTTCTGGGAATAACTGTTCCCTGAAGAATTGGCTCATGACTATTCAGAGAGACCAAAACTATGCTGTTACGTATCCTAGGGTCTTTGAGCCCTCTTATGTACCACACTGTTCATCCTTCTACTTGGAAGGATGAACAAAGTTAGTTCAAGCAAAGTTAGTCTTGAATAGTAGGTCGTGCCCCTAGAAAGTTATTCTTTCATAACAACTCAAATGTAAAATGACTGTTCATGGTCTTACATATTTACAAACCAGTTATAAATTGAACATTAACAATGTGCAAATGAGTTCAGCGTGTAAAAACACTGACTTTACAGGCATGCTTATTTTATTTTTCCTTCATAAACTGTGAAGAAGCTGTCGATTTTAGGGGACTACCCCAAAGTGCTTTGGCTTCATCTCTGTAGTGTGAGGGGCTCAAAGAAATTTTGCTTCTCCTACTCTCTGGTTTCTCAAACTGTTCCTCAATTAAGTTGTTTGTTAGTTCTTATTTTTTATTTTTTCTGAGAGAATCTTAAATCACTTTCCATGTTACCAGCTCTTTCCCTTATTTGCCTTGTTTATTAGTCAAGAGCCAGCCTCTTCATTAGGTCATGTGCAGGAGAGAGAATACTTGCTCTGTCACACAGGAGCCAAACACACTGATCAACTTACAAGATCATTGAAAGATAGCCACATTCTAGGGATCTGATCAGGTGCTGTGTTATTTGAACTAACTTGTGCTATTTGACAGACCTGAAAATGAAAGTGCCACTTGAAGCAGCTTGTCACAGAATACTAGAAAATAAGGATATAGTCTGAGTGGTACACTTAGTATAAATGTCAAACTCTTTAATGTGCTTGGTAGTGGTGGGCCACTTTTTTTTATTAATTCTATTTTAATTTTGCAATTACCTTGTTGACAGTTATCAGAAAAGCACTTCCCCTGAAGGAATCCTAAGATGCTTTCTCTAGTCCTTTTTCTTTTGCCCATTGGTTTATTTTTACTTCTCCCCATAGTGTCAGGTGTATCTTGTTGTTTGTGCATCTCTGACTTCCACCAGATCGTTTTGTTGTGTTTTTTTTAACCTGTCCTCCCCTGAGAGCTATGTCCTTGTAGCTGCTACAATACGCACATATATCACCTTTTTTTTTAAATCTAACTTTTGAAATGCAAATGCTGTATGAGTTAGGGCAAACTACTTTCAAGTCCAATTAAGATGCTAGTTAAATTGAACCTCTTAATCATGTACTTAAAACAGTTGTCATTTTAGATAGAAAATTCTCATGGTAAATTTTACAAATCCTGTTTTTTTGATTTGCAGCTGGTGCTGGAGCACCTTATCCAATCAGCCAGCCCCCTTACAACCCTGCTTATGTGGATCCTCAGAAGCCCACCTATTGAACAGACCTACTACCGTGCTTCTGCATACAAAACTTTTTAAAATATAATTTGTTCTGTTTACACCATGCAGCTGTAGTACATTATCCTGGAAGACAGCAATCCTTTGTCTAACTAAAGTGAAAGTTAATTCATTTATATTTGTGGTTTTAAATGTTTCAAGTACTTCTACAAGAAGTTGTTCATTTATACCTCAAGCAAATACAAAAATTGATTTTGTTCAATATACAGTAAGAAAAGTATGAAGAAGGGGTGCTTCAGAAATAAGAACCACAATAACATTTATCGTGCAATAATTCTGAAGTGTGGTAGAAAGGAATGGTCAAATGAGCATTATCAAACGTGCGAAGCTGTAGTAATCTTTTGCATAGTATTAAGTCTGAGAAACTATGTGATACATGTTCTGCCTGTTTTGAAGTTACTAGCATGAGGTAAGCTTCAACATAATACATTTCATTTATTGTTTAAAAAGGATTTTTACTTTTTTGAAGTGCATTTGCCTTCAGTAAGGGTAGCGATCCATGTTTTAATTGTGTTTGGACTAGTTGCATTATTCTGTGCTAAATTGCATGAGATGGTTATTTTCTTGTTTTCTTTCTTTTTTTGTTTTCTTTCCCAATTTTAAGGCTTAAAAACTGTGCCTTCATTGGGCACTTTCTCAGGCTGTTTTACTTTATAGCTAGAAATCAACAACAAAACCAAACCTTCTGCCATTCACTAGAACAAATAGATCAAAAGATGAAAACCCAAGAATTCTTCTTAAAAAATATTGGACAAGTACTTGGTTTGCTTAATAGTCATATGTTGTTGATGAGTTTGGGAAAAAAAATAGCACCTTAATCATATGTTAAGCAGAAGTGACTGCCAGTGTTCAGCCATTCCTTGTCACAGAGAAGGGATTCATTTTACAGGATATACGTGATGTCAGAAGTAGACTTTTTTTTTTTTTTTTTTTTAACGTTTAGGGTTTGTCACTGTCTACAACAGGAACCTAGAGATGACGTATCTTTATGAACCAAGTCTGCATCTGAATAATATGTGTGTCAAAAAAGAAATGCCAACCAAACTTGGAGTAGAGGTTTAGCCTCCCTTTTGTCTTCAACATTCCCATAAAGCCAAGTAGAGAATGAGAAGTAAGGACTATGAAGAGTGGTAGGATTTGGTCACAGAGCAGTAAAATATTTTCAAGAACTATTAGCAGTGTTAGAAAGGCTTTTGACTCTTGTACTGATCAAGTGAATCATGATTTTTAGTGTCCTCTACAACTCTAACTTTTCTAACATTGAAGTACAATTTGTTATTTCTCAGTAGAGCTGTCTGTAGAGTGTTGTATCTGTCACTGTGACATAACTAGTGAAATAATTTTGGCATATTTCATACACAGATTTTACTTGTTTAGAGAGGCCTTTTAGCCACTTGTCCTTGTGATTCTACATTTAGGGTATATTACTGTTTAAAAGACATTGAACTTACATAACTGATGACATTGTTTTAC
This sequence comes from Cygnus olor, assembly GCF_009769625.2. Lineage (NCBI taxonomy): Eukaryota > Metazoa > Chordata > Aves > Anseriformes > Anatidae > Cygnus > Cygnus olor. Next base: position 6,281,063 of record NC_049178.1, on the reverse strand, counting down.
CTCATACGATGGATGGAAGCTGCTACTGTCAAAGGCAGCCTTATTTCTCTAACTGATTTTGGGGGCCTTTTTCTGGGTTATTCCTTTTTTTTTTTCCTTTTTTTTTTTTTTTTTAAGAAAATCTTTAGGGCATTTCAGGAGAAACTTGTGGAAAATTTTTTAACATTGAGAACCATGATAACCTATGCCCCTGTGTTACACCACTTCAAGAGTGTCTGAGTTAATAGCATGCAGTGGTACCAAGAGGCACCCACAGAGTGCATATACCTCTATGTTCCTCCCCTTTCCTGCCTTGCAAGCTGGAAAATCAGGCAATGCTTCCTAACGCTGTTAGGAGTTCTGTGGGAACAACCAGAAATGGACAGTGTCCCCTGTATGGAGGATGAAGTCTTTCCCTAGAAATCTGGAATATTTTTGTGTAGGAGGGTACTAAATAACTGCAGAAATAATCCCTTTTCTATAGATCCCCTACTCATGTGTTTATTCGTATAGAAGAATGGCAGAGATTCCAGCAACTTTGTTAGTCAGCTACCTGATGGAGTCCGGCCAGTGAAATGCAGCCAGCTGTTGGGCAGTTCTTGGAGCACAGGTACAATGTTCTAGTGTTGGCCCTCATGAGGTTGTTACTTTGCACCTTTTCCTTTCCTCTGTCTGATGTGGCAAAATGTATGGTTTGTGGTGGTGTTAGTAGGGTTATGTTTTGGATAAAAAAGGAAAATCTGCAATTTCATGACACACTGGCTTAATCGTCTGCCATTGTCCATAAGGAAAAGATAGTAGGAAAGTAAACTAGCAACAATAAAAGTCCCCAGATCTAAAGTTTTGGGGTAGATGCTGTGCAGATCAGATAAATTGCCCTGAATATGACTGAACATGGAGTGATGGGAGGAGATGAGGGATAGGGTTAAGGAGCCTGTTAATTTACACTTCTCTTTCAATGAACATCTGCTAATGTTGACTATATTCAAGTGAAGAGATGAATCATTAATACAAAATGAACTATTTTAGTTGTGTTGTTACTACTTCAGTTAAAAAATTGGTTGAAGGAAGAGAAAATGGTTTGCTTTCCTCATTTCAAAATCGGAACACTTAATCGGGTCTTTTCTTACTAATGCATTAATCGACATTATTGATACGGCATAGGACCAAATTTTATGCAGTTATTGCTGTGCAACCCAATTAAATTTGTTTTCACATAGTTAAGTAAATGGGACAGTTACAGAAATGATGGAGAACTTGTACCTTAAACTTGTTCAAGTACTGGTAATGTGTCAGTCCCATTTGCTAATGTCTTTACATCAAACTAGTTACCCACAGTGCTGTAGGGAAGGGGTAATGGAATTCAAATTTTAAATGTTGAAAGAGTGTATGTTCTTTTTTTTTTTTTTTAGTTCTGTAAGTGCCTTTGTTTCAGAAATGTTTTGTGAAATTAAATACAGTACAATATTCTGTTGGACTGAATTTACTAGATAATCATTGTTGACTTTTACATACTGTAAACTAGCTTTGTATGTTGTTTGTAGTTCAAACATAAGTGTTCTAAAGAAATGGTATAAACTCTATGCACCTTTGTAATAAATGCAGTGTTTGAAATATATTCTATTACTTTTGTTTTCTCAGTGTGTCTGAGTGCTAAGTCTGAGTATTTAGGAGTGTATCTGCAAAGCTACATTTTACTTAATTGTGTTTGATAGCAAGTGTATTTTAAGTTATCTTGTATTGTGAATATAACTTTTTGGTAATAGAGTCTGAAGCCTAATCAAAATTATAAGGTACAATACAAAGGAACAACAAGATGAGCTCCTGAACGATATTCTGACTGTGTACTTCACAGCTAATCTAAAAGAATTGCTTCTGAGGTCTTGTCTAGACGATATTTGAATGCGCTAGCTAACAAGTCCCAAGATACTTGAAAAGTCTACCGTAGACTAGATGATAGACTCCAAAAAAATTTATTATTGGATTGAAGTCTAATGTCCTTTTCTCAACACATTTTGACTTGCCTGTCAAATATCATACCCCTTGTTTTTCAACTACACCAGTTTAGTGATGCTTTCTAGTCTCTGTGAAAACATTTTAGCTGATGTTTTTTGGTGTATTTTCCATTGTTTTTCTTAAAAAAAAAAAAAATTGAAAGCATTAGTCCTGAGGCATTAGTTGTTCAGTTGAAAATATTTGCTTTGGGTGGGTCAATGATGCTTTTTGTAAGATACCACATTGTAGTGAATTGGTTGATACTTGGTAATCATTATTGTCTCGGATTGACAGCTAAGTTTCCAGTGTAGGATTTAATTATCTACATATTTACTTTTATTTCACACTTTAATTTTATTTCACATTTTCTCAACTGAATTTCTTTTAGTTAATTTTTGACAGCAGACAAAATAATTGCTGCAATTAAAATAACTTTTGGATCAGGTACTTTTCATTCTAACATTTCTTCCTCCTGCAGCTGTTTTCTATGGTTCATTCTCCAATGTCACTTTAGCCCTGGAATCAGGTAGGATCTGCTTTATAGACTGCTGGGCAGGTGTTGCAGAACAGCTGCGATGTGGAGGAGGTCTTTAGCAAAACAAATCATTTATCTACATCCTCAAAATACCAATGTACATTCCTGTTTTGTGTTCTCTCTGCTAGGAAACTCAGCAGTTATGCGGCTGGAATGTAACAGCCAATATGAAAACAAGCCAGCAGTTTTCCTCTAGATAGTTTCAAAAATAGGCCACCATTTGAGCAGCTGCTCAGAATAGCATTCCAAATGCAAGCATTAGAACTAAAACTTTTAAGATTAATGCCAGGTGAACTACATTTACCTGCTGCAGGGAAAAAGCACTCAGCACATTGTTAGCTGTTTGCAGTTAAACTTCATACAGAGTGTTTACGCTCACTCTTAGAAGAATTTTGATAAACTTCAGCCTCACTGGGGTTGTAGGTCTTTTTATAAAGTCACAGACCACCTTTTTGTATCAGTCTGCTAAATTATAATCAATGAGATACAGCTCTTCAACAATTTAAACAGAAGTTTGCATTCATAGCAGATAATACAGTCCTTACACAGCAGAGTAGAAGTCCTGTAATTGACCTTAATATATTAAACAATACAGACTGTAACTAACACAAAAACATTATTCTCTGGTTAAGATAACTGACAGTTAAATAGTCTAGCACACGCTAACCTTTCTTAAGCAATAATTTGCACAAGTGGGATTAAGATGAAAAACAAGTTCCACAACTCAGGTCAGATGTTTTCTGCAGTGTTTTTTATTTGCCATCTTCACCTATTACAGTTTGGCTTTTAAAAATGTGAGGCCTGACATGATACAAAACAGATGTTGTTTGTCTTGTCTGTAGAAATTTGTGGACTGGGTTAGGTGACCTACAGAGGTCCCTTCCAACTTCAGCTAGTTGATGATTCTGAGTTGCAGGGAATAAGGTGCTATCTGTGCACGCTCCATAAATGTTTTAATCGGTGAAGTACCATTTACTTTATCTGTGTACCTAGCTTTAGCAGAAATAAACTGTTCCGTGTTTGAATCCATTCAGTGCATCAGGTCCCTGGATCACCACAGGAAGGCACTTACCAACGCAGCGATACGTCCTCCTGAACTGTGATTGTTCAGCCAGAAGTGTCAGTACGTCGTAAAATGCAAGTCAGCAAGGCCATCCTTCTCCTTTTTGCATACAATGTCTGAGTAATAGCTAAACTAATAGAAGCAATTGCTGCCTTCGTCCAGTTCTTGCCTAGCTTTAGCCCTGCCTGCAGAGCTCAGCTCATTGAGGGGGGAAAGCCAGCTATACTTAGCTCAGCTTTCAGAAGGGAAGCGAAACAGCAGGCTGGCTGCTGCCAACTGATGAATGTGATGGTCATGTATAGAACATGACTAGTTTGTGTTGCTTAATGCTTCAATATTCACTCCTATGACAGTGCTTGTTGCTGGAGTAAATTCCTTTTCTCAGAGAAACGGTTTATCTGTAACATGGGAAAATAGGAACTGGCCTTGAAAAAGAGCTGCTGTGCTGTAAATTCTACAGGGAGTGTCTGGTGAGAGCAGTCTGAGTTCTGTTACTTTCAGGTCATAGTTTGCCAGTGGCCCCCATCATCCTTAAAAAAAAACCACACTTGAATGATCATCTGTTGCATACATGATTGGATCTCTAAAAAAAAAAAATTTAAATCCCAAATTCTAACAATGTAAAAAGGGAAGAATTACTGGAGGTCAGTACAATCTTTCAAAAATTGACAAAACACAAAAAGGCAAAATCCTGTTCTTTTTGTTAGTAACTATAAATGACTTAAACAACGAATTATGGCAATTCTAAAGAGAAAAAAAGTGTAAGTATACTCACAAGAGTATAGCCTCACTTTTTCTTAGGAGCATGAACTTTTCAGTTGCAGAAAATGTTTTAAGTTTTAAAAGCTGCCCTTCAATTTCATAATACCATGATGTTACTATCACTTCTATTGGCAAAGGTGTGAGGTGGTGTTTTTTTTTTAATACAGCCTCCAGAATACCCCAGGTTATACCACTTTAAAGTCAAAAGTAGGATGAAAATGATCAGAGTGTAGACATACATGTTAGGGTGTTGTCTGTTAGAGTGGGTGGATGGGAAGGAATCCAGTGCCAGAAGGGAACAATTTGTGTGTATTTTCCTAGCATTTTCTCCACAGATAACGCTCCTGTTTATATGAAGTTTAGCAGTAATACACATCTCCCTCTTACCAAGCTGTCCTTGAGATGAAGCCAGGAATTTCTTAAACCAGTTTTTATAACTTTGGATTGCTTCAACAATTTGGGATTCCTTAACTCCTTTTAGACCAACCTCTTCTAACAGCTCATTTCATCTGTCCAACCACCCAAAGAAGTGATTTGAGTTCATCTTCTCTCTGTATGCTCAAATTATCTTTATAGAAATTAGGTGGTGGAAACAGCAGAGAGCACTTAAAAACTGATGGCAGGTTGCTGCATTTTGGGACAGTGTGACAATCATAGGTTTGATAGGACAGCTCTACGCTGGCCCTTCTCAGCAGACTGAGTGTCAGCTACTGCTTTACAACTGTTCACAAGACTTTTTAAAGAATCATGTTCATGTTTACTTTGGCTTTTGAGTAAAGAAAGGGTCTTTAATTTACATTTTTCAAGCTCTTCTCTCTAATCCTAAAGGCCAGGACTTGCCTTTTTTTTTTTTTTTTTTTAAAGTGTACTAGTTTTACATCATGCTGAAACTTCTGTAGTTTGTCCAGTGTCACAGTGGTGCTCTTAAGGTAGTTACTATGCAAACATACATGAACTCGGAAGGAAAGCTTTGCTGTATGTGCCTGTGTCCTTCTTCACTGTAGTCAAGCAGGAAAACAGCAGTTCTCCAGCTGCTCTAAAGGGCCTTTTGAAGCCTGTTACTGAGAGGAGCTGCTGGCAGCTTGTGGATAGAATTTATCACAGCACCAGCAGCCCATGGCTGGTGGAGCTCTGTCAGCGGTTGCTCAAAGTGGAGGATGATCCCTGGGCTGCGTTGTGGGAGGAAGGAGTGAAGCTTTGTACCTAGCAGCTTTGGCCTGAGAGAGATGCTGGATTACTGCACTAGCTATTCCTGTACAGCTGTTTCTGGGAAAGTTCTCTTCAAAAGCAAGAGCCCAGCCAAGAGCATGTTTAGCACACTGAGCAGGATACAGCGTCTTTGGGTTAAGACTGGAGAACTGAATGTTTCCCAGTTTTCCAAAGGCTTGCCTCCCACTGTAGTACTCTCTCCCCTCTTCATTCTGGTCCTTGGATCCAGGCTTGTTTTGAATATGAGTGTGTCCCTCTTGTGCACCAGCACTGCAAAAGGTGATGTAAGGCAGCTGCCTGCTTGGACCTACCGGTACAGCACGTGGGGCTGCCCAGCCTGGGTGCCAGCCTAACACCCAGAGCAGCTGCAGAAGCCAAGAAAGCTTTGCCTGGAAGGGTCCTTTCTATAGCTTGATCCCTGCCCCAGGTCTTGTAAGTAGCTTTGAGCACATTTCACTTCTTGGCGCAAAAGAAATTCTTTGGCATGTATTTTCTCAAGTCCAGCCCTGTCCAGAGGAAGGATGCCCTAGGGAAACAAAGAAGGGAACCAACTGAGACCAGCCCAAGGGCCAGCTTTGAGCCCAGCGCCATATGTTCCACTCTTCCCTCCTTCCTGCATGGAGCAACAGCTTTCAACCCCCTTCACCTTCAGTGCAGAGAATGCAAACCAGCACCCATCCAACCCCAGGGAGATGAACTGAAAAGGTATATGCTCCATGCCTTGCTCTGGCCCCAGGCAGTCCTAATACACCTCCCACCTCCTGAAGAGGATAGTAGGGGAAGGTATAGTGCTAATTTAGTTACACAGCAGATAAAAATAATAAACAGCTTAGGGTGATAAAACAGTAAGAGACCAAAAATACTAGACTCTAAATTAAGAGCACTGTTAACAGTACTCTTTGCTGCCCAACTGTAATCCTGTCTTGGTAGGAGTCCCTCTTTCCTTAGTGCAGGTTTTTTTTTTTTTTTTGCCATCACAATTTGCTCAGCTGTAATATGATGTCTGTTAACTGCAAAATCTAGGAATATGAAGCTCTAGTTTCTTTCATAAGCACTAAAATTAGCACACTGTCCTCCTTGTAGTGAAGTACATACAACATTAAAACAAAGCAATTGAAAGCTAGGATTGAATTTAACTTAGTCTACTATCTGTAGATCATTTCTCCCCTACTTCCTTACAAACACTACATAAGGTCAGTTTTGGCCTAAGGAAAGGTTTGTTCCTTCTTTTGAGATGCCTCATAAATGCAGCTTTCACTTAAAAATTGAAAAAAGTTCAATGTTTGTTAAAAGAAGGTATAATCCATAGCTTCCTCTATTCAATTCTAGTATTCTATAGAATTAGAATCAGGTATCTGTCAAAAGAAAAAAGCATTCCAAGGTAAAAACAAACCTCTAGGCTTATTTTAGTAGCACTTACACTTCTAAGATCTAAGGTTCAGCCACTACCAGCAGCTAAGTATGGCAGCTGATAATCATACACAGTTGAAAGGGTAAAGCAACAATTCTTCCTCCTGTTATTTGTTCTGTACCCTAGAAGCACTCATTCATTTTTACTACAACACAGATGCAAACACCACAACCCAGAAAACAGTCATTCTGCACGGATTTAAACATCCCTCTCTTGCCTAGTAAGACAAAAAAAATAGCCTAAACGTTTACCATCTCATTCTTCTAAGGTAACTTTTGGAAAAAGTTCTACTATTTTTTGTTTTGGCATCTTAAATAGTTGTACTTTCAGCACATTCACGGATTTGAGGGAAAAAATGAGTGATCTTGGATGATTATTACAGGACTTTGATGAATTTCTTGCTCAGAACTGAACCGCCAACTGTAAGTTATTTCTACAAATTTATAAAAAGCACAATAAACAATTTACTAATATCAACATGAAAATGTGGAAATCATGCAAGAACGTGCTAACAGCTGCAAAAGAAACAGAACAAATATTTTTAGAAGACTTACATATGAACTCAGTGATCACAAACACCTCAGGACATTCAGCATCATAAATTTAGCTGAAATTTAGCTGTAATCACAGTTAAAATGGAAAACAAAAAGTTTCCATTCTATTTACAGCTGTTTCATGAAGAATGAAACCCAAACAGAACCATTCATAACCCCTTGGGTGGTTTTGCACAGCAAAACAATACATTGCAGTATCATTTTTCTTACATCAAAATTTCTTTGCTTTCAGGTTCATTTGGATAGCATAAAATCACAACAAAGAAATACATTTTTGTTGTGCTGCATTTGAGTGCAACCTTTAGATTATCACTTAATAAAACAGCTCATTTAATTTTCAGATTGGCACTGATTATTATGATTTAAATAAGGAAGGACAGAGACCCTTGGTAAACATTAGCTAACTGGAGTCCATTCCCTGATCTTCTGCTTCTGGCTCAGGAGGATACAATTCATCCAACATCAGCTCTGCAACAACAATAGAAAAGCACAGTTTTAGAGAATTATTTTTGTACTTGATAAAATTATAGCTGGGAGTTGTTTGTATTTAAAAAAAACTTCCTCTAGAAGACTATATCAAATAGACTTTTTCAAGGTTTAAATGTAAAGAGGTCTTTATATATGTGTTTTGTCATACAAACTTTTCCCCACTCCTCCTCTTTCCTTTAAGGCCTAAAAGTAAGGAGAGAGCTATCTTGGACAACCAAATTTAGTTACCGGGGAAACATAGTGAAGAGTAAATTTTTTTTTTTAAGAACTATCTAAGACTATTAATAAAGTTTTAAGCCTTATTGTTGTAAACTTATTTTAAAAAGCCACTTGGACAAAAGCATAGTATTTTGCGATTAGCAGGAAGAACCTGACTGGTAAGTACACATGTGCAAGCACATGTATGCACCACCATCCCCAAAATTGTAAGCTGTTACACTCTTTTGGTCCATTTCCAAGCACAGCTAGACAAGGCGTTAGGAGAAGTTCCTGAAAACTTTAGGACACTCTAAGCAGAGTAGAACAAATACATAGCATGCTGTTTAGTCTCTTCAGAAAAGTCACTGTTAGCACTTGTGGTGTGCTTGCATGACCTGCCTTACTGATGCAAAATACCACCACCGAAAGATTTATCACACGGACTCTTAGTAAGACCATGGTGTCTTATAGCAAACCGCATACTGACATGAGAGCACAGTCCTCACATTAGCTCTAAAATATGCATGGAAATAATGCCATGAGTGAATGAAGAGGTGGCATCCAGGTACAGGGAGCAGAGACAATCTCACTAGATTTGCTCTGCAGGAAATAGACACGAAGTGTGCAAAGCAAAGGTAAAGTCTGGATGTTACATGGGCTAGAGAAGCTTTTGGGGTAATGGAGGAAGGGTGCGGTGGAAGAGGGACAAGGAAGATGTTAAGGTATGCAGGGAAAAAACAATTGCAGAGAGAAAGCGTAATGCTAGTTGGAAATTTGGAGTAATTTAAAGTGAGGTAACATACAGTGTGGATTGTTCTACTGAAGGGAGGGGGAGCAAAGGATTTTGTTTGATCCGACAGTAGGGACATCTATGGAGAGAAGAAAGGAAGCTAGTGATTTGGTGTAATGAAGCTTGAGAAACTAGATTACGGACTACCCTTTCAAGTCTGATCAACAAAATATCCACATTAATTGGTACATAGTACTCGTTAAATGAGGAATGAGACAGAAGTGGAATTTCATTCACACAATAGAGAAGACAAAACACAACAAAACAACTCTGTAATGTGACTTGATTTACCTTCACAGGCACTCAATTTTTGATTTTTTTTGAGAATGGCTCTTATGCCTGGCATAGCTTGGTCATATTGATGCAGTACTTCCAAACAGTGTTCATGAAACAGTTTATCTTTCTGAGATAGGCTGTGTAAGAGTAAAACAGCATCTCGTAAAAACTGAATAATTTGCTCCTTATGTGCACACGAGCCGCTATCAGATCTTCTAATCTTCATCCACTGTCTATGTAACATTACAATTAGTGCCTTAACCACCTGCAAGAGATAAAGAGTTTAAGTACACAAAATAAAATTACAGCAGTGGAAAAGTTATTTCATTATGAACTTCACTAATCAATCTTTTCAGACATCCAAATTTTAGAATATTTTCTAGCAAGCAAAAACAAGCTTTCCAGAAGAAGGCAGACTTTGAAGTACAGAACACTTCTGTTTCAGTGTAGCTAAAAAAGGGGAAAAAACTACTTCAGCATTGTTAGGAGTAACTTTTAAGTTTTCAGTGGAATAAATTCAGTAGCTGTAGTGACGTACCTCAAGGTTACACTGGCAGTCTGTACCAGGTAGTAAAATCGCTGGCCTGGAGCGCCGCATACACCTTGTCAGGAGTCTAACTGTCTATTACAAAAACACGCAGATGGCATTACAATAAGTACTAGGGTTCTGCATAATTATCACACAATTAAGCTGCAAATAAAGGGAGGTAGAAATGTCATTTCATTACTGGTTTTAAACATTCTTGGTTCTTTTCTTAACAATTCATCTTTTTACCCCACCAAAAGAAAAAAAGTATTATTACAGGGGGAAAAAAAAAAAAACAAAAAAAAACACTAACACAGACATGGGATTTGCCTTGTACAGAAACCACTTCAGCTTCCTGATAAGAAAGGCTGACAAGGATTCAGTGCATACACATCGTATGTTTGCACTTCCTAAATGCAATGCAGATAGGGGATAATGAAAATACTTTTAGAAAATAGTTCAAAATTCTTTTAAGTGAAAGTAGAGGTGGAGCAAACTGTAGAGCCCCACAAGTCACCCCTGGCACTACGAACAATATAAATTAAATTCAAAAACTGTTCTCCCTATACAGGATCATGCATACTGTACAGCAAGCTAGTATTTCACCATACACTGTATTCCATTTGGAATGATCTCAAAGATACAGTTCAGAAGTAAATTATAAAATCAAAATGAAACATAGGTCTTGCTTCCTTTTACTCCACCAATCTAAAAGCAAAACAAAACTTGCAGTCTTGAACATTTACAGCCATCCTAAGAGCCTACTCGCTTTTTCAGTGACTTAACTATGTTGACTGCTATGACTGATGTTATCTTGAAGAGTGGTTATTGTTTCAATTTCAAACAGCTTCTCTTAAAAGTCAATGTAATCCTTTACTGCAAGCAAATACTCTCAATTTTTGTTTCAGTTGAAGACAGAACTTATTTTCAAACAATTTGTGCACCACCCTGTTCCTCCCTTCCCCCTTCCCACCCCCCAATAGGAAAAAGCACGTGAACTAACAGCTGTTGTTACCTCTTGTTCCAGCTGAAGCCAAAGCACTTCAGATGCTGATTTATCTGGCCTTGATGTGATATACATGTACAGTGCAAGAAGAAGGCAGGCATCTGAAAGACAAATTGTTCTTTTCCCAACTAGTCAATTGTTTCTGATAAAAATTAGTATTTTTTTTTTTCCACAGAAGATAACATATTTCAGAAAATACGTAGAGTGCTATCCTGGGCTCAAGATACAGATTCAACTTCTTGCTTTACTTCCAGACACCTTAAGCAGTGCTGAAGAAATTAGTATCCCTAAACTTTATATGCATTTGTGGTGCTACTCTCCTATTACATTCTTAGGGTACTAGACAAAGAGTATTTGTCATGCAGGGTACTGTAATCCCTAAACTCAACATTGTCATGAGTGCAGATCCTCTGCAGAATGGAATTAGCCTTCAAATCCTCGAAACCCCTTTTTCCATATCAACTTTTAATATAGTAAACATTCATCTGGAAAGTAGTTTTAAAAGTCCAGATGAGTATCAAAACTCTGTATGGATACTGCCAGACAAAATATTCTTTAAACAGTAACTGGAGCTCGGTGCTAGAAAATGATTTTAGGTGACACAGCAGGCTTTGCCTTTGGGGGGTTTAATACTTTAGAGCAAGGCTTATTTGTATTATTTTTAGTTGTGCTAACTAACATTCAGCTGTTAACAATTATGTGTTAGGCAATCTTTTACCTGAATGAGAACAAAGCTGAGCAACCAACGTGTGGTGTTGAGCAAGTACAGACAACAGTTTCACGGTCAAAAGGACAGCACGCAAAGGGATCTCTGGACACAGACAACGGAGCAGTATCTGGCTACTCAGTAAGTGCTGAAAACTTCAAAAGAAAAATCTGAGTTAGAAACATGAAAAGCACTGACAATTTGAAAATAATTCACCATTTCTTATATGCAGCATCGTAATTCATGCCTTTTCAGCCATTCAAAACTAGGTGATCTCAACTTACATGCCATAAGCTGAAAAACATATTGTTAGATTTTGAAGACAGTCTGCGATTCACAATATGGTTCCATATATTAGACCATTAGCAGACAAATTGTTGCACTTTTAAGAGTGCCATTTTATGTGCCAGAATAAATAAATATTATAAATATTTTGTAGTATAAAATTTATTTTATATACTTACATTATCATATTAATATAGACTAAATAAATAAAACAGAAAGCCCTGTGCTTTCATTCCTTAAAATCTCCCAGCAATTGGAAAAAAAAACAAACAAAAAAAACACTTATCAACTGCATACAGCCTTAAGAAGTTTTCTCCCTTCAAAGTGACAGCTATGCAATGAGGCAACAGCGTCTGCTTCATATAAACTTATAAGCAGATCTTATTATTAATTTGGGGCAATTATCTCATTCATTAGCAGCAAAGGCAGATCCTCCCATGCATCTCAAAGATGAGCTGAGAAATATGATACTCTCCCATACATGTCATAATTTCTACTGTCATCTGCACAAATTAGTTTCAACTGAGAATGAAAACTACTAAACAACAAAGAACCTGAAATCATTTTAAAGCTATTACTGACTTACTTTATTAGCAAGTCCACTGTTGAATTTTCAGCTAATTTTACCAAAACTTTCAGGCTTTGCGTTAGTATGTTATCAGTCTGGGAGCCTGTTGTAGTAGAAAAATCTAAAACCTGAATCAGCTTTCTGAACAAAGAATGTTGAGCTCGATCGTTAATGGGGACATCCTGTGGAGCTTCAGACAGCCCTCCTTGTGTCCTGGTATCTTCTTTATTATCACACAACACATTTTTGTCCATCTTGGAAATCTCGTCATCTCCAACAGTAGAACCTTTTTCTACTTCAGCAGACAGCAGTATGTGGACAACATCCCAGCTATAAAATGCCAAATAATAAAGAATACCCAGTGATATAACTGTTGTTTCTTCAAGAGACAACCTGAAGTCCTCCTTACTTGATACCGTATTTGTGCTGGTTCTAGAAGAAACAACTGAATGGTTTCCACAAGAACCATTTACTGCCTTGTCCGCCAATTGTACTGCTTGACAGTATGCACCAATATGGTGCTCCACCAAGGGCAAGAGATGCACAGCGCCTCTGATCTTGCAACATCTGAGGGGCAAGAACTCTCTCCCACTTCCTGCTAGGCTTCCTGCAGATGACCCTTCATCCATAGCAATCAAGTTCAATCCTGTTATTGCAAGTTTTTGAGCTTCTCGCAGGGATACAAGAGGAGCAATTTCTTCCTGAGTTGTCCTGATGTTGCGTATTTGTGTCGGCTTCCTATCCAAATAAAATAAAAAGGAAAATACTTCAGCAAAAGGTAGCAAACATAGCTGAAAAATTAATTTCATTTATTAGTTACCCATATTCTGAATGAAATAATAGAAAGGCTACTGTAGTTAGGTGTCTATTCCCAAAATTAAAAAAAACTACTCCTTGATACTTGCATGGAAGAACAATATCAAAACAATCCTAAGTCTTGTGAAAGTATTCAGGACTGATAGTTGCGTAACTTTACCAGCTCATTAGTAGCCATTGTATAAAACTACATTTCAAACACTGGCTTCTCAGTTGATGTGCTTGAGACCTGTTGTATATTCTTATCTTCCCCTGAAGTCATTTGGTAGCTTCTGGGAAGAAAGAATATTTGCATATTACTGATATGTAACAAGTAGGGGCTGTCAAAAGACTTCAACAAAAAAACGGAGGGACAGCTTTTAGCAATTAACTAGTCAAAATGCAGCTACAAAGGCCAAATGCAGAAACTGCCTGCGTAAGTGGCATGGGCAATGAGACGTGAGCCATGCCATAAACCCCACAAAACACAAGAATTACTAATAAAACAACATATCAGAAAAGCAAAGGAATTTCAGGAGCTACAGTCTAATTCTTCAAAGTGAGAAACATGCTTGAACTGTTATTAACTGATATTAAGTTTTCAAAGTTTATTATTAAAGAAGATGTATTCAAGAGAGATGGTGATAATAAGCCTGGCTGAGTAGTCTTGGGAAGAAGAAAAACAGACTGAGTAGATTATTAACTTGAGAAAGCTGTGTTGAAAACCTTTATTAAAAGTTCTGCTGTATCAGTGGGTGCAGGAAAACGTTTACAAGGTACCGTCCTGTAAACCCTCCCATAAACTATGGGTTGTGATCCAGATTTTGTGAGCAATTAATTCCTTTCTAAACTATGATCTTGAATTTAACAATCAACAAGAGTTAACCTTTATGTTTAAGTAAACCTTAAATAAAAAGCATAGGATTCTCAACAAAAGAGCAGTAAAGCAGGTAACAACAAAAGCCTTAGGAACAAATATGACTTTTAAAGACATATTCAGCCAATTTTATATCTAATATTTGTATTTAAATACTTTACAGAGCATTGTGTCTGGCAAAAACTGTACATGAATTGAACATAAATTTAGTTTAAAACAAAAACTCTACAGTTCTTTTGATCACATTTTACTCTTACTTGACTCATGATCTTGTTTATGTACTTCTTTCATTGCAATGCAAGTTTTATATCCTTAAATAGATATGCATAGCTGTGGCTGATAGTAGCTTTAAAGTTTTACTTATTTCTGTGCCTTCCCTTAAAATAAAATTAACCTAGTTTCTCTCCTAGTGTTTCTCCAGTATTTAGTATCCACAATAATCAAACATTAATAATTGAAGACACAGAATGACATTCCAAATTGTGCCTTAAATGGCCTCAGCAAAACAGCATTGAACACAAGGAATGAAACATCCAACATGAGTCCTACATGAGTAAGCGTTTCATACAGAGTGTACCACTGTACTGCCACTATACTAAGAACACGTCTGATATAGTAAAACAAAAAATAAACTTACGTATCCAGAAGGTTAGGCTGTAACATAGCTCCTTGTAGGGTCTCTGAGTTACCGCTAAGAAGATGGCAGAGACCTAGTAAAGACCCAGAGACAATGGGCTGCTTCATCAGTGCATTCAGTAAGATAGAACCTGAAAAGATATATAATTGTCTTTGGAGTAGTTTTACCATCAATGACAACAGTAACAAAAAATATTTCAAAAGATTAACCTCATTTATAGTGCTCTCAACCACAATTATTTTTTCGTTACAAATTTTCTCTTTCTTACAAGAGAGAATTCAGGAAAAGAATCACGTTCTAAAATACATTTTTCTGAAAATCTTCAAGATGTGATTTAAATATTAACCAAGTTATATTTAGAGAGATTTTAATTACAATCCCCATATTAGCAAAATATCTCAATCCAAATGATTGTTATAACCCACAACTATCCTGGTGACTTGCTTTCCCTTTTCCATTCCAGACATTAAAATCATGTGATACAATCCTTTTCTGAACTGGAAGCAAGATGTTGAACATTTTAAATGTTGCTCTATTGTTTTTACTTAAAGAAAAAATTGTGCAAAGTTTGCAATAAAAAGTGTAGTATCTTAATAGTGGAAGAGCCACCCTCCTAGTAAGATGCCTCTCAATCTATATCTTGGTCCATATCCTTCCATAAAGCAAAACCCAGGCAAACATTTTTCTTAAATAGAGTAACAATATCAGAATGTTGTGGAGATACAAGACGATAATATAATCTGAAATGTTTTATTGCAAAATCACAATACTCAAAGCAAAAAGCAGCTAGCTCACCACCTCTGTGCATTGGCACTGCACGTAGCAGGTTCGTCAGCCTGACACAGCTTAGTACTGGCACCTTAGCCGTACCTCAGAAACGCTCACTATTTCTGTGCTACCAGCAATACCTTACCTTGTGTGTTTCGTTTATGTACAGATTTATAGGAACCGTTTTTTGCCACTGTTTCATGCTTCATGGATAAAACTTCAGGATGGGGTATCTTACTATCTAAAACAAACAGTAATTACAATTCATGTATGAGAACTAGATTGCTTATAAATCCGTATCTATCATTTACGCACATTCAATTAGCGACAGCCATTATATAGGAAGTACACAGGCAGCAGATCAGCATAAAATACATATTTTGCGTAACTCAGTAATGTCAAATAATAATCACGGAATCATAAAATAATTTGGAGGGGACCTTAAAGATCATCTAATTCCAACCTCCTGCTGTGGACAGGGAAACCTCCCACCAGACGAGGTTGCCCAAAGCCCCATCCAGCCTGGCCTTGAATGCTGCCAGGGACGGGGTAGCCACAACTTCTATGGGTAGCCTGTGCCAGTGCCTCACCACTCTCTGAGTAAAGAAATTTTTTCCTTATATCCTAATCTAAATCTAACCTTTTTTTTTTTTTTTAGTTTAAAGCCACTACTCCTTGTCCTATCACCACATTCCCTGATAAAGAGTCCTTCTCCAGCTTTCTTGTAGGTCCCCTTTAGGTACTGAAACACTCTAATACTATGTAGTTAATATAGTAACTATAATACTACAGTTAAGAGCTGTGATGCAAGCAGAATTGCTCCCTAAAATACATTAGAAAATGTAAAAACGTAGAAAAAAGCCTTGCAGGGTTCCTAAGACAACTCATCAGCGTGTTTTTCAAACAAATAGGCGTACTGAATGTTGTTACCATAATGAATAGGTGTGGGGGGGGGAATAACAGTGTTAATCCTTTAAGGCTACTGTAGTTATTTTTGTTTGTTTTTGAAAGTTCATATTGCCCACACAGTTTCAGGCTGAATACTGTAGCTGAAGGGTAATGTCTCAAATTTTTCATTTTGTTTTCTGTAAGTATTAGCTGATGATACCCAAATTTCGCTGGCTGCTACAAAAAAAACCTGCTATTTTTATTTCATGTTATAGCAATCTTCAAACATATTTTATTTTCCTAAGTTTTACGCAATGAATTTAAAGATGCAATTTTATGAGAATTACTGCTCTATACATAGAAGAGGAAATGAGTAACCGGTTTCAGCTGTTTCTTTCAATATGGCTAAATATGTACCATTTAAAATAAAATGCCAAAAAAGGGTCTGTTTATTAAAGCCAGAATCGCAGTAATCCAAAAAAAAGCATTAGTTGACTAGCAGACATTTTCAAGAAATAGGCAAATTATTTCCTGTTCTTTCTTCAGTGACAAGGGCAGATAACAATTTGGGTATTTTAGTTCATCCCATAATAAATGAAAGTTTTTCACTACAGCCAACAGATAATTCATCACTGATATCCTGGCATCTGGTACACTGACATTTACCAAGATGTGAATTAAATTGATCTTCATGCAAATTTGAGTCATAGCTTAATGCCAATTGCTATAAAACCAAAATAAATTTAAGCAAAATCAAACTAAGAGAAATACTGTTTTTCCCTACCGCACTCTTACTGAAACCACTCAGTTACATAGTACAAAAAGCTTTATCAAAGGCAGAATGTCCATATGCAGCTAAAAATGTTGCAAGTTATATATGGGTTTACCTTCTTTGATGGAAGCAGCCTGGGCAAACAAGTTTCTTGAAGAACAAGATGGTCTAGTAGACGTGTCAGCACTGAAAGACTCCTTTGTAGGAAAAGATCTTTTTCCAGGCTGTGGAGAACATCCTTCTGATTTCACTTGGATTGCAGAATTCTTTTTAGGGCTATTTAAAAAAAATAAAAAAGCAAGAGGAGAAAATACCCCCCCCAACCAACTTTGATGAATCAGTATCTCTTTTAGAAGTATTTTATTAAACAGTAAAGAAAGATCTATTTAATATTGTTTGTAGCATTGATATTTTAGACATATTTCACTACCCACTCTTTGTAAGTCTGTCATAGAGAAGTCTTTTAAAGCAAATTTCACAGAAGTCAACAAACTTTTTTTGGTTGTATTTTTTCAAGAAAACAGAACTAAGAGTTACATGAAGAAAGAAAACCTCTGTAGTACTTCTAGCATATGTACTGCAAAAGGGAACACAAATTCGTTTTCCAAAACTCATACCTTGGTGTTAAAACTGTTTGAGTAACATGTTTATTTCTCTCACAGTTCTGAAGTCGCGTTCTTAGTTCATTCATTTCTGCATCTTTGAACTGCAACTCTGACTGCAAAGACAGTATCTGAAAGGGGAATTCAAGAGACAGTTTTACTGTTACGGATACGTGAGTGGTGCTATAACTGCAAAGCAACTCAAATTACTGCAAGATTTCAAGATTACCATCTACTTACTGTGATCTCTGCACAAGATCTCCATTTTTATGTATCCTAATCCAATTAATACTACGTTAGAACCAAGTGTCAAAAT
Source organism: Cygnus olor (assembly GCF_009769625.2). NCBI lineage: Eukaryota > Metazoa > Chordata > Aves > Anseriformes > Anatidae > Cygnus > Cygnus olor. Next base: position 6,263,056 of record NC_049178.1, on the reverse strand, counting down.
TCAGGCAAGAAACATATGACTTGGTAAGACCAAGTGCCACGCAGAGTATGACTGCAGTGAGGCCATTAACAGCAGAGTAAACAGCATAAAAGCAGCCACTGTCCTCTTCAGGGGCTTTCAAAAGATGACTGTAACAGGAATAGCAATCTGATCAGAGTCATACAGAATATCTGTCTAATTTTTCCATTTAACAATACATTCCAATTGTAATTTTCTGGGGATTGTTTAAGAAAACAACAAGCAATCAAAAAATTCTACCATGTTAACTTAGTTCTTTTATGCTGGCAGAAGAAACCCACCAGCAAGTTCTCACACGTGTTTTCTTCTAGATAACAAAAGTGTACATGATTTGGAAGTTCCATACAAATGTTCTTCCTTTGACTAAATGGACTATAATATCATTTAAGTCATAAAATTGGCTTCCACATGTAATGTGAAGGCAACTGATATAGTTACAAACCTTTTTGGAGAACTCTCTTTCTTTTTCCTTTAGGGTCTGAGATTTTTGCTGTTCCAATAGCATATATGATTTTTTCTGTTCCTCCATAGCATACTCCATCTGCTGCATTGAGTCGCGCAAAATTTTAATTTCTCCATTTTTAGTAAGAATTTCATCCTCCATTTCTTTCAGCTGCAAAGAGATGAATTCCATTAAACGATGTATTAAACCAAAAGTATTTGTATCATTATCTATGTGGTTGAAGATTAAGCATGCTTATACTTTCTACAGAGAAAAATGTTTCTGTAAACCAGTTTAGAAAGTCTGCAATATGGCTTCTAATCTTTTTTTTTTTCCTTTCTGATTAAATCAGGCTCAGCTAGTGTTTTCTCTAACAAAATTATAAAATGACAGCAAAGGCATATGTCAATACACTATGCTGGTATCTGTCAGAGACCATTCTTTTCTTTCTCCTCCTCTATGTTTACGCTACTTTTTTGGAAAGTATTCTAGTCGCACACAACAATAACTTATTAAAATTTTGGGATGTAACAATGATAAGGATTGAGAAAGAAGTATAAAGACACCTCTATATCATGATATAAAATTACGTTTTACCCTCACGTCGTATACAGGCAGGGCCTTCCCAATAAAGGGGGATATAAAAGAAGTGGAAGAGAGGTAAGGACGGTGACAGAATTGTAAATAGAGTAGGACCCTTCCATATGGGAGAAAGCACAACTCTGAGGAAACAAAGGTCTATTGAAGCGTAACTGCTACACACAAGTTATTCCTCTTTTACTGCCTCTCTTAGTAGTCAAGCCCCACCTGCTAGAATCACTCATGAACTTCAAAGTAAAATCAAAGAAGACATTTCCTGACACAATGTGTTTTTAAGCTGCTGACTACTTTGACACCAAGAGTTATCAAAAAACAGCTGAGTGTTTTAAAAAATGCACTGAAGAATATTATACTATCTCTGGTAGTGGTTTCTGTATGAAATTCTACCAGAGACTAAAAGAACATTCTAGTAAAATATTTGCATAAACTTGCTCAGATCTTATGTTCTTGTTAAGCTGCCTGATGTGGTATGGCCATCTGCACGCTTGCACTTTCCTGCATCTTTGTCTTCCGAGCAGTATGTTTCCATGTGGCATCACCGGGAGGAAACGTAACCACCTAAACGTCCTTTTGCAAGTCTTTAAATTGCACAAAACAACGTACAAAAATAAGAATGGATTTGACAGGAAACAAGAAAAGCTGACAGAGCGGCGTTTGCTTAGCTGAAATGCTCAAGAAATAAAGTACTGCTCTCTCTTACTGGAGCTGTCTCTATTAGGATGCTTTTACTAAATCCGTGGGTTTCAGTAAAGTTGACCAGAAGGCACGGCTGCACCCCAGGTCCCCGCAGGTCCCCCCAGGCCCCACCGAAGGAAGGGCCGTTCGGAGGGGAGGGGAGGGGAGGGGAGGGGAGGCCGTCACCCACCTTGTGCCGGGTTTCTTCGTGCTGCGTTTGCAGCACCTCAAACCGGAACGCGTCCCTCAGCAGCCCGCTCTCCGCGCCGCTCCCTGCCGCGGAAAGAGACCCGCACGCCGGCCGTGAGGCTCGCCCCAGCACCGGCCCCTCCCCCCCGGCCCTCCGCACACCGACCTCTGGGCTCCTTCCCCGCGGCCCTGCCCCGCGGCCCGGCCCAGCCTCCCCACGCGCGTCCCGGGGGGGCCGCGTCCTGCGACAGCGCCTGCGAGGCGATCGTGTCGATCTCCTCCAGGTCGTCCGCCGTGAAGTCGTCGCCGTCCCCGAACGGGTCCGCCGGCGCCTCGGCCCCCGCCGCCGGCCCCTTGGGGCGCTTGTGAGGCGGGACGCCGTTCCCCAGCGCCGCGGCCGGAGCGGGGCCCCGCGCCCAGCCCGCCCCGCACAGCGCGGGGCCGCTGCGCTTCCGCGGCCCGGGCGCTGCCATGGCGGGCAGCGCGGAGCCGAGGGGAGGGAGCGCGGAGCCCGCCGCGCCGGCCGCCAGCCAATCAGCGGCCGGCAGCCTGCCCGCCCGGCCAATGGGGGCCGCAGCCAGGCGTAACGCGAGGGCGGCCGTGCAAAGCCGTAGAGGGGGGTGTGATGTCAGCCCACGTGACCTTCCCCGTGCTGTGGTAAACCCGAGGCGGCCGCCTCGTTTTGGGGTTTGGCTGTTTGGGTCCTTTCCCAGGGAAACTGGGGTCATAACCGGGCTATTTTCATATTTTTGTTTGTTTGTTTGCTTGTTTTGCTTTGTCGTCTAATAAAGCAGAGCCGGTAGGAGGTAATAGTATCGGGAAAGTGCAATGTTTGCAAAAAATCTGTACTAAAAACCTGCTGCTCGTTTACTGGCAGCAATTTGCTGTCATAATCACACCTCAGTCTGTTCATAAAACCTCCATAACTTGGGTTGAAAAACGATCTTTCCAGCTACTGTACGCTTCGTGTAACCCAGGTGGGCATGCGGTCGCTGCTGGGCTGACAAACTCTTCGGAGTAGGCCATGGCCTCACAGCGTGGTTCTAAAAGAGGGTTAGTAACAGCTCCCAGTGCTGGAAGCCAGCGACTCGTAATCGTTTGGTGGCCTTTAAATGAGAACCGCTGTGCTGTTAGCATTGCACATCTCAGGTTCCACAGGAGAAATCTGATTGCTCTTGTTCATTTCTCTATTGCCCTTCACATGCAGCAAACTTAAATCATTGCTGGAGTGTAATCCGTTTTATTTAAGTACTGTTTATGCATAAACAGGGGGAGCCTGGGATCGCCCATAAAGGCCAAAAGAAAGGCAGTCTGAGCAGTGTTCTCAGCTGTCCCAGCTCCTCCCAGCTTCTCCACTGAAGTGGTCACAGGTGATCCCTCAGGACTCAGGCAGGCAGGACAGCTGCAGCTACTTAGCACAAGGGACATACGCAAGGGGCAGTCCTGCAGGAGGGGAGGGTGGTTGTAAAGGTGAGATTTGCATCACTTTATCTGTGAGGTATGGGTGTAAGGCTTCTTATATGAAGATATACTTTGTTAATTAATTTATTAGATGGAGGAGACTATGGAGAGTCTTAGCATTTAATTCATTGAATGTGTCCTTTGTATTCAGAAATATTCTTTCTGTGTGTAGTGGGAATGTTAGCATAATGTTTGGCTCTGTGGTCTGGTGATAAAAGCAACTAGTGTTTCTAAGAGTGTTTTTACTGGATTATGTTTAATAAGAAATGCTTCAAATAGATGGAGTAAAACAAAAACTTCTTGTGTTGTTTAAAACCTTCACGTAGAGGGTCCAGGGTTCTGCTTCAGTCACTCTAGAAAGGCTGACTAAGACCTTTAAGCAAAAAGGATCTTGACTTAGATTTTACTTGGTCTTCCTATTTTTCATTTTATTATTATTTTATATGATAACTGACTGGGCTAGTGCTATTGTTGTTTACCGTTTTTACTTTTAAACAACGATGGTGATGTATTGCTGATACAGCTTCATTTTTTCCCCCCAGCTAAAGTTGAGGAAAAATAGAGTAGAACACTTGCGTATACTTTTTTTTTTTTTTTAAATAAGATGTAACGAGATATTGACTGTCTTTCTCTATTCCAGGTGTTTCTGCTGAAGAGAAATGACTTTGCAGGTAAACAGAATAACAGCAAAGGTAAGTCTCAATTTATAAGCTAAAAAAAAAAAAAATCTCTGTGGAAGAAGATGATATGCATGGTAGTGGTAATTCATTTGTTTCTGTCTGTGTGATAAGATTTCTCAACTCTCAAAGCTAAAAGTCTTCCAGAAAATGGAGGGTGGGGGGAAGAAGCTTGCAGTTTGTGTGTGGGGATGAGAGAGTGAGAGAGAGTACTGCTTAAAACTTGTTTCTGCTGAAAAATGACATATTTCAACAGGTCATGCTTAACTGTGCTGGTATGCTGTTTGCAATTGCTTAATTACATTCACACTGTTGCATTATAGGAAGCACTGGTATTCTCTAAAACAGACTATTTATATAAATGGCTACCGTAATAATCAGCAAATAACTAGTTTCCAAAGATCTAGATACTAATGCATATGGAACCATTTTCTGGCATGGAGATGAAAGTCTAATAGTTATACAGCTATTGCTTTCTCTGTCTTCTTTCTGTGGTTTGTGTAGCTTGAGCTTTAAGTATGAAACTTGCTGTGGAGAATATAAAAGATCCAGGTGTGACTTTGATATCAGCTGCTAGCTGTGGCATCTTTTCATTTTTACAGCAAAACCGTCTTATCTCACTTGAATGCACTGCTTAGTGGACCTAGGCGCCAGACCTCAATGTAGTGAGCACTGATCTGTGCTAGCAGTGTTGTGACGTTTCTTTGTTCTCCTGCAGTGCTTTCAACTACTTCTCATTTGGTTGCTCAAAAGCCTTTTCTACTCTGATCTTTACTCAGGTTTCTCACGAGCAAGTCAAAATCAGGTCCCTTAATATCTGTCCTAGCTTTAGTAGAGCCTTGACCGACCGGGGATTTGTGTGTATGTTCGTATGGGCATACGCAGCTTGGAAAGGAGAAAGTGTTTTGTGTAATTAAGCATGGTCTGATACCTTGTCTGGATTTGTATAGCTCTTAATGCTGTTAACAGTAACGCTATGTTTATTCTGAATACTAGTAAGAATTTCATGACTTCAGTGTAAGCATGTTGGTGTGTTTGTCTATGTCACCTGGAAACGAGTAGCTGTCTTCCTGTGTCTGTGGCAACACTGCCAGGGTGTCAAAGGCTTTGAAGTCACACAGTGCAGATATGGTAGGGGAATTCTGTATTATCCAAAGGGAAGGGATGTGAATAATGTGGGGAAGCGTTTGAGATAAGTACCTGGCAGAATGTGCAGGATAAACTTAGTCCCAGAGCTGGTCTTACAGTGACAGTAAAATTTTGTTGTGCAGGAATAATTATCTACTACAGGAATTCTGTGTAAACCAAGGTAGTATCTTAAATAATGCAAGCTTACTCCTTTTCATGTAACTTGACTACAAGTAATGACTGTGCCTGCTCAGCTGTGGTGGTGCGGCGTAGTCTGTGTGTGCCTGGATAATCTTACCAGTGAAGTCTCCAAAACTGGAGATGTGGATTTTGTGTTCTGATTCTCAATAAGACTGAAGTAATTGGATGACTGTTACGCCCAGATACCGGCAAAGATTATTTTTTAATTAATTTCTAAAGTCTGAGTTACTGAAATGCATGCTGAACTTAATTGAACATGTGTTCTAATAAAATAGTATCTTGATGCAGCTGTCTACACTTCCTCAGGAACAGAGGTCGTATAGAGCTAACAGTTGTGAGGGAAAGGAAAAGAAAGCACAGAAATTCACTGTTTTCCTTGAAGAAGAGATAAAATACATTTTTTTTTTTTTTTCTTCCTGTACTGGATAAAAATCTCTGGCTAGGTTATAAAATGACATACAGAATTATACTCCAAAGTTTATGGACTTGAAATACGATGGCTAGATTTTTAAACAACAGCTTTAAATGTGAAGTCATAAAGTGGGACTGTTGAAAGTGGGACTATCTATCCAAAATTCAGGTGCTATAGTTCTGTCACTTGAGGTTCTTGACCCTTCTGTCTTGGTCATGTTGCTGTCTATTAAGTAGGGAAGAGCAGGGGCAAGAAGTCTTATTCAGGTGAATAAGATCAAGTAAGCAGGAGCGATATGTGAATTTTATTGTTGTCATACTGTTTCAAACAATTTTGTCCAAACTGGACAGGAACTTGCTTTCCTGAAGCAGATTTTGTACAGACAGACTAAGTCTGAAGAGGTTCTAATAGTAAACGTAGTGAAACTTGCTTGACTGCTTCGATGTGTCAGATAGCAGGACCTAGCAGAAATAAACCAGAGAGGGCTCTCTAATTAATAGATGCTTTAACGAACACATTGTCTGTCCTGCTATTGCCAGTGGTAACTGAGCATTTCCGTGGGAGCTCCCCCCGTGTGGGATGAGACTCAAGTCTGTTATGAGTTTTCTCCTGTATTGTTCTTTTCTAGTGCTCCAGCTAGGTGGGTTGGGATTTCTGGGTATAGCCTCAGTGACTTCTGACCCTTAGATTAAAGGGATGGAATTCTTTGAGGCTTGGGGAAACTTGCTGTAAATAACTTCTGTAAATTCTAAACCTGTGTTCAGCTGATTGCTAGTAACAACTGAAATACTGGCCAAACCTTTTTCATGCTTCTACTGATGAGTAAGCATCTGGTAAACTTTTGAACAGCAGTAAAACAAGATCTGTTTTTAAAGGTCTGCAGACAAGCCTTCTCCTTAACTCCTGTGTGTGGCTTTTGCTGCTACTGAGCTAGAGCTGATGTCACGCTCTTACGCTGACAAGCAAGAAAGAGGTGAAAACAATTCAGATGTGCAGCTGGGGAAACAAGATGCTATTGAGTTCACTCACAGGGGAGCTCCCTCCGGCTCTTGCGAATGGCGATGCCTTAGAGAGGAGCGTGAAGGAGCGGCGTGCGCTCTTCTAACAACGGAGGATATAAAATGTTAGAACCACAGAGCCCAGCGGTGATGGGGGCAGGTGCCTTTTTCAAGCTGAGGTGGATTTAAGGCCAACCCAGTGGAAGGAGGGGATGGATTTAAATAAGCCCAGAAAGGAAAAGCGGCTGCGGGTCGCACGACCTTCCTTGGCCTCCGCCGCGGGGCGGGGCGGGGCGGGGGCGGGGCGCGCCTTTGTGACGCGGCCGCGGCGCGGCGCCGCCATTGGCTGGCGGGGCGGGGGCGTGGCGCGGCGTGGCGCGCCGGCCGGGCGGCCATGTGGACCGAGGTGTGCACGGCGGCGGCGTTCGTCACCCGCCTCCTGCGGGCCGCCGGCGGTATCGGCGAGGAGCGGCTGCGGCGCTTCCGGGAGTGCCTGCAGGAGGCGCTGCGCGGTGAGCGGGGGGCGGCGGCGGCGGCGGGCCCCGGCCCGGTGGGGGGGCGCGGGGCCGCGGTGACGCTGCTCTTTGTTCCTCCCGCAGAGCGGTACAAGCACCACTGGTTCCCCCTGGCGCCCTCCAAGGGCTCCGGGTACCGCTGCATTAGGATCAACCACAAGATGGACCCCTTGATAGGCGAGGCGGCGGGGATGATTGGGCTGAGCCACGAGAGACTCTTCCAGCTCCTACCCAGCGAATTAACTCTTTGGGTCGACCCTTTCGAGGTGTCCTATCGTATAGGTGAAAACGGCTCTATCTGCGTCCTTTACGAAAGTCCCCAGCCAGGGTAGGAGACGACCAAACCGCTGGAGAGTAGGACCAGCCGTAAGGAGCAGCAGATCCAGCCCTTCCGAGAATTACAACATGATGACGGTTTCTAGTTAAGTTCCTGTTCCAACGATGTATATATATCCTGGTTTCTGATAAAAGTAGATGCGACCGAGATCTTTATTCTTTTTTTATTGGTAGTGGTAGTATTTTCCACCCAATAGTCATTCAAGCCGTAGTAGTACTGCCAAGTTCTTTGTGGCCAAGGGCTAATGTACAAAGCAGTTCTTTAAGCTGCCTGTTACTCTCTGGATCACGTACTGTAAATGCACTGTGCAGTCAGCTGACTGTTTTACACATTTATATTTTCAAGGAAGTACTAGTTATTTGTAATAAAAAAGCAATATTGTAGCACTCTTGATGAATTTTAGTCAAGATTAGCACTTGGTTTTAAAAAAACTCAACTTGCAAAGCAATAACACGGGATTAAAAACAAATTTAATGAGCTGCACGTAAATCTTTCCAGTGACTTGTCTGCACAGAGTTTTCTGAGGGTCGTTCAAGTTTGGCTGTAAGGCAGAAATAACAAAAAGTAACTTCTATTTTTTCCTCTTTCAAAGCATGCATTTATATCAGGGTTGGGTTTCATCTTGCCCCAACGTTTTGACAGAAGGCATTGGGGAAATAGTTATCTTGTTATTTCTAGTTATTGAAGTAGAATAATAAAGACTTGTTCAAAGTGCTTTTGGCTTTTGTTGTTGTTGTTGTTTTTTCTTTTTGAAACATTGCTCTGAAAGCTTTCTGTAGCTCTTTCTAATCATTTCAGATACTCCACCTTTAAGAAGGTGAAGCCCTTAATATTCACCCTTATTTCAGATAGCTACAACATGCTTAATTGCAGCTCAGACACAAGGTGTCTGAGCAGAGCTGTGTGGTTTTTCAGTGTGTGCTGTATGAAACTGAATGGAAGCAAAATTATTTTTCTAACACTCGATCAGTTGCAGGAATGTTTTTGAGTTCATTGGGAGATGAAGTTAATGTTTAAAACTGCAACTTAAAGCCGTGTAGGAAGCTGGAGTCAAACACTAATGATAAGTATCATTTAACTGTTTTGACTTTCTTGTGAAACAAGAAACTGCCATTTCTTGAGTTAGGTTGGATTCCTTCTCATCTTGTTTGTGTCTCTAATGCCAGTTAGGTACAAATTAGGAAAAATATCAAATGCAGTGGTTTCAATGTAATATCAAAACTTTGTTCCTGTTTTTTGTGGAGACTTCAGAATAGGATTTGGTTCTTGCCCTATGTCAATAACATGGTAAAACATACAGTAAAGAGGCAGGTCTGGGCAAACTGGAAAGGGCAGAACTCCAGCTTGCATGAAGATGTTTTTTCTTTGTTTGCATTAGAAAAAGCTGTGGCTTGTTCACTGCTGTTTGTCTTGATTACTGTTTGCCTTGTTATTTTGGAGGCAGGCTCATCTAGCAGTCTTTGTTTCATCTGAACAGCGTGAGTAGTGCCACATCCTTAGTAGTTAAAACTTGGTAAAGAATAAAAATACAATTGTTTTTCTAGTCTGTCACTCCAATAAATGAGTTTCTGGGTTATTTTAAGTGAAAAATATGTTTATCATAAAAAATAAATTTGCTGCAAGACCTTAAAAGAGTGAAAAATCGGTTCTTATGGCATTGTTTTATTTTCGTAGTAACACCTTTTCCTGTGATAGAATTGCCTGTACGGGATATATATTTAGGACCTCTAAGGGACAAATTTGATGTGTTTGTTGCTAATTGTATGAAGTAACTTTAAATCTACTAAGGAGAGGTGCCCTCTTCAGATAAGTGTCATTTGCAGGATAATTGGCCTTGCTGCACACTAGATGAGCATAGCTTGGCTGAAAGGATGCAGCACAAAGTGTTTAGCTGAACAGTGGCTTTTATGGAGCAGTAAATGTTCAAAGGAGTGGAGTGAAAGATGAATGAGGACACTGGGCATGGTTTCCAGATAGTGGGTGTGGTTTGACAGACAAGCAGGGTACAGTAGCTTTTTTTGGATGTTCCTTTCTTGTGTGCTATGTAAGAGCAGAGAAGAGCCTGGGTGAATCCAGCTGTGGTGTACTTCTTATTTATTAATCATCCTGCTCCAGCAGCGCACACTTGGTATATTGTATAATAGCCTGTATCTAGCATGCTGTGCCCCACTTGTCTGAACCTACTCTGGAAATTTGATGCTAATCATTAAAAGGGACACTTTTGTCTGTGTAATTCAAGTTCAGTTTCGTACACTTATGTTGCAGGTGCAGAGTTCAAGTTACTCTGCAGGTGGAGGAGGCTGGGAGCTTGCAGAAAACCCACTGGAGCAAACACCTGATCTGCAAGTAAATAGACCAGACTAGTTTGCGACATCTAGAGCTGCATTCCACTGCTTTAAAAACATGTCCAAGAGCTCTTGGGCAGTACTGTGGGAAACAAAGGCCTTGCTGTGAGAATAGAGCCCTTGGTAGTAAAGGAGGCTGTTGTTGGCAGGAAGAAAGGTGACATCACTTTTTAAGGAAAACAACTGTTGATAGGTAAAGCTAGAAGAAACATTTATATGTGAAAAAGAATGCATTTGCCTGTTCTTTAAAAAGATTGCCTTGCTGCAAAGATGCTTATTTAATCTTTGTCCTTATGAGCTGTAAAACCCATGCAATACAGAAGGTCCCATTAGTTTACATAGCCTTACCGCTTATGTACTTCAGTTCCTATATAGCGTGCCCCAACTCATTATTTACAGCTAAAAAATAGAGAGGGTTTTAGTTTTGACCTGGAAAGGTCAAGAGATAAGGGTATTGTCTGTTCTCTGTATTTGTTTAAGGCTGATACAATTAGTGTTAAATTCAAGGGGTGATTTGGCATGTTTTAAACGTGATTTGTAAACATTGGTGTCCTTATTTCTTTATCCTCAAGATGAAGAAGCCTTTCAGTGTGGCTTCTTGTATGTACTTCATACTGTAATCAAGGTCAGTCTGGTTTTTCTTTTCAGGATTAAAAAGACTAAGCCTTGTAAGTTTGAATGTAAATCATATTCTTCTAACTAGGAATTATATATATGCTTCCTGCAAACTCATTCATTTTTTTAATATGTGCGTGAGTGTGCTTTTAAGGAATGAGTGTAGTTAACCAACTGACCCAAACCTCACTTTTCTCACCCTTTGCAGCTCCGCCAGCACTGATGTTACTCTGACTTTCACTTCACTGAGAACACTGAAAACTTAATTCAGATCTAGTACTGCCATAAGCAGAAGATATCATATTTAACAGTTAACCTATTTTTAATTCACTCAGTGCATTTCTTACTGTGTAGTTTTATTTTGTTTAGAATGCCATGTTTTAGGTGAAGCGTCTTATAAAAGCCTAAGTAGTCTGTGGTACTGCAATTACACAAAGCATAGAACTGAAGGTTAACGGGATGGCTTTTCTATAAAATGATGACTGGGATTAATGATGCTGTTTTCCTTCTAATTATGTGTCTTGTTGTGAAGTAAACTAATACTATATTAACTAACCTCCTTTTTTATTTAGTGATTAAAAGTGATCCAACTCTCCTGCAATTATTAGTTGTTATGTTTTTAATATTGGGACACCTGCTCTTGAGAAACTTTCTAGTTACTGCAAAACTCATCAGAAATAGGCATCAGGGTCCCATAGATATCCTAAGCCAGTTCTTAGACATTTTTTCAGGATCTCATGGTTATGTTTTTCATTACAAAGTTCTAAAAATGATTTTGATATTGTCTGTTCTAGTTAAAATATATTGGAAGTATTTCATCATCCTTGTGCAGTACAAAATTATCTGCGTTATCAAATACAGATGGAAAACATTTGTTGAATATATGCATTGCTTCAACAATTTTACTGTCTTCGTCACGGTTTAATTACTGATGTACATAAAAACATTACACTTTAATTACAGATGCATGTTAAAAGGTCATTGCTTTTTTGCATAGCTGGCTTCTTACCTATTTTAACCACTAATTATTCCTTTCACGTTATTAACTTCAGATTTTGTTGCTTAATAATAATGCATGTATGTTTTTTCCATTTCACATTTTTTTCTTTTCATTTGTGTGGTAAGAGGTGTGATCCAGAACTCTGATCTCATCTTCATTTCTGCATTATGTGGTATCAGTGCGTCATTTCCACGGGCTTTGTGTGGTTTCTCCAGGCTCAAGCTGATGCATGTTGACGTGGCGTCATGGGAAGATCTGTACTTTAGGGTTGATAGAGGCATTCTAATTCTTGATTAGTAATGTTGACGCCTTCTACTGTCACATTTACTTTATAAAAAGTATTTTCTCTTGTGACACCGGAATTGCTGTTGATAGTTCTTATGCTGTGAGTAACAGGCTCATCTATTTTCACCGTTGTCTTTCAAAGGATTAAACTTATTCCGGTATTAACAAGTGATGTTTGCTTTCTAGTATAAAGTCATGTCAAATTTTCCACTGAGAAGTAAACTGACAATGGGAATTTGTAAATTTGGTAACTTCTTGAGGGAGCAATATATTTCACAGTCATTCACAGTCACATATTTTTTTATATATTAAATATATTTATAAAACGCTTACATAGATGTTCATCTGCTTGGGGGGATCGCTGTGCACTGAGGTTTGGCTGCCCCTTTGCAATCAGTATGACTATACATAGATCTCGAGCGTATCAGGTGGCAATAAGGATGCAAATTACATTGTGATTCATGATAAGCTTGTTTTTTATCACTAATTTAAACTATTGGACCCAAGATTATTGATGGTAATACTTGTATAGCCTCATTAGCAGAAGTTATATGGTATCAGTTGTTCTCCCTAGGGGTTCTTAAAAATCTAAATACTGTGAAAAATAAGTGTTTAGTCACTTACGTTAAGAGCAAACCAGTCCAGAGTCACTGAAAGACAGAATTGCAAATATATATATATATTCTGATAACATAACTTTGCCATACATAATTCAATTAGAAGAAGAAAAATTACATCACAAAATGGTTCTGTAATGTTTGAGACAAACCTCTCAGGCTAAATACATACCTAGCTTAGGGGGAAAAAAAAGGTTGTAATCCTGGAGATCTGCCCAGAATGTAAGTTCGTCTTTGAAACATGTTTGTTTTGTTTGTTTTTCCTCCAAAAAACATGTATAAACATAAACGGTCTGTGTAGATGCTATGACGAAGCAGCTTTGAATATGAACTTCCTAAAGCATAAGCCATTAACTTTGTGTAGCTTGGTAGTAACAAGTACAGTCAGCATCATAACGTAGTTCTTACTTGGGAGCTTTCCTGACTCCAGTCTGACTTTTGGGATGATAGTCTACTACACAATGGAAGAATGAACAAGCAAGGAAACTAAGGAAAAAGTTGAGTTGTACCAGAAAATATTTCTTAAGTTGTCGGAAGACAGCCTGGGTAGTTCTGTTAGTTCCAGGTAGTCAGATAATACTGCACAGAAGCTGGTTCATTATATCCTCAAACAACTAAACCTCAGTCTCTGTGGTGTGCCAGCGCTGAGCACTCTTCTGTCCTGCCGGTGAGTAGGAAAGGGACTTGCCAATTATTTATAAATTCTTACAAATATTCATGAATACTTACAAATTATTTGTTATTGCAAGACTTCAGCTTTACTTTGTATGCTAAATATGGGTAAGTAAAATACTGAGTACTCTTACTGTACATCACCTTTGTATGCAATTTTTAGTAAGCTTTAAATATATATGAAATGAATATGCAAGTTATGCTTCGCACCAGTCCTCTACGTATTACTTATACAGCACCACTAGCATCAAAACAAGGTTGTGTGAATGTTTCTGTTGCACATGTGTGCCCTGAGGGTTAGATTTGCACAAAGGCACCGGTAAGAGCAAAGAAGAATATAAATTGTAGTGGCTTACGCTTTTTTATGTTCTTCAAATGGATTGCAGCAGCAGGCACCTTCAACTTCTTTTACCCTGTGAATTAGGGTTATCCTGGAGTTCGTAGGAAGATAGTGTATTTCGAAGTTGCAGAAGTATAAATGAGAACGGGATTGTTCTAACGTACAATGCAATAAAATAGCATTTAGTGCTCAAAATAATGTGTTACTGATCCGTCTTCTTTCTTCTGGGGGATATGGTGCTTTTCTCTGGGAGTACCAGAGGTTATCACATGCATTTCTCACTTGACTGCATGTTGAAGGTGGTTGCAAGGGTTTTGTCAAAGTTTTTTTCTAGTATTCCGGGGGGAGGAAAGAGGTACAAATGGAGGGGGGACATCATGTCCTTTTTGCCCCAGAATGAAATGGGCTGATCCTATAACCAAAGGCATTGAATAGACCTCAGTCAGCAGTAACTAAGCACATTCAATGGTAATTAAATATGTACTTGGACTTAGTATTGCTGGACATTTAATGGGGAATAAAGAATTTTGATGGAGGTTTTTTTCTAAAAAACACAATCGTAAACCACATTTATGGAGTATTTTTTAATAACTAGTATTTTCACAATCTTTTGGCTAGTATCTCTGCCAGTCTTCAGATTTTGTTGATGACTCGTTGCTATACATTGAGAGAGAGCTGCTTCTTTCACAGAAGTCAGTATGATTGCTCCTATATTTAACACGGAAGGCATTTTGGCTGTGGCCTAAATGAACACTTCAAGCGTTTGCAGTGTTTAACCGAGGCCTGTGTACGAGCTTCAGGGAGCTGTCTTTAATTTCTAAAGCATCAATTGAAGATTTAATTGAAGCTGAAGCCGTAGCTGTTCTCTCTGCAAGTCAGTTCAGCAAAGAAGAGAATCTGTTTAAGCTTCATCACAATCATGTTTGTACTGTCTTAATGGTATATTCAGGAGAAGCTGTGTGTATTTTCTAAAATAGGTATTTAGCTGTTTTCCCATAGGCCTTCAACATTCATTCTCTCTAAATGTGATCTAAAATACTGATGACTGAACTCTTTGTGGAATGAAAACTGGAAGTCTGGAATCAAAAGTGTTTGAAGTTAAACGCATTGATCTGTGATCCAGGGATCCTGTGTATATCTTTCAATTTACTTGACTAGAAATCCTAAGGAAAGCACATACAAGACTAATTTTTTTCTCCCTTCTTACCTTTCTCTGGTTTCTCTGTCCTCTATGTTAAATATATATATATTTTTAAGTGAAATTTGCTAACCCTCTGTAACAGCAGGAAATGAAAAGAGATTAATGCTGTTTCATTGGCAGGTGCTGTGCTTGGACAATGAACCTAAGAACTAGAATAGCAAGAGTGCTCCATTAAAAAGGGAAAGTTAATCCAGAGATGGAGGCATTGTTTTCTTCTAGACTATGGCAGCTCTTTCATTTTCATACCAGATTGGGGAATGTAACAGCACGCCTCAAGGTTTCTCTTGTATTCTGTTCCTAACTGCTGTAATACCTTTAAATGACCTGGAAGTTACTCTTTTAAGGAGTGAGATCTGTTCCTTTATCACTTCACAAGGATCCATAATTGAGAATATCGAGACCGGGTATCAGCTTAGTTAACAAAGTGGGGAGAAACAATGATGGCTTTGAAAAAAGCTGCCCAATAACTTTAGCTTTCTAGAATCCTGTCTAATAAGCTATGTGTACTTTTTACTCTACCTTCTGCTAATGCGTTTTAGAATTTTTGCAGTTTTTTTTTTTTACAATAGTTATTTTCTCTTGTGATTACTTCAGAAAATTTAGTCTTCAGAAATATTGAAGATTTGTTTATCTCAAGATTTTCAGTGGGGAGCAATACTGGGTGGTTGCTGTTTTTCTAGTACGTGTCCTGGTGTGGTTCACTGCCTATAAACTACTTATTTAACATGGCTGTCATGAATTATGTTACTTCCACTGCTTCAAACACCTAACTAAACATATTAAAGCTGGGATTCCCTTTTCAGCAACAGCACTGAAGCCTTATGCCTACATCTACAGCTATTCTTAGGCTTACCTAAAACCCCCAGGGAAGTAGAAGCCCTAAAATAGGCTCATTGATTTTTATTTTTTTCAGCATGAAAAAAGTTTGGAATAGAATTGACTCCTCTGTTGAGCTTTATGCTTAATTTCCAACTTTTTAACTCTTTACCACAGGTATGCGTTTAAATCTTTAGTTGCCATTTGATGCTTGTGTGTGTATGTCCCCCCCAATTTCAAGTGCTGTTTTCATGTCTGAATTCAGGTGGCTGTAATACAGATGGGTTTGCTAGTATTTTTCTTTCCTGTCTTTGTGGGTCACGTCAATGATGGCTTTTATCATGTCCTACCAACGCTTTTCAGTAATTGTTGAATGTTTTCCCTGACGAATGGTAGGTCTATCATCTAGAGAGATTATTATATAGAACGTGTAAGGAGTTCTTTATGGGCTGGAGTAATTTGTTCTGACAAACATTTTGCTATGCTGTAAAAAAAAAAAAAAAAAGGTAGAAAAACCTGCATACAAAATCTAAAGGTGGTTGCCACTTTTAAAGGAAAAGAAAGCAGCGCTTGCTTTTAATGATTGTCTTAAACAATCTTTGTTCAGCCTTGATGCTTTGTTACAGAGCTATTGTTTGAGTCTGTGTAGATTTTTTGGAAGAGGGTCCAAAGAGGGTTATTCCGTGATACTTGTATGTAATCCACCTGCTGCCTTTGTGGACATCTCCATATAAAAGGAAGAATAAAGCAGTATATTAATGTTCTTTCACATAATTACATACTCTCCCCATTCATATAATGGCAGCCCTATGTATGTTTTCACCTAACCGATTCATCAGTAACACTGCTTTTACTGTAGACACGGTGTTAGAAATGATTGCTTTAGGAAACTGGCAGCAGCAGCAGAACGGTTACTTCTACCAAAATAAATACTGTATTTTATGCTGGCAGTAATACAGGAGTATGCCTGAAAATATGATAGCAAGAAAGGGCAATTAGCATTATATCATGCATTGTGGTCTAAAAGAAAGTATGGTGCTTGTGAAAGTTTGCTGTCACTTCTCCTTACTCCTAATATGTACGTGGACGTGCCTATCTTTTTGTTTGTAGGAATGGTAGAGCAACTTTTTCTATTGATAATTTTCCATATAACTTTTGAGGACTTCCTGCTTTGGAAGTCTGTTTTTTCTGTCTATCATGGGGGTAGGAAAGTCAAACCATAGGCAGGAAATACAGCTTTTTTTTTTAAATAAACATTTAGCATGGAAATGTTCCCTTTATCTACGGTCTCTTGGCTAGAGAAAGAATGGATATTTAGTGGATATTTATTGCAGCAAAATAGACTGAAATTAGTCATCAGCTCAGCATAGCTGTGCGCTGGACGGTATTCCGCAGAATGTCCATCGATGAGTTTTTTGGGAACAGATGAGGCAAATACCTGTCACCTGGTCCCAGCTAGAGTTAGAGAAAGGGATTCTCCTTCCTATTTCCTCTGATTTCTCTTGCAGATGTGTTTGGTTTAGCAGGTGATAACCTAGACAAACTACAGACAAAACTTGTTTTAAACTTAACTTCCGCATGAAGTAAACTATTATTTTATGTTGCCTGTGTGGTTTGGTTTAAAGAATACTGGACTTGGATGGCTGCATTTGTAGGTGGAGAATGCCTCTCAAAGCATCTGAAAAGAGGTAGGATGGAGCAAATGGATATAAAAGGTTTGTTTTGGTGTAATTGGAAGAGAAAAGAATGATGTCAGTAAAGAGCAGAAGAGAATTGCATCTCAGTAAGGGGTCTTAACTTTCAGCAACTCGGTGATCTGCTCTCCACCTTCTCTACTGCCTTAGGAGGAGCTGTTATTCTGCTGACACTTCAGACCATCAAAGGGCAGTAAAAGTGGTGGTTTGTGTGCTCTTAGGTGGCAGCAGGTCCCTGTCCCGAGAGCCACAGCTTAACAGAGATGCAAAGCCTCTTCTTGGAAGCAGGGAATAGCTAGCACCTAAATTGCTTGTCCTGAAGAGCGATTCTTCGGTTCATCTTTGCTCTGTCATGGCAATAGATTGAATGAGCAGAATTGAATGAAACAGTTCTGTTTTATGGATTGAACAGGCACTGAAATGGGGAAGACATTTGGCGGCAGGTTTATTAAGCCATTTTCCATGAAAGCTCTGAAAATGCCTGTTCTTCTAATAACTTAGGTGCTACTGTTCACACAATGATCCTGGGAATATCCTTCAATTTGATCTCTGGTGTAGATTTCTGTATTGTATTAGACTATTCCATATTGAATTATGAAGAACATTCTTTGTGAAATAATGTAGGACAACGATCACAAGGGGAAGAATGGAAAAACTGTTCACAATTTTTTTCATTAAAGCAAACCTTTATTTTGCTATGCACATCATTTACTATAACGTATTTGTATTCTTATTTATTAAATGTGCCAGGAATTATATATTCAGAAAAATAACTAAAAGCCACAGTATATTGTCTTTCTCAAATACATGATCGCAAGTAGAATACTCCAGCAGAAATAAAAATGTTTATATCTCACTGGTTATTAAGTAAGCCATCTTTGACTGTGAGATGAAGCATCACTTCTAAAATCCATTGTTAGGAGGATAAAATTCCTGATAGCCCTTTATCTGTTTTTTCCTTTCAGGTAGCTTTTTATGTCACTGTGTTCAGTGGTCTCTTGTTTCTGGAAAGTGATGACGTGTAAGCAGAATTATTTGGCATTCAGTTGGAACATGGGGTTGTCCATCTGGCAAAGGATGCCCTGCAGAAAGAGCTAAATGTGGAAAAATGATGCTCAGAGGTGTGCAGTGGGTAGAGAGAGAGAGGGGAGTAAAATTGACCAGGAGGTTCAGACTCTTCTCAAAATTCAGCAGGGCCCTTGGGAAATGTTCACAAACTGAATACTAGGTGTGTGATTCGAGGGAAAGCTAGAAGCTTAGAGGGCAAGATATCATACCTCTGTCTTCGGTGACAGAGGGGTCCTTCTATGAGGATATTCCACTAAAACGTTGTTAAACCTCTCTGAGATCCTGAGTTGTCCAGGAAGGTTAATGTACACGCAGCTCCTATGGCTACACAGAGTACAGATAAGTACTGGTTATGCTGCGTTGTTATTTTTATCTATTTTTTCCCCTTGAGTAATTGCTTGAGTTGCTTGTGGTGACCATGTTTTGGCTGGTAATACAGGTTATTCCTGAAATTGTATATTTTTTTTTTTCCCCACTGGATCAATATGGATCTAGTCTCTTGAAAAATCTCCTGTAAAGCCTCTTTATACAACACTGTCTAATTATCGTAGTGCCCTTGATAAAGAGTTAGCCATGGTATGGTTTTTCACACCATAATAAATAGTCTTCTAGGACTAATCTCTGAAATGCAATTTGAATGCAAAAATAACAGTTCAGGCTTATGGTCTTTGATATTCTGCACATTCCTTGTTCTCTTTTATTTGCTTCTGTTTCCTTTTCTTGCGTTTTAAGTGCATCTTTATAAGTACCATCTGCTTGCTCGTTCCTATTGAAGTTTGTTTGTTTCCATCTACTTTTAACCTTTTTCTATGCATCTCTGTGTCTGAGCTCTCCCATCTGAGCACAGATGTTAAAATAGCATGGCCTGACTTTCTGAAGTGTTAAGTGAATGCAGAGCCTTCTGCTTTAAATGGGACCTGGAACCGATCAGTCCTTTGAAAATGAGATCAGTCCTGTTTAAAGGAAGTACGGAGTTGTGAAGCCAAGGTAATGTAAGTAACCTTCAGTGGCCCGTGTACTTAAAATTCTTTTTGCAATCAGGATAATGAAATAATGACAGACATTAAAGCTTTAACTTCAGCAAAATCAAATGATTCATTTGGAAATACTATTAACTTTAGACCAGTTAGGACCAGTGACATAATGTGGTTCAATGAAGAGACCCCAGGGGGATTGGGCGTAGCAATCCCCTTTGCGAGCAAACCTGTGCATAAGACACACAGCAGCAGTGAAGGTAAAGACCAATCCCGTGGAAAAGCAGCAGGGGGACAGCCTGCAGGAGGGAAGAGACGTGCTGTAGGTGTGCTTGGCCTTGTACCTCGCTGGCCCTGACTGTGCATGGGTGCCGTAAGTGCCAGGCAGTGGTGGTCAGCAGCCTGGGGCTGTGCCTGGTTGCTGCCACCAGATGTGCTCTGCTCAGTGCCGCCAGGCTGCACCCTTTGGTGCCTGCCTCGCCTTGTAGAACAGATGCTTCTGCTGCTCCCTGGCAGCAACAGCCCCATGGCCATGAGGACCTGTGCTTGTGTGTGGGGCTTCCAAGCCAGCTGCAGAGGCCCCAACGTGGCTGCTCACAGCTGCACCTCGTCAGCCTCATCCATAGATCCAAGGTCACTGAGAAGCATGAGGACTGGGCAGAGCTTGTAGGGGAGATATGTAGGGGATGTTTGAGGAGTGTGTGCAGCTATATGGCTGTTTTTTTATGGATTTTGTAAGAAAACTGGGACTGAAGTCAGTCATTCAGAAATTAGCTCATGTCAGCATTAAAATTACGTGCATACCTTAGCAGAAGCTTAGATTTTAATACAGAAGCTTAGATTTTAATATAATTGAGACTAAAAAGGCAGCAAAAGATGTATCCTTAGCTTCATAGTGGTGAAGTTATCCCATGCTAGTTGCATGTTCCATGACTTTCTCAATGTACAGACTTAATAATAAGAAGTGCTGTTACATCTAACCTCCAATGAGATAAAGCAGTATATTCTTTTTCTCAGTTTTTGAAATTAACTTAAAAACAGCAGCAAAGATCTCTATCAAGCACTTGTTTGAAGCAAGTAGTCCCATGGAAGATCTGATCAGGAACATCATGATATTCCAGCAAAATTACAAGAAACACAGCAGAACTAAACAAGGGGAAGTGTTGAGCAATCTTACCCTTAGACTTGTCCGTCTACAAATAAACGGGAGGTAGAAAGCAGACTCAGAGCTTCTCCTTTTAATTGATTATCTGAGATCTCTCCAGCCATGTGAGGAGTGTGGGCAAATATTTTTTGCTGCTGCTCTGTTATGTAGAGCAACAACAACAACAAAAAAGGTGACTTTCCTTTGAGGCATGGGAGGAGTGTTAAGCTTTGTGTAGGCACCTGACTGTATCTCAAACTAGTAGATGAGGCTGTTTCCCATTGCATTTTGCAACACTGTAAAACCCTAGAAAAACAGATGAACAAAATATTGATAATTGGGTCCTTAAGGAAGAGCGATTTAAATCTTTCATTTTTATTGGCAGTGCTGCTTTTCTTCCTCCACATCCAGAAGTAACGGAGGTCAAGCGAATGGCTTCTACTTCCTTGTTGCAGTGCGGGGTAAGAAATTGGAAATACGTTTGATAAACACAAGAGGCTACCTTGTGATTAGTACTTCTGAGATTGGCCTGGCTGGTACTGATGGATTTACTTACTGCTCCTGGGGTCTCATGAATCAAATAACAGAGGATTTTTTTCTTAGTTTTTATGTTACTTTGCCTGCTTTTTACCTCCTCTTTCCAGATGATTATTTCCAGCTGGAGAACAGTTGTCATCACTGAAGTGCTTCTGGTCTGTTTCTTTTTGGCTGGCTAGCAGAATCACTCTAACACTTTACAATTAAGTTTCTGATATCTGTCAGTATAACTTTCACCAATCTCCCTACTTTAATTATAATTAAATCTATTTCTAAATATGATTTTGTCTCTTCTCTGCACTCTTAATGTCTCATAATGAAATAGGTTCAAAGTCAACCATTAAGTAGAATATCCAGGTATATTTTTGGAATCTGTACATCCATACTGCATTGACTGGTGCCTTCCAAGGTACCAAGCCTTGCATGAGAAGGGGCTTCACTGTTCTTTGGGCCTGTTTCTGTTTAAGAAGTGTAAACTTGGTCTGGAATTCATGCTTGCTCCGTCATCTGAAATTTAATTCCTCAGAAGTCTTGACTTGAGAGATTTAGAACATCTTTATATATTTTGGGGTATTCCTTTTCCTGTCATGGTTAGGAATAGCTCTTAGGTTTGAGAGCACCTTAGGTTTACTTTTTGTCTAGAAACTTGTGGGAAAGATGTGAGATGCACACTTATTATTCACTTTTGTTCCAAGTGAAATATTTTCATATCCATTGCAGTTCTTATTTTTATTGTTTTACACTTGCTTTTGCCAAGCATTTCATCAGAAAGATTTCACAATCACTTGATAAATACCCACTTCATTGCACTTAAAGGTAACAATCTACAATTCTCTTAGCAATTGCTGTTTTAAATCAATAAAGCAGTTAAGTAGAACATGCTATAGCTGATACTGCGATAACACAGATCCAGAACACGGGTAGGTCTGGCAATAAAGGGTTGGCAGAAGCCTTTTTTTTTCTCCTGGAGAGTCGGAGCACTGCAAATGGCAGCTTGTGGACTGCCTGAGTGATGTGGCTTGTGCTCCCAAGGCAGGTGATGTGCTCTCTGCTCATTTTCAGAGCACACCCAGAAATCTGTTCATTCTGTGCTTTTTCCCCTTCTTTCCTTGAAAGCATCCATCCCTTCCCCCCCCCCCATCACCTTGCTGGGAGGTTCTCCAGTATGGCTAAAAGTACAGTTTCATAATCAGCTTAATAAGGTCTAAAAATGGCTAATCCTGCACTCGCCACCGCTTTTGGTTGCGTTCCCATTGCTGCTTTAATGAGAGTTGGAGGGTTTATGTGGCTGTGCAGTGGCATAGTGGTTTGCTGAGTGAACTAAAACATTATAATAAGAAAAAAATCAATCTGAGAAAACCTGACCATTCGTTGGATGAATAATTTGCTCTGACTTGCCATATGGGTGTAAGTGGACTAAGAACAATGCAAAGAGGGGACAGGAATGTATGTCCAGATTGGAAACGTGAACGAGGCTGCCCTTTGGAGACAGTGTAGTATTTACATTGGCTTCTGTGCTTGTGAAACTGCATAGTATTTGTGTTTACGTATTGGAGATAACGGTTAAACTGATGCTTAAAGTTTGGAGAAAATCTCTTGCAATTATAGGTTCTGTTTATTGATTGCAGTCATAGTGGTGCCAGTAACCGGGTCCTTCGAGGGAGCTGGCTTAGGAAGGAGGGGAAGGGCGGCGAAGGATTCATCTTAGGTGCCGCTGTTTGAATACAGCGATCGCTCCACCACAGTCAATAAAAATCTGGTACCTATGAAGCTGAGGCATTGTCTTTTGAAGTATTTGGCTGTGTGTCAGGGTAACACAGGATTCATCAATAAAAAACTGCTACGCGGTCCTTCTGTGCCATCTCTTGATATTGTTACGGAGCTTGGCATTCTGGGGTATAAGCTGAAATGTAAGGCGTCATGAGTTTATGTCAATTTGTAGTTAATCTTCAGGAGACCTTGTACTTCATGAACCAGGAGTTCAACCTGAGAAGGTTTTGAGGCCTTTCACAAAAGGGCATAGCTGAACAATAGCGCTTGAGCTAAAAACTAGGTAAGTAAGTGTATTTCCCTTGTCTATTTAAAGATGGTTGTACAGGGCTTGTGCCAAAAAAAAATTAAGATGTCCTCTACTTTAACCACTGCCAGGCCCAAGGGCTAAGCACAAGAGGTTGTGCAGGTGATGTCAGCCCATGTGGTGTTGCCCGGGGTAGTTGCATGTTGCAAAAGGGTGTCCGATGGGGGCTGATAGTTTAACACAGAGCACCTGCCCTAAGAAGCGTTGCTCTGTCGCAAAAGCAGCAAAAAATCATACACACAACTCTGGTAGTTGGCTTTCACCTCTTCCTGTAAAGAGCATTTTGTTTTCCAGTTGCAGCTATGTCACTTCATACGAGGCGAGACCTAAAAGCTCTTTATCCCTTCATCTTTCCTTCCTTGCCCTAAGGATTAAATGCTGTAAGAGCAGACTTCAAGGAGGTGCTTAGATGGGATTGGTCTTGTTCCATTCTGATTTAATACCTTATCAAAGCTACTAGGGTTTCACCATAATGTTCTGCTTTAAAGGCCTCCTGCAGTTTCTAGTTAATCTCCTTTTCCATTTATTTTCTCTTATTCATTCAAAAAATTCACCATGATGTATATCCATTCCCCTATCCTGGCTCATTTGTAGTGTTTTGTTGATGTCTTTTTTTGAATTTTTTTTCCCCTCTCAGTGAACACACAGGACTCTGTTTTCCATGGATAAGTGTTTAAGGATCTTGCCTATATACAAAAATTTAACCTGTTCTGACAATTCATCTGCATTTTATATACTATATAGAGAATAAATTATGTGTGCTGTGGGTCTTTAACTTCATTTCCTCCTTCACCAGCCTCTAGCAATGTAACCTGCCTGTTGATTCACATCTGCAGTTACTGCTGGCTGGGTAAGTGTATGCAAGCTCTTGTTGGTTAACAATGTGTATGCTGTTGACCTTGTCACCTTTTCTTGCTACATACTTATTTCCAAAGCCATCAACTTTCTTAGCTACTAAAATATTTCTTATGGTTGGAAGTACCAGGTATGCTTTCTAAAACAAACAAACAAACAAAAAAAAACACCTCCCCCCATCAAACTACACAGTAGTCACATTTATTCCCCCCTGCTTTGGGTCAATGCTGCTCAGATTGTGAGATGGTGAAGTGACAACTGAAGCATGAGGTTTTCTGGATTTCTAGTATATGCATGAAATTATGTAGATCAATCATGGATTCAAGAGAAAAATAAGGCATGGAGATTATGCAGCAGCATAATCCAGATAAAAAAGGTAGAGCTTTAGAATTGTAATGAGGTGTGAGTTACATCAGTATACTCCATTATGGATGGCTTGAGTGTAATACAAAACTGTCAGGTAATCTTATTAATTAATTAAACATTATTTTTCTTTTTCTTAAATTAAAATTAATTCAAAAAAATAAATTATTTCATTTTAGTGTTACGTACATTCAACTTTCTTGGACTCTTTGTCTGGAATTTTTGATTTTTAAATTTCTTCAGGCAGATGTTTCTTGGTCACAGGATAGGATCTTCTGTGTCACGTTTATTCTTTTTCAAAAATAACAGAATAATCTCTTTACAGAATCCTTTCATTTTGGTGACCTGCAGAACCAAGATGCAACTTACAACAAAAATCCTTCTCACAAGCTTACAAGACATTTATGTTATTGGCATCTGACTTTATCATGAGTCTCAAGTAATACTGTTTTTCCTGATACCTGGATTTAATGAACTTTGCTTAGCCATCAGAATATTAATGCAAAACACTTGCCTGGTTTTGTTTTAGCCTCAGACTAAATAAGACGATTTTTAACCATTTCATTCTTATTCCTTGGTAAATTGACAAGCTATATAAAAGACTGCATGTGTGCGAGTCCCACGTTGGTAATTCTGTGGCATGACTGGGGAAAGGATGTGACAGAAGTTGAGAGCTGAAGTCTGCTGGTGGGAGAGAAGTCATGTTGTGGTGGGCTGAGAAAGGTCTGTGTACTGGGGATAATCCAGGAGAGCTGAGATCAATAAACTAAAGATGTGAAGTTGGTGGTTAGTTCCATAGTTTAAACCAAATTTAAACAAAAACATACCACTACAAGCATGGGATGATAGACAATAGGCTGGGAAGAAATTGTATATTAGCTAATGTATTGTTTACCTTCACGTAAAGAGACAGGAAGGCTGTTTTCTCCTAGTTGCAAATGTTTGACTGGCTTTACATGATAGTATTTTATTAGCTTATAAGAATGTCGTATGATCAGTGTTCTTGTATTTTATTTTGTAGGAAAGTCTTTTATTTATCTTACATTGAGACTGTTTGCACGGCTAAGTATACTGAGGTCACTGATTTAAAGGCTGTATTTAAGGTTTGTGTTTTTTTGTATCCCTGACAGTGTAGAGAAAGAAGAACTGTGATACAAAGCTCAACAGAGCCACCTTGTACAGTTGTAGAATCTGGAAAATGGAAATGTATTCTTAAGCCTGTGGTGTTCTGACGCCTTCAAACACCATCAGAAAGAAAAAGGTGAGGGGATTAAGGGGAGCTGCGGAACTGGAGGTATGATTACCCTACACATTCCCGATGCAGTTTTAACATAGCTTATTTACATACTAAAATACCACAAACACCTGATTATCTACTGAGATCCTCAGAAGGATTTTGAAGCTCACTGAGCACTGTGCTAGTCCTCAAGGTAGCTAATTAAGACTAATCCAGGTATGTCTATGCAAGTTGTTATACCACAAGACTATGCTGGAGGAATTCCAGTTAAGTAACACTTTAACATCATTAACAGCACAGAAGCCTAAGATACTTAAGTTTGTGTGTGTTGTAGATAATATCTAAAATAAGTAACACTTAAACTGATAACATAGAGAGAAATATGTTATTAAATTTTTGTCCCTCTAATTTCAAAGTTTCACCAATGCATTTTCAGAACCCCCCTGCAATGTAGCAAAGTGGTAATTGTGTACCATGCAATGCAGGAGGAAGAGGTGAAGTCACTTGCTAGAGACGGTGATTGCATTAAAACTTACGTGTTTTCTGGTTTTGTTTTACTGTTTTTTCACCCTTGCACTCAACTTCTACTTTATTTTTCTGTGTAGCTGTGTACTTTTTAGAGGTATGAAAACTTGAAAGAAATTCTAGTATTACAAGTTGATTCTATTAAGACAAATTACTTCTGCCACTACAAGACAATATATTATGTCTTTATTCATGTAAACCTATTAAGTGTTCACATCCTATGTGTCTGATGTACATTAATTGTGGAATAATGCTTCCACTGGAAGTTTTGTACATAACCTTGAATGAAATTCTTCTACCACTTTTGGATAAGATGGGATAACACTTTTTTCTCTTTTTTTATGTATCTATTTGTTATTACACAATAATAATGGAACTTAGCAAACATGCAAGGTGACAAACATACTTTTTAAACATCCCTCTGACATTATTTTTGTCTTTATTAAATGGCCAAAGGAGTCAGGGATTCACATTTTCATACGAGTCTATAGCATATTGTTAAATAAAAAGGACAAGTGCATATCAATCAACATTTTGGCAAAAAGGAAGCATATATTGTTTAGACTCCATTTATTTTTCAAAAATCTGGTTGAAATTAGGTTATAAATTATTTAAGCTACAGCACAACATAAAATCAATGACTTACGGCGGATTCTTGAAGGTTTTATTTTCAGCCTTCTGTTCATCTTTTCCTTTTGGAAAAAAGCATAATGTTCTTTGACTTCTTAAAGACTGAGTAAGTCATAGTTGGGTACTACTCAAATAGCATGTTTGTTATGAAAGGAAATCAGAAGGTAACATCCACTTGCAAGGTTACTGTCATGGAGTACCTTCTTGAGGGAGAAAGAAAAGGGAAAGCTGTTAGTGGTAAATTTTAAATGGTAATTGAAGTTTTGTTCTTTGCAGTCAAAACTCAAAATTGACTGGACTAAGGAATCCAGAATTTGACCCTGTATTTTTGACAGCTAGCTTAGATGTTTAGACAACTAACAGTAGTTCACTTCATTCATGTGGAACTCAGCCTTGCTGAGAAGAAGGAAACACCTTAACGCTTTAATAGAACTCTAAGCCTGTGACGTGCCTGAAGGAGGGGTGTCCTGGAGCACGGGCACGGCCTGCTCCTCGCCTCCGGCCTCTCAACCCGACGCCACCCGGGGGGCGCAACGTTGGGGGGGCAACGGAGGCTCCGGGCCGGGCGCGGGGGAGCAGAAGCAGCCGGCGCCGAGCTCCTGCCCGGCCCCAGGCCGGCGGCGGGCGGGGCTGCCCGGTTGAAGATGGCGGCGGGGCGGTGCCGTGCCGGGCGGGCCTTCCCGCGCGGCGGGCGGAGGGGCGGCGCGCAGCCGCCATGGTGGCGGCGTGAGGGCGGCGGGCCGGCGGCAGGCACCGTCCCCGCGGGGCGCGGCGGGGCGGCCCGGGCCGGGCATGGAAGTGGAGAAGATGGACGAGAATGAATGGAAGTACCACGGGGAGGGCAACCAGAGCCTCGTCGTCTCGCACTGCCAGGTGCGGCCGTTGGTCGGCGGGGTGAGAGCGCCCCTCCCCCGCCGCCGGGCCCCGCGTGAGGGGAGGGGGGGGCGGGCCGGGGCCTCCCCAGGTGCGCGGCCGGGCCGGGCCGGGCCTTTCCTTAGCGCCCCGCCAGCGGCGGGGGCAGCCTGGAGACGGGCGGCCCTCGGTTTGCAGCGGGGGGACGCGCTAGCAATAATCCGCCTGTCGTGTCGCGATACGGGCGCGACGGAAGGCAGCGCCGGCAGGGACCGCGCTCCCCTGGGCGCCCGCTCGTCCGCCCGCAGGCGGCCGCGGGGTTTGGCTGCAGGGGCCGGGCCGCGCAGCTCTGTGAGGGGACGGGTCCCGCCGGCCCCGTGCCTCCACGCACCCTTTTTTTCCTCCGCTTTCTTCTCTAAAGAAACAAACAAAACCGGGTTCGTCGCTCTGGCGGGCAGCATCCGTTCAGTGAAGCCGAATCGAGCCAAAGCGTGTGCGCGCTGGGCTGCTGTCACCGGGTGTCGCCTCGCACAGGGCCGGGGTTCAGCTCGGAACGGCCCTCGAAGGAGTTTGTTCTTTTTCTAACGTGTACTTATGGACGCTTTTTGTCTTAAAAATTTGCGTTTCAGTCTAAGTTCTGTTACGGATGTGCCCCAAAATGCCCTTGATATTTCATGGATCTAAAGGTAGCAAAGCTAAAAGGCTAAAGAGTGGTATTTACGTAGACAAAACTACAAGCTGTATGAGCTGAATCCTGAAAACCATTTTTTTTTTCTATAACATATGAAAGAACGATTAAAAATACTGTATTTGTTTGATGTATCTTTTCTGGGTTTTAAACGTACATTCAATGTAAAAAACGTTAACAAATGTCAGCCTGAGGAAAATGCTGGAAGTATTATGGCCTTCTCAAACTTCAGGGGGGACGTTTCTGTGGTTCTCATTTCTCTTTATATGAGATACTCTTAAAAGATATTCTTCCTACAAGAAAAAAGTGCATGATTTTGTTTCCTGTCTAAATTTTAGCTTTGAAAAAGGCAGCTCAAAAAAAATGCAGTCACTGAACAATAGGAATCAGAATGCGTAATGGATTAATAGTGATGCAATCGTGATATCTTTGAAGACGTGGAAGATGAGGAAGTCTGCCAGAAACTCAGAATACTTGCCGAGTGTGTCAATTCTCTTTTTAACAGGAGGCCAAAACTTTAGGATACAGTGAAAGTAAAGCAGATATATTTTTTCCTGTATAGATAGCTTGTGAACTCTTGGAAAATGGTAGTATCTAAAGTAGTGTTTAGATGCTGATTGTTGCGCTGTGCCCCTTGCAAACAGGACATGCTTGCATGATTAATCATCATTCTTGTGATCCATTGTCAGTCATTCTCAGGTTTGTGTGAACAAAACAGCAGCATAATTAAGATATTGAATTTTATTTTAGCTGTCCTGGCTTCATTCTGTATCTCTTCGGTTCATGTTTACTGTGTGTAAAGGTCAGGGGGAGGGATGGTGATTTGGTTGTGGCAAGGGGGACGTGAATGGGGGCTGAGACAGAAGCGCTGGGATTGTGAGAGGCCAGGGTGGAAGCGTATGTGTGCTTGTTGTCGCCTTGTTCTCCCTTCTCATGTGTAGTGGTGCCTCGGCATGAGGGAAGGAAGCTGGTCCCTACCTGTATGGGTCTGAACCTCTCATCCTTGCTTCTTCAGGAGGATCTGAGAAGTTTAAAAATAAAACAACACCAACAGCAACAAAAACAAACCACGCAAGTCCCCTGTCCTTCTGGAGAGGAGAGCAGAAGCTGGTCTGCCCTTTGTGAACTAAAGACCCGGGGAGTTTTGCTTCAGCTCCTGCCCTCTGATCTACTCTCTGAAGCACTGATAACTGGTTCTGTGCAAGTTCATGTTATCAGGTCCCTGGGGTTCAGGCTGGGGTGAGTGGGCAGGCTGGGCACACGCTTGTTACTGATTGTGTGGAGCAGAGCCGGCTTGTGGGTGAAGACTAAGAAGAACAAGGCACGCCTCAGTTCGTGGCGCAGGGTCTTTTTAAGGCTATGTTTATTTTTTGGCTTCTCCCATTCCCTGCGTATTTAAGACGTGAATGTAATGCCCTGTTAATCCAGAGTTAGTACAGTACCAAAATTGAAAACTTGGTCACAGGAAAAGTCACATGCCCAACAAGCAGCTCTGCTAGCGATGAGCTGATAAGGCCTGGATGCAGCCAACAAGCAGGCGTTTTTTTCCGGTGCCTTTGGATGGTGGCCTATAGACAGAGGTTGGTCTGACACTCAGACCGGTGTCCCATGGAACACGCTGTGCTGTGTGACAGTGCTGTGAAGCACTGCCTGATGGGCTAGTCCCGCTCACCAGCTGCTGACCTCCAGAATGCCGCAGTGACAAGTCCCCCCGAGCGCCCACGCTCTTGCAGCCTGCAGAGCGCGGTCGGTACTGAGGCAAAGAATCGGAAATCACTGCAAGTGCATCTCTGTTCCTAGTCACCCCGTGAGAAAAAGAGGGTCTTGGATGGGGCATGGCCTCGTCAGCACATCTCTTCTTACAGTGATAGTTTCGCAGAGTTACTTTAATTAGTTCTCCAGCATTTAAAGATGGAACGCCTGCAAAGAATTTCCAGTTACGCTGTCATCACTGGAGCTGCTTGCTTGCTTAATGTATATTCCAACTTCTGTTTTCCTGGCTTTTTGTAGTTTAAGTTCTGATGAATCGAAAATTCTGGCAGACATACGGTATCGTGGGACAAATTTCTCTGGTGGCAAAGCTTTTCCTGTTGGTTTTTAATACAGCTGTGATTAACTTAACCCAAACTGAGACTGAATGGTGGTCAAAAAGCCTTTGTCTATCTTGCAACCTGCTGAAATGCTGCTACCAGAAAATGAACAAGGATAGCTCTTCTGTACCACTGGTGCCAGTGAGAAATACAACTGGCACTTCCCTTTGGTTCCTGAGGCCGGTGCTGGATACATTCAGACTGATCTCTCCCAAGTACGCAAAAACTGCAAGTTCATTGAATCAGTAAATGAGTAGTCCTTGTCCGTATGTTGCAATGTTGAGTATTTGATTCAATCCTAGTATCCTTTGCAAATAACTTACTTGCCACAATTCACAATCTGGTGAATCCTCTGGTTACTTGTTCTAGCTGTGTTCTCAGAGATGCCTGAAGTGCTGTGGTACAGATACAGTCTTAAATAAAAAAAAAAAAAACAAACAGCTGAACACAATCACAGATCGCTAGGCGGTTTATAAAAGATGCTTTGTATTCCCTGCATTTTATTGGAATGCTGCTCCTTCTGCATCGAATTTGGCTTCTGATTTAAAGAGAGAGCTCGACTGTTCTTTACCTCCTCCACTCTGCTCTCGAGCAGCAGGGAGGGTTCCGAGGAACTGCAGTAGGACAGTTATCTTCTAGTAAGCTGTTGCCTTTTTCTGAGGTGGAGATAGCTGGTTTTTCAGAAGTGAGCTGGAAGTCCTCATTTGTAGTTCTGCCTTTTAATCAGTTGTTTGCTCTTACAGAGACACTAATGCTTCTTTTCATAAAGGCTTCAGGAAATTGTTGTTCTTATAAAGTAGCATAAGTGACTCTAGAAATAAGGACTTGTATTTCCTTTGAATGTTGAAACATTGCTTGAAACATATTTCAAGTTTTTGCTTCATGTATCTTCCGTGTTATCTTCATGTTCCTTCTGTGCTTCACTGCAGTTGCCTCTTTTTTTTAATGTTGGGATATGATGGCAATCTGATGCTTCCTTTTAAAATATGTCTGAACATTAAGCTTGCATTTCAGGATGACTACTTGGATGTGATAAAATAAAACGATAAAGGGGGAGTTTTTTTCCCAGAAAGTTTTGTATTCAATAAGATAGTCCGAAGGAACCTTGATGTGTGTTTGCAAAAGGTTGTGGTGTGTGTCTGCAGGTGCCTTTATTGTTAGTAATAATCTGCGTCTCGTCTTGGAGTGCTAGCAGCTCTAACAGATATCTTTGGGGTTTGGTAAGGGACTTAGTTTGCTAGTAAATATGTAAACCATCCCCAGAGCATATGGGAGCTTACTAAATAGAAAAAGGAGATGACAGATGGAGAAGGTAAATGAAGCAGAGCTAAGGAGGCTGAGGGAGGGAGTCAAGGCAGATGATCCAACTTGCGTAAGGTTTCTACAGTTGGTGCTTGTAGTAGGTTAATAATTCCTGGTTCTTCTCTGAGATATTCTTTAAATCTTCAGGTTATATGGGTAAGGATGAAGGACATCACAGTGTCATCTGTGCTTCCTTCACAGATGTCCTTCCCAGTCCCCGTTCTGGGTTTGTGGGGACTGTCGGGAGTAGAGGGCTATCTCGCATCTGGATGTTCAGTTCTGATTTCACTGCGACTGCAGCTGCCTTACGGTGGCTGCAAAGAACGTGCGGAACGGCCCTTTCTGCATATGGGGGACTGATTTGGTTTTGTTTCCTATGAAATAAAATTTATTCTCTGTCTGCAGGGGTGCTTTGCATCACATCAGGCTAGGTAATTGTTCCTAGTACTGCTTTGGAAGTATGAAATAGTCTGCCTCGCTGTTGTTTTGTTTGTTTGGGTTAGAGTAGTTAAAACCTGGATCTTAATGGAAAATTTTGTTGTAATGAGCTTACTTGGAGAGAGGGCCGTTAACGAGATTTTATGTTTAGACACAGGAGTTTTTGCTAAGAGAGGGAAAAGTTTATGGGCAGCATTATGAGCTAGATGCAGCTTTCCAGCTTGGTCTTACTTGGCAAAAAGGGAGTGATGCTGATCATTAGTTGCTGTCTTGTTGAGAGAATCATCTTGAGGCACTTCTTCATTTTGTGTAAGTTCAAGAGCCCGAGTGTCCTGTTTTGTTCTTCCCTTTCATCCCATTGCTTTTCTATGTGGAGTTGGCTGAATTTGTTTTGTTGTCTTGAAAGTAGTGTAAGTAAAGCATTGCCCCCCAGACTTCCAAGACATTCCTGAGAAATTCCAGATCCCTGACTAGGAGGGGATTTTGTTGTGTCCTGTTTTGTTGTGGTTTTGTCTTAATGTCTGTGGAATAGTGAATTAATATCTATGAGCGTCTCAACTTCAAGGAACTAAAGAGCAGACTGCTGGTTCTTCTGCACTGGTTCTTTTTGCTGTTCTTTGCAGGTATAAATATTAGAAATACTCCCCTGCCTTTCGCTGGCCTTGCTTATCAGTGGTGGCCTTCTCTGTCTCTCTCACTGATTAAAGAATGGCCACGTTACTCTGGCTTTGCTTTTTCACGCTAAGAAGTTATCAGAAGCAAGATGCAACTTCCGTTTATTGAATTTTATTTTGACTATTAGGAAGGACACAGTTTTGTTAAGACCTGAACTTAAAAACTTTTGCATCCTTGAGGAGATTCTTCTGAAATTCCAAACCAACGGTCATTCTTATTTCTGATTGATTTCATGCTCTGGAGGGGTCAAAAAAATTCACCAAAGCTACACGATATAACATAGGGAGGAGTTTTGCATCTGTTTCTGTAGAATTTTCTGAGGAAAGAAAAACTTTCATGTGATTAAGTTGGACCAAGATTCCAGCATAAACTTTAATGGGAGTTAAGGACCACTAAACCCTCTTCTGTCGTGTGTCGCGTCCCGTCCCGCCCCTCCCCGCCGTTATAGGGCATTTCTTTGACCTTGTTTCTCTAGCATTGTGTTCTTTCGGGGGTATGCGTACCTAAACGTAAACTGTCTAGCAACACCCCCCCCAAGTGCGTTCAATTTGCCTATTTAGAAAAAGGACAAGAAAACAGATTCATGACTAAATGTAATGCATTCCTTTGTTCCTTCTTTCCTAGTTGTAATTACTTGGAAAACCGTTTATGTATTTATTTATTGTGAGCGAGCAAAGGAGCTTCTGCCCAAGTTTCCCGAAGCAAGCAGCTACAGAATCCAGCTGAAAAGCCAAGTATGTGATCAAGGTGTGTCATCAGTGGAGAAGAAAAGAAGAGATGTGTGCCGTGCTGTAAACAACAATTAAGTTTTTAGGAATAGGAGGCAATTACTAGTTTGAGTTGAGTGGCACTCGAACCTGTGAAACTGTACGTTCCTTGTGTTAACCTTGTTTAACTAGTATTTAGATATGCATCCATAATCACTGCAAAAAAGGAAGACAGTTTTGTATTTACTTTTGATTCTTTGGCTAAGTAGGTGTAACTGTGACTGTCGATACCATCACTGACTGGACCAACTCTGCTTGAGTACAGTCTACAGAGCTTTTTTATTATAAAAGAATTAGAAGTTGGAAAGACTTTAAATTTGCAAATGAGCAGTGGATTAGCTGCAGAGCTTTTTTTTTTCTTTTTTTTTTGACCCAAACCAGCTGCTTGAGTCAATGTCTGTTATAGAATTTTGATTTCATATTGTACCAGTCTATTAAATTTACTTTGTCTTTACCAGGTTTCTGCACTGAAAGGATGCTCTGAGTGTGGTGCAGTTTAGTGGTGTATTTCCGAAGGTGAAAGGGAAGGTGACACCAGACAGGGGAAGTGAAGGAGGAGGGCAGAAAGAACAGAAAAGCAGAAATACCCTTTAAAACTCGTCTTACAACATTAGTGCCTCAGATGGTTCTGTAGACGCAGATGTGAAAATGTCACGTGTTTGTGGCATGAGACGGGAACAGGGAGAATCTCTGCTCTGATACTGCAGGCTGGTGTGGCAGTGACACCGACTGTAGCAGCAACATCCCTTTTTACTTTTTTGACTTTTAATTGCTTCCCCCTCCCTGTTAATGTTCTCCCGAAGCGCCTTGCTCCTCCATCACCGAAGCTGCCAGGCGCCTGGCTGTACCCGCTGGTGCTGGAGGTGTTGCTGCTAACTGCAGGTTTGGAGCAGTGTGCAGGAAGGAAGCTCAGCACACGTTTTCATGTTCCTGTTTGTAGAACTCACCTGTTTGACAGAGGAATGAGGTATTTGATGCCCTGTTAAATGTTAAGGACTACTTTTTTTTCCTAACAGTTAGGGTGTCAGGCCGTGTACTGTGTTACCCAGCTGCAGCGGTGCGTGCCTGAGGGTGGCCACCAAGAGGTGATCCGTTCTGCTCGCTGGGAGGTGTATCGCTGGGCGTCGTTACAGGTACTGCGATCAGGTGGCTTAGCTGGAGGGCAAACGCTTCCTCATTCATGGCTAGTGCAAGTTCATACAATTCTTTTGGAATTGGTACCACCTGCACATTGCAAGGTTATAGAAAGCTTCGCTGTGCAGTGAAACCTGGGTTGCTGTGGGACTATCACGTGGTCCAGGTTGTAGCCGGACAGAACGGAGTAATGGAACGCCTGAAGTCTGATGCAACTCGTGAGCTTTGCTGCACGTAGCGCGTGCTGGGGTGGCGTTTGCTCCCAAATAGTGGCTTAAAATACTGAATGGTGTCAAGCCAAGTGCTGTGGCAGAAAATCTTTATTCATGTGAAGAGATCGGAAGATTGTTCTTAGGGGGCTCCTATGCCAAATAGAAGAACATTGTTCCAATTTTTGAATGCTTCCTTGCGCTTTGTGTGAGCGATTGCTAAACTTCCTCCATACTGGCAGGAAATGTAGCTTTCCTCACTTTGTTTTGTGTGATCTTATCCACGTTCTTATGCAGAACAAAACTGAGTTGGAAACCTGCACTTTTATACAGTATTACCATATGTACTGCCTTCAAAAGCTATGGAATTTTTCAGTGTTTAGTTTGTGTTCATCCCTCGTGTCCCACAGCGGTACCCTGGATGAGGAGACCTTTAAAATGTCATCTGTCGAGTACCATAAAGATAAGCTTTGACTGGAGTTCCTAGGCAGTGTGGAGGACATGTTTTTACTGGGTTTTATTAGTTCTCAGAGGAAGGAGCACTCCTCTGTGCAGCTGTCTTCTCTGAGATGTGACAGTGACACCTCTTTGTCCATCTGCTTCCCTCCCGTGGTGGATTCTCTGCATAGAAAATCATTGTTTTCTGTTTAAATCCCTCAAACTAAAGTTAGAATCAAAGGGCTTGCGGAACATGAATTTGGAATAGAAAATGTCAGGATAATTTAGCTAGCATATATACTGCATGCAGGTCAAATGTTCTACCGCAGAAATATCAGCAAAATAGGTCCGTAGTTCATCTT
Organism: Cygnus olor; assembly: GCF_009769625.2. NCBI lineage: Eukaryota > Metazoa > Chordata > Aves > Anseriformes > Anatidae > Cygnus > Cygnus olor. The sequence goes on along the minus strand of NC_049178.1, from coordinate 6,227,453 downwards.
TGGTGTCAGTGAAAATGTCATTTATTAGTATTTGCAGAACAGTAACTTCAAGTAGGGCTTGTATAGCAGTCCTGTTTAACTTCACTTAACCCCCACCTCTCCCTTTGACTGAAATTTAGATAGAATGCACTTTTTGTAGGTGCAATGGCTGTCCACTGGCGTAAATCTACTACGACTAAGTTGCACTAAATAGCCACAGTGGTAGTAGCAAGTTTGACATTTGTAGAGCTATTTTGGGTAAATTCTTGATAACTTTTTGGGTTGAGGAAAAGAATCACAGAATGACCGAGGTTGGAAGGGACCTCCGAAGATCATCTAGTCCAACCCCCCTGCCGAGCAGGGTCACCCCAAGCACGTTGCGCAGGATGGCATCCAGGCGGGTTTTGAAGATCTCCAGAGAAGGAGACTCCACAGCCTGTCTGGGCACCCTGTCCTGGTGCTCTGTCACCCTCCCAGTAGAGAAGTGCCCTCCCGTATTCAGCTGGAACCTCCTGTGCTTCAGTTTGTGCCTGACACTAAAGACTCTAAATTAAACAGTCAGTTTTTATTGTATAAAGAAATTCTGCAACATTTTCGGGTATTGTCTTGTAAAAGTCGGAGGAGCAGCTTCATCCCTTCATCTCCTTAAGCAGTAGTAGGTGGTGGTGGTGGTGTGTCTAATTGATTGCAGCGAGTTATTTGGCGTTAATTGTAGGAAAGATTTGTTACCAGTCTTTGAGAGTGTTTTCCCCCTGTAGCTCACAACTGGAAGCTCATGACTTTTATACAGACAACTTTAAAGCTCTTCTGGGTTTTATTGTTCTGCTTGTACAGCACATGCCTTCATCACATAAGTATGTTGATAGCAGAGAGGTTAATAACTTTGTGTTGTAAAATTGCATGCAGCGCTCACGGAAACACCGGTGAGGTTCCAGGCACCGCAACTTAGGAGATGCTGTGGAGGGAGGGAGGGGGGCAGGAGGGGGAGTCCTCTTGGGATTTAGTTGTTTCCTCAAGAGGTTTGGTTCCTACCAGAAGACCTCGCATATGTGAACACCAGTTGGTGACCAACTAGATAAGAATCTTTTACTGTTGTACTGGGCAGTTGCAGAACCAGATATCAGAGAAATGTTTTGCCTCTACAGAAAAACATTTCACTTGTTCTGGTTAGAATAACAGTAATGTAATAACAAATGATGTGAGCCTGGTGACTTGGAAAAGCAGAAGCTGAGGTGGCGTTTCCCAGGCTTTATGTTTGGACGGGCCAATTCTCCATGTTCTTGTACAGAAGCTTACTCAAAAGCCGTGTGAGCTGAGGTGGTAGAGTAGAAGTAAAGTACATAAATACATGTCGTTGTTGTTGATGATGTTTTTTGCAAATTTTCCTGTTTCTTGCACAGGCACCATCTCTTAAACAGATTTTGTTAATAATGTAACAAGAGAGTGAAAGTCAAAAGCGCCTCAGTGATGCAAACTAGTTCTGTTTATTTTTATTTTTTATTTATTTTTTATTTTTTATGTTTATTTTTTCCTGAAGCATGAAGTATCAGGATTATAGAGTTATCCCAGTTGTGTTTAACTTGTGAAAACTCCCCCATTCAGGAGGCCTGCAGAGTAGCTTGGTCTTAAGAGAAAGAAGTTTAAAAGATATTTCCAAAAAATTTTAGTCCAATATCAAATACCGGTCTGTGAAGGAATAAATGTAATTTTCTTTTAATCCTGGCTTCATGATGCAACTGCCTAATCCAAAGTGCCTAGATTGATGCCAGTCATATTTTGTTATTTTGGCTTAACTGCAAGCAGTGTTTGGATTTCTGTAAGTAGAATTGAAATAATAGCTATAGTAACTGCTTTAGAGAAGAAAAATTACTGCAGATGATCATTAGACTTTCTGGGGACCAAGATCAGCAACTCGTTTTTTCCCAAGATACGTTAAGACAAAAGTTGTGTGTGCATGCACACACGCATTTGTCTTCTCCAGTGACTTCTTTCAGCACATTTTTGCAGCCCCTCTTACAGCTTCTCTCTTTATTGGCAAGCGTCAACTTTTAGTTATGATGTAAAAGACAAACAAACAATTGTTTCACGGTAGGGTGCCAAAGAAGTACTTGCCTTTAAGCAGATGTTTAAGTATAAGGCTGAAGTCTCACGTTGCTGGGCCTTGATGCAGTGCCCTTCTAGAGCGTGGAGCAATTGTTAAAATCCCGATGTGCTCTGTGAGACGCAGCTTTCTGTATCCTTGCTGCTCCCACTCACACTGAGCTGCCTCTAACAACTGGCCACGTTTGGCTGTAGCTCCAGCGTGGTAATGGGCTCTGGTGGGAATGTTTGTTACCAGTTACCAAACCGCTGTGTTTTCATGCAAGAATTTTGCTTAAATTCTTTATTTGAAGAATAAGGGCAGTCATATTTGATATTCTGATGGCTGTTGTTGCTAACTGAATGCTGAAAGTACTTACAAAGAAAGGACTGCAGGATTGTTTTTTAATAAAAGAAAAAATTGCAGAGTTTTTCCTTTGAATTCACTGTTTTTTTCTAGCTTGTCTTAGTTCTTCAAAAGATGTGAAGCCTCTTGATGCGTCATGTGTTACTTTTTCCTACTTTAATGCATTGATTTTTTTTTTTCTCTCCTTGATTTTGTAGCCTGGCTTTTGTTTGGTTGGTTTCTTTTTTTTTTTTTTTTTTCATCTTTTTGTCTGTACGGGACTGCTATTCAATTCACTTAACACTTTGGTGGTAAATAGTGCATCGATGAAAATATTGTTAAACATTCTAAGGGCTTATGGGGGTACATATAGGGAATGAAATTTGGGGAACATTAGGATCTAGTTGATCCAATCCTCAAAGTGTGAAGAGTAGCACCAGCTTCCTAAGAAATCTGTTCTCTTCTGGATTTGGCCCTTCATTTGCATGCAGATAAGCATGTTGTATCTTTGATGTTCAATCCTTAAAGCATTTAAGATAACAGACAAAAAACCTCGTGGCAACAACTGCACACAGGATTTGCAAGTAAAGAATCAGTTGAATGAATCAGTAATGCAATAGCATGAAAAAGATTCCCCTGATATTTTCAGTGGTAATAATTCTCAGTACTAATATCAATAGTATCAGTAGAGCTGTGTTGCTATTGCTGCTAACTAAAAGGTATCTCCTTAAAATCAGCACAGTGTTACAAAATGTTATAACCAGATATTTTAGTGTTTTTTTTCCAAAGACCTTTTGGGCAAAGACGATCGGGTGTTTTTCTGTATTTTTATTTGATGCTGTATTTTAGAGGCAGTCAAAATTGACACAGCAGACTTTCAGTGATAGAAGCTAAGGGAGTGTTCTCCCTTTTACAGTTGGTGACAGGAAACAGAGTGGCTGCCTTGTTAAGGTCAATAGAGGAGGTCGTGGCAAATCTGGGAGCAGAAGTTGATGTACTTGATTTCAAGTTGAGTGAATCAACCCTTTAAAATGCCCTTTTTTTTTTTTTTTCCCCCAGTGTCTTAGATGAGCTAGATTGGGGAATGAGACATTTGTGGTGTTCAGATGAAATTTACTTTGATGCGCTTAAATACTAATGAAATCAATATTCTTTCCCATCTTTCTTTAGCGCTGTGTGGTGCTGCGGTTTTTGAAGTCTCCCCCAAACCAGAATAAGGTAAGATTCAACACGTACTGGTGATAAAAGCCCCCAGGTAAGCTAAAAAAAACCCGTCTGGGGAGAGAGAGGAAACCTGCAAAAGAACTGCGACCGACAGGAGTAAGAAAAGGGGATGTTTTGAAATGTGCTTGCGTTTCAGGAGTTTTGGCAACAGAAGGAAATTTGAGGTCTTCTTACGTAACTAAGATTATGTGACTGCTGATACCATGACCTTTGTGGGGGTCAAATTTTAAGACGGCAATGAATGTGTAGAAGGTGTGGCTTTTTGTAAGGATGTCTGTGGCAATGGGGACAGTGTTAATGTTGCTTATCGACCTATGGGAGTGCAGTGGTGCTGCAGGAAATACTGCAGGAACGGCCATTGTCGCTGAGCGACTTCACTGCCCTATCTGTTGCAGAAAGAGCAGAGCAGGACACAGCCTCCATTTTCTTGGACTGTGGCACAAGATTTTTCTGCTTGAGAAAGGAACTGAAGGGGGTTACCTTAGATTTGCTTTAAAAGGGATAAAAAACGATCAAGAATCAAAGGTGATGGGTAAAAATGAAGTGTCAGCACAGTGCTCCCATGGAAAAAATAAAAGAGCAAAAGAGGCAGGAGGTTCAAATTCTGCCATTTCTCTAACCTAGTGAGTAGTCTTTATGGCACATTACTTGAGAGATGCAGGGAATGGCTTGAATACAAAGCAGTCTATGGCTCTTTAAATAAAGAACAAAACATGTGAGGTACCAGCATTTCCTTATTTATTTTGTCTGAAGATATTCTTGCATCCTAATTGTTTTTTAAAAATTGGCATGTCAGGAAGAAATTGCAATGGAAGCTAGGAAGTAACTTCACATTTACGTATCTCAGAGTTGAAGTTGATGATACTTCTGTGAACTTCTTTGGTGTGCATGTAGGTTTCTGGATTGGAATAGTGAAACACAAGGGAAAATGGCCTGGGCATACTGTTCTTTTACTTCTTGAACAGCGCACAGATTCTTGAGGTTTTTTTCTCCTGCATAATCAGATGAATAAAATTGCTCAGAATCCCACCAAGCATAGACATACATCGCAGTAGGTGTTCCTCTGGGTTGTATCTGATGTAGCAACGAGTGTGGCCCTGCAGAAGCAGAGTTTTGGGACGAACTTGGACAGAGCAATGTGACAGCAATACAGAAGAAATATTTTTTAGGTGTAACTTATATTCCTGTCTGGTGCCAGATCAGTTAGGATCTAAGGTGATACATTTCTGCATGTGACATTGTAGCTCATCCAGTGTAAACAACTCTGAAAGAACCAGCTGAAGCAAAGTACTTCCTAGTAAGAGGCATACTGAAATTCAGATGTGCATCTCAGTCTCTGCTGTTTAACTCGTTTGGAAAAGGTTTTATAAAAAAAAGTCCAAGTATTGCTGTGCATTTATACTGCTTGGTAATGAATTTGGGACTACATAATTTAGTAGTCAAACAAGGCGATATTATCACAAATTATAATTTTATTGTTACAATTAAGTGTTTGAATGAAAAGTACTGATAATAAATCATATAACTGGGGATTACGTTTCTTGAGTAGAATACCAAGTATCAGGACTCATGGAATGACTTCAATGGCAAGTTGCTAATTGTAGTGTACACGAGTCTTTTGTACGAGTGGATGTTTGCCTTTTTATTATGTGGAACCTCTGAGATTTGGCGTTTTTGGCTAAATGAACTGGCAGGAATGGTGGGTCCTTCAAAGTTTTTCATCTTTGTGTTTTTTAATGTTAAAAGGTGGTGCTCCAGTAGTTTGTTAGTTGGTTTTTATTTCTTGTTTCCAGCGTTCCCAATACACTTGCTGTTAAAGGGATGTGGGCAGGTGTCAAAGCAGGCTGAGCGCAGAGGAACAGGGACGTACCCAGCGCTGCTCTCTGCCTTGTGTGGGGAGCAGTGAAGGAGCTCAGGCTGTTGGCAGCCACCTCTCGTGGATGTAGGTGTGCTCAGCACTCGTGATGGGTGCTGGCCTTCCTGCAGAACGCAGGCTGAGCAATGCTGCTTTAAAAATAGGCTTTTTCGTACCCGTGTGGGTGGTCTGCTCACTTATCTTGTTGCCTATTAATTATTGTCTCTTAAAGGCACTTTAGACCAGATGACTGCAGCTGAGAAAGTTACTCAGGCACCATCAGTGTGTGTTCTGTTGTAGAACTCAAGCAGTGGAAGATTGCCTGTTCTGAGGAGGCTCCAAGCTTATTTTGGCTCTCTTAAAGGGATTCAGGGAGAGCTGTTCTGAGAAATAACTCTGCGTACAGTATGCCAGGCATTTTAAAGAATTAGCGCTGTCCTGGCCTTTATAGAATGATAGAAATGCTGTGCAAGTGTTCGGAGAAAATTTGACTTCTCCTACTTGCTGCAAAGGATTTTTTAATTTTATTTTTTTTGTAGCGCACTCCATAATAAAGTAACAGTATGTAGTACTGTGTGCTACTGAAGTAAAGGGCTGGAGTACTGCAGCAACATACAGTAGCAGCCTCTAATTCTGTGAAGTGTTGCGGTGTATTGCAGTGTTGTGAATTGCTGTTTCAGTCTGGAAAATTAATTCCGCTAAGGGAAGAGTATTAAACTTGGTATTAAACAGTCTCAGCAGGCCTGAATTATGGTAACAAAATAATCTGAGTTATGCAATTGGTGTAAATTTGTTAGGTAACCCTTCCTGGTGGAAAAAAAATCTACCTATTGTAATGGCATTATACAATAAAGTTAATAAAATTGCCTGATTAGTGACGGTCTACTTTATCCTCCTTACACATTTAATTCGTGCTGGATGTTGTTTTTCCCTGGTTCTCCCTCCAGTCTTTGTCATTGCATGAGTGAAGTCCTCCTAGCATTTTATTTTCTCTTACTCTGCTCTGTGGTGCAGAGTACAAAACTTATTTTTTTTCTCCTGTTGATGTTTTTTTTTCCTCTGTGATTTTCTAACTGGGACATCAGTGTTGCACTTCCTCTTCTTCTACTGTAACGTAATCCCAGGAGCACATCTGTATGGTTCAGTGCTTTGTAGTGTAGGCAAAGGAGTGTTTTTCCAGAAAAAGATACAGGAAGGGAGCTTGGAGGTTGTAGTACCAATAGAATAGTGTGCAGAGAACCAGAGTATGCTAAAGTACCGGGGATGTGATCATACTGTAAAGCTTCTCGTGTATGGGCCCTCTGCTGCCTCTCTGGGGTGCAGAAGTCTGTCCAAGCGAGACTATGCCGATGTGGCCATCCTGCTGCTGGTACTCAGGCAGCTTTGTTTCTGTCTAGCTTGGCATTTTTATCTTGTGGAAGAACTTTGGTGTTTCCTTATAGACGCACAGCGTAAAATTAAAGGAAGATGGTGCTATACTAAGAGTTTTCATTGTCTAGGGCAGCATTTGGGACAGGTAACAAGTTATGTTTGTGCAAAGGTTTGGGACTTGGCTCAGTCTTTTGGGCGATTCTCTTCTGAACCTCCAAGTGAAGTATTCTGTAGGATACAAAGCCTCTCCTGAACTCAACCTGTTGGTGAAGAGGCTTGCTGTGTCTCTACTTTTACTTACAGATCTTTGAGCTGTTGAGGACTAATAATAGATCTTGAGTAATCTCCCCAACTTCCACTTTTTTAATTTTCTCTGTCCTTTTTTCCTCTGAAACTTAAGTTGAATAATCATCTTCTCTGACTGTTTTTGTGGCCATCCCAGCCTCTTAAAGAGCAGTGGGAAAACAAATGTAGCACAAGTTGTGTGTGTCCGTTTAATTTCAACATGTACTGACTTAATTGGTTTGCTAAGTCTATGACTAGTACGCGTATGTATCCTTGAGTGTTGTTTATCATTATTTTATAATTTAATTACTATGATTCTTTCTTCCAGACTTCAGAGGAAATACTACACCATCTGCAAAACATCGTAGACTTTGGAAAACATGTCATGAAGCAGTTCTTTGGGGAGAATTATGTTCACCATGGGGTAAATGCTTTATTCTTAAAATAAATGGCTTATGCATTGTAAACTATACAGTCTTTTCGGGAACACTGAATGCCACTGAAAGCAATTAATAGGGTTTACAGATTTGAGCAAGCTACACACACAAGAAGCATTTGGTTAAGAACAAAGATCCTGCTTTGTGCTGATGAGGTGATTGGATTGTACTCTGTAGCTTGAGCGGTTTCAAGCCACTACTGAAAAAAAGTGGTCATTTCTTGGCCCTGTATAAGGTGAGAGGTAAGAAAGATAGATTTTGAGACTATCTTTGGAAAACAAGGGGAGGAATCTGGTTCACACAAACAGTCTAGATTTGTGTGCAGTCATTTTCCTTGCCATGTACTTCAGGGTGGCGAGATCTAGTTAACTCACCATCAGGTACCTGAGTGGGGAAGTTAGCGTTGGAACCTGATGGGCACAATTCTGCCTTGGAGGGGTGGGGAGTGAGACACCGGCCAGAAGTGGGACTGTTTCATTTGGGAAATGATGCAAGTTTCTTCATGAACGTTAAAGTCATCCTGAAAAATGATATTTTTTCACACATTTGTTAAAATTCCATTTTGTTTTCACAGTGTTGTATGTGAACTCAGGTACAGGTCTTCATATAGGTGGTTAACCTGAGGGAGCAGCTGCTGGTTGTATAGTTTAGTATACTGCTGTTAATGTCCATTGAACTTTGGTATTCCATTTTAAGACTCCCAAACTGGGTATTAATCTTTGTGTTGAAATATTTACTTTTTTTTTTTTTTTTTTAATAGGAAATTATTCAACTGCCTTTAGACTTCGTAAGACAGCTCTGTTTAAAGATTCAGCCAGAGAGGCCAGGTAAGTGCCCCATTAAAGGAGGGTCATTCCTCAAGCTATAGAAACATTGTGCTTTATAATAAAGTTAAAAAAGCATCATAACTCAGAACATGAGGGAACTTCTTTCAGTACCAAAACAATGAAAAGCTGAAAATTTGTTGTGGAAAAATGGGTGTGTTCCAGGCTTTGAAATTGCATCTGATAGTGATTTCATCAAATTGGAGAAAGGGATCCACTTTAAGCCTCTGTTTGTTAATTCCTGAACAAGCTTTTTACCTTGCTCTTGAAGTCCTTTAGAAAGATCAGTGAGGGAGGTGGAAGATACATATTAAAATATTGTTTTCTCAAGCCTGCTTTGGAAGGCTCAGAAACTTCTGTTTTAGGAGAGTTCATTGAAGAAAGATGTGATATTAAATCCTTTGGTAAGTGTAGCCAGTTCTTTGAAGCGTTTGATCCCTGGGAAAAAGCGACTTAATTTACCTATGGAAAGGGCAGGACACTCTGTATTGACTTGTTGTCACCTCTGAGAAACAGTTTCACAGTGCCAGAAAACAGCAAGGTAAGTAAATACTGTGCCTAATAAAAGTTGCTAAAGTAAAAAACATAAGTTACAAAACCAATGATACTTTGGTAGAAGTTAATAATAGAATTCAGTTACTTTGTTTAAGATCATTTTGTTGAAAAAGGGACGTTTCCTCTTGCTCATCCTAGCGAAGTACTGCATGTGTTTGCAGGCTGGTGCCTACTGAGGCTTCCTTTTCTGTGATTTTTTTGTTTTGTTTTCTATTGTGATATATTTTTCAGAAGGGGCTTTTTTTAGGAACAGATGCTGTTAACTGAACACATGTATTCTCTGTCTTTTTAGCAACAGAGATATTTGAAAAACTAGGATTGTATGTTCTCATTAAGTTTGAATTAAAATCTCACAGACCTTTCTCTGCCCTGTTACCTTTCCCTGAAGGTGTGTGGAGGGAGTTTATTTCAAGGCTTTAATCTATGTAATTCCTTGTAACCTTAGTCTGAAACCTTTTTGCTTGCTTGTTTTTTTTTTTTTTTCTCAAGACTGTTTATCTGGACTATATTCAAAAATACTATTTTTGAGTGGTCTTAATAGAAGAAATTCTTGCTATAAACTATCATAGAATCAGGAATCCTCCTTTAAGGAGGAGGAACCTAACTTTTGTTTCTTTTATGTTGCTTTTGTCCTATTTATTATTTTGTTGTAAACACTGCAATGTTAGGGAGACTGGTTCTCCTTGAGAGGTGGTTCTTCAGTTAATTGCTTCCTATCAGTATTTTTTTTTAGTACATTGCATCTGGATTTCAAGCCTGGGACAAATGTTTGAAACCTTGCAGAAGCACTACATGCAAACTGAGGAACTGAGCTAAGCCACCTGTGGATTCTGTTTAGATTTTACACTTTCTCCTCAACTTTTGCCTGTCACTGTTGATATGCCTGTCCATTTCCACAAGCCCAGGGATGGTAGCTACTGCATGCAATTTTAGTAAGCAAACATGAGATCATGTCTTTGAATACCTTGGCCACTCCTTTGCTGTTTCAGGCCTCTCATTGCTAAGTTTCTTAGGATGAGCTGGAAATGGGCCATAAAAAGCAGCTCTTGAAGCACTCTTTATGACACTTCGGAGGAAAGAGAAAATGGGTGTTGCTAATGGAAAGGCCAGATCTCTGCAAGTGCATAATTGGCTAAATCCTGCTAAACTGTGTCCTGCCTTAGTGTTGTTTTTTTTTTGTGTGTGTGTTTTGTTTCGTTTCTTTCTTCCCCCAACTGCTGAACAACATAACTACAGTGTAAAATAAACATCCACACACTTAATTTTCTCGGTGGTGGTTTTTTTTCTCTCTAGAGTCGCGCTGTGATAAAGATATGGACACACTTAGTGGTTATGCAATGTGCCTTCCTAATCTTACCAGGCTGCAGACCTATCGCTTTGTGGAACATCGGCCAATCCTCTGCATAGAGATTAAGGTATTGAATAGGAGAAAATCCTTCTGTTTTTTTTTTTTGTCTTTTTGTTTGTTTACAGTTTTTAAGTGTGTACTGACCAGAGCAGATTTGAAGAAATGCAGCAGAGGAATATGGCATAGCTCACTGCTTTTGCTGTGACCCATAGGATAAAATATCATACCCGCTCCCTCCCCAAATTCCTGATCTTTTGAAACTTGGTAAATTCCCAGATATTAGTAGGCTTCTTTTGTAGGCCACAGCAATTTTGCATGTCCTTATTTCTTCTATGAGTACTCTAAAATTGGGAATAATGTACAGTGACATATATAAAACCTTTAAGTATTAGGTGTTGATTTATAATTTTTTTCTGTGTAAATACTTGGAAGATTTGCATATTGTGTGCCCTTTGTATAAAGAAATGCATTTCTATTTGTAATCATTTTTGTTTGTTTGTTTTAGCCGAAGTGTGGCTTCATTCCTTTTTCCAGCCATGTTTCACAGGAGATAAAGCACAAGGTGTGTCGTTACTGTATGCATCAGCATCTAAAGGTAATTTTTTTTGGTCTTCATCCTGCTTTCTTTTGACAGTACTGTGTTTTATTCACAGTTCTAATCTTATTTCATGTTGAAACTTGCATATTGTTGCTTAAACCTCTGATATGACTAACAATGGTAGGTGGATATGCATTTGAGTTGCTGGGTGTGGATCTGTTTAGTGAGAGATGGAAAAAGTTCTGTGGGAAGTTGGAAGCAAACAAATACAATATTAGTCTTTGGGGACTATTGAAGCTGTTGATTAGGTAAATTCCTATGTCAAATCTCCTCTCAAATAGAGCTCAGTGAATGCATAGTGGCATCCCATACCCTAAAGCAGCATGTAACATGTGGAATGTATTTGAGCAATGTCCATTATGTGTCTGAAATCATATAACTGTGCCTTATTGGAATTTAATGTGACCTTTCTTCCTGCTTTCCATTTGTGAATGCAGTTTGAGTGATTTGAGGTAAATATGACAATGAAGACACTTAGTAGTCATGAGCTGTATGTCCAAGGGGTTTAAATGTCATGGGACTTCTGAAGAGAGGATATTAGTGCCACACACCTGCCTTAAAATAACTGAGAACAGTTATTACAGAAAGTGATTAACAAGAGTAGTTTTGCTTTTCAACAGGTAGCAAATGGAAAATGGAAGCGACCAAGTAAATATTGCCCATTGGATCTCTTCTCAGGGTAAGGAGTTGTGTGACTTGATTGTGCTTTTGCCAAAAAAAAAATCCATTGTAGATTTCTTTCTCAGATTACTTTGAGTTTCCCAGTAGCATTAAAAATGATTAATGCCTGCTTGTCTGACTTTTACAGTGAGTATTTCTGGTGCTATATGCCTCTTAACACCTATTTCAGGAGTCAGAGTTCCTTAATTAATGCAACAGTACCTTCTGCTACATAACATGAAACCTCAGAAGTGTTTTAATTTACCCAGATTTAAAATTCTAATTTCCAATAGTTACTTAGTCTTTGCAGTGACTTTAGCATGAGTAACAATGCTTAATGGGCGTGTTCACTTCAGGTGCCCAGTTCTGACTCGACAGAGTCCTCCAGGCATAGGTGTAAATATCTAATGGTGGTGATAAAACATTCTTGGATGTTTATTTGCTTTCCCCCCCCCCCCCCCCCCAGAAATAAACAAAGAATGCACTTTGCTTTGAAGAGCTTATTACAGGAGGCACAGAACAACTTGAAAATATTTAAGGTGAGTAAAATGTTTTTTAAAATATTTAAGGTAAGCAATCAAATCCGTCTCTGTCTTGCCTTTTTTTTTTTTTTTTTTTTTGCCTTGGTTAAACAACTTGACTTCAGCACCTGAACAGTCAAGATACTGCTTAATTGGCACCATCACTAACGGACCATGAAGTAGAAGAGAATGGAAAAATGGAAAAATCCGTAGTTAGATTTCACGTTAGGACAGGTAGCCCCCTCGCTACAAGAAGGACATGGAGGTGCTCGAGAGAGTCCAGAGAAGGGCGACAAAGCTGGTGAGGGGTCTGGAGAACAAGTCTTACGAGGAGCGGCTGAGGGAGCTGGGGTTGTTTAGCCTGGAGAAGAGGAGGCTCAGGGGAGACCTCATCGCTCTCTATAGGTACCTTAAAGGAGGCTGTAGAGAGGTGGGGGGTTGGTCTATTCTCCCACGTGCCTGGTGACAGGACGAGGGGGAATGGGCTAAAGTTGCGCCAGGGGAGGTTTAGGTTGGATATTAGGAAGAACTTCTTTACTGAAAGGGTTGTTAGGCATTGGAATGGACTGCCCAGGGAAGTGGTTGAGTCGCCATCCCTGGAGGTCTTTAAAAGACGTTTGGATGTAGCCCTTAGTGATATGGTTTAGTGGAGGTCTCGTTAGTGTTAGGACAGAGGTTGGACTAGGTGATCTTGGAGGTCTCTTTCAACCTAGACGATTCTGTGATTCTATAGGTAAATAAGAGTTTCCCAGAACTAATTAGTTGGAATGAATCACCAAGGAACAACTAATAGAAAAAGACTTTCAAAGATGACCATTTTAAAACTTGGTATGCCTCAGGACGAAGAAGGTAGAGAACTTCGCATGTTGCTACAAGTATTTTTGGAAATTACAATTACAACATTCATGCAAGTCAAATGCACAGCATGCCTCACTGAAGAAGTAGCGAGTCACCTTTTTATGTGGAAGTAATGTAGGGAAAATATAAAGCAGTAAGTGATGGATTATGTGGATTTTCAGATTAATTCTAAGAAATAAAATTATTTTCAATTTATTCAAGTATTAAACCAACTACTTGAATTACTTAAAGTTGTATGAACTGTCCTATTTTACTATTAGACTGCAGGTAAATATCATGATTTTTCTGTCCCTTTTTATTATAGCTTTCCTTTTCCTATTTGGCTTTTAAAAGAAGGTTGTTTAACATTGCACTTTTTCACTATTGACATTATTCAAAAAGAAGAAATAGGAAAACTAGCTAAGTATCATTTCACTTCTAATGTTCTGATTACTTACAGTTTATTAAGTTGAGTAAGTAGCATGTGACTTAAATGGCTTGTTTTATTTCTGGTCCTAATTCAAAGGTTGTTACCTGGGGTATCTGAGTAAACTTAAGAGGGCAAATTTGTAAGAGATTGGGAATGGGTGTGTTTGTATGTATACTGTTATACTCTTTCATGTGTTATTTAAAAACATTAAATCTGATACTTTGATTAACTAAGTATGAGTAACTATTTCATGAAGTGTCTCAATCTCTCTTTTTCATTTGTAGAACGGGGAACTAATTTATGGCTGTAAAGATGATCAGGAATGTGTATCTGACTGGAACGAACTTGCTCGTCACTTAAAACCTTTCTTTTTCCCTTCAAATGGATTGGTCAGTGGACCACACTGTACAAGGACAATTGTTAAAGAACTAATCCATGTTATAACTATGACGCTACTAAGTAGTACTGATGCCTGCAGGGCAGGTGATATGAAGACAGTTCCCGTTTCACAAGGAAGAAGCTACTGTGAAGCAAGTGCTTTTAATAAGGAGCTAGTAAGAAATGGTAAGAAATAATTACTTGAACAGTGTCAATAACTGTTATCACATGATTTGGATGTTTGCCTCTCATTTGGTCTTTAATACTGGTGTGAGAACTGAAATAGTGGGAATTTAGTGATTTTTTCTTTAAAAAAAAAAAAAAGTTCTGAGCTGCATAGCTGCGAAATAATTGTTTTTAGTGTGACCTTGCAGTGAGAACTTTTAGCACTGTACCTGCTGACCGGGATAAAAATGAATTCAGAAGGTAGCAGAGGATAAATTAAAGAAAATACCCATTTGAGCTGATAACAGTAATAGATTATTTTAAATGACTGGGGAATTTTTATGTTGTATGTGATGAAGTCTGGCTGCTTTTGTTGGTTTGTTACATAGCACCGGTTTCTTGCCTTTCCTTGCTCTTTCTGTCAGACTAGCCAGCTAGGGTGTAGCTCACTTTCTTTTCTTCTACTACACCACTCCTGGTAAAGAGAAGGTATGAATACTGGAGGGAAAAATGGGAAATGCGAGCTTCTGGAAGACTGTAAATCATGATACTTCCTCGTAAAGTTTGAATTGTTCAAGATGCTGCTAGTTACTCCAATTATACAAATAGCGTGCTTCTTGATCTGCTTTAAGGAAGATCTGTTTTACTGCTGGTTGCTTTTTACTGTACTGTGTGGAGAAAGAGCTGTCTATCTTACACAAATATCAAATATGATTCAATTTATACGAGAGAGACTCTGATTTGCCAGATTACTCTCTGCCAGCAGTTTGTACTGTTGAAACCAAATTTGTGGTGGCTTAAAACTCGCAAAAAATTTCTTGTAGATGTGAACAAGTAGATTGCAATGGAAGTGTTTGTTTTCATTTGAATAATTTGTAGAGTTGTATACCACGTGTGGCATTTTACAGCCAAATATGTGCTATTTAAATGTGCAATTAAGTACAGGCACCTGTTACGTTAGTGTTTGGAAATGGAAGTGTTTTGGCTTTTTTCTTTGACTGGTCTGAAGCATATTTGGATTTGCTTTGTCAACAAATACGTGTGATAGCAAAATGAAGCAAAACAAAGACATCATGCTTGCCTTTTTTGAAAATATATTTTCTTCTAGGTAAACATAAATTGGAAAGCTCTGGCTTACCGAAGGGGTGTCTCCTTTATAAAACCCTTCAGGCTCAGATGCTTGACATGCTGGATATTGAAGGCCTCTATCCTTTGTACAATAGAGTTGAACAGTACTTAGAGGAGTTTCCTGAAGAGAGGTAAGATTTGGTGTCTTCAGTTCTGATTAAACAGCTTTGCAGACAAGACAATCTATGCAGATGCAACTGTTTGTTATCTTTTGGTATGTTGTATGTCACTATGTTGTATGTCACCGTCCTTAATGGTATTGCACGTTCTGAATCTCTAATTTGAAATGCCAGATAACATGGAAGATGATAATGGCATTAGATGCAGTAATAATGGCATTTTTACAGTCATTCTCAAGTTGTATTGGTCTGCCTACTACCTGCCCTTTAAAACCCTTAATTTGATATTCAGCAACAATCCAAACTGAACTTGCAGGATGTAACAGAACATTTGAAGGGATAATGGACTAATTAATGTCTGCTCTTGCTCAGCCTGACCTTGTTAAGAGTAAGAGTAGCTTAAAATGCCAGATCACAAGCGATCAAATCATACTTGAGACACAAGAATCTTTATCTTGCTATATATCATGCCTGGTGAACAAATATTGAATATTGCAAGCTGCTACATTTGTTCTAAAATAAGGCTTATTGGTTGAAATAATCACTATAAAAAGCCTGAACTTTGACACTTCTTTGCATTCTTGAGGGGGTAACTTGCCTGTAATTCTGCCAGTGCTCACAAGAGGGCACTCTGGCTTCACTTACAAGATGGTGCAGCTTTGTGCCCCTTCGAGTGTTTTGGGTTCCTTTGTTGCAATTTGAAGGGTTATCTTCTGGCAGGCAATGCATTCGCCTTAAGTTCTGCTTAAATCATCTGCAGTGTGGCTTACCTGTATGTTTGTATGGGAAGCAAGTCACTTGAAAATGTAGTCTTCTGTCTATGTGGTGTTTGTATGCTCTAAAACTCCATTTTTATGGGTTCATATTTTCAGGAGTCCAGGTATTTAACATAGGAAGGAAGGAGACCGAGTAAGCCATTCCATTGCTAGCACATCAAGTACCTGCACACAGTATGAACCAGGGGGTGGGGAGCAGGGTCTTGTAAGAAAGTTTATGCCCCACTATTTTCAGCATGGCTTTCTGAGAACTTCCACAGTTACAAACTTTGAAACTTTATAACTTTCACTAAAAAATGCTGTTTTTGTGATACACAGGTGAGAGTGAATTAAGAGTGATTCATCTTAAAAACAAACTAACAAACAAACCAAAAACAAACACCCAAACCTAAACAGTAGCAGATCTTAAGCAAAGCGAGGATAATAGGGACTGGTCAGGGTGTTAATTAACCTGTTGCCATCTTTGCTGGTGTTCGTGTTGGTATGTTCTAATCGGAATATCTGGGCTGCTGAAGAAAGATCTCACTGGCAATCAGTAAATCATCTTGGCTGTCTGTAAATCTTCTTTTAAAATTTATTTAGAAGTACATTACAGATAGATGGGCCTTACAATGAAGCATTTTATGAGAAGCTGCTAGATCTTTCAACTGAAGATGATGGGACAATAGCATTTGCATTAACAAAGGTACTTTTCCTGTATATATTGTTGAAACTTTTGTCTGACAGTTTTTAATAAACACTTGTGTAACTGAAAACAGTGGATAGCCTGTTAGCATCACCCCTGTCTTGTTAGAATTTTGTACAGGTAAAAGTGCTTAGTTTTGACAGGGTGCCAAGCTGTATGTTGTGTAGCAGAAACACTTCAAACCAAACATATTTAGCACCTGTTCATGGAAAAAAAAAAAAAAAAAGCTGGTTATTTCCTGTCTAGGCTGAGAAGGCATTTACATGACCAGATGCTTCTCTGGCCTTCGGGAAAAGACATTTCTGTAGAAATAAACACGGTTCTTACACAGGATGCTGTAAAAGTACTTGTTCTTGCTAAACATCTGCTATAGAGATAATTTCTAGCTCTTTAACTACCAACATAGTAATATACTAAGTGTACCAGTGCCTTTTGCAAGAACATTAAGAATGGTATATGCTTTATATAAAGGTAAATACAAATAATAATGGAAAATTCTTGTCATTTCTATGTTGTATAGGTGCAACAGTACAGAATAGCGATGACTGCTAAAGACTGCTCCATCATGATTTCCCTTTCACCTTGTCTACAAGACGAATGGTAAGAGTTATCTGCTTTTGAATGACTCATAGTCATTATGAATCTGAAGATTCATTTACACAGTTCAGTAAATTCATGTAACTGTTGAAAAGTTTTTTTTTCCTGTGTATGTGTGTGTCCAAATATTTGGCTGTGGGCATATTGGTAAGGTAGGGTTCTGATTTAAGACAGGGTAGACGTCTGTTTTTGAAGAGTTTTAAGTTGATAGAAGGGTCAAGCTTTTATATTTACTCCCATCGTGAAGTTTGAGTTGATTGTTCATGGTAGATATACATGGTATTTAACTAGGTAGAATTTTTCTGCCTTGCTGTCCTCATCTGAGAGATTTTTTCTAGATGAGTTGCTTTTAACTGTTTAATTAGAAAACAGAAGTCTATATTAAGCATATCAGTAGAAACAAGGCAATAATTAGGAGGTGACATCTACTGTAAGGCAAGAGGCTTTGCCAAAGTGTTACCCGTTCTGACTTGTCAGCAATAAGTCTTGCTTGTAATTTCTTCTGCTTCTGCTAGTTAATAAGGCTCTCGATTTGTATATAATCTCACCTAGAAATAGTGATATTTAGTGTATTCACTAAATACAGAGACAGACTAATTGTGAGTAACATTTTGACTTAAACTCTATGGAAGCTGAAAGGAAAATGACTGGAAGAAGAACCAGCAAATTTACTTTAAAACTGTTTAAGCTGGAGCTGTAGTTTCCTAAGTGCTACATTGAAATTTATTTTCTTAGGCTTTCATGAAAGTTGTAAAATAAATACGAGAGTCATGTTGGTAAGGGGACTTGGGACATGTGAATGAAAAATCCTAATTTCGGTGACTCAGATGTGCAATACGGTTTTGTTTTCCAGCTCTGAGCAAAGACCTGTGGTACTAGCATCCAAATCAAGATTCACTTTCTCTGTTTCTGTCCTGGACCTTGATCTTAAACCGTATGAAAGCATTCCTCATCAGTACAAACTCGATGGCAAGATAGTAAACTATTATTTGAAGAATGTACAGGCCAAAGATGACCCAGTTATGTCCAGTCTCTTCAAGGAGAACGAAGACTGCACATTGGTTCTCCACAAAGTGTAACTGTTTCCTTAAGGTTATTTTCATTTGAACACACTGCAAAGTGAGAGAGTAATGGAATACAATTATGGTGATTTTTTTTTCTATTGTGTTCGGTGCATTTTTCAGCTGTGAATGTTTTTTGCTTTAAGAAATGGTTTCTAATTGGTATGCCTTTTCAAAGACATGGAATAGCACTAAAACATGCATTTGCTATGTAACCTAAATGAATGTATTTAATATGAAAGAACAGATAACATGCCATACCTTGAAACTAGAGGACAGATCAAAATAATACTAAAAGTCCACTTCCTTAGAATTGAAAGAGCACAGAATTACAGGTTTTCTGAGGTGTTGCACTAACATAGAAAACCTAATTACTAACAAGAGAATTGCCTTGGCGTTTGTGCTCATACCTACTAGGAAGAAGAAATGCTCTGACAAAACCTAATATTAAACTTTAGCATTAAGTCCACTGAAAATACAACTGAAGTGGTTGTTCAAGTGTTACTGATCTATGGAACTACCATGTTATTGCAGAACACTTAAGTACTAATGCATGAGGTTAAGAACAACCAGACTGCCTCCAGAAGTTTTGTGATCACTTTGTATCTACCTAAAGCTTCTGAAACTAAGTGAAAAGGGTTAAAGGTAAGCATTTTTGAATTTTATGTGATAGCTGAGCTTAACTTGTCTTGACATATTGGTCTTTTATTTTCTATATGTTATGTGCTGCTATTTAAGGTGAAACCACAGCTCGCTCTTACCTAATAGAAATTGAGCGATAGGAATAATATATTCTGAATTTTCCAGATCACTTTAGGTCTTTCAGAACGTGTCAATTGCTTTTTGCATTTGCGTGGCATTATTTCACTGACATCCCACCTATTGTGTAGCATGACCATCTGCTTTCAGGCTTGTTCTTTTTAAGTGACAGGAAAAAAGGTGACAGTATCAGAAGCTGGGTGGGGGGGGGGTCACTGTCTCATGATGAGTACTGGAACTAAGTTTGTATCACTACTTCAGCAACTTAACGATGACTTTACTTTGTAAACATTGATATGTACAGCTGAAAGCCCGTGAGATGTTGCAGTAAGCCATCCGCAAAGAAGATCCTGAGTTGGAAACTGAGGATACACTCAAAACTGTGGGTAGTGTGATAAAATCTATAGCCACTTTTCCCACATGCTTGGGGATTACACTCCCTAAAATGTGCAGAGAGATGTTATTCAAGCTACAGCGAACTGCTGTGTTGTTATCTGTACACGGCTACTGTTACCTGTATACAGTATTACTGGTAATATTTTTTCAAAATAATGTAGGCTAACATTTTAAAAAATGTATTTATATTAGGATCTCAATGTGATGTTTGAATTGTTCCATTTTACCTGAAATCTAAAAAGCAAAACTGTAAAATGCTGTAGATTGGCTCAAATCAAGGAAGAAGTATGAAATACAGAATAACACCAATCATACAGCAGTAGGGCTTTGTAGTGGGAAGTGAATTATATTAGCAGGCTTATAGTCCACTTCCAGGTGATAGTATGCCTTTCTGGAATAGGGTCGCGGGCTCCTCTTACTTAAATGTGATACTACAACAGTGTAATAAGCTTGTAGTTGACAATGGTAATAACCCCTTCTTTTGAAAGAAAACCAGGGGAAAAGAGGTCCATTTTTTTAATATCAGAAACCCTCCAATTGTTAGAGAAGTTGGGGAAAGATTATCTGCAGCTTTTTTTTTTTATGCTGTAACTTTAAACACATTTCGTATGCAAACAGAAGTGTGTTTACTGATAAACAGTTTCATTTTCATGCAAGAAAGAGATAAAGATGAAATAAAGTAAAGGTTGCACAAAACTAGCTAAACCAGTAATATGTCAGTGGGTAAAGTAGCAATGAATTTTGCCTTTCTGCTGCATTCCAAACTTGAAATTAGTCTGCCTTATATCTAATGATATATTTTACAGAGCTGCTGTTCATCAAAACTTAATCTCTGGCATTGTTACACTGTAGATTCTAACATAAACCAATCTGTTCTGTCAGTTTTTCCTAACCTTCCAGAACAGTAGGAGACTA
Organism: Cygnus olor; assembly: GCF_009769625.2. NCBI lineage: Eukaryota > Metazoa > Chordata > Aves > Anseriformes > Anatidae > Cygnus > Cygnus olor. Next base: position 6,207,125 of record NC_049178.1, on the reverse strand, counting down.
TTTCAATGATCACATAGTGGCTTATTAAAATTATGGTATTATAAACATACTATGGCTTTGAAATTAGTAGGTTTAATTCTTGTTTTCTACACCTATTTCATGACTGCTGTGTACTTTTGTCATAAGTTACATACAGACCAGGCAGTAGCACTACTTTTGCATGATTATAGCAGCTATGGGCTTGAAAAGGAAGTCTCTTAAAATTACTCAAGATTCCACATAGTTCTTATCTTTGATCCTTGATTCTAGGAACAACTGTTACTCTCTATGTAAGAAGTACGCAATTTCAGATTGTATAGATTTGGTTTGGACAATGTCATTTGGCAGTAACTCTTGAAAAACACTGAGTTCACAAATCAGCTAATGGTACCTCTGACGGAAGTGAAGGAAGATTACAAGATGTCTGTCTATTCTGTTTTGCTTCTTCAGGGACAAAGGTATGAAATGTGGTGCTTTCATAGTGAGTTATCTACTAGAATTTTTCCCACAAGTAAAACAAACAAACAAAAAATTAACTAGTGTTCACAGCAAACAGTACTGAACTTCTTGTTATGACAGTAATAATGGTCCTTTCTTGTTTAGTTTAATGCTGTTTCTACCCAAAACTTATGCTATGGAAAAAAGTTACTTCATACAATTACATTTTTTTAGCATAATATTTATTGAAAAATCTTCAAATTATTTGCCTGCCTCCAGCCTAATTTAATAAGAAAGCTATTTAACTCTTTGTTCTAGGAGTCTCTTACTGTTCTCTAGTCATTTTAAAATCACTGTACTTTTACAGAGCTGTGAATGAAATTTCCACTTCTTATGGACTTGATTTTGACAGTGCATGATCTTTTAACACTTTCCAGCTATCTAGAAAATGTTAAAAAGATAAACCACTCTGGTACATTAATGATTCAGAAAGATAAATTTATAATGAAATCACTCTGTACATGTAACTATTTTATTTGGCATTTTTGTATTTAAATGGCTGTATTTATTTTCATGTCATGACAATTTATATATAACGTGCCATAATTGTACAGATAGCATGTTTTATGAGTATGGTTTCTAAATGGAAAATAACTTAATGTTTATATTCAATAAAATTATAGACTGCATAACACAATATCTTAATTAAAACTACTTTTGAAATTGCTACCTCTTATAAGCAATGCTGGAATTCATTTTTCCAAGCCAGTCACTTTGATCAGATTCTCAATAGTTGTCTCAATTCCAAACAACAGCAGCATGCTTCGGAAGCCCGTAGGTGCATTTTCAATAGGTGCCATTTTCTGCTCCAAGACTACAAGAATAATGTAAAAGTGAACATTATTTTCAAACAGGTATGCTGTTACTGAAAGTAGCTGTTAGGCTTGCATTTTAGGGTAAGACAGGTTATCTGCTGTCTAAAAGAAGACACTTTTTTTGCAAGCCCCTTTAAAGTAAATATGCAGGAGGTGAAGCTCATCTGTTTGCTAGATTTGGATTTGTTGGTCTGGCTGGGCTCTGCAAGATATATTTTATCTAAACAGATGCTGGGCAAAGAAAGGGATAGGCATTCTCCTTAAAAGTTCAGAAATGGTCTGTCTCTGCAGAGAATGATGTTACCTTGCTCTGGTACTTTAGTCAGAAGGTCCAGGACAGGTGTAGTTCTCCCTTCTTCATCTATATGTATCTTCCAGACAATCATTAATTCAAACCTGTATCATATCCAGAGAACACTTAGTTGTTAACTGGGCAACTGTCTTAGTTTCTTAAAAGCAGAAAAAGTATGGGATTCAGGAGGTTCACGCTCATTGTGCTCTTAAACAAAATTCATGTCAGGTAACGAAACTTACAGATCTTTGTATTTAGGAATCAGAAAAATTTAGATTTTTGAACCAAGGAAAATTGGTAATTTGTTGACAAGGGATGGTTATTACTTCATTTCCTGGTACATTCAACGTTTAAACTTCAAGAGGATTTTTTCCCCTAGTTCTTGGTTTTGTCTCTTACAAATTTTAAGTTTACAGAGCAGTGGTAAAAGGAGTATGGTATGCAAGAAAGAGAAGATTTCTCTGCAACCTGTGGTCTAATACTGTGCTAGATAGAGCATGAAAACAAAATCATTTCAGAAGAAATGTTTGCATAAACAGAGTGATATTCTGGGCTTGCAATAAGATCCACCCCTACAGAGTTTATGGCCCTTTTAGAATAATACACAGAGATAAATACAGCCAAGGCCTAGATCCCTGTGTCCCTAGACCCTCCCATTATTCCAAGAGTGTTTCTGGTGTTCTGCCTTATTTCCAGCTTTGGCAGTGGGACAAGATCACTATACTGTAATAAAAGTGAACAGTTAGACAGTTGGCAGGCTAAGAGTTTTTCTAGTGGAATATACAGAGATCAGTCTAAAACATTAGTGGTACCTTTGCTGCTTTGAAACAACCCATCTGCATTACTGCATTTGCTACATGAAACTTCAAAGGTTTTTTCCTTTAAAATTATTTAAAAATCCAAACCTGACAGAACATGTCAAGCAGGAAGCCCAAATAAACCTGGCAGAGTAATAATAATAAATGACATTGAAATGGTCACCTCTATCTAACTGATTTCCTTATAAAACAATGGAAGAATATAACTGCAACTGTTTTCAGCAAAATGGTAAGTGATTTTCTTTACTTTCTTTAATGGAAAGAAGAACAAAGAACTATGCTTTGCTTCAGTGATTTCTGATCGTTGCACCTCCTCCCACAGAAAAAAAGTAAGAGCTGTAAGCACTGGGTGTGACAGGCTGCACGCAGGCCTTCGCACTAGCAGGGATGAGCTCTTTTGTTCGGGCCAAGGGGCAGAAACTGCTGATTTATCTGACACAAGCAATTTGCCAGCAGCCCACTCGGCCACATTAAGGGGGCTGTCGGCCTCAGGATCTGTCCTCTGCCCATTGCTCTGGTAATGTAATTCAGAAAGAAAACCAAGATGGAGCAAATGCAGTTGAACCTGATATGTTTTCTGGTGCAGGAGAGGAAGGTTGCGTCCCGCGTTCCTGAATTTTGAATTTCAATTCTTCATTGTAATATGAGCTTCCAAAACCAAGATATTATTATTTATTATTAGTAGTATTTTTTTTCTTAAAATGTAACAGTGGACACACAAGGTAGCAATGCGATTTGACTTATCTAAGAAGGCAACGTGGAAACAGCCTGTACATGTACTACTTCTTTTTTTCTCTCTCACTGTTTTCAATGTGTCATTATAACCCTAAAATGTAACAGGCATCAGCTAATCTCTGTGTTTAAGAAGTTCTACAAAGCAAAGAATAACTTAATTTTCAAGGAGAACTATTAGAGATTATCACTGTGCATTTTGCGATCCTTTATCTACAAAAATCACCCCACAGTATTAAGTAAAATTTGTCCCTTTTTCTTAAAAACAATGCAAACAAAATCCCATTTATGTATTGCCTTACCCTGAGAGTTTAGGATTCCTTAGAATTATGTAATCTCCCAGTTGTCCTTCTGGAAGGGCTACAATGTCAGGATATTTGGCCTGTGAATAAACAGATTCAAAAGGGTATAAATTAGGTCACAAAAATCATAGTAGACAAAGAGGCTTCTAGCTAGTAATGTCCCATTGCAAGGGACTTTAATATACTGCCACTATTAACTTATGTATTTAATAGTTAGAAGTAACAATAGTAATTGTTAAAAATTCTGATGTTTGTATTTTTTTAAAGTATCATTCATATGATATCAACAGACATTTAATTTGGTAACCTCACAATAAAAACAGGATCATGCATGAGCAAACAGGTCTGAGAAGTCCTAGTGCAAGACGTAGGAAAGTGTGAAATAACATTTTAAACTAAGTTCTGTTAATTTGGTTTAATAACACATTATAATACATCGCTGTTTCACAAAAAATCCACAAACCAAACCTCTGTGATTTAGTTAAATCTTACTGTATGATACTCTCGATATTCCTTTTGAGAAACAGAATTGGCAAGCTCAATATAAAGGCAATGAGATGCTAAAGTAACCACTTCTCAAAATCTAATGGGACAGCAGAAAACTACAGAAGACATAAAACGATTGACTGCTGTTAAACAGCCACTTTACCGGGAATTTGAGCTATCTACAATTACTGCAGTGTGCTAAGATGGATCACAGCAGTCATTCCATTACTGTTTTGTTACTGCATTTAATATTTTGCAGTCTTCAATATGAATATCTTGAATTACCCAAAACACATGCTTTTAAATAGTCTTAGCAAAAGTTATGTACAAGAAAAACCCAAATAGTAGCTATGTGTGCATCTTTCAGATATTAGGCAGTATGTAAGATGACAATTTACTCAAAGAATAAGAGGAGCTCCATATGCATCAAAATACTGAGAACAAACACTTAATTACTGTATCCTGCAGGAACATGCTGTTGCAAAAAAAAAGGGAAAAAAAGACTCAGCTTGTTATGTTGAGGACTTTAACACTCTACTTGCTTGTACTGTCTTATGTACTTGATACTAACCCGTGTTCCAAAACCCGCACTTTATATGAAGTGTGAAAAGACTGTCAGTCTAAGTCATTCTGCAGAGCTCAGAGGGCAAGTGGTATGTCTGATGGAAAAGGAGCAGGAGAGCTCATCTTGAAAGGCGCTGGAGAAAATGAGTTAGGTTTTATAGGATTACACCTCATCTGGCGTACTGAAATTGCTACCAGATGTGAACTTGCTCTGTTGTAGGAATTTATGACAAACTGAAGGGGGGTTGTGCAGAATGCCAAATGACATAAAACACATGGAATTTGCCAATTTAAGTTTTTAGAGTATCTAGTACTGTAATTATTATGGGGATAAAGACCACGATGCACTCTGAGAACAAAGATGTATAAAAGGCAACAAAGTGCATAGTAGTTACAGCACAAAAACGACACTGGCCTAACAACACAATGATTTTTTTCAGCTTCATTCCCTGTGGAATTATGCTCCTCTGATGCCAAAAGTTTTTCAGGCTTTCCTTCTCAATAAGGAATATCAAAGAGATGGGCTATGTGCCTTTGTTTGTCTGGCATTGAGGGTCTCAGAATCTAGGAGTCTCTTTAGTTCCAGGTTGCAAACCCTAAAAATTATGACTGCTTGTATCTGCTGAACTCAACTCTTAAGTTCCTCGTTTACAAGAGATCTCAAGTACAGCATAGCTAAGTACTGAGTCACGCTTAATCTTCATCCGCCCATACTGAGACCTTTGGGAATCACAACAGAAAACAGATTAGAGAAACTAGGTAAGAGTTCCCATTTTCAAAATGCAGAATGCACCCATTGCTTGTTTGGAGGTGAGCTCCCATGCAGCTGCCATAATTGGTGCTTTTACCCCCAACTAGTGGGTGGTATTTTTTGTACGGAAACCAGAGGTATCTCAAGGAGATCACAAAATACACGACTTTCCTCCCTTGTACATGGGAGCGACTGCTTTGTTGAGTTTTGCACACAGGAAGCAGTTGTTCTGTGCCTTACTAAATGCAAGAGTTTTGGCAATTAGTCTGAAGGCTGTGAGAATCTGATCTTGTGTGTCATTCACAGGGTTTGGGATAAAATCCAGCTTCTTAGCAGGAAAGATCCTATCTTAGCAATCCATCAAACACCCAAAAAAGCCAAAACAGAAATACCCACATCTCTTTTCAGGCACATTACATTCTAAAACTGAAGGGTTTGGAGCAGCACGAGGCAGTGCCTCACCCAGAGCTAGGCAAGGATGTGCTCCTCTCCCTGGCCGACTCCTCAGCATGAGGATGCGGCAGAAGCAGCAAGTCAAGCTACAGCATCCGAGGGTAAGCGAGCAATGTTAAACGCTGACCATTTGAGAGCCAGGAAACAGTATCACCATCTGCCTTTCCTGCGCCATGTGTAAAATGTAATGACTATGGCTCAGGTGAAACGTGTGCATCTGGCACAAGCACGGAAAAGTCAGGCAGAGAGTAGGCAAAAGCTGCCATAGTCCTTACATGACCACACTTCAAAATACACTCTGTAGGTACTGGGTTTTCCCCTCATATTCTCTTCTGTGTAGCTGCCAGTTTTCTAGGTTTTCCCCTGGGGATAAGGAAAGCCAAGCAATAACTGGAGAAACAGAATGACCTGATCCACTGGCGGGTCTCTTGGGAAGTAACTCCTAGGGAATCTCACAAGCTGGACAGAGGACAACTGAAGATGTCACGTCAAGTACTGTGATACCAGATGGGAAAGATCAGCTACCACTGCATTAAACAAAAACTGACTTCAATCACAAAGTATCTTTCCTCAGATGACTTTTAAATGTCAGTTCATGATCAAACCCCAAAGCCCATGCTATTATTATTTTGGACGGAAATAGTTTTTCCAGATCCTTCAGGAGTCCAAGTAGGGATCCTATGGGAACTTTTTTGTCAGAAGACAAAAATAACAGAAATAGCCTCGAATCATGAAGGGACTCATCATGATTGAATACATGATCTTCACTTGCTCCCATGGCAGATTTTACACAGACACGTGCACACACACACAGGGCAATCTGAGTGAATAAACTTCTCGTATGTGTTTTTAATCAAAACACATTATTCTTCAACTATTTAAATCTGCATTGCAATTTTCTGCATACTAGAGCTTTTCTAAGAATGATATTTAAAAATATTCAGCTTGCCATCTAAAAGCTGGCAAATTTCCTTCTAGACCATTCACCAAGAACACACAGTGCTCTGCTCTTAGATGGAACAAGAGTTCACACTGCTACTAATTTTGAGTTCCGTAAGAAGTACTGTACATAAAGACTGCTAAGTAAGTCATGCTACCAGGAATCCGTCTGTAATCGTAAGCTACTTCCAACTTTATCAAAAATGCTACACTTTGGCTCTGATACAGGGAAGTTTATGTTTGTTTAGCTCAACTGCACATCATCCGATGAAGTAATACACATCCTGGTAGCATCAAGGCCTTTACTAATATCAATATAAATTCAGGAATTCAAACACAAGTTATTTGCAAAAAAATGATGAAAGTTCTAGCTACTGTAGAATACCAATAACAACATGATTACATTTCAGAAGCATTAAACATTCAAGCCCACAGTAACCAGTCTGCTAACCAATGCAAAAATTCAGGTCAATCCCTTAACAACAAGCAGCCACCAAACATAGGACATCCTGGGGTAGGACATCCCAGGGTACTGGCTCCACATGCTCCTGATGAGATGGTCTGACCTAAAAGTAGCTCTGTCTCCAACAGCCTCATTCTCTGGTTTTAACACAGCCTAATTACTGAACTACAATAGTCTAACTCAAGTAATGCAAAGGGAATCCCAGAATCCCAGGGCAGCTGAGGCTGGCAGGACCCCTGGAGGTCGCCTGGTCCAACCCTCTGCTCCAGCACAGGATGCCCAGCCCCATGCCCAGGCGGCTTTTGGGGATCTCCAAGGAGGAGCCCTCAGCACCTCAGGGCAGCCTGTGCCAGGACTCCGGCACCTGCCCAGCACAGACATGCTGCCTGAGATCATTTTAACATTCCCATTATCGAGATCTGCAGATCCCTAAAAGCAGCAATCACCACATGACAAAAGTGCAGCAAGCACATTTTTGGAAATTATTTTGCATTTCTACTTTTACTAAGTCCTGTGCTAGCAAGGTAATTACAGTTCCATTTATGAGATCTGCTCTTACAGTTTATCTGTTCTTTTGCATATTGATAGAGTATTTGGTGCTAACCTCACCAATAATTCTTATTCTCAAGTCAAAAACTACGTTGTTATAAACCGAAAATTGCATACACACTTTCAATAGATTTTCTTTCTAGAAATGTAATTTTAGTCACTTGGAGTAGTTTCATTTTTAGATATTGGATAATACATTTATTAATGCATTTCAATTAACTGAAAGATGTTACTCTGCAAGACAGCTGTCACCAACATGAATATAGAACAAAGATTTATCCTTGCATTTTTTTGAGACTTCTTTTGAAATGAAAATCAACTCTACCTAAATATAGTCTCCTCGAAGCTTTTTGAGGACTGAAAGATGGCCTAAAAAGCAATGTTTCTCCAGTAATTTTTGTGTGTGTTCATATCCAGAACACGCAGGAATATGCTACCCTGTACAACCTTGCTGAATACAGTTACCAGCAGGTCAGGTGCTGGTTTTCTCAAGTGGCCTCTAGCACTACCCAAAACCAATGGTTCAGCTCCACCTTCTGCAGTCTTGTCTAATTATACGGTAATTCCACGAGAGATAAGACTCCATTTACAGCCTCTTCTCATGCCGAGATCATGCTTAAAATTTTAAAAGACCTTTTAAAAACTGATAACACAATAAATTCTATTCATTCTCATCCTTTTTTATCTATTGGATTAATAACATTGATGGTATGGGGAGGGCTGTGTATGCTTAAATTATATTTTCCTATTGGCCTCTTGGTCAAAATGAGATTCCAGAACTGTCAGAGTTAAGTAACAGTCACAGAAACATGAGGAAAACAGGACTGCTGAGGCCTCAGCACCACCCAAAGGATTGGAAAAAATTGTGGTCACAATAGGATGTTCTAACGACAGGATGCTAGAAAGGGGCGTACTGTTAGCTTCTGCATCACCGCTTCACATGGTGGAGACAAAGACAGTTTGGTTCATTCCTGAAATGACAATGTTCTAAATTAATATCAATTATTTAAATCAGAGGAAATATGGCAATCTTTTCAGGAAGTAAACAATGTATTTAAGAAAGTCTCAGTTAAAGCATAAATCTACAAACATTACTAGCACATCAGAGCACATCAACTTTCATCAAATCATCATCACATATTTAGGAAGATGGCAGCATGCTTTTATTTTTGGATAAGCATAAATATCAATTTGTAGCAACTGGGATACGTATCAAATTATAGCTATGAAAATTAGTTGTACTACTGCATGAGAATACCTGACAAAAGCTGTTTTTTAAACAATAAAATGTGGATGATAGAATTAGAAAAGGGAAAGAAGGACAGAATTGAAGACTTCGGTACAAAAAAAGCCTCAAGAAGCTTGAGCTCCTACAAACACAACCAACATAACTGGGTTGAACAAGGTAAGGAGACCTAAAGCTGGAAAGCACCAAGATCTGTACTATAAGCTATTGACCTGTGTAACCTGGGGTCCTCAAAATAAAAATGTGTTTTAAATGCAGTTCAACAAAGGTTAAATTGCATTTGTTAAAAGCCTTATGATCAATCAAGGTGTTAGGGATAGCAGTGTAGGCATGGAGATAGTATTTCATTAAAACTCTGATTAAAAGCAAAATCAGTTTGTGAAAAAACAGTATTAATTTTTTAAGCAGCTATTAGAAAAGTTTTTACTACTTTCTAGCTGCTTCTAAGACCCAGTTCTTAGAAAAATAACCCAACATGTATCGTGTGTTTTTGCATGCTGTATCTATATGGATATAAAGATATATAGATATATAATAAAGATATAATTTCTACACTGAGGACTGCCTAAATTGCTTTACAAGGGCTAGAATTATGTTATCTTCAACTATTTAAAGAATGGTACATTGAAAGTTTAAAGCATAAAGGACCTCAAAAGTCATGACAGGGTCTCATTTTGTGCAATTAAGGGAACTGAAACCAAGACAATGCACTCTTCCCCTTCACCTAAATTACACAGCATAAAAGCACTGTTTGCAAAAGGGATTTATGAAACTGCACCACTCACAATTATGTCTCAGAATAAACACAGCTCCTATCTAAGTAAACATTTTCCTTGACTAGAACAGTCCTGCTGGCAATCTGTAAATTACACAAACCCCAAGTGTGCTCAGAACCAACGACCAACTCTACAAAAAAGACACACACAAGGAAAAAGTAGTTTTGTCTACGTAACCGTCATATAACGTCTTGCACAGCGACCAGTTTGCTTCACGTAAAGCTAAAACCACAAGTGATGCAGGAATAGCACTACAAATGCCACACTTGACAGGGAAAATCTTTGCCCAAAAAGTTTACCAAGATTTCCTTACAAGCTCAGGATAAGCCTGGATTCCTCCAGTAGCATGTATATGTACAGCTGGTTGCTTTGAATGGAAATTGCTCTGTATCCACCTAATTGCAGGTCTTTTGTTTCCAGCGGACTGGAGTTAGTTGCAGATCACTTAATTAAGCGTGACTCATACAGCATACCTCAACACCTTGAGGTCAGGTCAATGCCTTAAAATAGTACCCAATACCTGGTACCTGGGAGGAAGTCTTTTCTCATCACCAGCCCAACGCCTCTGTAGCAGCAGCAAATTGACAAAGAAGTTTCTTTATTATTTTTTTTTTTTATCCTTCAGTTGATTACAGCTTCACCTTTTTCAGCCACCACTCTATTTCCGTTGCCCTTTATTTTCCTTTTGCACATTTCCATAACGTTATTTTTCATACTTTATTCAACCATGATTTCTGCAGTATATGGCTCAGTTTGTCACTGTTCCCCTCAAAATGAAAAGCAGATTCCCTTCCAAAAATTGTACTGTTCCCTTGTAATTTTACTCATTTTTCTGTACTGTTTTTGGCCAGTAGAGAAGTCTGAGGGACTGAAGTCAGCTGAATTCTTCTTCTCATTGCCTGAATAAAGACTACAGAGGCTGGTACATGTATAGCACACACTTACTGCTAATACGTGTATGTATATACATACATTACAAAGGTGCACTGACAGTCTAATAACCACAATGTGCCACCTGATTGAAGGTGAAAGTAATGCAGTACTTTCTGCTTGGTAAAACAAGCTGCTGTGGCGTATATAACAAGAAGCATCTGTCAGCTACTCATCTACCCCCTCTTGAGAAAATGGAGGCAGCGAAAGACCTTTCTTTTAACATCCCAAGCACCTCAGTATAGCACGTACACATTTCTTGATATAACTGTATTAATTTTAACATACTGTTTGCATTTTCATAACTGTACCTAGGCTGCATACCTACGGAAGAACTAAACCTGCATTACCTACACCCACGCACACATACTGCTGTGCATCTTATAAAGCATTTCCTTTCAATACCACTTTGTCATATGGTAACCACATGGTTATTTGCAACCTAATTACAGGAGACTAGGAATAAATTAAATACATACTAGAGGTCTATTTATTTATTTTTTAATGTGAGGAAAAACAATTAAAATGAAACCTCTAAAAGAACAGGAAGAGGTACACAATAAACAGTGAACACAGAAGTTGCAAATGTTTTTTCTTTTCTTTTTTTTCTTGGTGGGGAAGCAATGAACCTTATATGCATTATTTCCCTTTACAATTGTTGAGGCAAGGGATTTCCTCTAGTTTATGAAAAATTATACTCCTGAGCAATGATGAGTGCACATTTACAAAACAACATTTCTAAAGTAACAGCACCAAGGCAGTGGCACTTTATTCCTTTATTCCTTGTCTTTTTTTCTATAGTAAATGGGCAAACTGGAAATGAGAGCACACTTCTCTAGAACAGAAAAGACTTGCAGAGGCTTGCTTGCTCTGCCTTCAGAGCCTTTGCATTCCCACACCAGACAGCCCGCACTACCCCTAGGCTCCAACTGAGCATCACCTCTTGATGCTGCTGCTCTCCTGGACACCTGCTGGGAACACTCAAGACTGCGGTGGGCCATAGGCAAGAGAATAGAAAGGAGTCTGGAAACCATGAATGCTCCTGCTGCTACTGGGTAACCTGCAGTGCAATCCAGCCAGACGTGTCCTCTGGAACTGCCTGGATGTTGCGTGTCTCACAAAAGCCTGTACTACTCCTGGAAACCAGTCTGCCAGACCTGCCAATTGGTGCAAGAATATACACAGAACAGGCTTGCCATCTGCCTCTTGGGGACAGTACGTTCCCTGTTGTTTATTCTTGTATCAGCTACTACTGACAGTCCACTTAAACTGAAGAAAAATAACCCCTTTTTTTTTCTCCTGAATTAAAAGCTTTAGGGCTTATTTGTTATTTTATTTAACTTTTAACATAAACTATCTTAATACTAAGCTGTCTGTAGAGCCATTTTCTGGGTAGTCATCTGCACAGCTGAATCCAGGACACAGGAATTGATGCGTCTGTTGCAGCAGAGCATTAACCGTGCACCTGGACATTTTTTTTTTTCAGTGGCATTCTACCATCAGCCAATGGAGCTCAGCAGTTCTATCCTTCCTCCACAAATTTACTGACATATGTTTTTTTTTATCTTCTATTTTGAAACCCCTGCCCTACAACTCTGTGATTAAGTATTATTCAACACATCTTGATGATAAACGTAATATAAAAAGCACTGTATGGAAATCAGCAGATATGTCTAATTTAGTAAGAGATACTAAGAAGTCAAAGACAGTATGGAGACCAAAAAGATTATGAGAAAGGAAAAATGATACCGTATTACAAAACAGTGTGAAGAACAAAAATCTGGGAAGAAATAATCGTGAGTCAGGAACAAAGGCATTTTTAGGAGAGAAATTAAGCTAAGTTTATGTTTTCTTCCCTTACAACAGAAGCAAGTTACTTTACAGATCTTTAAATATTTTCCTTTATGGAAGATGCTGAAAGATTCTCTCTAAGCCTTTTTGATGGCTTAATTAAAGGGTCAAGGATTGCACAAAGCAACGTAGATTCGACATACCACAGAAATGTTGATTATCAAGTGTGACCCATCTTGCTTTTGTGCAGTTTACATTATCAGGCTTGTCCAGACAGCACATTTAAAACATAATATAAATAAAAACATCTGAATTTAGTTAATGTCTTGGCTTTAAAGCTGTGTGAGTTCCCCCCCCCCCCCAAGTACCATGGTGAATTTTAAAAAACAGTCATAGGACACAACCCAAACCATCTAGTTCCTCTAAGTAAGCTCAGCATTAGGCATTTACCTTCTTCAAAGTATGACTAAAAGTTTTCAGACAAGTTATTCAGCTTATGTTCGTTATTTACTATTGCAGTTATTTCAGCTTGACTGTGGGGCAGGTAGAGGATGGAAGTACATGGTTAAGGACAAGAGGCAGTCTTCAACTACTGTTGATCAATAAAACTCCATTCATTTCTACTATTAAAAGAAGAGTTGCACATTGGAACAGTAACTGGAGTTCTTTGAGATACGTTATCCCTGTTAAGATAATGTACATGCCTCTGAGATGAGAGAATTGTTTCCTTGACTTCATTAGCCATTGAATCAGTTCATGTAACTAGCTGGTAATTATCATAAATATAACATACTCAAAATACACATGACCAATTGCTGTGCAGCACCAACTAAAAGAAAGAAGGATGGCTCAAAGAACAGAACAGAATAAAGTAGTCTAATAAACTTCAGTCAGTATTAGTTCTTAAGACTGACTGCCAATGTATAGACCAAATATAGGAAAGTAATTTGGTGTCTTGTTCAAACAAAGCTTAGAGAAGGGCCTTTCAGAAAGAGTCTGAAGAGTTATTTACTTCTTTGTGGGCAAACACTTGTCTTAGCTAGTAAAGATGTTTATGCCCACAGATCTACTTGGAATCACTTTTCATTTCTCAATGAAGGATATAAACTGTTTAAGAGGTCAATCTCTTGTCACTTATAGCAAACCTTCCAACAGCAGAGAGGACTTGGGTAAATTAGGAGCCATCAAATCTGCTTGTACTATCACCTCCATGTCCTAAGATATATTAAGTAGTAGCTGTACTGTTGTATTGGTTTTACAAAGACCCGATACAACAGTAATCTTTACTGGACACCAGTGATAAAGGTGCAATCTGTGTTTCTACAGAAGCAAATAATTCTTGCATGAGCTGCACTTAAATAAAAATATAATTATTTTTTATATAATAAGTTCTACAGACTTGTATCAGTGTCCACAGCATAATTCCCTACTGTATATATTACAATACCTCTCATTAATCTAGCTAGCATAAGGACCAGATTAATGCTTAAACACATGCAGATATGTAGGTAAAATCTATTCTCATGTCAGTCAGTGTTTATTTTCATTCAATACAATTCAATACCATTGTGTTATATTACTATTATTCCTGGACATCACAAAAAGGTTTAACATCTGCATTAGGTGAAAAATGAAGCTTTCTATAAAAACATATGCTCAAATCTTTGTCACAAAGCATTCTCCCTTAATTGCTCTATCAAGCATTACGTTTATGGCAGTCTCAACAAAATTTTGCCACCTGGTAGCTTTTATTTGTCTGGTTATTAATGACTCTCAGTTGCCTTAACTGTTCTGCGTATGTGAAATTAAATAGTAATAGGAAATGCTAATGTGCCTGTTGCTATCAACAATACCAGGAGCCACTTCAGTTGAAAAGACTTCTAAAACTTTATATACTCTGAGTTCCTTTCTCATAAATTCCAAACATAGTTCTTTAAGTATAGCTGTCCAAAGCATCACATTTCAGTTTATCAACACATTCTTAGCATAAACAAGAGCGAAATGGGAAATATTCTTGAGAAGACACAAGTAGCTACAAGAAGAGATTTATGGTACTCAAAAAACCATTTAGTATTTTGTAATTGATGTATGCGTAAGGGTATAATGCAGCCAATCCACTGATAAATAACAGACTAGTAAAGAATGGTCAACTATCCTCAAACTTTGATCTGCTAAACACTTCAAAGAGAAAGCAGCAAAAACCAGAATAACATCATCATAAGAAGGAACTATAATTACATTGAAATTCTGTAACACCATTTACTCTGCAGCTTCATAATATACCTTAGACTAAACCTCTCAGAACAAGGATGATTTGCACTCTAATATTTGTCTATTGTCAAGTGCAAAAGAATGTTTAGGGCAGTGATGATAATTCCTTAGTATACCTACTACGAGAAATCACATGCAGTTGCCAGACAAATGTGTTATGCTCCACCTTATTTGGTTTTTAACTGCCAAAGCTGCAGTCACCAAGAATGCCCTTGATGCGTGTGTAAATATTTGTTTTATTGCTAGGTGCTGCTATGATACAAAGAAGTAATAGTAATACTAACACTAGCTGCCAGTGTAATTCATTCACATTCAGTACAACTCTGAGGCATTTTTTATTCGAACAGAAATGCCTGGCATTGCAGAAACATCTCAAACAACCACTGGTAACAATAAATTTTGTTCTTGTAGAAGTCAAGTTAAAAGAAAATTGGCTAGCCTTACAGCTTAACTTTCACTTTGTTCTTCTTCTGTTTTGTTCTTGTTTTGTATCTCTACGGAAGTAACACAAACATTCATGCATATAAACCTAGCGTATGTTTAAAGCTTCTTTTTCTCAGATGTATAATTCAGTTCTCATGATTACTAACAGGATTTGTCCTAACTCAACACCATAAAGCTGTGGAATAATGTGTGTCGTCAGCGTGGGTACAGGAGCACCAGTCTCAGCCACACTGAGATTTTACACAGAGGTACCCGAGGAAGCACAAGCAGCCTTCACGCCCTCTATTCCTCATCTGCACTCATCCCAAATTCCTCTGCAAGCTCTCCCCACCGCCACCGACTGCCTTGCAGACGGAGCAGTGGCAAAGTGCCACTGACTGGCCTGCGGCCCTCAGAGACTTCAGCCAAAACGGTCCCAAGCCTGGATTTCAGAGTGACCTCAGGACTGCTGGCGTTCAGCGGGCATTGCAGAAGGGCTATGCTATTAATGCCCAGCATATAGCAAGGCATGGCTTGAATTCAACTAATTCATGTTTGGCAATTCTATAATCATCTGGGTTACTAACAAAGTCAGTTTAGGAAGGTACAACTGATTCCAACCAAAGAATGGCTTCAAGATGCACCAGGGGAGGTTCAGGTTGGAAGTTAGGAGACATTTCTTCTCAGAAAGAGCAGTCAGCCATTGGGACGGGTTGCCCAGGGAGGTGGTGGAGTCACCGTCCCTGGGGGTGTTCAAGGAAAGGTTGGACGTGGTGCTTAGGGACATGGTTTAGTGGGTGACAGTGGTAGTAGGGGACCAGATGATCAGAAGGTCTGATCATCGGACCAGTTGGACCAGATGATCTTGAAGGTCTTTTCTAACCTTAATGAATCTGTGGTTCTATGTCGGGGATATTTATTTCTCTTTTTGCTTTAGTAGATATTAATTAGCAAGTGATTGAAAGGGGCATGCCTTTGACGTGATGGCATACACAAAACTGCTAATTGCATAAGCATAGAAAAATAAATATGAATGATTATTAGTTATGTTAATAAATACCATATACTAATGGTACTCAAAATTTGAAGTTTCCACACAAAGTGAGAGCAATATTTAAGAAAATAATATTTTGTCATACCATTTCAATATAAGCAACAGTGCAGACATTACCATTATTCTAATTTAAGTAACAATTAATGACTCTATGATTATTTGAGGAATATTAACAGGACAAACAGTATAAAGTCATATGAGAAGCACCAAATTTCTATGTTTCATATTATTTTATGTAGATGGAGATGAAGAAAAAGTAGGAGAGATGCAACAATAAGCAAGAGAAAATAAAAGGAGAAGGGGTAAAAAAAAAAAGAAATAGGGAAAAAGGGACAAGTACAAGTGAGCAAAGAAAAATATTAAGAAGTCAGGAAGTGATTGACAGGTGAGTAAAAAAAGTTCAAGATAAAGGAAATTAAAGCAATGACCAAAAGGAAGATTTTGCATTCCTAGAATTTAAACATAGTTACTCCCAGCTTGTATAAAAAGATCAGGATATAACAGGCTACATTTCCAAAACCAAGCAGAATCTCACACCAGGAACTGTAAGGTATACACAGCTAATCTGATTGTTAGGAAAAAATTGAGAAGAAGGGTAGCACTACAATGTTATTTTTAAAAGTAGTTCTGGATTACTTCTTTATTCATTTTTCCCCTGTAAGAAAGACCTTTGGATGACTCTTCCACAACACACTGAGAACTAACATTTGAGGCCTCCAACATACTCTTCATCTTTCTTTGGCTTTTTTTTTTTTCCCCCTCTCTGTTTTGGAATCAGCTATTGCATTAACATTTACTTGCAGCTGTCCCTGCCAGAGCAGAAGTAGCACATTCTAGTATATATACATATTTATTCCTCTTAGAAATAATTCAGATGATAGCTGGACAGCTCTTAAAACTCCAGAATTTTATTTCTCATTTCTAACATGTCCCGTTGCCTTATGAATTTTGAATTACTGTATCTCTAAAAATTCTAACCTTATTAACTCACAGGATCTTTCCTGCTAATGTCTGAGACAAAGAAGTTGTGACACTCAGTTAACAAACTACTCACTATGAATGTACCACGTAAAATCTTGCAACTCTCAATCATAACCAGCAAAGACTTCTGACAAAATCAGTTTATTCTACCTTGTACAATACACACGGTGTAATACAAGTAGAGAAATATAGAAAACCTAGCAAATAAAGAATTAGACATTAACACTTTTTCCTAAATATAGTATAAAAATCCCAAACAGATAATCCTTTTAACTGTCTTCTAAGCCGCTTTAACACCTACATAATATGTAGAGAAAAATGCCTTTTCCAATGAGTCAGTTGCACAGCTGTTAGAATATTCTACCTTTTACCTAGAATATTCTACCTTTCTAGGTAGAAATATTCTAGAATATTTACCTAGAATATTCTACCTTTTAATTCATTTTCACTGCTACTATTAGTCACACTGATTTTATTTACATTCAGCCCTGGATACAATTATATATTTGTTTGTTAGATAGCTATACTTTGAGGATGTTAGTCACTATTTCCACTTGTCTAACTTGATTATTGAAAATTTAAGTTCATGCACGCTTGCAGAACAAACCAAATGCTACCCTTGTTCTAAAACTTTGTAGAGCTATCCTGTTGGGAACAGTATTTGAGTATTTGAGAAACCTCAGCCAAGGTTTTGCCTTGGCTGAGTGAGAGCTGCTGCTCTAGCCACTAAACAAGAGGTAGCTCTGCTCAGTCTTCCCCTCACTGAAATATGAGTAAAAAATAAAGAAAACTTATCAAGATTTTAATTGGTTTAGAATTATTTAAAAATATACAATACTAAGGTGCTACTGGGACTTTGTAGGACTCAGTGGCTTAAGAAATTTTCAGTGAGAACTTTACAGTGTCATGGAAAAAAAGTAAATCCAAATCAAACATCCTGCACTCCCAAAAACTCCCAAACTCTCTGAAGATATGGCTAAAACAACAAAAAAATGATTTTAAACTATGGGACTGTTCAAAGAGCTGCTAGGCTGATGAATTGTGAGCTAAAATATGGTTTGCTTTAAGCAAAGCTGTTTAATACTTATTAATTAAAAAATAACGTTAACACTACTGCAAGTTACTGATTTATTTTATGGAACAGCTTCGAATTAGCTTTAGTGAACTCAATCTTTTAAAAATTCTCTCATCAAAAAAAAAGGGAAAAGCATTTCAGACCCAGGCAGTTAAAACGACACCAGTTACCATGCAATCTATGTGCTTTTAACCTGTGCTGAAACTGCCTGTGCTGCCACTGTTGCTATTTGAGCTAGACAGTTAAAGCTAGCATGAGCACATCGACACATTCTGCAAGTTGTTTTGCCACAGTGCTGTAAACTCAATCTGGTATCATTTAAGTAAATTCACACAACAGAAATACTTTCATAAGAAACTATAAAATGATTTTTTTTCTTTCATTCAAATATGCCAAAGTGCTGCTAAAAGGTAAGAATGCTATATACAGTCTACATCTATGTCTACTAAAAACAAACTAAACTCTCCAAACTGAAACTAAATCTGCCAGATTAAAACACATATAAAGAAAAGGGTCCAGAAAGATCATTAATTTCACTGAAAACATTAAATAAAATTTCCGAGTATTACTCCAAGTGGTTACTGTAGGTATTTTGACACTTGAGCTGAAATAAAGGGTTCTTCACATATAGAATATCCATCAACTGCCTCCTTCCACACTCATTAATTTTACTCCACAATAACTACATTAATATAAACAAAATTACTTATAATTTAAACCTGTAGGTGATGGAGTAAAATCTTACTTCCTCCTTGTTTTCCCAGACCAGTAAACAAGGTTAGTAATGTATCTTTGTTCCAGATGTGGTGCATCATAATTGGGCAATCATTATTCTCGGAGGCAAACAATTTGCACAAACTCTCTTGCTCCCATATTCATGACACATGGATAATTGTGCCATATTATAATTACAAGTAATAAAATAACAAGGTGGGATAACGTCCGTTTGGTCTGCTATGTGTAGAATATGTTTCCAAGGTCTTCAAAATTCTCAGCAGAAGCTGAGGAAAACATCAGCTATGTGAAACAGCTCACACATGAAAAAAATATTGTTTGGTGTTTGACTTGAAGCAAAACTTCATGTAAGCCAACCTCCACAACATTTATAAAATTCACCAATTTTTGAAAAAGCAAAAAACGTATCACATAACAACCACATAGATTGGAACTGATAAGACAGTAGTGGCTGGGCTGACTGTGTATAAGAAAACCCTGAGAAGCTCCCGAGCAAGTCACAGCTCAGCATGCACCTTCAGTACCGAATGGCCCCGTGTCACTCAGCACCTTCAAGGGCTGCCCCAGCACACACCAGTGCAGCTCACCCAGGCTTCCAGGTCTGAGAGGAAGTCAGACCAGTGGTGCAGGTCTGTATAGAGGGCATAGCATGCCAGTCTTAAAAATAAGACTATAAAATAAGGCTGCCGAGTCATTAAAAGCTACTTAAGAGCATATAGGATGATTCAAACCACACTTCCTTCAGTTTTCCCGGGAGAAGGTGTCTTACTCCTTGTTTAGGGTCAACAGAAGTAACTTGTTTCAGCTGGTTTCTGGTGGAACAGTTATTTATGTTTTTCCGTTTCTGTTTTAAAATACAGTTTCACAGGGATAGCTTAAGCTCTGCCTGTCCCCCCTGCCTTCCTCCATTTTCTCTCCAGCAGCTAGCTACTGCCCCCAGCTCAGCCAGAACTGCTTGGGCAGCTGCCGCATATCAACCCGAAAGCAAAATGAATGAAAAAAATGAATTTATTCTCTCATTCTGACTAATGGCCCAGCCTCAAAACCAGTAGCAGCAAAACAATCTGGAGACAGTGCAACGGAGCACTCAAGCAGGAATGAATAATGTTGCCACTGAAGATTTCATCTCCTGACACTGACTATTTCAGGCGAACAGCTGCTGGGAATGAGCAAGCAGGAAGAAAGTGGAGTTTGAGTGCTTCTTAAAACACTAGTGCACTGAAACTGGCTAGCGGCAAATGCTATTAGGTCAAAGCTCTGCTCAGTGTCCGTATCAAACAGCTCCCTAACCGGGGGTACCAAAAGACAGAACACCTTTATGATGGAAGGAGCTCTGGGTAAAACAAAAGTGCCTGCTGCCTCTATGAAATGTAGGCTTGTCTAAGCTGCCATGGAGACATTGCAATGTTTGGATAAGACATTAACAGAAAACCTTTGATGTTCCTTCTACTGCGATTACACATTTCAGTTCTGAACTGGTTGAACTGAAAAGAATTTGCCATTTTTTTGAAAGAAAAACCCCTAACTGTGCAAGCAATCGTGCACAAGACACTTGTAAGACCTAGGTGAGGTTTGTAGCCTCAGCAGATGGGATGTGTTGCCACAGCAGTTATCCTTATTACCTTCGGTCATGAAAGAAATTTCAGAAATAGATTCAGAAAGTATCTCAGAAATAACTCTACTTCTTCAGTCATTTGATGAGTGTTCCAGATAACCAAGGAAAAGGAATGCAAAGAATTTACTGCAAAGAATGGACAGAAATTACAGTAAAAAAGGTCAACTGAGCCTTACTGAGTCTTGAAAAGTCTCAGTGTCTTTCTGAGCTTTGAGAAAACCCAAGACTAATGTTCGTTTCAATGAGACGTATTTCTACATAACACAAACACGTCCATCCAGAACAACATATTCTGTTGAAATTGTTGATTTTGTTTGTTTTTAGCACTTCCCTGATCAAACTTTTCTTCAAGAGGACATGAGGGAAAATGTGCTGGAGTGTCAGGAAGTAGGCAGCTCCCGTTTTGCACTGGTGGGCCCAGGACTGCTAGCCAGATCATAAAGCAAACATAAAGAAGTACTTCACAGGGTGTTTTCAACTTACAGACAATTCTGAATTTTGTTCAGTGTGGAATTATAGAACTCCAGGAATGCCGTAATCATTACAAATACCGATGGAGTATTAAAATTATATTAAAAAAAAAAGTTAGATATACACACACATACATACATCTATGCCTTCCACTTTCCCCCTTTAATCTCTCACTGGTAGCTCACCACAGAATTGTTGTACAAGTAATTTTTGCCATTTTCTGCTAGTTAACCCAAACAAATCATTCAGTTCCACTATTTGTAATGGGGAAAACATGAATCAACAGGCAGTGACAACTACTTTTTAGATTTAAAAGGAAACCGCAAGCAAACTTCATTATTTTCCTCAGCGTCTTTTTGTACCAGCTGCCAACAAATCCTTCTTTTTAACTAAAAAGCTTCAAAATATTTGTGTCACCAGTTTACATCTCCTTCCTGAGCCAGTGGCACAGTGGAGAGGCATCCTGTTACTACTTTCTAGTTACCATTAAAAACAACAAATGTGAAATGTCTCTGGCAACAAACAACAGCGATAAACAAAGCCTGCCTCAGGAACCCAACAATCTGTCTACCAGGTGAAAGCTCAAACCATTTTTATCTGTAAGATCATATTTTTTTTAAATCTCACTTCTGATACAATTTAGAATGGCAATAGTATACAAAATAAGTTTATTAAAAAAACCATGCTCACTTTTTAGAGAAGTATCCGGTGTTCTATACCAACGCTTTCTCTGCCATTTTGCCTATAAGAGGAAAGTGTAACCAAGGTTGACCAAGCAAATGGAAAGCAAACGGTGGCTTTGAAAAGGGCAGACAAATAGGGAAAGGACATTACAATAATTATATATTAATATTTTAATGATTTCTAAACAATCTATTTTCAATATTTACACACAGATAAACAGACTCCTATATTTTTGTTTTAGTTCAATGATTATTTCAATGGCTTGGGAGAAATGTTGTCGCTTCTGTTCTGGGTATGATAGGGATAGCTACTGAAGCAAAAGGAAATGTATATAAGAAGCAATGGCAGGATATGAATGAAAACCCCATAGGCTTATGTCTGTCTGCCAGAAATTTAACAACTGTTTTTGTTGCTATGACCTTCGAGATCCTATTTTGAACCATTCTGAATTCTTCATTCAGCGCTTCCAGCAGAAAAGGCGGCCAACAATCTTTATGAAAGAAATAAACAGAAAAAAAATCTCTTAAATAGGAGGTATTTCTGAGCAATAAGAACTGAAAGGAGAACTTCAAACTTATCAGAACGATACTGGTAATATGATGGGTTTTACCAGAACAAAAAAGCTTACAGTGTCTGAAAATTTTAGGGCAATGTCTTTGATTTAGATTTACATTCCCATAACCAAATGGGCACTTGCGAAAACCAAGATCCAAGACTGAGGATTTATAGGAATACAAAAACATTTGTATACACACGCTTCTGTTCATACAAAGTTTGAGTACAGCAGAGATCAGAGATAATAATATACGAACTATGGCAAGGATAACAAATAATTTACTTCATCTTTTCTGTTTGTGCTTCAAAATATGATTATCTTAGTAAAAAGTGAGAAACCTTGCAATTACATTGATAAGTAACAATACTCGATACCGGCAAATGAAAAAAACCCAAATCCAAGCTCCTTGTGCTATTTCAAATGCACAGAAGACATGCTCAATGCTAAGCTGAATGTTTTGGAAATCTACAAGTCCTCAAATAGCTAAAATATAATTGTCCAATACACAAGGATGTGTCAACATCTGAACCTGAAAAATAATGTGGTACTAGTTGAAAGGAAAGAGAGAAGTACAGTTAAAATCTTTTACGTTTGCTACAAGACATATTTGTTTTAAGGACATATTATTAAAACTAGGTGGACAACGTCCATTGGGACACCACAGAGAATAGGCTTCGGGCAATGAAATAATCACAATTTCTTCACTGATGCACATAGTTACAGGCAGTAGATAAAACACACTGACTTCAAATTTCAGTTGGCTGCTTCTCTTACATGCTGTTGGTACCTAAATGCATCTTCTTACATTACTAAAAATACTCATTAGAAAGCAGGCAACTTAAGTTGAATGAGTGTAATTAGTAAAACCGACCAGACCTACAAAATACTCGATAAGGAACAGCAAACAGGAATGGACAAAACCAGCCAGTTACAATACAATCTGCATTTAGGAAAAAACTCAAGCAAAGCACAAGGTGAGGTATTATGTGCACTCCTTAACACCAGTAAAAATGTCTTTGCCAGATACAAGAAAGGTTTACAGGTTACTTCCATATCTCTGTTCACTGGCACTTCATTTATAAAGTGAAAAAACATACCTCAAACTAAAAACGGTGCTGTGGTATTGAACGTAAAGATAACAGATTGAGGAGGTTAGTACTAATGAATTAATATCATACATATTCCATTCACTTTAGTGGAAAATTGGAATTGCGGTGCAATTGCAGTTGAAAAGCAATGTGTGTACGTGTGGTTTTTTTTTTTTTTTTTTTTTTAAATGTAAAAAGATCCTGGCTACACGTATCTCATATTGCACATTTAGGTTTATTCCCACCCTAAAGTCCTCAGTGCATTTTGTAATGTAGAGTCAACATTTTTAAATGCAAGAAAAATCTGTTTTTAATGTCCCTTAAAGGTTTCCCAACAACATTTTTTCCTTCTCCTATGTTTTTTTCCTTAAGCATATTGGTGACCACTGATTACAAAAAAGAATGCAGTAACTGCTATAGGTTTTAGAAATGCAGTGTACTGCCAATCCCAAATTCCCCTTCTCATGTTCTGTGCTGACTTTAGCAGTTACAAATTTACTTTTTTCCCATTGCTATTTTTTCCAGCTATAAACTTGTGTGTTTTATTAAAAAAAAAACAAAAAAAAAAACACATCAGTAAGTCCAAAGATTAGTATTCCATCTTTGTCTCTGATCAAAACCAGCCCCCAACTGCAAAGATTCATCATGAAAACCAAGAGCAAAGCAATTTTAAAAAAATCATTGCGTTCTTTTACTGAAAGTTTTTAAAAACGCTGCTATAGTTTTTGGTACTGTCTCCTTTCTTTCAAATTCCTGAACTAAACAAAAACAACTCTAAATTCCTGAATGTGGATGTGTTATTTGACTCACCAAAATAATATTTTTCATCAGTGTTTTGAGAATAAATTTGATAATGGATCCAACTTCAACAGAACCCTTCTCTATATAACACAGTAAACCAGGAGGCATAATGAAGCATGTATTAGTGACAATATGCAAGAAACCCATTGAGCACTGAGCTGATACTTTCTTTTGCAAGCCCAATTTAAAGAACAGGGTGGAAAACAATAATACCAAGGCAGTCATAACAACCTGGGAGGTGCTTCACCTGAAGCTTAGACAGTTAGAGGAAGGACACCACTGGCACATTCATCACGACTTGAAGAAAAATGCTCAGGAGCTTAGTATGTGAATAATAGGTGACTAATGGATGCCTTCGGTAAAGGAACTGAAGTCTAGAAAACGAGAAAAAAGCATGTATGCGAAAAGAAACAGCAAACTGTCCTAACAAATTAAGGAGATTAAGAATAGCTGAAATTGTGACAGACGCACTCCCTATAACATGACATACTAAGCAAGGAAGAATAGGTCTTGCTCTGTTGTAAAAAACAAAAACAAACAAACAAACAAACCCCTTCTCTTTGGTACTGGAAAAGCACAGTCATGCAGAAACATGGACTTTCCAAAACTTGTATGTGATATTTCTCAAAATAATTGCAGAAAGCAGAAAATTCCACAGCTTGATGTTCTGCAAGAAACGTCATGTCATTCCTTTAATCCAGTTCAACAAAACATTAATATGTAGCATAAGATACATCATTACCTAAGTAAAAGATAAATCATTACCTAAATACAAATGCATACAAAATACTCTCAGGCAATTCTGAAATAACTTTAAAATAAAATATAAATATAGACATGTTACAAATAACAGTATTTATTTTTACAGGGGGGATGGGGAGGCTTGTTTAAAAAAAAAAAAAGGAAAAGGAAAGAAAAAAATAAAAATCTGTATGTGTACTCCACATGCAAGTCCCACAAAAGCTCAAATGCTTGTAACCCTTAACAACACAGGCCTATCGTTGGGGGCTTTTTTGTACGAATTACAACAATTTACTTCAAAAATAAGAAAGTTCCAATGCTGTCAACTTACACAATTTCTATCTTTTTAGTCAGCGTTTTCTCTGTTTTTGCTCCGACTCTAGAAACATAAAAATGCTCTCCAAAACTTGTAGTGCATGGCTGCTGTATACGTTGTCTGAATAATCGTAGCTTGGCAACTCATTGCTAGCCGGGACTCAGCCCTGTGAGCAACCCTAACGAAGACCTACTTTGAGAGACCTCCGAGCCAACAGCACTCAGCCAACACAGTCGGCATGAAAACACACTGCCTTTTCTTTAATCTTGTTTTGAATACAAGGAATAAGAGAATCAAATATTATATACATCAGGAAAGTATAACCATTTGAAGCAGCACTGATTTATTTTTCGAGAAGCTCATTTTAATGTCATCTGCGATCGCATTTCATAGCATGCTTGTTTATATACACTTCTGAACCATTTCCAAATTCCTTGGGTTTGCTAACTATTAATAGAAAGAGGATGCTGGTTCAGCCTGGAGAAAAGAAGACTCAGGGAAACCCTTGCAATACCTAAGAGAACACAAAGCACAGCTCTTTAGGGTGGTGTACACTGGAAGGATGAGAGACAATGATGAAATGTTTTGCAATGGAGACAATCAAGCATTGCAACTGGTAGCCAAGAGAAGTTGTATAATCTGTGTCCTTGGTGCCTTTCAAGGTATCAATAATTTTCAATAATTTATTTCAACTGTATCAAATTTCTTAAAAGCCTATATCCAATATTCTTGTCACCTAATAGGTAATAGGGACGTTACAAAAATCTGTTGGAAACATTATAAACAAGCCTGATGCCAACCTAAATTCTAACCCCCCTTTTCCACTGAAGATTTCCTTGAGTAATTTCCACTGGGTAGTTTCAGAAAAAGGAGAGGGAAAGCCTTGTCCCACTACAAATTACAAGCTCTAAGGAGAAGAGGTCAGCATAGATTTTATGAAGAATCCATGCCAGAGGCTGCAGGATTCTATGTTCATTTCACACCTCTTATGGCTCTTGCTTAAATCACTAAGTAACAGTGCTGGCAGTTTGCAATAAGATGTAAAAGAGTTAAAAATTATTTTATTCACTACTGTTTAATCTTTGTCTCTTCACTCCTCAAAGGAGACAATTCCACATTAAGACATCTTAATGGACAACAATGCGCATACTGCACAGCTCACTCATGGCACGACTAGCCGTGCATTTGGGGTGGATGGGCAGGGCCACACTTACAGACGAAGCAGATCCCGGCAACTTGCTGTACTCAGAGTGAACCATTCACATAAAGACAGTAAATACTACAGGTTTTGCTCATTTTTTGTTTCTAATAAAAGAGCATTACCTGAACTGCACACATCTGAAATCATTCACAAGACCATCCTAGTCAAAAATACAGTGATGACGTAACTTAAACAGCCAGCTTTGAGGACTTCCTAGAATTCAGCCATCAGAGATGTCACATCCAAAGCAGATGCATTAAACCAGAGCTTTGCACGAGGAAAGGCTGGCCAGATCCACCACACTGGCCACTAGCAGGCGACATTGTGTCCAGCTGGGCAGGCTTTCAGGAGATGGGGGCCTGGTACACTATCAGCAGATGGCCATGAAACAATGATCAGAAGCATAGGAAGCAGCATTCAAATACATAATGCAGTGAATGCTGCCACTTCTGTCTCTAGTGAGTACACCATAATTTAAATACATAAAGACTTTTACCTGACACACACAACCATTTTTTTTTTCCTTCACTTGTGTGAGAACAACTGTTGTCCTACTGTGTGACTTGCTTTCTATTCAAAGCAACGTTCTGAACACAGGAACCGAGCTGTGCTATCTCATTTCAGATGCTAGCTCCATTTCAGCATAACCACCTCCATTCTTTTTAAGCAGCTCCAGATAAAACACACAAGTTTTTTATTTCCTCTTTTGACTTTGCAAAGCAAAGCACACTTAGACACCGAATAACTATTTTAAGAGACAATCAACTTTCCCAATGTCTTTCTGCCACAGGCAGGCTAACAATTAGGGTTAACTCAATGGTTATACCATTCCGTGACTTATGTCTCAACATTCCTCAGAGTGTGAATTCAAGCAAACAACAAATTTGTAACGTCTGAACAACTCAGACAACTCCATCTACCAGGTAAATTTGTCATTTCTGAAGCTAAGCAGACTCATCGTCTCCTCAGACTCTGACACACTGCAGCAGCTCTGTCTGAGGATGAAGGAAAAGGCTCTGCTGGCACACAAAGGACTTGTGGTAACGTACCATTTTTCCTCCCTTCCCCCCAAACTCAGTTCTCATATTTGGATTACTAACTTCTGGATGGCTGTGCTTCAGTATCAGGTTTCAGGATGTAATTACCCTTACAAAAAATGAAGGGAAAACGCTTCAGTCTTTTTATTTTCCATGCATAAGCTAGAACTTATGGTGAAATCATTGCTGTAAATGAACAAAAGAAAATGTTTCCATGAAAAAAACTTCAATAAAAAGGTTTGGTTCATATAGATTACAGGCTGACAGGAGAGGATTAAGAAAATACAAATTTAAGAAAAATATTCTCATTTTAATAAATATTTTTATACTAAGGTTACTCTATCCAAAATATCTTTGTGAAACAAAAAATCTACGTTAAGTTCATGCCACCTGGAAACGACATTTCTAAATACATAAACCAGAACTGAATGCACATTTTTCAGGTCTTTTGAAAACACTCCATTTTCTCGTTCCTTATGTAACTGTAAGTACTGAAAGAGAAATTTCCAGCTGTGCCTTGTCAGCCTACGGACCGAACGTATTGTGCTGCTTTTCATTTTGCTTAACTGGGGTTTTTAGTTCTCCGAGTAACAGTATTAGCTGATTCTCTGCAGACAGAACAGAACAGCGCGTTGTCCCCAGGGAAAGAAGCTATTTCAGACTTAACTAAGGAATCATCTAACATGTTTCAACAACCCCTACTGTTTCTCTGTTTGTTTTAAAGATATCAGTGTGATTTTGTTTCATTTGCAACTGGAGACTAAATGACACCAAGCAGAATCTCCTGTTAGGTTAGATTACAAGGTAAAATGTTTTAAATTTTAAATTACTGCTTAAAGCGTGGTGTTGAATGGCTTAAACTACTTGTTAACTTTGCAAATATGTATGAAATAATATTAGCTATTTTTAGTAATACTAAACATAAATGCTTTTCTAGCTTAAGTATGCAATACCAGTTGATTTGCTTTATGTTTGGTGTGAATGTTTGCCACACACTTCAAGCTTAAACTAACTGAAAATGCAATTAGCTTTGCTGGTATGGCTAAATGTAACTCACTTCTGTGCAATCAGTTTAAAGGAGGGTATGTGAAAAATCTTGGTAAATCACTTTAACCCCTGTGTATCTTGAGAAATAACCATTACATTTTAGAAAGATGTTTGAATTTAGACCGAGTCTCAATTCAAGACTATCTTTAGATAAAGACAGATTATTTATTAAATTCTGATTTTCTGGTATCTGGTCTAAAGGATCACTGGTTTAAAAATTAACTATTTCTATTACCATAGCAACAAAATAATAGTTACTGAACTTACTGAAGATAAACATTTTGAAAGATACAAACTACTGAATGTACATGATAAAAGTAAAGGTTTTAAAGATGTTTATGCATATCATGCATGATCTAAACTTTTATGGGTAAAATAAAAAGGTATAGCAATGCAGTCATGTTGAGTGTGTCTGGCAACATGAAAATATAGCAGTTTGAATTTATTAGCTGTCTATAATCTTATTTTGAAACCTAATCTTTTATTACAAAAGTCTTATAAATTGAACAGGTTGAATTGTCAAGTTAAAAGTTGGCTGGCACTATACTAAATACAACTTCTTGATAATAATCTGAGGATTCTGGACATGGTTCTAAAAGGCCCAATGCATTTAAGGCCCTTTTCTTGTATGACATTCACAATTTGGGCCTTAAAATGTGAGACACCACTTATTAAATAAGCCAATGACACAAACGTAGAAATGTAGCTCAGTATTTTGCATGCAAGGAACACCATTTGGTTTTAAGTATTAGTATTAAGTTTTCAGTACTGAAAGGCTAACTTAGGGTGAAAATATGTCATGTGAACAGGACTAGCCTAAAAGACATTCCCTTGGGGAGGGTGCTTTTTGTTTTTGTTTTAAAATTTGTTGTTACAATATTTTATGAAGGCAATTTTCACTCTATAATAATTGGATTTTAAATATAGTTTTATTATTTATATTGCAAATACTGCAAAACAGCAAAATATTGAGACAGTTTGTACAATAAATGTAATGTAATTCACACTGTATTTTTCCTGACTTCTAAAAATACCTATATTGAGAATTGAAAAGCATTTCAGTAATGTCACTATAAGACTGGTCACAGGAAGAAATGGTTAAATGTTAAAATGCACAAATGTAATGTACCAGTATTGCTACTACGTAGCTATGGTGTTATTACAAAGTGTACTATAAAAATGTGGCCATAATTGAGATGTCACTAACTCAACAGAATGAATACAGATGTTCAAGACTTTTCTTCATATACTCAGTTTTCCCTAAGGGCTCTTTATGCTTTTCATTCAAACATGTGGAACAGAAGTTTACTGTGTAATTTTATAGACAGTCATTACCACACAAGAAAGTCAGAAACCAAAAATATTAGGTCATTTGTCCTGTAAGATGAGGTACTAAGAAGCAAGCACTTTCTGAAAAAGATCAGACATAATCAATGCAGAGTACAGGCTTCTCCATCTATTTCATATGTTAACTAACAGTAATTTCTTTACATAAAAAGCCAGTATACAGTCTATACAGCATTTTTGGAATAACTGTTTTCTCATGGGTAGAAAGTGATGTGAATAAACTCAAGTCTGGATTGTTTTCATTACATGGGAATTTGTATGAGACACCTGGATCTCAAGATCCCTTAATAATGGGGTTACAAATAGTAGCTTATCTTAACAAAATTATGTAAATAAATATATATTTGCTATAATATTTTAAATTTAAAATAGTTGAACACAGAAACCATAATATTAGGAAAACATCAAACCATATTGTTTTTAAGCTTATTTACTGCCAACTTCCCATTTACCACAGAATATGAGAATTATGCTATAGAAAGCATCAAAAAATATGCAATCACATGCCTTATGTTAAAGAAAAGTTAGGCAACTTGTAACGAAAAACTTGACCGATTCCCTTAATCAGAAAATACCAAGATGTGTAAACTTCTAAAAAAATCTTTCAGGCAGAAAGTTCAGGTTCTTAAAGTAATATGAAGTAAGTATTAACACAATATATGTAACTGTAAGACTAACTCCAAAGAGAAAGACTACATATAAAGTCAGGCTGACAAACATCAAGAAAAAGCAATTTTGAATCCCCTTTTGACTTCCTTAGACAAAACTAATGGACATACTCTAAGCTTCATCTTGGACACAAAGAATAAGTGCTCTAAGTTTCAAGTTTTATCAGCAGTCACTAATTCTCAACATCACAAGAACACCAGTATCTTTAGTCTCAGTTAAATAAGTTCCAGGACAACAGAGTTTCCTTTCAGAAATAGTAATGCCAAGAGAGCTATGAAAAAGCATTAATAACTTTGGGTATGCATGCAGTAGTTACCCCACTGGGATAGCCTTTGCTTGATATGGTTTTCATGCATACTGCTGGATCCTGACTGCTCTGTTCTGGAATGCCACCTATTGGTGACAGTAAGTGTAACGTAAGCACTGCAACCTATGTAAGACGGTTCAAAATATATAGATAATCTCCATTTCTTGGAAAGTAAATGCAGAACACAACCCATTAGAGATTGCCATTTCTAGACTACCTACGCAGAACTAAGATTCCATTAAACAAGAGGATGGCTAGAAGTGGAAGCAAAAGCAACATCCCTTTTCATCTACGGTGACAAATACCTTGCATAGAAATGATAAACCTAGGCAGCATTTGGAGCAGAATATCAAAAAAGAACTATGCATTTTTCCGTTACTTTGCCATTCCCAAGTTCAGAAGTTACAACAACCTGGAAGAAATATTAGGTATCAAAAAAATGCAGAAACACTTCACAGCTCTCAGGAGCTCCCTTTCTGGGAGCAGTAACCATTGCAAAACTACAAATGCCTCCTGGAACTGCAAATGTAAACTATCTGTACAAATTTAACTCCTAAATGCAAAGGTAATACCTCTTTAGCTGCAGGATTGATTGAAAAAGATACATTTTCATACTCAGTTTGACTCATTCAGCAGTCAGCGGCTAAAATATCCTTCTATCCAGTGGTACATTTGCATGGTCAGAGAACCACAGAAGTAAAATTGCTTAAATGATCTCTCATAGGGCGATTTATTTCCAAGAGGAAACTTGCTTACATTGACCTACCATGCATTGGTCCACTTGCTTTAAGAAGTGCAACATTTGTCTGACACAATACTAAAAGCTCTCTAGATATCTAATTTTCTTCTTTCCCATTCCAGGACATTTTCCGAGACACATGAAAACATGCAGGCTTCATCATTTGTCTACTGTTTGCTGCTTGTCTCTCTGTGTATTGATTTTTCTCAAAATGAACCTAGTGCAGTTCTTAGGAGGCAAAGGAGAAGAATGCGCAATGGAGGAGCGGGGAAGGGCTCCACCACCCAGCGCAGGTCCCTGAGACAGCCAAGGATGAAGCTTCCAGCTCCGGTTGCTGTAGCACCCAGCATACCTCTCATTAATATCGATGATGGTGTTATGGGAGTATTTGACTCTCTCATAGGTTTGGGTGGACATGAATCTAGTTATAGTGTCTTACCAGGTAAGAATTAAACCCCTCTACTACTTAGAGTAGACTAATTTTTCTCTTGATTTTAAATGAAACATGTAAAATCCTGAAAGCTTTATGTTATCTCTCTTTGCAACACAGAGTGAAACAAAACCTGATTACCTTTTGCTAAAGTAATTCTGTTGCCTTTTATAATAATTCTGTGTCTAGCATATGATACTTTTTAATTATCTATGCTTAAGCATTACAGATAATCCTGCTTTGCCATGTAACAGTAATTTTTCTGCAAATTGTCTGCATTCTCACTTCATTATATCTAATTAAAATTTTGCTGGGATAGTATTTTCATAACTTCAAATGTATAGCAAGTTTGAAGGCCCTTTTGGAGAATGTCTTGCTCAATATATCTCCAAAGTCAATAGAAGCCCTAACACCAATAACACAAGTGTTATTTAAAATGAATTAAGGTCTTGAATTTTTCTCATGTTTAAAAAGCAACATTCAAACTATGTCTACATGCAATAGATTGGGAATAATTATTTATTTTGTAAATAAATCAATAACATAGTAATAGCTGCAATATGAAGCTTACATTACAAACAAATTTTATGTCTTCAGAAACAAACAAAAAAAAACACACCATAATTTCACTGGTCTTTACTAAAGCCTACCTTAGTAATTTTAACATGACTCTCTACAGTCCCCTCAAGGAATGCAAGACCAGAAAGCAATTGAAAATTTATATATGTAAGTATCTTTATGGTCCTTAGCACAGAAAGGGGACAGAACATTCTTGCACTACAGCTTTCATGACTTCATGTTCGACATTACAAATGGGAAATCTGGACTCACAAAACAGGTAATTAAGGCTCATCAAGAGTCTAAAAATCAGACATCTGTTCTAAAGATAAAAAATTCTGAATACTACTATAAATATTTTTTAACGTTGAGAACCTACTTACTAACCAATTGAAAAATCATTGAGATATTATAATGCTTCATTTCTTTTCATAGAAAGAAGTTCAAAGGTTGAAGAACAGACACTGGGATGTTGTGAAAGACCAATACAGGGTCATGTCTGCTCTATAGCTCAGGAATATAAAGGCTTCCATTCCAGCACTAAAAGATCACACACTGAATAAAAACACCATATGCAATCTTATGAACAAAATAAGAAATCCCTGATTACCTCTTCTCTACATAAAATGATAAATAATCTATTTTCATAAGCAAAATTTAGACTTTTTAAGCGTATCACACACAGGAGGCACAACCACTATGTTAATAGCTCTCAACTTTACGACAAAACATATTTTAGTCATATTTTCTTAACAATTACTATTTGTTGCAAGTCCGTACTTTCAAAAAGGATGAACCATTTCAAATTCAATAGTTTAAAGTAAGGGAAACTAGAAAAACTCTTAACTATAGCATGTCTAGTATATACTACAGTATTACTCTTCTAATACATAATGTTAAACTTTCATTTAAAAAAAAATATATATAATTAAACAGGAAAATGCCACATAAATTGCATACACTTTATGTAAGATATTCCAGTTTCTCTGTCAGAGACCATCAGTCATGCTGAAATAATGCATAGTCCCCCCCCAGCCACTCCCCATTTTTTTTCTTTCTATCTGGACTTGCATCCAAAAGCTGAGCTAAAACCACTGAACTCATTTTATTTGGAACCTCATGCTGGATTTACACCATATTTCCAAAGGTTAAAAGTCCTGTGCTTATATGCCAAACACTTCAACCACAAGGTATTTTTTTAGTCTAGCTTTTAAAGTTCAAAATTTTTGTAAGTTAATGTCAGATTTGGAAAAAACAGAACCTATTAAATAATAGAACACTATTATTAATCATGCTTCAAAACAGAAAAAAATAAAATCCAAAACCCAGAACTGAATTTTCATTCTTCTAGCTACTTATTCTGCTGTGAGTAGCCTAAAAAAACAATCTACAAATACCATTTGCAGGATGCAAACTAAGAGCTTAAATGGAATTTTAATGGCAACCAAAGGTATCTCTTTCCTCCACATAAAAATCATGTGAACTCACTGAAATTAAATCAAAGAGTTCACCACAGCATAAGGTAATTTACAGTTGTTTGTACTTTACAGACTAAATAACATTTGCCTTTTAAGCAAAGCAGAATTGTAAGTACAGTGTTGCACTATTTCTAATATGTTTTAAATGTCACTTCTCCCTACTCAATGAATAAGAAGTTTAGGGGGCATCTCAACCCAGTCTTTACTCCGTCATGTATGTGAATTCCAAAGGAAGGACTGATAGCAGTTCTGCAAAGCAATAAAGGGGTACCTTCTTTGCCTGTGAGCACCCACTCTTGTTTTGTCTTTTAAGTAACTCTCATGCATACAGAAAACAGAATAATTTGTTAAAGAAGTGGGCAGAGGCCAAGTCCTGCCATCCCATGACTTTATGCTTATTCAGACAGGATTTGCGCCAATTTTAGATACAGTGTAGTAGCCCAAACAAAATAAAGAATTGAAGGAAGTATAGAAGAATTTCCATCTCAAGCCAGATATGTTGCCCAGAAACAGCTGACATTTTATTGTTTAACACGAGAAAGTGTAGTGTCTTTTTGTGTTTCCTTTGGAGATCATTTAAAAGAAACACAGTGGCTTACTGGCAAGTACATAAAAAACAGAAGTCTGGATCCAGCAAACAGTAGAATTATAGATACCTGGGTAGAGTGACAAAAGCTTACAGCCAACTAACATTTGGTCTGGGCTAACTCATCTCCTCCCTCAGTTAACATGGCTTAAGTTGATCAGAGCACAACTTTATGCTGCAGAAACTATATATATATAACCTGGACTACTGGACCTTTGAAAAACACGGGATGTAACTGTTGAAAAGCTTCCTTTCTCCCCTATCATCCAATCTTAGGATGATTCCGATAATTAATATTGATTTTAGAAAACGAGTTAATGTCCAATGGGAATACTTTTGTTATGAAATTAAGACTAGAACTGCCTTGAAGGACTTTGCAAAATTTTGAGTTAAATATTAGTATCAGAGATAGGTTCAAGCTTTTATTTGAAGCAAATCTGTACAAGTTTTGTTAGAGACTACCCTGCCCATTCTCCCTTTACAACTGAACAATCAAGCAGGAAGTGGGGCAGGTTGATATGAAAACTACCTCTGCACACAATCCTTCCAGTGACAATGTCTGTCTCAAACGAAAGCCTCTTGCACTTAAATTCCATTGAGATAAGATTTTTCTACTGTATTAGACAATCTTTACACTGGCTGAAGGAGAAAATGAAACCATCCCTAGGAAAAGAGGAAAATTTCTCTTTAATTTGCACTTTCCAGTGTATAATGTAGAAGTGGTTTTTCAGCTTGAAACAAACCCTTCAGCAATGCATTCTTACAGCAGTCACGCAGAAAAAAAGGAAGATGTATAGAGTAAAGTTGTTCACCAGGTTCAGAGGTATGCTTGCAAACAGGAAAAAAAAATGCATAGTATGAAGAATCTCAGCCTTGGTTTTCCATTTCTCAAAATACAAAAAAAAAAGTCACACTAAAGGGCAATGTTTATCCTGGAATCTGGATGAAGACTGCCTAGAGAAACATTTGCTGAGGTAAACTCCATCACTGGAAGGAAAGAGAGACTTGGAATAACTTCCTTCCTAAGTCTTCCTGCTCTCTGAACAATTTGCCTACTAAACATCTGAATTATAGTTTGCAACGTAATCTCTTCTACATTTTTTTCCTCAAATTTTCAACTAGTACCACAAGGAAATCTCATTTTTGATAGATTATTTTTCAGAACCTTTGGAGAAAGTATTTATTAGTACAAGAAGATGTAAAAACTTGGCTACTTTCATAGGAAAGAGTTTTGTTTGTTTGTTTTTCCAAGGAAAGGGAGAGGTGATGCTTGCCATCTTACTAGCCAATACAGAGCAGACTTTACTTGCATTGTCTATGAACAGTCACTACAAAGTGAATATTGACACCCACCTGGTTCCTCAGAGCCTTAACAAAAATTTCTCATTTAGTGTGCAAGACATTAGTAAAGATGTCCCTTGCACGTGAGAGAGGCAGAAGGGGACCTGGAGAAATGATTCTGAAGTTCTGCATGATTCATTTTAATGTCACAGTAATGAAGAAATTTTATTCTTCTTTCTCAACCGTACCTATGCACGACTTTCATTGAGGTCTGTGATTTCTGCTTTTAATTTCTAAGGATGGAGAGGAAAGAGGAGATATCATGCACAAAACCCCCAGAAACTCACCATCTAGATTTAGTTTTCCCATGTTAAGAAACTCTTAAAAGAAATTTGAATAATTCAGGAGTTTTTGTAAAAGAGGAAGCTGGTAGGTGTCCTCATCAATTGGCATAACTATTATGATGACTGCGTGAAACAGTGGGAGCAGACAGAGATTAGAGAATACTCATTAGCTGAAGACAACGCTAACAAGAAAAGTAAGGAATAAGGATATGATACTTAGAATGGGGTGTATTTTATGTGTTTTCAAAATAAGAACAAAATAGTAGTGCTTATTTTCAAAGTTTTGATGTAAGACTCTGTTGTTTTTATTTCTGTTTAAGCTTTCTATTTCTTTTTCTTAGGAAAAAAGGGGCAGTGCACAGCTAATGGGATGATTATGTTTGATAAAGCTGTCTGGTCTCCCAAGCCCTGTGTGACTTGTCTCTGCTCAAAAGGAGAAGTAATCTGTGATACAGCCATGTGCCACCCTCTGAAATGTCCGAAAACTATTATACCTGCAGGAGAATGCTGCCCAGTTTGTTCTGATACTGGTACAGTACATCATAATATTTTTACTGTTTCTAACCTAACTCAAGCAAAACCTTACATAAAAGTTACACTTAATATTATCAAGTATTACTAGCTACCCATTATACAGTTATAGAGAAAACAAGCCCTGAATTATGTGGAAAGAGCAGGTCTAGATGAGTATGAGTTAATATTTAGAAAGATAATTTTATATATATTTCAATTTTTCTCCTACATTTATAAAAATTTAGTAAATATACCAAGAACGAACATCTGGTTACATTTTATATCCCATCTCCATTCACAAAGGATCGATAATTACCTACTAGCCACTATTATTAATATAACATCAAGTCTAGAAAGTATTTGTTGAAAGCGTAAAAACACATGCACCTATTTGATATAAATCAAGAGGAGAAAGTTAAGAGGAACAAGAGGATGACAATCATGCTTGTGCTTCATACAAATTATACAAAAGTGTTATTTTTAAAAATAAAAGGAACTGAGGAGACAAAGATAAAATGTGATTTCCTTTCACTGTTCCCAATACCCTCCATCTGCAAAGTACTAAACCTGACCTCCTCTTATTGTCAAGTTACTATTTAGCTTTCTTTTTGCGTGTGTATGTCTAACACACACACACATAAAAATGTACTGAGACAGGGCAGAAATTAACTGTAGAACTAGAAATCATGTTGCTTGAAACATTTCAACTCCATTTATTGGACTTGCCCTGTTACACTAGTAAAAGCTGCACTTTGGCAATTGAGTTAAAACATTTCCCTGGTTACCTCTACACCTAGAGCCATCTCTACACTTGGCAGTCCCTTACACAGGAGAACATGCAATAGCCTTTGTGAATTTTATTCAAATTACCTTCCTCCTACTCCCAGACATATTTTTTCACTTCTCTAGACCCCTGCATCAACAACAAAAAATAATTATTATACTAATGCAGAAAGGAAGGCAACAAAGGCCATGTTCAATTCTTTCCACCTTTTTTTTCTAGAGTTGCAGAGAGTCATACCCACCCACAAAATATTTTTCTTGGTTGGCTTAATCATTCATCAAAGTCTGACTCTTCTGTCAAGCAGCAATATAATACCATATTTTCATTCTTTCAAATCATATTCTAAGGGAAATACTACTCTTCTATAGTTACTGTTGTTTTTTTTTTTATGTGAAGGGAACATTGTTTACCAAAACTTTGGTTTCATACATTCTCATCAGACTTTTTTGTTTGTTTTATTATTATTATTCTCATTACCTGGTCAGATTCTTCATTGGATTCAAATATTATTTCACTGGATGAAATAACTGAGTTGTCTGGTGATTCTCCAGCACCCAATGACCTTGACAACCCCAATGTTCTGCCATCAGCACATACTCAAACTGAAAAAGATGAACTGCTCAGAACAGAAGTGGTAGAGTTTAAAGAGAAAGATGTTCATAGGAAGGATGAAAAAAAAAGAAGAAGGAAAGGCAAAAAAAATCGACAGAAGTATAAAGTGTATCAGAAAGAAAAGAAGCCTATCACAAGAAAGGATGAAGAAAGAAGGCTATCATTTGAAGAGGAAGACCTACAACTTCAAAAAGAAGAAATAAAGAAAAGGGAAGAAGTAAGAACAAGAGAGAGAGATACAGAGGAAGAACAGTATGAAAGTGATGAAGATGATGGTACTTTCGGAATGCCATCTCGTTTCCCCATTCCTATTCCACCTATAGAAGCTCCTCCTTTGCCATCTGGATGTTCCACCTCAGAATCCACAGTAAGCTGTATTAATGCCAAACTTACACAAATACCACCCATCACAGATCCAGATCTCACAAGTCTAGACCTTACAGGTAATTAGTGGGTCTACTTATTGTTTTTGTCTTGAATTAACATTAACCATTCTCAAATCCACTCAGCAGTAGCATTAATACATAGCAATTTCTTATCGTAGAAATACATTAATTATTTTACAGCTAAGTCTCTAACACAATAAATTAAAAATGTAAGATTTTTTTTTATACTAGAGGTTAAATAGTAATATGAACATATCTATCTATAAATATTGTATATAATACAACTATTTCTGTTACACATTTTTACATGTACAGTACTACACAACTCAATACATACTGTAACTCAAACTGTTGTCTTGAATTCTGTCCTAGGAAACATTATTACTACTATCTCAGATGAAGCATTCAATGGGATACCTAATTTGGAATGGATTGATTTGAGTAAAAATAATATTACCTCTTCTGGCGTAGGTCCACATGCATTCAAAGTAAGAAAATCTAACTTTTCTATTATCCAATGACTGAATGTTACCTGAAGGAAAGTTTTTCCAGTTTTAAATCTCTGGATCTAAAACTGTTTACACCTAATACATATAACCACAGTATAATTACAATACAATTAAATGTGGTTATTTCAAGAAATTACTCTTACAGTCAAGAACAGCCAGAGATTTTTGAATGACGTTAACCAAGCATTAAATGTTAAATAATCATAAGTAAGAAACACTGGCTAGTACTGCACTGCTACTGAAAAGTCTTCAAAATCCTTGTGGTTAATGAAATGGTAACTGTGATCATGCTATATGTTTAACCATGTATTTTAGACCTTGATAATCTGCATTCTCTTCTTCATCCTTATAATTAAGATCCTGAAAAAGCTCAAACGCTTGTATTTGGATGGAAATATGCTGGTACATATTCCCTCTAGATTGCCATCAACTTTGGAAGAAATAAAAATAAATGACAACCAGCTCCATGCCATTGACGAAGATGCCTTACAAGGTATTCAGAAAAATAATATCAATCATATGAAAAGGTTACAATACATCTGAAAAGCAGACTGTTCAACCAAATGCATCTGATTGGATATAACCAGAAAAATAATTACTAGCTTTAAGTGTCGTGTTTTCAAAAGGCATCAAAAGCTGAAAGATTTGCATGACTGAGTTTTTAAAAACTGCATTTTTCCTTCTTATATAACTGTTACTTTCCCAATGAAGTTATATTTAAAGTTGCTAAGTAAAAGTTGAAGTATGCTGAAGATACGTACTCTCTTGACCCATAACCTGATCACTCTGTGTCAAATAACACAATCAGAGCAACCCATGATCATTTTAAGTCAAACTAAATGTAGGCTGATACATGATCCATGTCATAATTTGACTACTTTTTGCTCCCTTTCCTCTGCTGCCAAAAGGGTCCCCATGGAAACAGGATCAGTTTAGTGATACAGCTCTCTATGGAGCAATAAAAATGCTTGAGCTGTGACAAAGGAAATGTAGGACAAAGGGGTTACAAGAAACTTTCAGTTTTTGTAATGATCGGATTGTACTGTTAGGAGGAACAGTATAAAGCTTCTGTAAAAACAAACAAGCAATGAAATAATCCCCACAGTTATGTGGTTTATGTGTGAATGAGGAACTTTTCATTATGAAATAGTATTTCTTGCTTACATATACTGATCAACACTGCTTTCTTCTGAGACCTACATTTGGATGGCTGAGATCTACATGATCGTTTCCATTGGGAGGTGGAACAGTATAATCTGTGAAGGGTTCTCAACACTTGGTACAGTAAATGGCTGAAAGGAGTCAGACAGGGAAGGGAAGGAATGACTAAGAAAGAGTAACATATCCACTGTCACATAAGTGACGGGAGACCCATGGGGATCATTGGGCAACTGCACAAAGGTCAGCGCCAGCACAGAAACATAGCCTGCGTAGAGCCAGTGAGGCCTA
The DNA here is from genome assembly GCF_009769625.2 of Cygnus olor. Taxonomy (NCBI): domain Eukaryota; kingdom Metazoa; phylum Chordata; class Aves; order Anseriformes; family Anatidae; genus Cygnus; species Cygnus olor. Next base: position 6,166,653 of record NC_049178.1, on the reverse strand, counting down.
AAGGACCTGTAAGAACTAGCCCCAGTTCTTGCAGCTGTCTTTTCCATTCTGAGTGGGAGAGAAAACTATAAATAAGAAGCCTCTATTAAATCTCTAAAATTCTACAAACTAATCAAAACCAATTCTATGTCTATGAGATAATGAATTAAAACCCTTTTAGAAAAAGGCTACATTTTTTCATTACTGTGAACTGATTATATTAATGTTTAAGATGCTTTAACACAAATTAACTAGATATGAGATGGCATTCACTAACAGGAATTCCTACTTTTTTTTCCCTCCAGATTTAAAGAACCTGGTTACCTTGGAATTAGAGGGAAATAAACTTAGTGAAGCAAATGTCAGTCCTTTGGCCTTCTATCCTTTGAAAAGTCTCTCTTATTTGCGACTGGGAAGAAATAAATTTAGAATTATCCCACAAGGTCTTCCCACTACTCTTGAGGTAAAAACCAAACCAAACCAAAAAAAAGCAAGCTTTATTTTCCAGCCATTCTTATCATCCTTTTTACTGCTTTACTATCATCAGATGAAGATTAAAATTAATTTTATATATTTGTTTCTAGATATACTAATTCTTATTCCTAAATCTTTCTTTACAGAAATTTACTTAACACCAACTTCATCCCAAAAGGTGTCTCTCAAGTCTGAATTTCTCTAGTATACTCTCACAAAATAGTATAGCCTGCAAGAAAATTTAACAAAACTATCAGTCCTGTTTGTTCAGTCACGCAGCATTCATATAGCCTAATACTGATAATGTCTTAGTGCAAAAACCCTGTTCACAAGATAGCAACAATAATAATGAGAGAAATAGAAAACCTGTTTCATAATGAAAGACTGAAGGAACCAAGATTTTCTAGGTCTGGAAGAGAGAGAAAAACAAAAAAGCTCTTTTCGTGCCTATAGCTAACCATCCTTTTCCTTTTTTTTGGCAGGTCTAAGTCTCATTTTTCCTGGTTTTCCAATTCTTTGCTGAATTCTTCCTCATTTGGGGATGAGGGGCTGAACAGGTTTCTTCCCTGAGCAATTTCATCCTCTCTTGATTTTTAATCAAATAATTTCTTCTTTTGGTACTCTCCTATCTCCTTCCTCTGCCTAGAATTGGAACTTTCATTTGTTTTGGTTTTCGTTTGTTTGTTTTGATTTATCTATTTGTTTTATTTAAGGACAAGTGTGAAAGATATTTTCTTCCTCTTCATTCTCTGTCTAGTTTCATTTGTCACATACCTCAGTCTTCTCTTCAAAGATCATTCTTGCTACCTATTATTTTCATGATCTCTATCAATTCTGTCTTTCCCTTTCCTCTTCCTCATTTCAGTGTCCTTGTATTTATTTCTTTTTATTCATGGGATCATCCATAATCTGAAATGTGAAGGGAAAAAACAGAAAGCTAGCTCTAGCTAAACCAGCCATATCTTTTCTATAGCAATAGCTTCTGCTGCAGCTACTGCCTGCAACTTTTCTTTGACCTAATGTTCTCCATTTCCCATTCACTCAGACTTTACAGGTTTCTTTTTTTCACTGACTTGGTCCCTACAGCAAACACCTGACAAGTTTTTCTACTTGCTCATATGCTTTGGCAAAATCTAATTTTAAACCAACACTTAATAAGCATACAGACAACAAATTTCAGGCTAAGAAGTCACTCTTCTCTTTTCCCAAAGCCCTCCTCTGCAGCCCTTAAATGCTATTTCAGATACTTCATAAACTTTAGTCATTGCTCCTTTTTTTTTTCATGTCATTTTTATCCGATGTTACAAGCCATTATCAGGAAGTTAATCTTTGGTTTTGTAAACCACAGTTTTGATACATTGCAGACTCACAGCATTAAGTTTTGTAAAACATTGACATTGTATTTTGCTTACGCAAATTTTCTTTCCATATGCTCTTATAGGAGTTATACCTTGAAAATAATCAAATTGAAGAAGTGTCAGAAATTTGCTTTAACTATACAAGAAACATAAATGTCATTGTGCTAAAGCATAATAAATTAGAAGAACACAGAATAGCACCTTTGGCTTGGATAAACCAAGAGTAAGTACGAATCATTTAAAATAATTTTATGTTTCTCTGTTACCCGTTAAGTCAGATAATGAAATAAATATTTAGACTTCATTACTTTTAACTTGAAATTCTGTGTATCTTTTGATTTGATAGTTTCCCTTAACTATTTTTTCTTAATTTCCTTTGCTTAAATTGTATAATCTAGGAAATATCCAGTCAGCTTTAAAACAAAAGTGATCTTATACCTCAAACCTGTACCATATTAACATATAAGTGTAGATAATTTTTCTGACCATCCAATCAAATAATTAATATTATCATTAGTACTCCATACAATTACATGATAATTTTGTATTAATATATTATTCTCAGAGGTAATTTTAAGATAACTGAATATTGTGCTAGTCATATTTCCCATTAGATTAAAAAATACAGAAGTAAGTAAATAAGTAAATAAGGGAGGACTGCGCAGCCCCGTTACGTGATAGTAGAATACAATGTGAGAGTAGAATATAAGCAGAGCTGGCAATAAGAATGAAAGAAGCAAAAGACTGCACCGCTTTTGTTTCTTCTGACAAACACACACCTAAACTGAAATATCCAACTAGAGAATAACTGGCAAACACGTGTTGTCTGCTCTCCTCATTTGCTAGTTATCATCCTGAAGCTTTAAAAATAGCTCCAATGATACCAGCTCTGCTGAGTACTTAACACTCATCACAATATATACCAAGATGGGTTTTGGGAGGCATAAGCATATTAGCTGAGCATCCATGTGTCATCAACCATCCAAATCTTCAAAATTTAAGAAGTGGGTCACGTTGCAGAGACAATGGGACTATTCTGACTAAAATAAGACTACCGTCCAAATCACTTTTCTGCCCCCAAAAGTTAATGCTACTTAAAATCTCACTACTTAACACACATGGAATACTCAAGTAGTTTCTGTGGAAATGATGTGTTGAGCTTCACAATGTATCTTGCCATAACTTATCAGCTGCAGTCCTAGCAGTTGATTTCTAGATTTGTAAACTGCTTAATCTGAAAAGAACACACTGTTACTAACAGCTGCTTTCAGCTCTGTGAGGGAAGCAATCTGGAATGCTTCTAAAGCAGCCATTCACAAAACAATTCAGTTTAAGATGGGCTTTAGAATAACATTTAAAAATCCATGTCAATGGGATGAATAGCAAATTCCCAAGCTTAATATGTACATTCCAGGGTCACACATTATTACAATTCTGCAATGCTTATCAATCACAGACTAAGCCCAAGTTTCCTCTGTTCAACCCTATCTCTACTCATTACTGTAGATTTCTTCCTGTCAACAGAAATCATTATGCTTGACTGATAATTAACGACTTCAATTCTTTCTGTTCCCAGAGTAATTATGCAGACAATGTTCCATCAAATGCATTCTGTTCCATTAACAGAAACAAATTTCTCTTTGAAAAGAGAATTTTTGTGAATTTCCGTGTTACCATGTTAAAAGCATTGTTTTGTAGAGACTGTAGCATTAACAATACAGTATGCTACAATGTTTCCATCCCATTTTCTTTCTCCGTTGATGCAGGAACTTGGAATCAATTGATCTCTCCTATAATAAGTTGTATCATGTTCCTTCCTATCTGCCAAAATCCTTACTACACCTGGTACTTATAGGAAATCAGATTGAAAGGATTCCAGGATATGTCTTTGGTCATATGAAGCCAGGGCTGGAGTATCTCTACCTGTCCTTCAACAAACTCACTGATGATGGAGTAGATCCGGTATCATTTTTTGGAGCATATCACTCTCTGAGAGAGTTGTTTTTGGATCACAATGAATTGAAGTCTGTACCTTTTGGAATTGAAGAAATGAGAAAATTACGTTTTCTAAGACTGAACAATAATAAAATAAGGTAATAGTAAGCTTTTTGTTACATTAATGGCATTAAAATAAAAGTTATAAGACATGTTTTCTTTTAAGAACTTTTAGTAAATACTTTCTTTTTTAAAATTTCGAGAAGGAGCTAAATCCCGGGTCTTCCACTGCAGCATTACTTCTGCACATAACAGGAGAATAGTGTGGTTTCACCTTCCCTCCTAGCTCTTGAAAATGCTCACAAAGATGCTGAGCACCAATTCTCTCCAGGAAATCTCCCTGTAATACTACTGGGGCCACACACCCATTAGGACAGCTCCAGTTGGATAAGGCACAGCAAAGTACCAGCTTTTTCTGCTTTTGGGTCAGAGACCAAACAGGTTATAAAAAAACTGAAAGGAGTTTTCAGCTGTTTATGACCACTGAACGTGTCTTTTCAGTACTTCTCAGTCAGCTCCAGCTGCTAAGTCAGACATTTTTTGTTTCGTTTCCACTGTTTCCAAAGCAGAGGAATGATAGATGAAGGATCTTATGTATGTTATACACTAAGTTTCATACTTTCATACAACTTGGCAATACTTTTCTCAGGAAAAGGAATTATATGGTATAAATGAGAAAATGCAAGGAGAGAATTTAAGAAAGAATGATGTCCAAAGCTCTTAAATAAATATCTTAGAAAATTTAATTTACTGAACAACATTTTCAAATCTTAATATATCATATCTCTGAAATAAATTATGAAGTTATGTGCTATCCGTACTAATTAAAATATAATCCCCCCCACAATATCACAGGACGGTCCCTCCAGAACGCATCTGCAGGACTCATCCCGACGATGATGTCAATGACAACAGTGAAGAGGACGAGAATGAAGATTCACGTCTAGAACACGTTCACCTTGAAAACAACTACATCAACACGAGACAGCTATCACCACATGCATTTTCATGCATAAGATCCTATTGCAGTGTTGTTCTTAAACCACAGAAGAGTAAATAAATACCTAACTTTTGCATTGCAAAACCTCTCTCTAGACAAACAGGTTTATTTATTCTCTGCTACCCAAAAGGTCTGTCTATTTCTGATCTAAACCCTTTTTACTACTATAAATAAGATAGAAGACATTATTTACTGTAGTAAGGTATTGGTACATTTCTTAATATTGTTTCATTATACGAAAGGTTAAATGTAAAAATAGAAGCTCAAGACTGTCATAAATTTCTATTTCCGTTTCTACTGACGAAACTTCTACTTCAATAGATGATATTGTGAGCTCAGACACACCTCCACAACATCAAATTTCAGAAGAATCATAGAATATGCTGAGTGGAAAGGGACCCACAAGGATCAGAGAGTCCACCCCTGGGTCCGCACCATATGCCTGAGAGCACTTTCAGAAGAGAATAATATAGCTAAACACTCAACTTGTTCCAATCTAAACTGACTAATTGAATTTATGCTATTTTAAATGATAGCATTAGCTTTAAAAATGATAGAAATGAAAATCCTTAAACTATGAACATTCAAGTAGTGCAAGGATCAAATTTCTTAAAACATACCTGGTACTGGAGAAATTTCCTACACAGACTTTTTTCTCTTCCACCTGACATTTCAAGGAAAAAATACTGAACTCTTTGTTTTAGAGAGATGACCCCAGTATTCAAATGTGGAATTTGATGAGTTAGAGGAATTTCTGCCTGGATTTTTTACACAGCCTATAAATTATTATTATTTTTTTTATTTTTAAACAAGGATGGTAGGTCCCATTCACTTGTACAATCCTTAGTTTAATCAGATTTTTATACTGTACAGGAACAGGATCATGTTGTCTATTTATATGACTAATTAGACTTGCTTGAAACTTTCAAACATCCAGTTAGTAGTTATTTGAAAGCTTCTAGATAGTCAAAAATCACCCTTGTAGAGACAATATTGATAGAGCAGTTTCAGTTATACATTTGATATTACTGTTTGCTTAGGTACACAAAATAAGTATTTATGAATAGATCTGTTTCCCTAGAAAGGGGTTCAATCTCTTGGAGAGTTCAAAGAAAAGAAGCCTTTTTAATATTCTGCTCCGGTTTTAATATTACATTCTTTTTCTAAAGTGGTCTAAATTTTTTTTTTGAAAGAAAATACCTAATATTTTTCTTTTAAAGAATAAATTCCATTAAAATTCAAAGTAATTCTAACATCTTTCATATTTATTAAATTCTACAGTATTTTCTTGAAAGAGTAGGCTTGTGATAGGAAATGATTAGAGAAAACTGACAAGTCATTATTTTTCACACAATTACTTTCCACTTGCTCTTGGGCTATTCTGTAAGGAATGAAAAAAAATTTACTCTGTTTTTTCCAGTACAATAGGTATGCTGCTTAATCTTCAGAATGGGTGGGAACAAAGGACGAAATGGCTTAATATAGGGACTGACATTTCAAAAGGCATATAAAAGCTGTAAGCAACTGCACACCATAAAAACCTTCTAGGGATACATATCAACTACTGAATTGTAATTTTCTTCCCTTCACTCTGGAATTGAGGGTTTCATGATGCATTTCCCAAACATCCCAATCTACTGCCAGCAAATATGCTATATAATCAGCATAAATACATCACTCACGACCAGTTAACAGTGAAGGTTCCTCCCCCCCCCATTTTAACATACTATAGACAGTATATACAAACACCTGAATTCTGTTTTCTCTGAAGCTATACAATCATGATGAAAGCAAAATTACCTTGTTCTAACTTTAAGTTCTCTCTTATTCAAATAAACTATTACCTGCAAGGCACATTGGTACTTCATGTGCAGTGAGTCAAAATACAATGTATCTCTTGTAAGAAAAAATCCTAAAATATGTGGACTGTTGTAAAAAGATTGCTTTGGATATTTTGTTGGTCACAAGTCATATGGTAATGATTTCTTTCTCCAGTATGTGCTTTTTCACTTTTAAGATATCATAAAAGTGAATTCTAAGCAAGTCATTTGTCTAAGATCTTTCCTCCGGTCACTTAATACAATGAGTACCGAGCTTATTTGAAGTTACACTATGATGAGTTGTTCATACAAGAAGCACTTGATAACATAACATGACAAAGTAAAGTTATGGTACAAACATAATGCCACAGCAGTGAAACAGAGAGACTGAAGGAAAAAAATTCTGGAGACAGAACAGAAAAGTAGCACAGGCAAAAGACCAAGAAGGAGAAAGAAGTCAAGGGATGGATGTTATGTAACAAATGGATGGTTGCTCACTTAAGAAATACATGGACAATTAAACTTGATAACGTTTCCATATGCCAAATGTAAGCAGTTTAAGTCCGCTCACTCTTCAAAATCAGCCGCTAAATTGGAAGTGAAATGGGCTTTATTTTAAAATAAATAAATCCGTCTACTTTTTAAGAGTGAGTCTCAAAGGATTTTATAAACAAAGCAAACAGGATTATAACCATTTTACAGCTTGTGACAGTAAGACAGAGAAGTGACCCGACCATTCTTGGTCAAGAAAAATATGGGAACAAAGTCAGAATCTTTTGGCTACCAGAAGGGTAAAAATATGCAAAGACAGCTCAACAAACAAGAAAATAATAGTAATAAAAAACCCTACAGCTACTGTTTATTCTCTAAAATATGTTTTAGTAAATAATTTTTGCAGGCTTGCATTGCAATTTAATATACTTCAATAGGCATTTAAGAATAGAATATAGTTCTGTTAAAGTATTATTCGTCTCAGAAGGCTCTTATAGAAATATTATGAAACACACCCTGTAATAACCTTCTTGTAATATTCTTCTGGAATTGAAATAATTTGCTTGAGCCCCAGTGGTACCAATCCCTCGAAAATCTGCTAAGTCTTACAGACGTTGACACCACCTGATCAACAAGAAGCTCAGCTGAGATGCTTGGAGAGACTTCCCATTACTCCTAGGCAGGTGGCATGACGACTGCCCACAGGAGTTCAGTGTCTGCAAACATGCAAATCCCTGCTGAGAATGTGACTCAGGAAAAAAACTGTTAAGCCAATCTTTTATCAAGTAACAATTTTGAACCAAAATCAGGTTTGGGTGGACGCACAGAAGTGCTCTCATTTCTCCTGTTCTCCACATGCAGATGTAGCTGCGGTTCATAGTCCGGGAGAGACTCAAGAGAGAACAAGCTGCAGATTGCTAAGACTGCAAAGAGATGTCTCATTAACCATTTAACCATTTTTTTTTAACCATTTAAGAGAGCAAACTGCTTGGAGTAGGGCAAAAATCTGAATAAAATCCTGTTAGTCACCCAGCCATAGACAAATGTAAGGTACATATATCTGAATATATGGGTGTAACGTGTATGTTGTAACTATGAGAGGGTAATATATAAAGGCAGTAAGAGACCAAGAACTGCAAAGGTTAGGATTCAACAGCATTAGTAACTTCAAAACCACAATGCTTTGAGGCACAAGAGGAAATTTGGGGCTTTATACTCTGCTATATTTCTAAGTCACTATTTGCATTGTTCACGCATGCATCATACATAACAACTTGGACAAGGGCTGCTAAATCCTTCAGGCAAGTCCCATTATAAGCTCAAACGTGATGTTAATGCTTCACCATAACAGAATAAATCTTGTGGTTACCACCTTATTAATAGAAAATGAGTTGGCATTGACATTGAGTAGGATCTTTCCACTGGTTAAATCATAAGAGAACTTGGAGAATCTGCCTGAGCTGTTGTTTTGTGCACAGGGGGACATACACATCTGGTAAGATAAAAACTGCAAAGGTGTCCAACAAATAAGGTTGTTACCATGAAAGCTTGGATAGCTTTCTGAGTTTGAAGCAATAATTAGAGTCAATGTTTCCTCTAAGATAAGGTAGAAGCACTTTCTTTTGAAAAAAAACACCAGGAAATAATAATAATAATAATAAAAAACCAAACAGAAAATAATAGTAATTTCAGTTGTATCTAAGTGAAATTGCTATTATTTCTTCCATGTGTTGAGGCTGTTAGAACCTTTGCATTCCCCAAAATGTAGAGTCCACAGTACATACTGTTCTCCATTTTCTGTTTCAGTTCAATAAAGAATAAAGAGATCTCCTGCTGTCAAAGCTAGAAATCACTCAGCTTTGCCCCAAAAAGAAGTTTCAGGCATGACTAGTAGCTTCCTAATGGCCCAAGACAACAAAGTGAATTTCACCCAAGTAATTCTGTTTTACATAACACTATTGAGAGTTGCTGACACCATTTCTGAATTTTGATTCTGAAACACACATCATGCTTGCACATACTGCAAAAACACCTTGGTGTGCGATAAGAAAAAAAAAATCAGAGCTGAAAAACATGATTTCATCATTTCTCTACCAACAACTTGGTTGCTATTTTACAAAAAGAAATAAACTTTTAACATTTCTCAAGGGGCAACTTTTAAAAAAACCTATATCATGGCAACAAAATAAACAGTTGGTCATTTCTGTTTTACAGTAATACAAATGTTAACTAGTTGAAACTCTCATGAAAAATATTTTCTAATTTGAAATACTATGTTTATATTCTAATACATGTACTTTTCAGAGAATACAAGATCACAGCCAGTAAAATATTAGAAATATGAGAAGATGCTACCAAAATGATTTTACACAATTATTATAATGACATCGATACAAAGCAATTTTCAACAAGCGAGTCTGTAGATTGTAAATTTACAGAGCTAGACAAGATCTGGTGCTCTGGAAGTTGGAAGCTCCTTAAACCCATGAAAACCTCTACTTGTTTGGAGGTGGTGGCACTTAACAGTGTCGCTGCAAGGAATTGCCTCCTTGGATTTACAGCCTGAAACAACATGCAAAGGGTCACTCTTTCTATTTAAGTGTAGAAAAGCAAAATGAGCACGCAGTATCAACAGACATTATAACTTTCATACAACTATTCATTGCTAAAAATATTTATCAAGGTTTTGGAAGACCAAAATTCAGGCCAAATCAGTGCTTAGAGGTGGGGGTCAGAATAACACTACGACCATCTTGTGGAATGTCCTAACCACAGAGGTGAAGTTCTTTGGAAAGAACGCATGTGTTTAAATTAGACACCTACTTCTAAAGCTTTTTATCCATGCAGGAGACACATAAAGATTCAGTGGACCAGAAATAGCAGTCAACTGTGTACCCCAACCTCATTTGGAGGAAACCCTGCACAATAGTCTTACTGTCTTCTTGAAAAGAGATAGAAGTATAAATGGCAATCCAAAAAGACTAGTTCATAATAATATGCTTGACTCATTCAAAAGAAACATTTCTGTTTTCTAATGAACAAAAGAGAGTGCCCTGCTGGTATTCCTTATTTAGTAACATTACCCTTCTATTATAGCTAGTTACCATTGAATCCCAAATTCTCCATTTCAAGGGAAAAGGCTTTAATTTTATTTCTTTTGGCATATTGAAAAACATTTTAAATGGGGGGAAAAACAGCAGACGTGAAATAAGAGCTCTGGTTTAATGATGTCAACAACTTCTGTACAGTTGAGAGGCCCAAAATATTGTGGAAAAATGTTGGAACACATTTTCCATCTAAAAGTAGGGAAGACGTCAATTACAAAACTCCTAAGATGTATTAAACAGATCTCCCTTTCACACAAAGAAGTGATCATCTCATCAACGTGCTTTTTTTTAAAAAAATATATATTCCTAATAAATTAACACAACACTTAAAAGTTTTATACTGATTCAGGCATTAAGCAGCTACACCTAAATGTTATCAAGAGTAATTTCAACGATTTTGCTCTAACTGCTAGGGTCATTCAATGGAAATACATTCTTCTGATGATACCAATGTACAAACTATGAAGTATCATTACATATGTCATGTTCCTTGCTAACTGACACCCTGCCCCCTTATGGGATAAACCCATAAATACTTTGTTTTTTTTTTTTTTTTTTTTTTTCTTTTCAGTAAAAGAAGTGAATAGAGAATATCAAACATAACATTTCAAAAACTTCTTTCATTACAGATGTTGCAGGATGAACAAGTCGTAACAGATACCACTTGACTAAATTACCTTTGGGAAAACATTATACAGCATTGTGCATATCTGAAAGAACTTACATAGTCAAGTACTGCATAAAACACTTTGATTCATACCGTAAAACAATTCAGGGTAAATTATGATCAGCTTTATGATACTGAAATACTCCAGCTAGTAAAGCAAAACTAAGCCAACAGACTTGCTAGCATTATGGTGTCAAATTTTTCACACAAAAAATAATCAGTCTTAAGGGAACGGCATAAAAAAAAGTCAAATTATCTCGGGGTGAATCTCAAAACTAAACAAAACAGCTGTCTTAAAAATCGCAGCTTTAATTTGCTTCAGGGAAACTAAAAGCAAAGGAACTTAATAAACTCCAGAACCCTTTCTCCACGGAACTATATTTGGTTATTGTCAAAGACAAGAGACTGGACTAGATGAGCTCTGATCTAATCCAGTACAGCTGTTCTTATGCTCTTATGTACTTTATACATAGCCCTGTCTAATTGTTGCAGTGAACACAGATTATAAAATTTCCCAATGCACAATCTGGGCACTGCAGTGAAGTTTCTTGCAGTAATACAGGACTATTTTAAAAATTCCCAGCAGTGAATTAACTTTCCCAGGATACTACAGGATATAAATGAAGGGGAATCTAATTTGAACAGGGAAGTGGGCTACAGAGCTGGTGACAACTTCACTTCCCATCACTGTCCAAGAGCTGTGTGCTGGTTATATTCAAGTCCACATAGCTTATATGAATCACTTTACACCAGTCACATGCTAAACCTAGAAGTGAAATTGGACCTATATCCCATACGGGTCTGTCTTTGATATCCATACGTGTCACTACAGAAGGCTATATAGCCCTTAAGCTCTGTCCTTGTGACTAGGAAAAGTCATTTTTACTTATTTTCACACTATCAGCTGGGAGTTCTAGTTTTATGGGTAATGAAGTTTGCTTAGGGCATTAATTTCAAAGCTGTATATTCAGAAATTGTAATTTTTCAGTCTGGGGAAATGTTGTTGTGCACCACAACCAAGCAAAGCACCATATTAATCTCAAGAAAAAAGACAGATATTCTCTCCTCCCCAGATTGCAGCTTCCTCTTATAAATTTCAATTTCTTTTCTACGGAAGGGTAAAAATACACAAAACTGTGCTGAATATATTAAGGAGCAAGGCTTTGGGTGGAAATGCCTGAACATTGCTTGTTTTTCTTAAGGTCCAATGACTATTGTACTGGACTCAAAAATCTGCCTGGTGTTTGGGACTTAAACAGGTTTAGCTATTCTTGTTTCCCATGAATACTAAAAGGCAATGACATTCTTGCCATGTGCTTCAGATCCAGTCCAATGAGTCTGCCACCTATAACGGCTACACTTTCTCTATACTCTCTACAACAAGTGAACAAACACTGAAGAGTTGAGCGAATTCTTCCAGTCTTCTTAAGCCATCCCGATTCCATTCATTACATGGACTTTTTTCAAGGATTCATGAATTAAAGTAAACAAAAGCATTAATGCTTGCTTCATTTAAAATGTTCATCTTCAAAAACATTTACTCCACAATGTCTTCTTTAATAGGCTGTTATGTAAGGAATTTCTTAGTGCCACTGAGTAAATGATTACTGTGGTTTGGTAGAATTTTAATTTCATTTTTGTTTAATTCTTTGTACAGGATACAGATATCCACATAGTTACTAACTATAACAATTTTTGTTATTTGTACCTTCTGATTTAGGTTATTTGTATATATGTAGTGTTGATAAACAGTTATCAAGACCAGCTAATGTACCATCTTCTACAAAGTACTCTGAAACAGTTCTGTTAATTCAGAAAAAATAATTTTCATTTCAAGTGTGTAGCATTATGAGTATTTACACAGAAAAAAATGTAGTCTTTGCATGCAGTATTAGTAAAATAAATCTATGTTTCTCTGTGGGAACTTTTCATATGACAGCCATTCCTAGGGAAAATACATAAAAGCTGACCTATTTTTTTCCACAAGACAGATATTTTTCTCAAAGGAATAATACTGAACACAGCTGTGGAAATATTAGATATTCAACAACGCTATCAAACAAGACAAGAATCTTCTAAGTGAATTATGCAATTATATGTTTAAAGGATTAAAATTAGGAAAAAGGATTAAAATTTACTTCATTTTTTTTCCACAGCAATTTCTCCAAACTCCTGAAAGTTGGCTATTCCATTACATCTTATCCTCCAGTCTCATGCTTTTCATTCCTTGAAAATCTTCATAGTTAGAGGAGACAGCCCTTCTGAATATTTCATGGTTCATAACCTTTTAAAAATTGATATTCTTTGTTAAAGAAAAAAATACATATATATATGGCTTGCTTTCTTCTAATGGAAGATGGTTCTGAACTTCAGTAAAACTTGATTCACTACCAGGGAGAACTCTTCTTCCATTTTTATCAGGAAAGTTTGGCTCTCATAACAGAAACTCAGGAAGCAAGACTTTTCCTCTTTCAATTAGACCAATTATAGTCTACATAAATCATTAAAATCTGCTATGCTTTCTTGCACATTACCACAGCTGTACTGTACGTTTCATTCAGTATTTCCTTTAATTTTGAGACTGTCAGCCACTCGTTTCATTTGTTACCTCTTTTTCTTGCATTGGAAAATGCAAAACAATTATTCTTTCTTTTTTGATGATGTATGGATTCAAATAGACCTGTGTTACATACATTGTGTCCTTATTTTGAAGGCTATTTGGTAATGCCACAAGTGAAAGAAATATCGATTAACTATGTTTTAGCTGAGGTAAATTTTTCAGGTAAATCTTCTAAGCAAAGAACAGCCCATGGTTTAAGTGAGGATACATGTATCTTTTACCTTAGTTGTAAAACATCTTATATAGAAATTGTAATAATAACACAGAAACGACAGTATAGTTGCAGCCTGAATCATATGCAGACAAATTACCAAAGATGTAGTTTGCTTGTTTAAAAACCAACAAATAAACAAATGTTATACATTGGTAAGGAATGTACTTTCCAAAGTCAAAGCTATTTAGCACTGCCGACAGCAAACCAAATGGAAATTACCATTTTGTGTAATACAAGTGTTCAAGAAAAAAAATCATAGCCTCTGCTTTACAAATTGTTCTACAAAGAAAAGATCTCATTTTCCATACCGCAAGTTAATATGGAATTATGATATATGTTTTTCTTTCAATTTACATAAGCATTTCCACTGAGTGGTAAAAGTAACTTCTATCATTAGTGAATTTCTATCTACAATAAAAAGCAGTGTAAAACTATCCAGGCAACCAAACATCTTAACTAATGCATTCCTGTATTTTCAACCAAATAACTTTAAAAATAGAACATCAAGATATCTGTCCAACAACTCCGACTTCTCTGCTAGTTTCTACATGGTATTTTAGCTTAATTGACAAGTTTTTTTCTCTTAGGTTTTCTTTGATTTTCTTGGCAACTCTCCTGTAACACCTACCACACCACAGCTCTCCACATGTAGTGGCAAGCAAGACTGAGCCCACACAGGTTCCAACAGCCGCAGCCTTTGTCAAGGCCTTTGATGTTTTGTTTTTTTTTTTTTTTTAAGTCAAAGTAGCCACTTTTAGGAAAGGCTAGAGAAGACTCATCTTTTTGAGTATCACATACCCGCACATGGAATAATGCCAAGAATGTGTCTGTTACTTAATACATGTAAGCTTTTTTTTTTTAAATATATAAGTGCAACTGGTATGAAAAGCTGCAAAACCTGAAAATATTTTCATAGAAAATATTAGATCTAGTTATTTAGTTATCACGTTATCTCATTTTCATAGAAAATATAGATTTAGTTATTAGATCTGTTACAGTACATCATATATTGCAAGGTTTTCCTCATTTACACATTTAGTTTCTGTATTTGTACCTTTTCTTCTTACCTTTGTGGTTTTCCCCTACAGGTGAAATAGGAAAAGAATGAATGCTAAAGATCAGCAATATATATGAGTAATTAAAGTAACTTTAATTTTCCTTTTTTTTTTTTTTTTTAATGCCAACTTGGAAAAAGACCCTACATATTACCTAATATCCATGATTTCATAATTCCATAATTATACGATAAAACAGTCTTAAAACTATAAGAGTTGCGGTTAACTACAAATAAAGCACACTCTTTCAGAAGTGTCCCAGCATCTTTAGTGTTAGACCCAACCTTGCACGACGGCTACTGCTACTGTGCCAACGGCACACAAATGAGACACTCCTACAGAATTCCCAAGAGCAAAACATGCATCTGAGAACACAGGCTAGATTAAGTAATATGGTAGGGCATGCACTCCTTCAGTGAGCTAATAGCCTTTTTTCTATTAGTAATGTTTCTGAAAGCTTTCATTTCAACTATTCCATAATAACAAACTGCATGTTTCAAAACTTGCAAACAGAGTTTGGAAATCTTCCTAGAAATACTGTTACTTTTTCCAGCTACATAACAGTATATGCTCAAAGTGCATGCAACCAATTTGCAGACCCATGTGCTTCATTAGACCTAAAAGTGCAAACAGTTGACAGTTACTATGTTATAGATGTCATATTTACTGCCTCCATTTTTAACAGTTTCTATCCTAAACTGAGTGAAAGTCATCTTCTATTGGATCCTTGAATTTCTAATGTAATACACATTACTTTTGCTGATAAGCAATGCTAGAAGAAAGCATGAGACCAAATTATATTATCTTTGCAGTCTGGCTGACATACTCTGAATACTTATTTATTTACTTATTTATCCCCCCCCCCCAGAATACAAAAGACTAGATGGACATACTTCTTTTTCTTACAACTACCACAACTACCAACTCAATGGAAATTGATGACAGATATTGCTTTAAATGCTGTTTTTTAGGTTCTGAACAATATGAATCTATCAAAAGGTTGCATATAAGAAAACTTTATCATTTACACTTCTGTAATATTCATACTGTTTGTTAAAACAACAGGAAAAATGGAAAAAATCAGCATATCCTTTCTTTGCAGGTGACCAGGTTCTATTTTTTTAAGTTGTTAAATTTTAACACTAAATATTTGATATTCTATGAGGAAATGTTGTGCTCAGTCAAGTTTGTGTTCAGAAACAAAAAATTCTCCTTATTATCTGAGTGATTCAGTAGTTTGGCACTGATTGCAGAATTTTTCATTTTAACTACTGTTTGATTTTCCATGAAAGAATGTCTGGGGTTTCCAATGTCTGTAAGAAAGATAAGTATCCGTATTCCATAAAAATGTCATCTAACGCTATCCAAACTTGTAAGTAGCACCAAAAGCAAGACTAACAATTGACATGTACTGAAACCAAAACTATTTCAAGACCTTCATTCGTCAAGCAGGTTATTTTTCAGGCAGAGCAGATTGCTGATCCAGTTAAGTGCACAAACTTTGTACAGGCTCAAGGAGATCAGCATCAAGGTGGGGAGAAGCTAGCTGGGGATTTCTTAAGCTGGCATTCCCACACCAAGAAATTTGTATTAATCTATAGCCTAAGGTAGAACAAAGTTAACTTACTCTCCTAAGGCAAGGCAAACTAACTGCAAAGATGAAAAATAAGACCTGTCTCTTCAGGTTACTATTTTGCCTCTCCAGTCAGTCACGGCTGCCACATTACTGCATGCATAAAACACTAAGAATATAAGAAGAAAACTTATTATCAGTGAATGTCAGCAGCATCTGATAAGTCACAATCATGTGGGAGCACGTACGTGCACACCGGACTTTATAGCTCCTCTAACACTGCAAGCTGTGACTTGACTCTCAGGATTGACATGTTGCTAATAAAGGCCAGACTTTAAAATGAAACAGAGCACTTTGTTGCAGTTTCTAAATCAGCTGCCAAACATATGTGAAAAAGTACACGCCAATTAACAAGTCACAGTTAATTCATACATACTAATAAATAAATATGATTATTTAATATATATACATATATATACTGAAGAGTCAGGATGAACCACAGAAGCAGAAGAGTACAGTTTTTCTGAACTCAGCTAGTTTGAATGGTGTAGTTCAACTGCAGCCAAAACACAGCTAAACCTAAACTGTGGGACTGCACTCCACATGGGCTGCTTGTGAGCATGAAAGGAATATGTCATCTTATTAAAATGTGATGGGCAGTCTCCAAGATAGATTTTTGCAGTTGACGTTAGATTCATCACTTTATGTAAACCACATTTATAAACAGTGCTAGTCAATGAAAAAGTATTTGTTTTGCCTTACAATAACAAATATATACAAGATCCGCTTCAAAAAAAAAGACAGCAATGTAAGCATAACCCACATATGGCAGCATATGCTTGACTGCTCAAACATATCAAGTAGTAGAAACATAGTTACTTTTGATGAAGAAAATCAAGATAGCATTTTATTTCAATGCTGTGACAAAGTTAAATATAAAACACCATCCAAAATTTATTCATTTGCAAATTTCACCACAGTGAAAGGCAGTATTCGGAACCACGGTTTCTTGGATATATTTCTGTCCTTTGACTCAGAAATTAATCTCCACTATTTGTAAATGTAAGTCAGACATTTTAAGGCAAGATAGAACTAATATGATAGATTCTGATACATATGATAGATTCTACCAATTCTTTCACTGCTGGAAATAAAAATCACTGAAAAGATCCAAAGATTGACCCCCAATAAACTTTTACTTATTTAAACATACAATATACAGGAGAATATACATACAGTTGCTAGCCTAGTTTCTACTGGGAAGTCTCAAAATAAAACCCCAACACCATGGATTAAATGACTATGACAGACATATTTTTCTGTCAGGCTGTTTAAAAACCAAATCTCATTGTTCATTCAACGGCAGTAGCAATAACAACATCTCCAACTGTATCACCTCCAATCAATTGCTTTGTAACAAATCCAAGAAAGCATTGTTCCCTCAAAAGGCTGCAGCTACATCCTTTGACTAGCCACTACACATTCCACAGAAGTACACTGTAGTCTTACCTGAAAAAGTGAGAGGAGAATTGAACCTAGTACCTAGCATCAAGTCATTCATTTGCACGCTCCAGCTTTCATTCAGAACTCTACAATTCTCCTGCTGTGCTGGCTCATGTAGTGCCATCGGGTCCAAAAATTAAAGTATATTGGAAACAGGGATCCTGGAGAGAAATTCTGCAAGAGTAGTTAGTTTTTGTAAATTGGAAATATGCTGCAAATGTTTAAAAGAACTGGCTCATAAATTAGATTGAAACCACTGGCCTATTTAATTTTTAGTACTGCTATTAACAGCCAACATCTAAAGGTCAGAATTTGGTAGTCAAGTGACCTA
Source organism: Cygnus olor (assembly GCF_009769625.2). Lineage (NCBI taxonomy): Eukaryota > Metazoa > Chordata > Aves > Anseriformes > Anatidae > Cygnus > Cygnus olor. The sequence goes on along the minus strand of NC_049178.1, from coordinate 6,148,465 downwards.
AAAAGGTGACTTGGGGTATTTTGTTTTAGAATGCAATCATATTCATAATGAAAATATGAAATCTGTATTTTGAAGTACTAAACAGCTTCATTACAAGAACAGTATGTCAATGGAAGCAATAATTGTTTCTATCATATTGATATGATAAATGGTACAAATGAATGAATAATCCATTATAATATAGCATGGTGACATTTCTTCCAGATGCTACTACTGTTCGTGTCAGCTTTGTAAGTCCGGCTGTGACTGACTTTATAGACATCGGAATGTGTTTCTATTATGAAAACCAACCAAAAAGAGAAAAGTTTTAAAAATATCTAGCCAAAACTGGGATGTTGCTAAACACCAGGAACATGGAGCATTGCTACAACAAGGATCAACCAAAATTGTTGATTCAACACCTTAATATTGAAATAAGTGAAAAAGAAGAAACCAGTATATTCATATCACAACCCTCAGACGCCCCTCTCTTCTATTAAAGAGCCAAGAAAATGTTGGAATTTTTTTTAGATAGCAATTTAATACAAATTTGCTCAAGTAAATGCATCCAAAACCAACGTATTCAAAACACAGGAGTGTTTGCTTAGGAAGCTTCGGTTTCTAAATACAGGCAAGAGAGTGCAGATATATGCAATTTGAGATTTCAAAAGAGTATAAGATTATCTCTCAGACTTTTACTTGGGAATATGATTGCTCTTGAAACTGTAATTTCATTCTTTGGGAACTGTGATAGGGAGAATGGTTCCATCATTCATCTACTGGAACTGGAGCACATGGAAAAACAATGCAGGAGGTAACACAAGCCTTATTTTGTTTGGTATGACAGCACCAAGGTTTTAATTTTGGGCATAGTATCTTTTTCTTCCTTAAGAAAACAACAGTAGACAAATCAACTAACATGTGACTTTAACTGTCATTTTGCAAGCACCTCCACATTACACATAGATTAAAATAAAATTCCAATCTATTTTTTCTACAGCAAGATCAGAGTTTTAACCCTGAAAAGAACTAATTAAAGAAATAGATGTGTCAGATGTGCATGAAACCGGGTAGATATAACGTGTTGTAAATTTAAAGACACAAACTCTGAAACTTCCGCTTTAGGTAAACTAAGTCATACAGTTCTGAAGCAGGCAGAAGTAGGCAGCCTACTCAAGGTAAACACCAAAACAAAACAGTTTCTGTGTGTTGTGCTGGGCGTATACAACAATACAAGTCATTGTAAATTCTCAGAGAATTTGTTTTAAGCTCACAACTTCACTCCTTATCACAGAATATTGTAAATACTGCCTCTGTTTTAAAACAAAGATATGCTTAATTTCTCATACACAACAGAAGTTAACTGTATTGACTAATAAAACCCGATCTGTATTTTACGTGCTTGAACCATCTCCCCTAGTCAGACAATAGTCTACTGAAAGCAAGGGTAGTATTTATACAGCACTACACAACAAAGTACTAACTTTGTAACTTTAGAAAGGTTTGGTTACAGGCGGATCACTCACTACAGGCTATTGGTTTACCCTGCCAGTGGCTAAAGTTTTATACTTTTATTAGTGGCATACTTTTTGAAGAATAACAACTAACAAAATCATAAATAAGAAGTGTGATTCCATAGAAGGAATGACCTGAAATGGACCTCACTGTACTTCCAGTGGCCTGATGTCAACTATTATTAAACTACAGGTTTTACAAAGTCTTCCACTAGACGTCTAGAGTTAAGCCAGAAGTTTTGGCTGTCATACAGGCAGTGATGAAAAACATATGAGTGGTAACAAGTCGTCTTAATATCGTTCTTCAGTACAAAGATGGGCTAATCTGAAGCAGCAGTTTACTCGGGTGTCACCCAGGGTGCCAGGAGGATCAAGAAGTTTGGAAGTGGAATTTTTCTTTATACCTACTTTCCACTTCACAGCATTCAGCCTAAATTCCTTTCTCTCTCTGTTTTAAAAATGAAATAACTGGACAAAAAGATCTCAGGTGGATTATCACAGTGCTTCTGGAAGAACTATCAAACTTGCAAGGTATGTCCAGATTGAATACCTATTGTATTTAAATAGCAATAAAGAATTAAGGAAGAGGTTGTCAGTCACTATGTGCATATTAGTATCATCAGTTAATCTAGAGTTAGAACTACCACTTTTTAATGAAACATTTGAAAATCTACTTTGCAGCTGAAATAATTCTGATTACTACATCTAGGCTGCAAAGCAAAAAAAGGCTACAGTGAACTGATTAACTCTTAAAGAAATACGTGTCATATCTTCTTAACAACTACCAAGAAACATTTTTCCTCAATTCTTACTAGTTATGAAAATTTGTTACATTTATAATAGTTGTTACACTTACAACATAGTGTTAACTTTTGTAATTAGGTATTCAAGGAGGGCTTTTTAAAGTAGATACCAGCAAAGTAATTGAAAATGACATATGAAAGTGATAAGCTTCTTGAAATGAAAATAACCTAAAAATGCTCTTAGATCATGTTCACTAACACAAGTCAAGCAACATTTTCTATGAAAAGAAAATATTTTCTAAACATATCTTAGTTTATAAACAAGCTATTCATTATTATATGACAGTTTCAATATTGGACTATTTCTCAAGAAACAATAATTTTTCAGTAATCTAACTAACAAAAATATTACCTCCTGGTTTTAATTAAGCAACTTAAAAAGTCAGTAGAGAGTAGACAAAGAGTTAAACAGAAACACATTTATTTCTGGAATGGGACAATGACTAATAGAACCAGAACTATTTTTAAATATAGCTTTCAAAACAGCTATGGTCTTGCCTTTCTTTGGACAAAATCTGTGCACAGTGCAATGATTTGTGTTATTAATGAACACAGGGATTTTTCTCTGCCTCTGAAAAGATCACCAGTGTATCACTTAAACATTTCCTTTTCAGAAACAATGCCACAGGAAATTTGCCTCCCTACACCACCAGAAGTAATTTCTAAATATAATTCTTAGACTTTTTAAGTCTTAAATCCTTACCTATTAACTCCTTCAGTGTTGCAACTGGTAAGACAACAAATGCAACATGCTGCAGTACTGCCAAGGAATCCAGACTTTTTTTTTTTTTTTGCATGCAGACATCCCATACTAGCAACATAACTTCTGTCCCCATAAAGAGTGTTTTTCATTCCATAATTCATGTTTAGAATTTTCATGTCACTGAACCGTTGCCCATTTATGTGGGAATTTCCCACACAGTCTGTAAATAGTTTTAATCATATTCATGTACTATGAAATCATCTGCGTTTCATCAGTTCTAGATGATAAATATTATCCTAAATTAACAGCAGAAAGTTTGTATCTTCCACATGCTATTTGGCATTCTGTGTTCTGGCAAAAATAATCACATTGGTGAAGATAAATATGTCCCAACCAATAATCACAGCATTTTCAGGATTGTTACATACTCAGAGAAACAAAGTCAGCCTCACAGCATCTCTACGTGTAAAGCGCACTCTCCAGATCCAGTTACCTCACTTTGGGGTGCCTTGTGTTCTAGTGAAAAGGTGTTTGTTATTCAGAAGTTTTTAGTACCAAAGGAAAAGGAGAATTGCTACAAAAATGCAATCTCGTGAGCTCTCCCTGAACGCATTTGTCTAAACAAGAGTCATCCTTTCAGGTTATTATTCAATAAAACACCTGAGTCTGTCTAGCAGCTTGCCTACATCAAAAATGACTGTCACAATCTCTTATCCTTCTTCCTGTTTAGCATTCCTTCCCCTTAAGCCAGGCTGTTCCCACCCATTCCTTTGCACTGGCTCTGATACCAGACTGATTTAGTTTGTTTACCTGGAAAGAATATGTGTTTTTTTCCTTGCTCACATCAGTTTTCTGCTGGTTTAGTGAGTTCAATCAGCTCAGTGAGCAGCTGGAATGGAAGAGCTGGTCTGAGAGAATAAAATATTTGTCTTGGAGCTGAACCAGCCTGAAGTGGCAGTAGTGAGACATTAGTACTGTTGTATTCATGAACTATGTTTTCTGAAACAACTGGCTAAACATTTAATTAATTTATCATGGTAAAATAATTAAAGTATTTAAAGAAAGGTCTTTACTTGAATTTTAGACTTCCATTTTTTAGCTTCTCTTATTCTTGAAGTTTAAGTATGCAGAAATTTTGTACAAGTGCTTTGAGATGAGCTACAGTCAGAGCATTTCTACAGAGACCTATCAACAGCTATTTACTGGGAGATTCAAAAACTCTGCCAGGAAAAAAACAACATAAAACCTCCATAAAGCCACATGTAGTTCTTTGGCCAATGCAACGCTGGAGTCAAACTTGGTTGCTGCTGCTAGCTACAAAGTCAATAAGTAATAAGGATCTCCTAATGACAAAAAGGGAAGACGAAGCAAAGGATTTTTCTCTTTCCTAAAAAAATGTATCATAACTCAGGCTTTGTTCTACAGAGAGACTTGTTTTCCCAAAATTTAACTTACACGAATAATATATTTCATCAATGGCATATTGCAACACTACTATTATAGAGGTGTTTGTGAACAACAGCTAATTTTTAAAAGCTGATATTGGCCACTTCTCCAGTTGCAGCCTCAACCCTTTCATAGTTTGAAATCATGATAAGTTTTTTGAACATCTGAAAGGAAAGATGCAATCCATTTGCTACGGGTGCAAGCATGGAAACAGATGCAACAGAAACCATATCAATGGTTTCACAAGGCAACTTCCTAAGCACCATAGCTGGACAAGCATTTCAGGAATATACGTGAAAGATTAAATATATGTGAAAGATTATTGTTTAGGTACTATAAAACTGTGCATCTAGTGTCTATCACAATTAGAAGTCATCAGGGACTTAGTAACTAGACGTCCCATGACAAGATATACACTCTGAAGCTTGATATCTTACGTACACGAACTGTACAACACTGAATACAGGTCAGTCAATTCGGAGCTAAACAGCCAGGGGAAGACCAGCTTAACTGCCTATCTTGGAAAACCCAGCCACTAAAGCACTTGTCCAAGAACAAGAACAACTCAGAAATCTGAAAGGCTGCAAACTCCTCATCTCTTCAGCATTTCATATGACAAAATTGTTGGAAATTTTGATGGTTTTGCTGAGGCTGAAATACAAGATTGATAGGAACAGAGAGTCAAAATGTGTACAGCCAAACAAGGCTGCAGTTCTCTCCAAACAAACAAATGTAGGTTCCACATCTTGATCTCCACACCATTTATTTTTGTTTACACTTCCAAGAAAACACATTGCATAGGATTGCAAGTACAACTATAGAATTCTTTCTAGGAGCAACAGTACTTTGAACAAATAGAAGAATACATGGGAAAATAGATGTGAATGTTCTTCTAAGAGGCTGCTAAATCAGTAAAAGAAACCATACTCAAATAAGCACACAACTGGAAGATGACAATAGATATTAAATTCAGTCACGCGTTTCATACCTGAAAGATACAATGTGTACTGTGCTTTTACTTTCAGACATGTATTTGAGGTAAAGAGGTTACTTTCTTCTCTTTGAAATGGCAAATTTTATGTAATCTAAGTACTTTTAGGTTTTATCATTTTATACACCCTGAAACCTACACAATTACACTAGTAGAATGTATGCAATACACAGCATTTTAACGTAGTTAAGAACCCTATATAAGAAACATCAAAATCATCTTGGAAATAAATAACACAATAAATCCCCAAAAGTCTGTATAAGCCAAGTCAACACGCTTGTACAAACCAGTGTACTCCTTTTCCTGTGATTGAGAACCAATGACAAAAGGTCTACATAAAGATATCTTTCAGCTATAAACAGATCAACAAGTGTATAATTAGGTGATCAAACAAGAATTGACATCCGTTTAGTATTTCCCTAAAGAGATCTATGATAGTCTAAACAGATAGTTTTATAAACAGGATATGCATAATAAAATTTACAATAGCCTCTCTTGGTTTGCACAGCTTACTGTAACAACCAAACTGCTTCCTGAATTGGGCTTTAGAAGAGAAAAGTGGAGTTGAGGGCTGAATTTACACTGTTTCTTTTAACGATAGTTGGCTTGTGAAAAAAGCACTTTACTCACCCTTTACGATAATCTGAAAATACTCCAAGAGAAGTCTTAGAGGAGCAATTAATTCATCAGTTTCTACTTGCTAACAGTTGACTAACTCTCATCTTAGTGAATCCCCATGTGAAAGAGTCTGAAAACATTCAGGCAAGCACAGCTAATGAACCATTTCAGGTTGAAACTAATTACTTCTTTTATAAACACTACTCCAAAATCACCAATTAAAGAGCAGCAGCCAGTATCTCCAACAAGAGAGAGGCCTTTTTGACCAGATATTCCCCACCAGTACCATCTGGCAGAATTCCTGTGACCTGATGAGATCCCTCATTTCTGGTACCTACCTTGCTCACAGGGTTTCTTACATGCTCAAAAGCAATTTCTAACCAAAATGTCACATATGTATAGCTAATAGAACTTAAAATTACTTTTTGTAACTTCAAGATGACAATGCATGGCTGTCTTATTTAGGCCAAGTTCCCTGAGGCACATAGTCTAGTTCATGAGACCATACTGCCAACCACCTTCTCAGCAACATTTATACACAGTTAAAAAACAGTGGAAAGGGGAGTGGAATCCTCAAACTCCAACCCACATCATTAGGATTTGCAGTACAAAGACAGAATTTAGTCTATATTGGCTTCAGTGTTGTTATGTTTTTTCATAAGTGGAGAGAAGCTAATTGCTCATACCTGATGCTTTATCTCCTTGTAGCATTGGATGTCCTGGCCATAACATTTTAGGTACTTGCTTTTAGAACCTATATGAATTCAATAATTACAGCCTTCTCTCAGAGAGCTGCAAAACATTCAGTGGCAATTCTTATTGCCTCTGTTTTCCTTGCAGTCTAGTTTTACAGGAAAATTTGGTCAATAAAATAATTTTTAGAATAAAAACAGAACATGTATAAAATATCCAAAGGCTTTGAACTATGGATCATCATCACTCAGGTAACACAGTGTACTGTAGTTAAGGACAAGGCAATTTACTGTCCTGGTTTTCCCAGTCAGAGGGGGCTAAAAGTAACCTGGTAAAAGTACATTTCAGAGAATCTGAATGAAATTGAATGAACAGTTGGAATAGGACAGAGTTTGCCATATTTTTTAAAGACAAATCTACTTTTGAAACCCTTGGCAGACTGCGTATTCCTCTCAGGAACATCAGAAAAAAATACCTGTAGCTACCTTACATGGGTTTTTCTGCTTTGGAGGTGCCCTAAGTTATCCAACATCTTTGTGTCTTCCAAACTGAATAGATAAAAAAGCTAGATAAAAGCAATGCACATATGCCAACATACTCCATTAAAATATTTTAATTAAGAATTAATAAAAGAAATCCAATTCCAAATTCTGGTAAAATCTGCTACAAAACTACACTCCATTGTTTTAAAATCCTTGATTAAATAGCATTTTGCTTCAGAGGCCAAAGTAATGATGAAATTATTTTTTAAACTCAACTAAAAGAGCTTCGACATTAATTTCTAATGGATTTCACTTAATTTTGATATTTTCTTGTAATATATAATTTTACAATAATAGTTTCAATATTTTTATACTTTTATGTTTTAAATATTCTTTAACCTTCATATACTAATTAAACTCTAATATTCATAACAGACCATTTTTCAGGTAAGTGAAGATACTTTTGTGAAAACAATACTTTTGTTTGCTTTTTCACATGCACTGATTCTTTTATTTAGGGTTTTTCATTTGTTTGTTACTTTTCCATTCAAGGTTGACCATCCTGATTAAGAAGACATGAAAGAGTACACACTTCTTCTCTTCTTGGCACTGTGCTCTGCTAAATCTCTCACTGGTCCTTCATATTTTACACTAAAGAATATGATGCTTCAAGACATGGAAGAAGAGGAAGAAGATGACGATGATGACAATTCTCTGTTTCCAACCACTGAACCAATTATACCACTGATTCCTTTTGATCTATTCCCAACATGCCCATTTGGATGCCAGTGCTACGTGAGAGTTGTCCATTGCTCTGATCTAGGTAAGAATTAATTAGTGTGCCTGCTGCCCATTGGGTTCTCCTTTGGAGAACAAGTTTTTCCTTTTGAAGGATGAGTTCTACAGCTCCAATTCTATGGCACACCTTCACATGTTCCTACACTAGTCATTTCCAAAAGAAGCTTAAACTATTTTTCCAATCAGGCTTGCAAACAACATCAGCTGCGCCAAGCACTTTTTACAGAATAAATGTTTCCCAGACTTAATGTGTATCAGTTCAGAAAATTAATAAACTGCTATAGCCACCTTCCAGTAACAATGACTTTTATTGATAACAGCATAGAATGGAAAGGTATTTAGAAATCTAATAAGTAACTGTAAAATATCTAACTAAATTCTTGTCTTTGTTAATAGGCACATATAACCTGCACAGCTTTTTATCCACTAAGAGAGCAATCTCAGAATGTGAAGATGCTAATATATTAACATTTTTATTGTACTGTCTGCTGCTTCTTTGCTTCCATGATGTTACGTCCAGAGGAGCACAAAAATTTCCTGCACCTTCTGTTTGCATTAGACAAGCTCTTAATTAGTCCCCTCTCTCAGAAAAGACTACTGCTATAGTACTTCACTCACAATTACAAAGCAATGGGTCAAATAACAAGAAAGGACAGCAAAGGAAAAATAGGCCATAAATAAACCACAATTAAGTTATACAGCAAATACACAAATGGGACACAACTATTTGCTTAGCTTAACTTCCATTACAACTGCACATCACTGGTAACAACATTTTAAACAAAGGCAAACCTGCTACTGTTAACTCATTCCTAAATGTTCAAAATCCCTAAGTATGAATTCATTATTGATTGCTCCAATTATAATTAGTTTTCACTGAAATTTTCCAACGATTCAGGGTAGTCAAAGGACCATGCTCCTGCCACTAGCACAGCTGCAATGACATTTATTCTTGTTACAGCTCTGCCACCATCCTAAAATTAATTCTAGACTCCTCATATCTCAGAAACATGAAGTCAATACATGATTTTTTTTTTTTTTAAATATACCATTATTAAGGAATCAAAATATCAAGTTACTATCCCTTGGTAGTCTCCTCTGCTGAGTCAGGACCTCAGATGGCATGAACTGGAGTGGTTTTGTAATTGAACAGTAAATGTGACTGGGGATTTGTACAACTGGTAATCGAGTACTGGAAGCTGGAAGCCTATAGTTTGGCCTCTTCTACCAAGAACACATTTCTCAGCCCTGATGTTAACTGTGTGGCTATTTAAGCAACTGACCAGTACAACAGATGCTGAAGGCAGAGAGAAGCATCCAAAGGCAGAGCAGAGATCACTTAAAGCTACAGCAACAGCCCTGTTTCCAAAGAGCCAGCAACTACAGCTTATCAGAGGACTGCTTTCTCCAGGGACTTCACCAGCTTTCGTGCAGAACAAGCTGTGCTCTGAAGCTGCTTATTTCTCAGATGCAAGGAGCACATAATGAGCACCCCATGTAAGCTTTTAATGGCTAGGAGTAGAAGAAATTATCCACACATTGTCGTCATCTCTTCCTACATAATTAGTTCCTCTCAGTATCGAAGTATTCCCTTCTGTCTTGTGCTTTATGGCTGCATTTTCTTTCCCATCCTAGTTATCAACAATCTTACTGTGTTTTTCTTCCGTTAGTAGTTAATTTCTTTGGACATCTACATAGTCCTGAACTGTTTCTGTTTCTCTCACATACTTAATTAGGTTGACATCAATACCTCGCAACATTCCATCGGATACGCGTATGATCGACCTTCAGAACAACAAAATTAAAGAGGTCAAGGAAAATGATCTCCAAGGACTTGTATCACTTTACGTAAGCTTACTATTTTCCAATTTTGAAATCTTATTTAGCAATTTGAAATATCTTGATACTTTAAAAATATAAATGGTATTTTTCTTCCCCAACAGTACCCATAAAAACACAGTCTGATGTCTGCATATTTGGCTGCTCACACATAGTAAGCAGATTACTTTGATCTGTAAGAATTATGTTAAAAATCCAGAAAATGTACCAGGTGTTTCTTATCAAAAAGATCCTCCAGATTTGTTCAATCCTAAACACGCACAAGAACACTCCTTACATTTTAAAGGCCATAAGGCAAGTGCTCCTTTTAATCTAATTAGCTGTAAAATACTAGAAAGAACAGGGGAGAAACAGAACTGTGTTCTCTTAGGGCATTTCAAAAGCACACTAGTATACAATGAATAGATACACCACTGGAACCGGGGTTAAAATCCAATTGACCTGAACGGAAGATGTACCAGCAATGAATTACTGAAAAAGTCATGTGCTTTACTACAGTTTTTTTAACATGCTCAAGCAGAGATGTACAGACAGACTTGAAAATAAGTAGCCAATGGCGACTGATAAATCTAGAGTTGCAATACACATCGCTCCTTTTTAGAAAGAAAAAAAGAGTCTCAGACAGCCCAGAAAGGGAGGTTAAATCTGTTTTGGAACACAATTTCCACAAGATGTCACTCTAGATCAGAACCAACAAATACTGACAAATTTCAAATTTCATTGTAAAAATGAAAAATATGTACCACAAATTATAGAAAATTAAAGAATTCTATTCCAACGTTAGAAAGACATGAAATACATGTTAAACCAATGTAAAACAAATCCCTTTTCACTCTATTTGGTTTCTGAGCAAGAACAGAAAATTTATTGATTCTAAACATTTATGAATTAGCTTTAAATTATTATGGGTTAAACTAGGATATAAAAAAGCAGGAATCATATAAATTCACCATTTACAACAAAATGTTTCCAGTTCCCCTTAAGTGTCTCACATTTGGAAACACTCAACAGGGTTATTTTCATGAAAGCTCTAGTAGACATTAAACCTCCAAGGACTGAGCAAGGCTCTGAATACATCAGGAATCACTACATTATATATTAGACTCACCACTTAATTATGTGATAACTGAAAACTGTGAGCTGCTTCGATTTTCTCATCATTTACCTTGTGATTGATTACGTGGCAAGACCCAACAGAATTTTTACAAAAACTAAGTCCTCTTCATACTACTTGTCTGAGCACTAGTATCCTTTGCAAAGCCACAGATGCAGTGTTGATTAGGAAGGAAGCATTTCCAGTTTATTTCCTTAAGCTATCTTCATTTTTACTGGGAAAAAGATTAATTCGTTTTGATCTATTTTTTTTTACAACTCCAGTGAGAAGATGAATTGCCAACAGCTCAAAGACGCAAAAAAGGAATGAAAATTAGTAGTTGACACAGTCTATTAGTCTGTACAAAAATACAGAGATGTGATCTGACATGCAAAATAATTTGATATAAGTCATGATTTTTTGGATGTGCTTACTCATTACATGATCTCTGATAATGAGATTATCACTCCTAGCAGTTTATGTAAAAGCACTTAGTAACAAAGAATAAAAAAGTCCAAAAAAGAACTGGTGTACTGTACAGTCAAGAGAGATGCTCAAATTCACGAGCTTGAAGAATTATGGCAAATATGATATATGTTCATGGATGTCTATCAGTTGTATACAGACATTAACTTTTAAGAAAATCAGATAAAAAAACAACTTTTATGACAGCATAATTATGTTGCAAAATAAAAATCAAGTTCTGAGTCTTGAGAATTTGTCTGCATTAAAGTACAACAACAAAAGAATATAACCCTAGTCCAACATCACAAAAGATACAAAGACAAACATCTTGTTTTACTAATTCTTTCCCAGTACCATTGGCAGGGTACCTTGTCAGGTCTGACTGATCTCTACCTTCTAGTTGATGTTCCAGCTTCAGGGTTCTTTTTGGCTCTTCACAATGATGTGAAATGCCAAATAATAAACAAGTTTTGTTTTAACAAACAAAAAAAGTGTGTGTGTGGGGGGGACAGATACATTTAGTAACAAGTTCAGTGCCAGAGTTTGGTATTTTAGAAAAATATTAGTTGTTAAATTACATATGAAATTCAAGTTTGCATCATGATAACGTACTTGTATAGAGAAATTTTCTTTGTATTGCTCTTCCCATATGTCATAGGCACTGGCTTTGAACAACAATAAAATATCCAAGATCCATCCAAAAGCCTTTCGACCAACAAAGAAGTTGCGACGACTGTATTTATCTCATAACCAGCTAACTGAGATCCCAACAAATCTACCAACAACTTTAGCAGAGCTCAGGATTCATGCTATAAGGTTAAGAAAATTCACAAGGATGCATTTAAAGGAATGAAGTCTTTACATGTTTGGGTAAGCCTAAGTAGAAAAGAAAAGTTCCTTATCAAGAAATTAAGATATTATATACAATTTCATTCAATCATTTCCCCAATGTGGAATTTCCTCTTAAAGAGATATCTATGCTATAGAAACTATAATTCATTGTTTAAATTCCACTTGAAGGTGCTAGGTAGGTAAAGTTTCTGGGAACCCTACAAGTCTAGTTAGACAGCCTTTATTCACTGAAAGCTGTCACTACCATCCTCCAGAACAGTAATCAAAGTTAAACATCAATACTTTTTAAAACACTAGTGTTAGTAAATAAAATACAATCAGTTATTATGACCTAGTATTAACATACCCAAAATTCCTATGCCATAAGTACGTTATTTTTTCTCCCCCTTCGACAGAAATGAGTGCAAATCCTCTTAACAATGACGGAATAGAGCCAGGGGCTTTTGAAGGAGTAATATCTACCACATAAGAATTGCAGAAGCTAAATTAACTTCAATTCCTAAAGGTATGCTTTGTTTTACCTTTTCTATTTTATCTATGCTAGTTTATTCTTACATAAAATGCTTTCACATCTATAGGATTGTTAAAAATTTCATACATTGTTTTCTATTGTTCGTCCCCTTCAAACCACCTCCTGTCCTCATTTTTTCTTTCTGTACATGGCACCCAATTCTGCACCCTGTGGCACGCACACATGGAGATGCTCTCCTGGCCCTCTCCTGCCCCCTCCTTCTGGCAGGCAGTCTGGTCCATCATCCAGAGGCTTTTCTCATGAGAAAAATGTGAAAAAAAACATAGGCAGCACCCCTTCTGGTCTTTCACACCACTTCTCAAAACTCTTTACAGAGAAAGGAATATAAAACCTGACACTTGGCCTGGGTCATAAGGGATACAGAATTCCCACTTCCTTTATGCATTTAATCAAACCCAAAACCTTCAATTTTGAATGTTTAAACGTGACGTTCTAGCTCTGCAATATAGACAGCCCAACAGCAACTTCATGCAAAAAACAGAAGTAAAACTACAGCATTTTGTAAGTCTTTTGGTGTGTTTTTCTAAGTGAAATTTATTATTAACTTTTCAATTAAATCCAGTGTAAACATACTACAAAATTAAATCACTCTTCCATGTAGAGCAATTAATTTCTTGATTTTGGAGTAATAATAAATTAAAACACTAATTTAGAACCATATACATCACATAAGAAAAGTAGGTCTTTTTTTTTTTTAACAAAACCAAAAAGCTGCATGAAAGAAGTCAGATAACACACTACATGCCTTTTCGTAGGTCAACACAGTATGCAACCAAATTCTCATGATTTTGCACTACTAAAAACAGCTAGGTAACAGAAAAAGGTTGGAAAATAAGCTAATACCTATTACATCATCCTTCTACTTACAGGGAAAGTAAATGCTAGCCCCTAAGATATTTATTTCTGGATCATTCAGATAAAGAAAGAACTCGTTTCTTATTAAATTTAGTCTCTTCTTCAAGAAAGATCAGATCTAAAACACATCAGTATAGAAGAATGCTAAAACAAACAAACAACAAAAACCTCACTCCAGTTCTAAGATGAGGTAGTTTTAGGATGAAAACTATCTGGCTGCTTATGAACAAAGTGCTTATTAACACTCAGGAAAGGAAAAAGGAAAGGAAAAAAAAAGGAAAAAAAAGGAAAAGGAAAAGGAAAAAAAAGGAAAAGAAAAAAAAAAAAAAAAAAAAAAAAGGAAAGGAAAAAAAAAAAAAAGGAAGGAAAAAAAGGAAAGGAAAAAAAGGAAAGGAAAAAAAAAGGAAAGGAAAAAAAGGAAAGGAAAAAAAAAAAAAGGAAAGGAAAAAAAAAAAGGAAAGGAAAAAAAAGGAAAGGAAAAGGAAAGGAAAAAGGAAAGGAAAAAAAGACTTTCTCCAGTATCATCATAATAGCATCTCTTGTCACTTATCGGAAGGAAATATATCCATAGAACAATACAGATTTTCGCTTTGTTAAGGAGAAATATCCTCTAAGGAAATACAGCACGAGTTCCAACACGGGGCTCAAACAGTAGCATCTTAAACCAGCAGGAATTAATGATGGACATTCTACACAAATGGAAACAGAGTACAGGTGGGGAATCTTCCCTCTTGATATGAACTCAGGCACAAGCAGCACCCTGTGGAACTGTAAATGGGAATGTAAACTGGGGGAAAAAAAACCATGAAAGCGTGTCGACCAGCATAAAGACAGGCTGTAAAACACAGCCCTTTTCTTCAGTATTCCCGTCTCAGCTAGGGCTGCAACAAGCAGCAGTGGGAGCAGTGCTCTCCTCAAGTGTCGCATGCTAGGACCAGCAAAAGAGGTGTTTGTCTTGCTTGGCGTCAGGGAGCCATCAAGACAAATGCTAGTAAAACTGAAGGTAAGATCAGCAATGGAAACGTCACTGCCTTCCTTTGCCCTCACTAACAGGATTTTGCATATAAGATTTCCTGTCTTCTGGCCCATTCACAGAGCACAACAACCAGCAGTTCTGAACTGGGACTACTTGGCTCCACGTGAGAAAACGGTTTGCATACCAGCATGGAAAAGAACATAGCAGATACCTCCACTGTGCTCAGACAAGTCCAAAAGCTTTCCTCACAGATCAGCTGTTAAGAGCTATAATGGAGCATGCTACCCTCCTTGGAAAGAAAATACGCCCCTACAAAAAAAAAAAAATAAAAATCACAGGTTCCAACAGGAGTAGGAATTTGACTACCAATTGTTAAATAATTGCACATACAGCCAACTGACAAGTTGGAAAATCTTAATATTAGCTAGGCCTTTTTTTTTCTTTTTAAAAAGTTTCTATTTTACACAGTGATAGGGATTTTTTTTTTTTTTTTTAAAGTAGCATGCTGTACCCAATACCACCATGTCCTTCTTTGATTGAGACAATCCACCCAGACTCTTCACCCAACTCCACACAAATGAAAGGAATGTTGGGAATGTAATAAATATTAAAAAAAAAATCTGATAATGTGTTTGATTTTTCTCATGCTGAGCAATTTTCGCCCATCAGAAGTACCTTCAAGCCTCTAGAACTGCATTTAGATGACAATAAGATCACAGCAGTTGAAGTTGAAGACTTTAACCCGGTATAAAGACCTTCAAAGGTAAAATCTCTCTGCAGAATGCTTTTATTTATAAAAGGTCCAACCCGGCAGGACCTCTTATTCAGTATCTCTCTTGTAAATCGGAGAAAAGAGAATTCAAATGTGTATAAATGTTTAATATGAACTGCCATAAATAAGACCAAACCTTAAATGTACATATACAAACTATATAAAGAAACACTGGCCGTTTTATTACATCTTACTTGGAATTCTGAATAGAAGTGTATGTTAGGAACAGCATCTGATTCCAAAATGTAATCAGCAAATTCTTGCCTCGTGGTGTCTGGAGCAATGTATCATGTTCTTTATATAGTATCTCATAATGTGCTGGCAGTAATATGCCACAACTACGTACTGCATGCACACTCAGAGTACATGAGCCTTTGTGGTCACAACATTTATCAATAGTATTCAGTATTTTCTCTAGCCTGTTCCCTACCAGGCCCAGGCCTTTTAACTCGTTTTTCACTCATCTCACAACCCCACAAAAAGTGGCATACAGCAATACCAACTGATTTCCCTTTTAGGAACAGAATGCCTTTCTTGCCACTAACTTTACAGGATTTAAGAGCCCTAATAGCTTTTTAACCCCAGAGAAGGCTTAAGTGAATTGGAAAGAGACCACTCCACACACATCCCGAAGAAAGATAAAAAAGTATGGCATGAAAAGGGAAATTTGAGCCTTGTGATACAAATACCTGGGAAAACTGGCAAATTATAAGAGAAATAAATTCAGTTCCTGAAAATTAGCTTGAGAGAAACGAAGGAGTTGGTAAAGGAAACAACTTGATAGCTGTTTCCACATGTGATGGGGTTGAAACAAAACTAATGTTTCTGAGGAATGGATCATGGATGTAGGACAAGAGAAGGAAGTTCTATCTCTAAAACTCAGTTAAGTACTCTGAAAATATGGCTGTGGCAGCACTGAATTTTGATTTGGTAATAGAAAGAAATACCAAAGAACTACCAAATGGCTTTTGAATATCACCTTCAGTTTTTGAAGAAATTAAGACAGAAGAGGGAAAAAGGGGACTGCAGGATGAGTCGTGACAGCAGCTCCATCTGGCCTAAGTCTCCACCTTCTGAATCACCTTCCTAGCAACACAGGCTGAAGGCTTACACCAAAAAATCTAATTAAAGCCTGATTAAGAAAAACATGGAAGTAGGAGAGAGGATAGTCCTGCTTATTTTTAAAATATAATGGTTTGACTAAGCTACAAATATTACTGTTTCTTTACAAGACTTGCTCTTTCTTTATTAGAACAACACATTTTGTTACTGAATGAGTTATTTTCTACCTACACTACCTGATAAAAGGGCATAGCTTATTTTACAAGCAGATTTGTTGATGTTTATCATTAACTCTTGCACTAAGAGAAAAAAGCCTGCAGACAAAACCTGACAATTGCTCACATCTGGCTAGCTGCTGTCCTTTAAAGGGAGACTGAACTATGAAAAAAATATTTATTATGTCAATGGTGGTTTTCTTTCCATCAGAGGTAAGATTTCATCATCCTTCGCCAGTTTTTTCCCATGTGTACTCCTGTGAATTTCAAACTTTAAAAAAAGCATGCTCTTGAATGCTGTTGTAAATCTCAATCTTTAATTAAACATTCTTTGTACTATTTCTAGGCTAGGCCTTGGGAAGAATAAAATCAAAGATGTGGAAAATGGAAGTTTTGCCAACATACCAAGTGTCCGTGAAATCCATCTTGAAAGAAATAAGCTCAAGAAAGTTCCTCCTGGATTACCTGATCTGAAGTATCTGCAGGTCATATAAAACTTAATAGAAGGAATAGAAGGCTTGGAGTTACAAGTTGTTTGATTTTCCAACAGCTATATTGATTACGAAAATAATTAAAATCATAATTAACTGTTACTTAGGTATTTTGACAAGCCCCTTCATATTAGGCAAAGCTGAAAGCATATATGTCCTTAAAGAAATTAGCTGAAACAGCAAGAAGTATAAGTAAGAAAAAAACAACATACTTACACACAGAAGATATGTTTGCAAAAAGTTTTGTTATAGATTTGTTATAGTTTTCATTAATATGAAATATGCTAATGCAAGCTGGAATGGAAATTTTTCCTTTCTACACTGAAAAATCTTAATCCAAATAAAATTCTTTATAAGGCTGAAATGACCATACAAGACTTAAAAATCTTTATATAGAACATATCCATTTGGTAAAACCTCTGAATATCACTTCTTTCCATGTCTCATTTGACTTCTAGTTAAAGGAAAATCTTTTTATATATGTATGTACGTGTATATATATATATATATACACACCTAAAACATCAACTTGTAATGTAAATGTAGTTATATTATGTATAGCAAAAGAATTTTCACCAATGTACTTTCCTTAAATTCAAAATTCTACTACCAATTTTTTTCTTTATTTTTTAACTGATTTAAGCAACATCAGCATTACACCGATCTATTTGTAAAACCATTCCGACCAGTCTCTCCTAATATCAAATTTTCTAGAGACTATTTTTATGAAATGTATGAAATCATTGAAAATTTGCATTATAGGAGAATATAATACTATAGTATTGTAATTATTACTACAAGAGAACATAAAATTGCATTTTAGGATAATATTCCATATGAACAGAGTTGAATTATTCTGGCAACGCACTGATAAAATACCATGTAACTTTTTTGTGTGTGTAATGGAGAGATTGTGACAGGTGGGAAACATTTTCTAAAAACTTAACATGAAATTTTAATTCTGGGTATTAATAAGAGTTTATATCCAACTGTTCTTAGAGCAAACCTTAGTTATCTATGTAATAATGAATGTTTAGACATTTTCTTAATTTACACACTGAACTATTGTATTTTACTGTTTGTTATTGTTGCAGGTTGTCTTTCTTCATTCTAATCACATTGCAAAACTGGGAGTGAATGATTTCTGTCCAACAGGAAGAAGAAAGAAGAAAGCATTATATAGTGGCATAAGCCTCTTCAACAATCCTGTAAAGTACTGGGAGGTTCAGCCTTCAACTTTCCGTTGCATTTTAGGCAGAAACAGTGTGCAACTTGGAAATTTTCTGAAGTGATACTAAAGTTGGGCATTTCAAAAAGTAACCTGTCAAAATCAGTTCTACATTACTTGAAATTTGCTGAAAAATGTCAATTTTACAGTATTTAATCAGTTTACAAAGTATTTACTATTTCAGAGAGAATTAATTAGAAACAATATTTTAGTAGGATCCATTGTCTTCTTTGACAATGTTCAAGCGAATTTGAATAATTTAAGCAAAAATTTTTATATCTCATGGAAGGAGTCTTGGAAGTGGAACTGGAAACTGTATTTGGTGTTTCCTGTAATTGATGTTAAATATTTTACTTTAGTAACATTGTTTTGACATATTCTTTCTTTAAAATAAATTCTAAAAATCAAGTGGAAACAACTTTTTCCACAGTAAGGACCTTTTCCTCTGCTAGAAAGTATTGAAAGAAAAGCTGCAAAAATCTGTGAAAGACAACTTATTTTGCCATTTCTGATAATCAGTACACAGGCAAATATGCAATAAGAAGGTACAGTATTGTGAGGTCTTTTGTTTCTAAACTAGAACATGTTTTAATTTGTGAGATAAAAGTGGTTTTCATATCCAGAACTACCACATGAAAACACTTAAAAGTTTTTGGTATTTATTCCTGCAACTTTAATAGGGAAATGTCCAATGTTTTGCTATCAGTATAATTTGATGCACTCTGAACATTAAAAAGTAGGATTCAAGACTTATCATATGCTTTAAGCTTAATAGGAATGTTTATTAAACTCTCTTTAGGCCAGCACAAATATTTTCTTGTATCTATAATAATTGTAATCATGATTTTCATTTATTTTTTTCTTCCTTTATATTTTGACCTCACACGGGTTAAGAATCCCTTGTTAACGTTAGTAACTATCCTAAAATTGCTCAATGCAAGCACATAGCTGGAACTCAACTGCCCTGACTTCTTACGTAGGTCAGCACACAGAATTCTCAATACTGACAGTACTGTATAAAATGGATATTTTATATATCTATTTAGTGTATATTTGCTATTGGGATTCAAAATAAATTAAACAAATTTAAAGAATACTCGCATTTGTATATTTCATTCTATGATAGATCATGTCAAAACATCCAGAGGTTACATCCAAACACCTTTCTGACTCCCTTTTCTGACTCTCTCCTCTAGACATTCTCTATTCTTCCTTTTTCCAAATATACATACCTTGTAGATCATTTAATACTGCCAGTCTTCACAAAATTAAAAATTTAACAATTTACTTGAAACTGCTACAGGAAATGACACAGACTACTAGTAGCAGAAGTACTACACAGAAATCAAGCAATTCTGAACCTCTCAGGCTTTCCCACCTCCCTATGTACACAAGTACACTAAGCAATAAATGTTGTCTAACATTTTTTTTTAATCTTCTTCAAGTCTTTGTGTTTGTTATTTTGTTAGCACCACTATGCTGTTTCCAAATCATATGTCTTCATGTCTATGACCAACATAGCTATGATGATAAAAGCCTGTAGGATCAAGTACCCTAATTACTGAAATCTTTTATAACATCTTCACTCAGCACGCTTAAAAACCTGTGAGGACCCCAAACCACATTTTTGTGAGCCAGTGGAGGCTCTTCCCAAAGGATGAGTTTTTTGCAAACAGAAATTTTGTAAAACACTTCCAGGCAGAATAAAAACAAACCAGAACACTAAAAACAAAAAACAAAAACAAACAAAAAAAAACCCCGAGCCTGCAGAGCACCACACATCTGTTCTTGGTTTCTAAAGAGGTTTCTAAGGTGCGCTCTTGCTAGCAAATAGCATGGGGAAAGCACTGATTGGTACTGAAAATATTAGTTAATGAATATATATTCTCCATCAGTCGGTGTAGTTTATAACATGGGTTTCTTTAGTTATAGCTGTGTTATCATGAATGTGAAGAGCTATGATTTCTAAACATAGACCTGCATTCGAAGACAAACCTCATGGATATATATAAGAAAAGGTACTACTTCAGTACTTTTTTCCACTAGAGAATTAGTTACTACACTTGGAGGAAACACAGAACTGTTGATGTACCATTCATATAGGGAACACACACCAGCTTTTATCGCAGCTCTGCGTTCCCAGTGAAGACAGTTTGAGCCCCTCGGTACATTGCACCATGAATAAATCCAGCAGTAACATCCAGACCAAGCCACAGGAGAGCGAGCTAACTCTCTAAGCCACCTTTATGAGATTTATGTGGAGAACAAAGAATGCTAAAAAGAACAAGGGCTGAAATAAGTGACAATGAAACAGCATAGCAGCATACAGAATAACACACCAAACAGATCAGTCATTTATCCTATAGTCAATTGTTATCAAGCAGAATCTGTAAATTCATTCTCCAGCAGGAGTACTTACTACTTCATGATTACAGCCCAAGTGCACATTCAGACCCTTTGGGAAATAGCAGCTTTCTCTGACAGGGTACCTTGCCTTACACTGCCATAAGTAGATCATAATCCAATACCAGAGAGACAAAACATTGTCAACAACAACTGACCGTCCAAGAAGAAAGTGGAGATTTGAAATAAATGGCTGTTCTTATCTCTTAACAGCTAGAAAGCTGAAGTCCTTTATGTTCCACAACAGGTTCACTGTTTATAATGTTTACTACCAAAAGGACAGGCAAATAAAGGATGAGGCAGGAAAATTTGTAGATGACCGGAGGATAACTGAACAAAAAGATGACTTGAGGGACTTGCAGTGGAGAAAAGTGTTCAAGTAGAAACATAATAGTAAAAAGAAGTTCAATCCTGAAGATTGTGTAATGCAATACATTATTCTACACTGATTCATTGGTAACAATTACAAGGCCAAGCTTGATGGGGCTTTGGGCAATCTAGTTTAGTGGAAGGTGTCCCTGCCTGTGGCAGGGGAGCTGGAAGGTCCCTTCCAACCCAAATTCTATGATTCTTTGAAACATAACAGAAAAAGTGACCAATTCCTTACCTAATTCAAGCTTATGCACTGGACAACAGGAACACTGCATCTGCCAAGACTAAGCCATTTAAGAAGATTGACTAAGGTCTGAACACTGTAGTACAACTTCTGTTTCTTTTTGTTAGCCTAAACTTCTCCACCCCAAAGCAGTCCAATTCAACCCAGTGCCAATAAACCTACTTAGCAGCAAGGAGCCCTTGGAAGCATTTACCTATATCCATAAGTCTTAATGATTGCATTTTGCATAATGTTTCCAAAGATTACAGATGCCTGCAAAAATAAAATCCCTCTAACTTTTGTCCAAACAACCTGCGTTCCTCCACCAGGCACATTTAAGAAAAATTAAAAAAACAAAAAAACAACAAAAAAAACCACGTGACTTTTTAGGTCTCCTAAGGCAACAAGTTGTGGCTGAGGCTAGTTAACAATCCTAATGCAGCCTCCAGAAAGTGTCTGCCCTTCCTGGATCTCACCTGAAACTTTCCTTCGGGCATGGCTTCTACAGAGTAGTCCTAGGCTCTATAAAGTAGCATGCCTTGTGCTATCTAAACCTAACAATTCCTTATACATACACCCCTAAGGGCTTCACCAAATTTTAGGTCTCCTCTTGAAGTCAATATAATGGGAAATGTAAAAATGTAGCAAAGTCCTGAGAGGTAGAGGACTATTTACTCCCAATTCCAAAGCCCTAAAATTTGTCTTGCTTCCTTCTCTTTCCTTTTGCCACGCACAGTGCTTTTTCCTCTTTGCCATGCACAGTCAGCATGCATGGATACACATAACATTCACAGAAGAAACTGCGTCGCAATTTCAAGATACTGTCCCCCATGCTCACACACATTAAATAGCCTCTAAAGGGTTTTTATCAGTTGCTCAGCTTTTCATCATCTTCAGGGCAAATTCAACTAGCATTATATGTTAAATAATTTTATCTGCAACTTAATTTACATTAACAATTTTGCATTAAAGCAGATAAGTATAAATGGTTTGCTTTACTTGTCTCCCATAATTTATTTTCAAAAAAAAAAAAAAGGCAAAAATTTATTATATCATGTTACATCAGTTCTTAGGATTTCTGACCATTGCTTATGAGAAATAGTTAAGTTCAGTGGCCTTCCTCTTTTCAGAGATCATTTTTCAGCTAGCATTTGTGGGTAATAATAACAAATACATCATGCACCTTGTATATTTGTCTTTGACATACTTTAACATAAAACCAACTGGATGTCATAATGGCATGTAAATGTTACAAATAAAATGCACCTTACACAGTTTCAGCAGTCACCTGAACAGAGTAATCGCCAACTGCTGATCATACACTGGTGTTCAAAGGCCCTGCCACAGAAGGATGAACTCGAGTATCAACAGACAAGGAGAAAACTGCCAAGGAATCATCTCTACATCTACATTCTCTGTAGATGTTATGGAAAGGGGAAAAAGGGAGAAAGAGAGATTTGATATAAATCTTTCTAAGATTCTTCCTCTAATACATATTCCTGCTACATTCCTCTAATAAAAACAATATATATATCCAATCTAAGCTTTCCAAACTTTAATGCATTTCTTTCTTCTGAAAATCTGCCAAGTCCTTACAAGAAGACAGTTTACATATTTCACCAGATGATGGCAGCCTGTTGTTACCAATTGAAGGAAAATTCTAAAGAATAAATAACAAAGACTATACTGCATGGTAACAAATGAGTAACTTCACAAATATTGACTAAGCAAAATAGCCTATTTAAGTACTAAATAACTATGGAAATGTGTTGATTTTTCTTTCTTTTTCAGCAAGACCAGTATCAATAGTCTCCCTCCTCTGCCCAGCTGCCACTTTACATGAAGCCTGCAGGAATTCAGTGTTATCTGGCATTTGGCTGAAAATGACCACTAGTCTCTGAAGTATTTGGGGAAGAGAAAAGGACAAATGGACAGAGAAAGAGCACAGCCACTCATGGCCTTAGGAGAAAACTTTAAAATCATGAAAGTATCATCAAAATATGAGCCGGATGAGAAAGACAGGGAGGTGTATTTAAAAACAGCTTAACAGTGGGGCCCAGAGAGTAGTGACTAGTGGACCGAATTCTACTTGGAGGCCATTAACTAGCGCTGTACCCACAGGGGACAGCTCTAGGTCCAATCCTGTCCACATCTTCATTAATGGTCTGGATGATGGGACACTGTACTCTCAGCAGTTTCCTGATGACACAAAACTGGCAGGAGTGGCTGATAACCCCAGCCAGTGAGTGACAACCCCAGAGGGTTGTGCTGCCATCCAGCGGGACGCAGACAGGCTGGAGAATGGAGTTACGGGCCAGGAACCTACAGAAATTCAACAAGCAGAAGTGCAAAGTCCCTGCACTGGGGAGGAAACAACCCCAGGCACTGGTAAATGATGGACTGGCTGGAAAGCAGCTTTGCAGAAAAGGGTCCCTGGTGGACACCAAGTTAAACATGACATGCCAGCAACGTGCTTGCACTGGCAGGACAAGGACAACTTCTTTATTCCTAGTGTTGCTGTCACTAAGTTCCTCCTTTAAACATGGAGCCAGAGAAGCCTGGAGTCCTATGGGCTTGAGTCTTACAACCCACAGGTTCTTCCAGCTTGTTTCCACCTCACTCTAATACCTCAGCATGTTCTCCTGCAGCTCCATTCCACAGCTGCCACCGTTTGGCTGCCAAGTGAAGAGCTAAAAGTATGCCAAGGGCTTAGTCACACGTCTGGTTTGTCTGCCATCTGGCTGCTTACTCCAAGAACAAGAACTGTCTTTTTCTCAGCTGAAGTACCTACTTGGAGCACTTTCTTCTACCCTGCTGCTGTTTCCACAAGTTTTAGAAATACATGTCGTTTGCCTCTATCCTATGTCAAATTTGGTTATAATTGGCTATGACACCAAATATACTGGGTGAAATAATTGACAAAACACCAGAGATAAATCATCCTTTCCACAGAAAATCAGAAAGTTCAGCTATTTCACCATAATGAAATTTACCTATGTCCTAAGAATGCATTTCTGCTGTCTCTCAAAGACAGCAGTTACCAGCATTAAACTATTTACCATACCTGTTCGACCATAGTCGTCCATTTACTATATTTGTGACCATTTTTCTTCAAGTTGAAGCTAAATCTAGCTAGCTAATTTTTTAGAGCCTAAGTTTCCAGCTAATATTTTGGATATTTACTACTAATAATGCTACAAGTATTGTATTGGCTCAGTGGAATCAACTGATGCAACTTCAAATGTCCTCAGAAAAGACTGCCCAGTAAAGCTGAACAAACCAGAAGTTTCAACTTTACAAGTTTGACCTATGCCAGGTTTGTTCTCTCCGTTCTTCAAAGTCTCTGGATATTTTCCTGCTTACTGCCTTGATTAAAAAAAGTGTTTTCCTAAATGACAGATTAGCAAGATCAGAAAATTAGTAACATGACATTCATTTTCAATGAAATTCAGAAAAGAAGAAAATTCATAAAATATTAAGAAATATTGTCAATCATCACTGCTCATTACTTCATAGTCTTAAGAGCAGATTCCTGGTTAAAATATTGCACTATTGAACCAGAAAAACTAACATCCAACACAACAGGCAGAAGAAACATTAATATTTCCATTTTATTTTAATCAGAATTTACACAAGCAGAATGATAAAGTCAAAGTAATGAAATAATGATCTGAAGCCTCTATTTTTTTTCTCCTTTACTGTGCTGAGAATTGAAGATTGTTTCTTGTTTTTTTTCCTCCCTTCTGGGGAGACTAGAGGTTTGAGAACAAAGCTTCTAATTGAAAACATATGGAAAAGCCCTAGAGTAAATGAAAATCTGACTCCAACTCCAAATGCCACGTATCACATACCAGTGTCTGAATTTATCTGCTGAGATACACAAAAGATTTACCGTGCATACTCAGTGAATCACCTGAGATGAAAGGACAGTGTGAAGCACAAAATAAACAGAAAGTCTTCTTTGCTATTTAAGAGATTTCCAAAAGTAATCAATATTTTGAAACCAGAAGTTCGGATGTTTCTCAAAGCTTGTGTTAGCCAATAGAAAACTAGCTCAACAGAATAGGCTGCCAGCAGACAGGCTCCTTGCAGTTTTTCACATAAAATATGAAGTTGAGTTCTACTCAAACAACGCAGTTCTGGATTTAACCATTCTGCTTCTATGACTGAGGTGGGAAAACCATACAGCCAGGTTTCCTATCCATACACCCATTTTTCTGTCTCAAATTCACGTCCAGGAAAAAATTGAAGACTATGAGATTTTTGGAACAGCTGCACTATGGATGCAGTTTTGATGAGAATCCCACACATTTTCACACAGCGAAGTCTTGCTACGAAGTCCCTGTGCATGAGCAGTAAATCTAAAAAGCCTGGATACATGAGGCTAAACTGCATATATACAGACCTTGTGCAATGTGTCTCTCATGCCAGATTCATTATGCATGTACTACCCATCATTAGCTTTACAAAGTTCTCTATCAGAATCAATTGGAGCAATACTGAAATTAATATGCTCTCTTCACAATCCGTCTGGAGTAACTGTTAAATAGTTACTTTCTCTCCTTATTTACAGAAGACAGTGAAGCATGGAAAAAATCTCGAGTCGACTAGTTGCCAAAGGATATAAAATTTCCTGAGAGACAGAGAGGGAGCAAGTCATCAGCACTAGCATGCACTTGCCTCTTAGCTGCTCAGCCTGTGTTATTTCCAAGTTCCAAGTGCTTTTTAGATATAAAGACAAATGACAACATTTTTCCTTCCAGAAACACTCTTCACAGAATACCTTAACTCCTTTATTTCTTCCTTGTGGAAAGAAACGTGGCCTACCATTCTAAAAGAACATCCAGACATCATACTAGCATTTTTTCTTTCAAGCCCTATCTTCTTTCTATTCTACAAGATTAAACAAGGAACAGGCAGAATGAGTCATGGGGCACAAAGAAAGGGAAGAAATCACTTATAATATTAATCTGAACAATAGATTCTCAGGTTTAAGAAGGATAGAAAAATCAACTATTCTGCAAGAATAATATATGCAATTGTCTACTCATTTGTCCAGCAGCAATGCTGTGAGGCAGCATTATCACTTGCTCAAGAAAAAGTTAGTTTCATAGCCAGAAATCAGTAATTTCACAAAAGCTTACTTTGCTTTTCCAAGTACCTGTTTCATTGATATTTTAAATTAATACGTAAAATTGCCATTTAGATGTTACACTCCTGTAAATTACGCTAATACTTTCTATTACCTCAAATACTAAATTTTATTTGGCAAAGAACTTGCTTCCATTTATAACATGACTAACACAGAAAAAGAAAAGTAAATAATACTTCTGTATTTCAACAAGTTAAGTAAGTGCCAGTATGGCAGTGTAAAACTTGCCCCCATATTCACTAAATGCATAATACTCTCCTAGAAGGACAACCAACAGAATCTTCTTATAATAGCATAAATTTTGGGATGAAAGAATGAGAACACTTATAGAAGCTACATTCCATGCAGACATCTACCTAAATTGCATGGTAGAGTTAATGGCTTTATGGTCCAGCTGACAAACTATGCTTCTATACAAGGGCCTGTAAGATTAGCACGTTCTTTGAAATGAAGATAAAGTCTGTTGTGATGCTATGCAGAAAAAAACATACTTAAATCTCTATCGACCACTACTATAGCCAGAGCCCAGAAAGTACTTTCTTAAGCAACGTGGCAAGAGATTCCTTGTTTGTCCTGTAACCATCAGGGTTAACAACTAGCATTTATGTATACTTTAGAGCAATAAACTTTTCAGAATACAAAACGGATTAAGCTAGTAGGTGGTTAATAGGCCACTATCTCTTCTCCTTGAAACCACTGTCAAGGTGAAATCTGTATGAAATAATGCCTTGGTACTATAATTCCTGTGTATTTGGTTCTACTAAAATATATATATATATTGATGATACCGTCTTCTTGGAACAATCAATATAGCTGTTCAAAGCTAAATCAAGCGTGTTCAGAATGAATTTCTGAAAGTCAAAACCACAACATTTCAGAAAGATAGAAACTAAGTCTGATCTAAAAACAATCCTTAGCATTCTTCTTGCTGCTTCCACCTAAAAGATGGAAGAAAAAAATAGTTGTTCTTTATTAAAACCTTATATCATTATTTATGATAAAGCAATTAAAACACTGCATGTTACAAAAAAAAAAGGGTTCTTACCATACTAACTAAAAATCTTTGAGATGTTTTCCATGTTCACGTTCCACCGGAGCATACATATGTAAAGCAATATTTCATTACTCCTGTTATCAGGAATGTTTTGCCTTAGCTGTACCTGTATTTTACAGATGTGTACTGCTGCTTCTTGTGCTTTGCGCTGAGAACAGCCAGGGTAACGCATGTTTCCCCACTTAAACTGTTCCCTCCCAAAGGCAGAGTGCATAGGAACCTGAGAAGAGGAGAATATGTGAGTATGGAAAACACATCTGTTAGAAGTGCAATTGCTTCAGAAAGCAACTCTTCTGTCTTTCCAAAGAGTACCTTTCCACTTACGCATTCCATTGTGGGTAAATCCTGTATCTAGTTCACCCACTGGCAGTTCTAAACAATTAGACAGCCATGTCAATGTGTCTGCTGTCATAATGTCCAGAGTTATGAGTAAGTTTCAGCAGTAAGTCCAGTGCTTGGCAAAGATGTGAAGGGAGTTTTGGACAGCTGTCTTGCGGTCATATAGAATATTAAGATTTTTAAGACTGCTACTGGTATAGACTCAGTTCTGATGAAGCTCAGTCTATTCACTCAGTCCCTCAAAGCACTGACTTCATGACATACCCAGACTAAACTCAGCTATATATATATGTATATTTATTTTTAAAAACAGAAAGCATTGTGAATGTTACGTTTGGGCTATAAATACACGCATGTATTACCTTCGCTCTTGAGAAGTGATACAGCAAGGCAACAGTCAGTATAACACTCAGTACAAGGACACTTGCTTGATTATCATGGGAGACCTGTAACTAATGCCTAGAGCACCTGAAATGCTTGCTACCACGACTGTTGGCTTAGGACAGACAAAGAAACAAGTTGTTTCTTCTCAAATGGCCAACCCTAAAAACGTGTGAACCATGTTCAAGTCCTCACCAGAAGCAGCCATAAGCCCTTTGAAGAATCTCAAAATGGCTAATGATAGAAGCAACAGAAGACTTCCTACCACAGAGTGATTGGGTAAAATAACTGTGAGACACTGTCTCAACTCTGCCAAGAAGCAGCTGTGATTCACAAACTATTCATACAAACAGTAAGAAATACTTAATTTGATTACTTGCCATAGATCAAAGGCCAATTTTATTTGGTATGTCTGCCAGAATATAGATGTATGGAAAAGTATCTTTCCTAAAAAAGAGTAATATTACTTAAAGAAAATCCACAAAAGAAAAAAAAAAGAGAGAGAAATGGAGGGTAACTGCATGAAAGGAAGAGCACAGAGATTATATTTTTCCTTATAAGATGAAGCCAGGGACATGTACAGATGAATGACATGTTGTAATACTCAGTGTTTCTATGGAAGTTCCACGTCACAGTCTCTGGCTGCAGAGAAAATGTACTGCAGAAATATAACTCTTCACTTGTCATGTTCTTATAATCTTTCCTGCAGCTCTGCTATCAGCTGCTATTAAAAACTGGATGCAGGACTAGGTACATCTTTAGTATTACTTGGTGCGGGATTCTGTTCTGTGATGGCATACTCATATAGTAGCATTACAAGGCCTTGTGCTAAACAAGAGAATTTTTAGAATCTTTAGAAAAAAGAGGGATAATAAAAGTTGAGATCCAGTTTAAGGATGGTCTCCAGTTTCCAGACTACTGTAGAGAGCTGAAAGGCTGCCTGGCAAAATCCTCTGCCCCAAAAGGCGGGACAGGCAGTTCTGGAAATGTTCGAACAAATCCATGTATGATGAAAACAAACACTTTCAACAGCTATTGTAAAAACAAATAAGGACCTTCATTCTTGCATAAACTCAAAATAACAGAGTAAATGGGAAGCACTTTCTATCATATAAAAGCCGGAAATTTCTGTTAATGCAAAATGTTTTTTATGCATGATCATTCAGGAATTCTTTGGCAAATAACTTTGAAAACTACTTCTTATCCTTGCCAGAAAGTGCCTGAAGAAAGAAGCTAATAATGGAGGGGCTATAAACATGATTTTCAGACTGAATACAACCTTACGAACAATCTCAAGTTGCATGTACATTTCAAGTACATTACAAAAATGCACCAAATTTATAGCTATGAATGAACAAAATAAGCTAATGAAAAAAATAATATAAATTATTAAGATAGGGTAGAAGTTGCATTGTCTCTTTTAAGTATCCATCAGCTTCGGACATCAAAGTTAGCAGTCCTGTTTGAAAAAAAAATGAGTAGAAGTACCTGCTTTGGACTAGACTCAAGGAAAAAAGTTAGCTGGTTAAAGTGGCCACCAAGAACGCCCTCCCAGTGAGCTGCAAGTTTCTAGTCAACTTCACACTTTAAGATGATAGTTTGCAGACTTTGCTGGTGTTTTATTTAGAGACATGAAGGTTGCACCTAAGCTGTTAAATATCTGAAAGATGTACTAATATATGTATATATAGTTAATAATATTATAAAAGAAGTGGCATACTATGCTATCTCAGATAACTAGTATTGAATAAACTCTTCCAGAAGCAATAAGGACGTACAAAGGGTACCACTCTGTTGGATTTATCAACTTGGATTTACACCACACACAGATCTCTGCATGTTTCATTCACCTATGTATCAAGTGCCTCACTTTCCCCTATTACAAAACACTTCAGTTTATTTACAGTGTTTATTGTTTTAAAACTATTTTTAATAGTTTGTCAGCAATGATTATTTGATTACTTGTTACTGTAGCAGAAATTTAAATGACCCTGCTACAGAAAACAAAATCCATCAAAGAAAAATAACCTCTCCTCCCCCGACAGATTCAAAGAGTCAATATATGCAAAACCTACAGTCTAGTAAATCTTAGGAGTTATTTTCAGTTAAAGCTTTTTCTTTTTTTTTTTTAAACTCAGCTATTCTCAGTTGCTCAACATGCTCTTCATAGTAGCTCCTAGTAAACAAACCAACACATGTAAAACAGACGTGTAAGACAAGGGCTGCCAGAGTTTTCATCACGTAATACCACCTACAAAATGGGAAATAAGTCGAGACCACACAGCAAGGCTCAGGTCAGAGGCAACCGTAGGGCCCCACGCATGTCCCAGCTCTGTCCTCCTTTAGCTTTTTTGTGTTTTGGAGGTGGAGGTCTCATCTCAGCTCTGCAGGACTGTTTATACGATTCAATGCCCACTTTTCTACCACCTTTAAAAATGCATATTTGCATAGGGACATGCTCCTAGAATGACTTTCCAGCAAAGACCATGAAGTCCGTAAAGCTGTTGTTACCTGGTGCTCTAAGCTCAGGCTGTGCTGAAGGCCTTGCCAGAACAAGCGGTTCAGCATCTTGGTTGCTGAGAGCTCCGTGCTTCAGTACCTGAATTTTCCAACTCACCATGGCACATGATAAATAAACCCTTCAGCCACTGCCATCATGATAGTTGGTTACTATTACTGACAGCAAAAACAAGTAAGAAGTGCCTTTGCAGATCACATATGAGAGCCTTACAGACTGCTAGTGGTCTGCTGACAGCATCTGTGGATTGCCAGTGAAGAACTAGAAATTAAGATGCAGAGTTTTATATCTGTATTTTCTTTCTGTGCCTACAGTCTGACTTTGAAGTGCAGCCCAGCATAGATGATACATGCCTGAGGTTGCTTCTTTCTTCAAAAACCCACAGGCTTTATAAAGAAGCAAATTACAACATTCAAATTTCCTCATTATATTTGATCGTGCATTTTCTTTTCTACCGTGCAAACATCTAGAATAACAAACCATTACCAATTCTTACCTAAAATATAGATTTCTTTCAAATTGCCAAGTGAAGATTTTAGAATTTTGAGCATGAGGCTTTTCTACAGAATTCTGATGCCAGGGCCAGCCCTTGGCTGAAGACCTTTCTAGTTCTAGCAAGTTATTCTAGTTCTAGCTTCCAAAGAGTTCTCAGTAGCACTATTCTACACAGCTTAGTGTCATTTGACTTCCTTTGAGCCTCGATGAACAACATGCACATTATTTTTACTTTTTCTGTACTTCATATGGAGAATCACACTTTTTGGAGGAGAGGGAAAAAAAGCCCCCCCAAACCCCAAAGTCTTCTAAAGCAAACTGTTGATAAGGAAAAAGCTATGCAATATAATTTTTTTCCATCTTATGTCAGGGCTAATCCCATTTGTGAATTATGCCACCTCAGTGACAGTCATTATCTTCTCTACTTATTCTGGAAAAATTTTGCCTAGAATTTTGAAATTTAAAATAAACAGTTTTTAAATTTACATTTATACAATTAGTTAAGCAAACCTAAAACTACTGCCTATTAGAACAGTCTTCTTTCTTAAGCCTTCAGTTCAGAACCAAAGTTGAAAATGTTAACTATTCTCATTAACTGAATGCAATTAATGAAAATGGTAAAACTTCAAACATTTTAATTTTTAAAAAAACGATCCATCCCAGCAAAGTTACTTTAAAGATTTGTCGCAGCCTTTGAAACAAGAAGTCTTACGTGTAGGATGTTAAATTTAATCCTTTCATTATCCTCCCTGTAAGGAAATTCCTACCACAATTTAAACCAAAAAACTAAGAGATGACCAAACCACACAGATTGACCAAGATCACAAAGTAGAGATTTGTTTACATCCAAGACAGCTCATGCAACAAAAAAGTAACTGAGTCTTTATATATCCCATGGCTAGACCTCATCTTCTCCAACTATATATGCTTTAAAGCAAGAGTTTTGCTACAGTTTTCAAAAGGACAGACTCTTTTCCTTTGCCACCATGGATTTTTAAATGCATAACAAGATTTTAAGTCTTCTGATAGCTTAAGAGGATTCGGGACCCAATCAGTAGTTGAAAACTATAGAAAAACATCAGGTATGAAATTAAAATTTTAATTTGATCCAACTTTTATCTTTAGAGAAAATAGTTTTAATTTTTGCATGTGCTTTATTTGGAACTGTTAATATAACAAAGCTTCCAAACTGCACTACATTCTTGTCTTCCATTTCAAAACAACAACAAAAAACAACAACAAACTTTGTACCAGCAAGTAACACTTAACTAGCTGGCATTAAAACTCAATGTATTTTTCTGATTCATCATTACGAATATATTGCAATTACTGAAAAAATCAATTACTTTTGTTGTTTAGTATTAGGTTTAATGGTACTGTGTAGGTATTTAATTATTTACTGTAAAGTACATAGAGGACCATGTAATTTTTATTTTTATTCTTTCAACCTATCCTTTGCAGTTCTATATTCTCTATATAAATACACGGATTTCATTTTAGTTCCAGCGTTGCCAACTCCTACAACATTATTTGCTCATGATTTCTGGTGCTTTTCTTTATATTCCAAATGTTAAAATCATGCATGACTTTCTTCTTTAACAATGTTCTAGTCCACAATGCTACAGAGAAAAACTTGAAAAAGTCAAAAAGATCATTGGTTTTGGGAAGCTTGAAGCCAGAAAAGAAATAAAATTTACTGTTGCAATATTTTCTTGAATATAATACTTCCAAGGCACTAAGGCTTTTTAAAGAATCAGCTATTTCTTTGTGAATAGATTTAGAAACAATGCAACTGTTTTACCAATGCAAAAGCATAATTAAATGCTTCCTTAGAGTTTTCTGACAAATCCTTCAATTAATCCAGAACAGTATCTCAACTTTGACAACAAAAAACTTGCACCTTCTATTTTTTTTTTGCATATCTCACAGTTGTTTTCCAAGTACCATATAGCAGCAAAAGTAGATAACGATACCTTTTTTTATCCACTTTAAAAGCTATGAGAAATAGTCATCTGTTCAGTAACAACAGCTTATATCTCATGTAATACTTATCTGTTTCATACAAAAATTTATATTCTCTGTTCACCAAAAACATGTTGGAAACTTACTGTGATTCATGAACTGTAATTTTAAAACACTACATGTTAAAGCCACTGTGTAGCACAAGTATTTTGCAGGAACCAAACAGCAAAGAGATTATGGAGGAAACAAAAAGTGTAGAATTGAAGATACTTATCAGGACCTCCTGTAGAGCACACACTTTCCCTCAATTTAATAAGGTTACTTTTTTTTTTTTTTTTTTTTTTACTGTTTCTTAACTTCATCCTCCAGAGGACAAATCCTTTGGATAACTGAATGAGCATAGCTGAAACCACAAAATGAACTAACAACCTCTGAAATATTTTTGAAGTCTTATTTTATTTTTTTCAAGTGAACTGATAACACTAAAAAAGTCTTGTAAATACTTTTGAAGGGATTCTAACAAAAGGATAAATCTCTTCCCAGACTTGTGACATAACATCAACAATAGCTGATGATGTGGCACAATTTTTTTTTTTTTACTGGCCAATCAGAAGAGGGGCTAAGGCTATTATTTTGCTTTGCCTTCCCACAAGGCTCCTCACCACAAAATATGGCTTAGAGACATCTTTTGTTCCTCCAGCTGTGTTAGGTTATTGCTCAGATGATTTCACCAGCACACTAAGTTGCTCCCCTCTACAACTTGAGCTTCCCAGACTTCCAAAGAGTAAGTTTTCTTGGTAAACAGGAACAAAAGAACCAATTGTGTTATTTTTGCAGTTAGGAGTGAGTCATGCATGTTATATAAGTTTTAGATTTCAGCTAGTAACTGCTTGTAAATACAGTTACTAAGCTTTGATTTTTTTTACAGATAGCAGACAATCATGCTTGTATGATTTTCTATTTTCTTTCAGCTTTGTAAGTATGCAGTTTGTCATGTTGTGTGCATCTGACTTGCTTCCCCCATTACCAAGTTTCAGCTGACATAATTCTTTGTTTTCAAGATAGTGGATTCTTAGAAAAAAGTCACGAAGAAGGATTAGTATCTCAGTGCTATGAGACGTGAACTGCAAGCTTGTAAGGGGATTAACATTCTAACAAATATGCACTCAGCTACAGCAAAGGTATAAAAACCCCACAAAATACAAGCTCCTCTCCCTCTGTAACACAAGAGACTTTGCAAGAGACTTGATACCTATTACTTCTGATTGGACATGTGGTGATTATAGTTCTTCCCTTTACCTTGTCCACCTGACAACTGAATTGTGTGAATGCCTAAGCAAGCTTTTTCTTCAAACAGTGCAAGACTTTGCACAGTTATTCCTCCTGGTTTCTAAGGACTAATAATTTCTATTCTCAGGGCCACAATAATCACAAACTTTGTGACACCAAGCAGAAGTGCTGAGAGGCTAGAACCAGAAGATGAAGCTAAGTTTCTGGACAGGAAAACAGGAGCAAGGGTGTAATAGGAATCACAACACAACCAAGAACATGAAACAGGATGGAGGAACAGATTGCATCCGTTCAAGAAAAAAATCAAGTCACAATACTGACAGAATTTATATAGGTAGACACCAGCAGCTCTGACTGAGAGTTAGAAATACGGCATAAAGGTATTCTTCCAATATACTACTGCCTTAAATCTCAAAAGCTATTAATTCCTCCTGAAGCACAGTATTGCTTCCCTGACCCAGCAAGTGTCTGCACGGTTTGTCAGCACTGCGCATTTATATCATGCATGTAGGGGTGGGCTGGGTCTCACGTAGACATTCCTGCTACTTTTATTAGCTCAGATATGTCTGACAATGCTATGGAGATATGGAGACCCTGGCTTTGCCAAGGACCTACATACAGTGTGGTTCTCAACAACTGACTCTACCCAACCCTGTTTTTAAATTTAATGAGTTATTGATACTTCGTTAAAGGAGCATTACAATACAACTGATGCAAAGTCAGAAATTTGAGTTAGACAATACCACAATTGATAACAACCACCCATCGTTGCACACTATCTTGTATGCAACACAGGAGGATCAGGAGAAAGTATGCAACTTCAGAGTTTTGTTACAACTTTTCTTAAGACTCCCTCTCTCCTTCAATTCATTGAATACATCATGCTTTGGGAATCAGCAGTATGAAACAGAAAATGAGCATCTGTGAATCTTGTCTCTTTGATATCATAGAAATGTTGTTTGGAAGTGATGTTTGGAGATAGCCTGCTGCTCAAAGTGTGTCCATCTCCAACACAACTTTTGTGCTGTGCAAGTTCCTAGTGAGAGAACTAACATTTTAAGTATCAGTTGTTTTCATCTTCAAATAATTTAATAAGGTTACACAGGTTTTTTCAAAGGTCTGAGAAATAAATATTCCATGGGAATTTCATCTGCACCCATTTAAAGCTGATTTCTAAGGTTGATGTTTAACCCGTTAAACTGGAAAGAACGCAGCATCTAAGATGTCTAATACAAACACCAGTCTGTACCATTTCACGTGTGTTTCTTTTGCAACTTATTTTAATGTATGACAGAGAAGAATGAAGACTGGGATTATTTTTCCTGCTACTTCTCACAGATGTTATGGTACCCCTCAGTAAAAGACACAGCACAGGTAGAAAGTTCTTCCTTATGCAAATTCAATGAAAACTTATGTTTACTTCAAGGCCACTATATTTATTTATGGCAGTTTCTTGGAAGATCTGAATTAAAATTGCTTTTGCTGCTGTGGTGGTTTTACCCTGCTGGGCAGCTGAACTCCACCACAACCACTCCCACCCACCGCCCCCCCCCCCCCCCCCCCCCCCCCCCCCCCCCCCCCCCGAGAAGAAGAGGGGGGGAAAAAGTATGCTGGAAAGGAAAAAGAAAAAAAAAAGCTCACAGGTTGTGATAAGGGTAATTTAATTAAAGGGAAACGGAAAAGAGAAAAAGCAAGCAAAGGCTGTGCAGAAGCACAAAGAGAAATGTTATTCTCTACTGCCCATCAACAAGTGATGTTTGGCCACATCCCAGGAAGCAGGGCCTCAATACATGTAGTGGTTGTTTGGGAAGATGGATGTCTTCATAATGAGAGACCTCCCCCCACTTCTTCCCCTTTCCCACCTTTCATTGCTGAGTGTGACCTCGTATATGGCATATCCCTTCGGTGGGTTTAGGTCAGCTGCCCACCTCTTGCCCACCCCCAGCCTACTGGCTTTCGGGGGGGGTCGGAGAGGGTCTTGCTGCTGTGTCAGCACTGCCCATTGGGAGACCAAACACGGGTGTGAAACCAGGGCTGTTCTAGCTGCAGGCGCAGACCACAGCGCCGTATGGGCCTGCAGGGAGAGGCAAGTCCATCCCAGCCAGACCCAGTACAGCTACTAGTGCCACTGACAGTGCTCCCAAGAAAATACATTATTCTGCTTATTTACATTAGTTTAATACTGCTGCTTCTTAAAACCGATAAGCTTGTATGTGATTTAGCTTACGATTATCTGGTAAACTTATTTTTTCCTTCTCATCAACAGAGTACAACATACAGTTCTAAATATGGGGATTCTGAGCCAGCTATCGATCATTTACCTCCTCTGGACTGCTATGGTCTTTTGTCAATATGAAGACTATGATTTTGGGGATGAATATGATGAGGAGCCGGATCATCAGCATTCCTATTATTTTAATCCAAGTCCACAAGCTGAAGTTCCCCGCTTTCCTACACCAGTCGAGTGTGCCAGAGAATGCTTTTGTCCACCAGCTTTTCCACTATCAATGTACTGTGATCACCGTAAACTTAAGATGATACCAAATATCCCTGCTCACATCCAACAACTCTACCTGCAAAACAATGATATTGAAGCTGTACCTGCAGGACCGTTCACTAATGTTACCATTTTA
Source organism: Cygnus olor (assembly GCF_009769625.2). NCBI lineage: Eukaryota > Metazoa > Chordata > Aves > Anseriformes > Anatidae > Cygnus > Cygnus olor. The sequence continues at coordinate 6,111,236 of NC_049178.1, read as the reverse complement.
AGAGAAATTAATCTCAGCCACAACAAAATTAAGTTTCATATGATTGACCATGGTGTTTTTGCCAAACTGTCAAATTTAGTGCAGCTTCATTTACAGCATAATGAATTAGAAGAATTTCCATTCCCACTCCCAAGCTCTCTTGAGCGACTCCTCCTTGGTTTCAATAAGATTTCTCAGTTATCCGGAAATGCATTGGAAGGATTACCAAACATAACCATGCTTGACCTTTGCAATAACTTTCTTGATGACTCCGTACTCAAAGGAAAACGCTTTTCAGTCATGAAAAATTTAATGCAAATCAACTTATGCAACAACAAATTAGAGACTATGCCTCCTGATCTACCATCATCACTTATGTATCTCTCTCTTGAAAATAACTCGATTTCATATATTCCAGAAAACTATTTCAGCAGACTTCCAAAAATCATTGCTCTAAGAATGTCCCACAACAACCTGCAGAACGTTCCATACAACACCTTTAATCTACCTAACCTTTTAGAACTTAATCTTGGACATAACAAATTGAAACAATTATTCTACATTCCAAGAAGTCTGCAGCATTTGTATATTGAAGACAATGACATTGAAAGTATGTTGATGTAATTCCTGAAAAGCAAAAAATGTAGTGGATTTTGGGGTTGGTTGTGAAGAGTGGGATCAGCATACTTTATCATCCAGAACTGAGCACTTTTAACCTAGATCAAACCCACCACTTTTGTTGTGTTCTTGGTTTTGAGGACCTGCCACTTTACAGCTCTCAGGTCACTTATAAACCAAGCACAGAATCCAGTAGTCAGCTAAATTTACATGTTTTTCAAGAGGTACTGTGATACTCCTCTTTGCAGACAGATGAGCTTGAGCCATTGGTGTTCTGAACTAATGAGTTCACGTCTAATGAGTTCACGTGGCCTTGACCCAAAGTTCATATACAATGTACCTCTCAGGAGCAAGTGGTTCTATGCAGCTTTTAGCTTACAGTGTAGAAAGAATATCAACCCATCATCTTCAAGCTGGAATGTAAACACATCTTTGGTTAGCTGGGACCTACCAATGGTAAACTAGAGGGGATTTCATTTTTCCACCGTTCCTATAATTTCAATGCAGATATTTTGTAAATATTCTGTAATTTTTTTCATATAATTAGCTAAGATAACTTTGAAACTTGCTTCTGATAAGACAGTTAATAAAAATCACATACAGGGAGAAGGAAACACAAAAATATTCCATTAATATAAACTAGTAATTACAGATTTTATATATATATACACACACACACACTTTTTACCCCACAACCTTACATTTTGCAAATTCCAAAAGAGTTATCACTGTAATTTAAAAAACTGATTAAAAACAAAGGACAACTTTGATAATATGCAAAACAAAAAATATTTTCCATTTTAAACTCCAAAATTTCAATTTTGTAATTGTTCTTAAATATAACTATTTTCTGTATTTTAATGAATATTTTTCTCTCTTACAGTGCTAAATGTTACTTTGATGTGTCCATCTATTGATCCAATGAACACCAAACAATTAACGTATATACGGGTGGACCAAAATAAACTAACAACTCCAATGAGCACGTATGCCTTCTTCTGCTTCCCTCACATTAGAACCATTTATTATGGTGAACAAAACGGTAACGTCAACAAGTCAACTCAACTAAGAACACCAGTGTTTCGCCGATTATTAACACCAGAAGAATACGATGAAACTGAAGATGATCATGAAACACATGATCAAGAAACTGAAGAAGATCGTGAAGAAGAAAACAACTACTTTTATCCTTACCTTCAGTGAAAACATCACTGTTAATGAGTATATATGGGAACTTTTGCTTACTTGTGGGGTACTTGTGTCCATTTCAGAACAGCTGGATAGTTTGGAGTATTTAAGATACATCTATATAAAATAGAGATACAGGATTTCAGTGTACATAAATATGCCATTACTGGTGTAGTAAAAACCATAATACTGGTAGCAAAGTACACTCATGTCAGCATTTAGTAGCAGCCTGATATATAACCTGAGTTAATGATGGACTCATCTGCCGGTTGGCAGTCTAAGCAGAAGAAAAGTGACCTGAAAAAAGTTTGTATGTTCTAAAGTGATTCAGCTTGCAAAGTGATTATATCAGTTCAACATCATGCTCAACAGGAACATGTGGATAATGGCAAAAATCCGTCCAGCTAGACATTCTACTATTATTCTACTATTTTGACAGCAGTAGAAAACAGACATATTAGAGAAAAATATATGGGGGTAAGATTACAAAAACACTTTCAGAAGGTTCCTGCACATCTTCCAGAAATACAGATGTTGTTTCTTTCAATATCTAGATGGACAGGAAACTCACAAACTTGGAGTTTCAAATCTTCTTAATATTTGTTTCCAGTGTTTTGCCAAGATATAATGCTTATTCCTGAGCTTGTACCTTGACTGTAACGAGTCTTTCAAAAAGGAGATTTTAGTTGTTTAATAATATAGGCAATGAACAACCTCTCTTCAGTGATCTTAGGATGTGCATTAATATAACTCTCAACCATCAGTATTTAAGTTTTACCTATACTTTAGAAGGCATTAAAAATGTAACACTGTTTAATTAGAATTGCTCATCAACTAGAACAGGCACAAACAGTGGCATTCCAGACTTTTTTAAGACCATCCCGCTGCATAGATAATACCAGTAAGATATATTCTGCTTCAAAGTAGAAAAAAAATGCTTAAAGTAACCCACAGAAAAGTAATATATACTGTTTGAGCTATGGAAAGTTTTTTGTTATGTTATATACCTAGAAAGAGTTGCAAGTCAGTACACTACAGTATAGGATACTATTACAGGGCACTTTAGCCTTTTTTTTTTTTTTAATTTTTATTATTAGTATTAATTAACCCCCCCCCCCCCTTTTTTTTTTTTTAATTCAGCATTTCATTTCCTGATAAATCTTTGTTAGCAGTGAGGAAGAATCACCATTTTCACAAGAAAAACTAATGACTGCAATGAACTATATATCATACTCCTAATGTTACATTATACTTTAAGGAAACTAAAAATGCCATATAAAATTACAAGCAAATTTGTATTAGAATTTCTAAAGAGTTTGTCAGTTTTCTTTCTTATAAGATCAGTTATGTTTTGAAGACCTTCCTGGTATATTTTGGATTCTGATACAACAATTAATATACTAAAATGAAAAAAATCAGTCATGCACCTGTATCTTTAAATGGAGAGAAATTCCTCATAAGCCCATGAATATACCCCAGTCTTTAAAAACAACTGCTTGTAAAGATTTATACATACAAAATTTATTATATCATTATCAACTTGGAGTCTTATGTTATCTCACTTAAGAAATCTTCTCTCTCTTCTACACCTTTTTCTCTTCCATTTTACGAAAAGATATATTCATGGCAAAGTATTTTTATGGTAGCTACACAAATTTGTGAATGTGCAGCTAGAACTCTGCAGAATTTACCTTCCTTTGTTAAAAAAAAGTTTATTAACATTTATCACCTTCAAGAACCTCTGGCTTCCTTAAGAAAGGATATATAAATGTATTCATTATAGTATTTAAATGCTCTCAAAAAACTTATGTACATTATATACGCAAATTTAAATACATATATGTATAGTTTTATAGTTTTATTAATATAAACTTATAGTATATTATCCTTAGGGAATTGTTATAACTTTTCATCTCTTTCAGATTGTAAGTGTAAATGAATAGTGCACAAAATGCAAATCTAAATTAACAGACTTTTTTGAAAGTCTTGCTCAACCTTAAAAAACACTATTCAAATATAATAGTATCATAAATCTTTTATCACAAACTTTCTGCTTAGCTTTATTTTTAAAGTAGCTTTAAAGACAGACTTTTGGTAACTAGTTGCATACGTTTCTTGAAGTTTAAACATAAATCAAACCAATATAGCTCTAAAGTTTTCAGTAATTACTACATTAAATTCATTCACATAGAACATGAAAATTGTATTACAAGCAGAAGCATCATAATTCATATTTCATTCAATTAATATTATATCCTGTGTGGCAAATACAGTGCTATTTTTTAGAAAAGATTTCAGGATGGTCAGGGAACTAAAGACTTGCTAGCCCTATGTCTATATTAGACAGATGAGAAGTTATCATGAAGTCCAGAATCAACTGATACCTAGATAAATACAGTTGACATTGGTATGAGTGGACATGGCATCTGTAAAAGGATGTTCTACCTTGCAAATCTCCTGGAGTTCATTGCAGGAATCATGAAGGGTGTGTACAAGAGAGATCCCGGTTCAAATTGCCTACCATTGATTTCTGAAGAGTTTTTGAGGAAATCAAGCTGCCACAGATTGAGAGGTGACAGCACAGACAAAACCAAATAAAACATAGGGAAGATTAAAAGCATTGAAGTTCAACAGTCAGTTCTTGTTGTGGAGGGAGTCCACTTGCAGGAGTTTTGCAAAGGGCTGGTGCCCAACAAATTGGGGTGATCTGAGAGACAACACCAAAGATTGCTAAGAGACAATGAAGAATGACCTACTACCAGGATGCTAAAATAGCAAATGAAGTTCAACATCATTAAATGTAAAGTGATAGTTTTGTGAAAAGATAATATTAGCTTCACCTAAGAGCTAACAAATCATGACTTGAGTATCATCACTCAGGAGCGACGCTTGGAAGTAACAATAGATGGTACTATGAAAACACTGGCTCTAGCACCAGCCGCCATTATGCCACTGACCCAGACATTTAACATGCTACAGATTTCTGACCCCTTGAGCTACCCATAATCTTTACATATGGCATAATCAGCAGAGGATTAGAGAGAGATTATAAGGGCACCAAAGGTAAGGAATGGTTTCTATATAAACAATATTAAGTTGGCTGGGACTCGCCAGCTAAGAAAAGAGATGGCTAAGGGGAGAGAAGAGATGTTTACAAGATTATGAGTTGCACAGACACCATGGGTCCAGGGATCAACTGCTCCAGTGCAGGAGCAAGGAGATATTAAAGAAAGCTGGCATGGGTCAGGTATAAGCCAAGCAGAGAAAAAGAAGTTTGCAGGCAATGTGTAGTCAGCTTGTTAAACTGCGTGCCTAAGAACACAGTGAACACAGCAGCCATTTCACATGTGGTTTTAAGGGAAGACTGGATAAGTAACTGTATTTCTTGGAAGAGATTCACTGCAGGTTGTTGGGCAGAAAGCACAGTAGATGAAGAAGTGCTGAGCAGAAAATAGTTGGCGAATGGAAGAATATTTGTAGATGGGAGGAGACAAGAATGATATATGCTTGTCCTATTCTCAGTCTTCCCAAGGCACCTGCTTCTGGCTATTTTTGGAGACAGGACACTGTACGCTAACTTGTTTGGAACTCCATATCCAATCCTACATTCTCACTGTCTTTGACTGTGGTTAGCATGCTTCCATTGCTCCTCACTACTGCTATACACTTACTGCCTTAATATATTTGAATTTTAATTCACTTTAAGCACTATGTTTATATACCAAGGCATACCCAAGTTCATTAAATTTGGGAACAGCATGTCTGCAATGCTACATGTTGCAGTGCTCTGTAGCAGTCACCCATTCTGATTCAGGTACACAAAGCAGCCTAGCCACAGGAGTGTGGAGCTCTGTATAAGCCAAATTATACCACTAGAGAACCATACAAATTTTGGTGTCAAAATGTATTTGCTTGGTGCTTGCTCTGGTGTTTAGTTTCAGAATATTATACGGTCTTTTTTCAGTAGGGAATAAATCCTTAAACTAAGAACTAAACATGCATTAAAATGTTACTTATTTTATCAGTGACGGTTGAACCTAACAAGTGTCAAACAGTCTGATTAGTTTATTTACAGCAGAGTCAGTAAATATAGAAACGAAGCCTGAGCTTGCTTATAGCATTGTCTCTGCATTAGCAACTAAGGAGTGGAACCATACAGCACAGTACTTGTGATGAAACCCTGAAACCCAACCTCTTTTTTTTTTTTTGAGGTACAGGATGCTTACTTCAGAGTAGCCACTGATTAAAATTCATTAACAGCTGCAGCACATCAGGTGCATCCCTGAGTATATACATGTTCTGGTTTGTTACATCCAGAAAGAATCAAGTTCACATAACTCAAAGTCCTCTGGGATATGACAACAAGCCTACAGCAAGTAGGGCTTATCAGAGGATTCACTTCAAAAAACGCACTCCTGATCCTAATTAAAATAACAGCAGAAACATCGCCAGAAAAACAATAACTGATAAACATGGACAAACTGTTCAGAACTGTGTCTTCCACGTCATACCTGTGTAAACGAGGATGGAACCTTCTTGAAATTTAAGCTAAGTATTATCAGCAGTATCTATAGTGCATAAGAATAAGCAAGGCAGTATTAGAGCCTTGCAGAACATTTTGATACCCACACAACCCTACAGGGAAAAACTCATGGGTTTCTGGAAAACAGTTATGACTAAGCTTTAGTTCACAGAATTAAAGTTCTCAAAGCTACAACATAACTGACAGACTTTTTCACTACATCTATACCACAAGATGTAATTACTGTGAAAAATCAAAATAAAAGAGAAATAACAATAGTTTAACCCAACCATTTATATTTCTTCCTTTAGTCTCAAAATAATAGGAACTTACTTTATCTTTTTCTGACTGTTGCTTTTTAATGCTTGTAAACCTTAATTTTTCAGATATTTACTTTAGTATTCTGATAAATTACATGGATTAGGACAAAAACTCCTTTATAGCCAACAGATGGTTTACATTTCAAGCTTTCTGACTTCTTTGAACATATTCATATTCCACTCTTTCAATATGAATCAATTTCCTTCTTAGTTTCTGAACTTGATCATTGCAAGCAATAAACATAGGAATTTCCTATTTGAAAAAAAAAAGCAAACATACATTTTTTTAAATTAAGAAATTATTCACCAAAAGAGAATTTAAGGATTTCAATAATTTTCAATTTTCATAATTTTTTGCATAAATTCAGCATCCACAAAGAAAAAATAAATTAACTAGCCTTCCCCTATTATAATGTACATGAGAAAGCAAAAATGGATAAATATGAAGACTAACCATAAATACAAAGACTATAGTAGGTACTATGAATAAGGTAAGGAAAACATGACAGGAACATAAAACTAAAAATAGGTGTCAGCCCAGTGAGTCTTGGAGCCTCGTCTCTTTTGTCCCTGTAGATGTAGCAATGGCTACAAAAAAATGATATTGTTATATGTAAGCCACATCAATTCTGGAAGGAATTCTAAGCAATTTCAATAAATTGAAGCAGATTGGTTTTCATTCAGGATGCAACTGATGATAAACAGGCAATGTTCAAGAGATTATAACTTCAATATATTCACCCATGGGTCTGGGTGAATAGCAGACAGTACTATTACTCTAGTTATCATTTGTATTTGTTAACAATAGTTTGATTTCTGATTACTATCATGCATGATTTTTAAGATGTGCTTTATTAATGTAAGACATAGTAACTGACACAAGGAGTCTGTTTCTCTTCCAGAAATGGAAATGCAAGGAATAAAGGTAGTGTCTTCAGCTTTAAAAAATTCTGATTATAAATAAGAAACATATGGAAGGATGCTCGTACAATCACTAGGTCATTTTTCAGCTGTCTCTGTTGCAGCTGGTTGCTCTGACAGTGACCTTAACCTAATCCAATTCACTGAGCCTTAGAAACCGTTGCAACTTTTCATAAAAGCACTGGATGTGTTTATGCATAAATTCTTCTTATCTCTGATACTTCTTTGGTCATTCTGAGTCTCTAAGAGTACTCCAAGTTCTCTTTTTAAGACACGATAGCTATTTATTACAGATTTAATACCATCTCTAAAACCTTCCCCATCCCCCCAGGATGCTGAAGTGGAATACACTTTCTAAATATTACACAATATCTCTTCTATAGTAACACATTCAATCCAATTTCTGTGCATTTCTCGAGAAGAAGCCAGGAGGCTGCTTCTTCCCTTTTGGATACTCCAGCACTTTGTTCTCAGAATGAATGCAGCCCCAGCATGAGCACAAACTGCTTTACAACTAATTTTACACTCATGTATCAGGATCTCAACAAAGAGCAGAGAGGGACGCAGGAGTCACAGGGCAGTTCCATAGCACACACACACAGCAGTCAAAGCACATCGCTGTTCTGTTGGTGACTCATAATTATTCCAACCCAGAGCATATGGCTTATCACATTTCATACAAAAGACATACAAGAAATATTAGTGATTTTGCTTCACGTGGGAAGTTAACAAAAATCATTTACAGAAGAAAATCTAGCATTGCATCTAGGTCTATAAACCCCGAGATGCCTTTAGAAGCTTTCTTAGGTTGTTCCCGTGTCTTTCTATCCAACAGAAGACACGGATTTTTTTTAAACAATGTGATTTCTAGTGTTCATTAGTCATGAGGAATCTAAGCAATAATCCATAATTTGTTCTTCCAAGAACACTTAAAAACAATAAAAAATGGTAAATTATAGAACTTGCCAATATTGTCCTTTAGAGACTATGGTAGATGATGAAAGCCAAGGTCTTTAAGCAGCTGTAAAAATACATCATCTTTGCCTAAATATAGAACAAACCTGAGTGTTTAAAAGTAAACTCAGCTTTGGTTTATTTCAGAGGAATATCTTGACAGCAACCCTATGGCACTCTCCCTACTGCTGCCTCATAGCCCTCTCTATTAACGCATGTACCTCAGCAATACGGCCCTTTTTTTGTTTTCCATTTTAATTTTTCCTTCTTCCTGGTATTCCGCCTCCCATCACACAGTCCAGAGTCATTACACAGACAGTTCTGGTCCCTGCTGCAGGCATCCTGGCGAAGCCATTTTCAACCAGCAGCCATACAGAAGACAGAGACTTTCCCCTCTGGAATGCAGCTCTTCAGCTCGGTCAGTTCTCCAGTGCCTTGCAGAAGTTTACCAGGAGCAAGACAAGTATCTCACAGAGAATTATCAGCAACCAGCCCTCGGTTCCATTTTAAACAGGAAGAAGTACAGAAGAGCTTTCTTCCAAAATATTTGTACTAAACTACTGAGGATTAAAGAATTACTAAACACCATCATGGCAAAATAAGGTACTTAACATGCTAGCATCTATGAGAACTGGGTTTTGCTGAAAGCCACCGAAAATGAACTGCCCTCCCTTTGGTGTCATTTTCTCTGGCAACATACACTGGATAAAAACTGTTCATGACAGCTTTTGCCATATGCCCTTGAATGATTAGCTTTTAAGGGAAACTTCGGTTTCTTTTTTGATCTGCCATGGGGAAAAGCAAGAGCAGAAAAAGTAGTCAGCCTGAAGCTCTGAGCAGGTCATAAGATATGAGGCCACTCCAAGTACAAGATAAATAGACTGAACTGAAAATCAGCCAGTTCAAATGACACGCAAAACCTGCTCTTGTCTGCCTGCAAAACAAAAATCTTTCTTCTGTTCCTCAGGGATATTTTCTGCTTTATTTTTTTTTTTTTTTTACTTTACCTTTGTTTGAGATTAAACACTCCTAAATACTAGATTCCTTCCAAGATGCCAGAGAAGATACAATCAGCAACGTCTCCTGCAGTTTGGGAAAGCTACCTTAACTTTCTCCTTGCTTTCCTCCTGCCATCCATACTTATCCAACTTCTCTCTTTTTCTGTCCTAAAAGCATTTTTTAATCTTCATTCTCTCTTTGATACAGGGCAACACCAGGGAACAAATTTTATACTTACTCTATATGCAACCCTTCTCCCAGAAAATTAAGCTTTTCTAAAAGCAGAATCCAGAGACTGAGTGTTCCTTGTTAGACTGACTTGTAGCTCCTCCACTATAAATAAAAAAAAGTGTGATATTTCATTTACACTTCCAGCTACATTTCATGTCCTTACAAAACAGTAGGGACATTATTATCATTTGAATTTCATCCAGGTTTCCATTTTACAATTAGAAAAACGGTCATTTTATGTGCATAACATTTCAGGTGTAGGTATTTTGTAGGTAAATCAGTTTGTGAAAATGAGATAGCACAGGTTAAAAAAAGTAAATAAGGCACAACTGACAAACCAGAAACAATACCTTAAATAATCTCTCAAGGTCCTCTTGGAAAACTGGAACTCAATTCGGTAACAGAGCTCATTTAGCTTTTCAGAAAAGAAATTACCTTCTAAGCGTATAGATCCTTATAACTAGAATCTATCTATAACTAGATACCTATATGTAGAATTTCTAAGTGCTAAAAACATCTAAAAAGCATTCTCTGCTTGCCAGGGTGAGTACTTCCTGGTAGCTTCCCTATTGCTAATGCACACAGACCACATTTTTCGTTTCAGATGATTTGAGTTCTATGAGCATTTCAAGTCATTTTGAGCAAAAACAAAGCAGCCCTGATGCTGAAAGCAGCAGTACCATCCTTCCTTATTAGCAGCCACTTGTGCCATCCACTTCCTTATGCTAAGCATTTGTTACATAAATTCAGATAACAGCAACAAAAAAAACAACTTGGTTTTATCTGAAATTAGTTGTTGATACCTTATTTTTCCTGGCACATGGGATGACAAGCAGATGAATTACGGGACAGGACTACTACTTTATTTGCCACTACCAGTTTAAAGTGATAGTAAAACTATATCCTAAGGAAAGCCTTGACGACATCAAGATGAACTAATTACCTGACATACCAATCTTCAGATGTATTTGAATGTTCATGAGTGCTGGGATAACAACAGTGAGTATGCACACTACACAACATTTTTGTGGTAAGTGTACCTGTGAAATCTTGTGATACTGATTAACACTTTTGAAGACATCTTCTGCAGAAGCTATTACAAAGGTCTTCAAATATTATACATCCTCTTCTCTTGTAGATCCAAGCAAGTAAGAGCTTTCTTGCATTAACACATTTTCAATGCTTTGGTTATCTAGTAAGCATCCCTTATTTTTAATAGTATGTGCAGAAAAAAATAGGCTATTCCATATACATCGCTGTGAAAACTTCTAGGGCTTCAGTACTTATAAAATAAATGCACTTCTAATGTTATGTCATGTTGTCAGTTTCAATACTCAGTATTTTCACCTTAGAATATTTATCCTTTGATTACATTCAAGCACTGAAAAAAAAAAAAAAAAAAGGATTTTCCAGAGCCAGATGCTGGATATTCAGTGGGGTGGGGAGGGGAAACAGCTGATTGGAAAGAGATCAGCTGCAAAGAAGAGGTGCTATTATTACTCCTGAAACATGCATGAGACCATGGGAGATAGTAAGGTGGAATTGATATGCTGCAACTTTTCTGCCTTTTCCCCAGCAAATCTACCTTTTCTGCTAGGTAGCAGTCCTTTAAATTGTAAGTTCCTACATAATGCAGTGGAAAACACATTATTATCCTAGCCACAAAACTTCAAAACTTTTGGTTTTCTTATTGTTCCACCTGAACAGCCATCAGAATGATTCAGAGTCCACTTTCCATTATTACTGACATTGCTCCCTTTATATTTTTAGTTATATACTTACAACAAAATCATTACTCTAGAGCAAGCTGCAAGTCCTAACTACAACATTGTTTAAACTGCATATGAACTAAACAAAAAACTTTTTTCTTTTTTTAAATCTTTATAAAAGCCTAATGAGTTCAGAAAATTGCAAGTGATTATAAACTGGAAAAAGTTTAGACAGCAAATGGCTGTTGCCACTCTCCAATTTCCATATTTACTAACGACATCTGGTTTTAAACAAGACAGAACTTCCAAGAAAATCTATCCAAATAGGCCTACTGTTTATCTCCAATATTATCTAGCTGATAGTGCTATCATATATATATATATATATATTTAAATGAAGTCATGAAAATATTAATCTGAATATATTCCCGATAGGTTTTATTCCTACATACTTTTTAAAGACTTAGAAAAGCTACTTTGTAAACATAGAAGTTGGTCATCTGGCTTCCATTTATGCAGACTGCCAAAAATACATAATAAGGAAAAGGATGGGGGAGGAAGAAATGCATTAGAAATCTAGAGTACCACTGCTTCTATTTCATATGAAAATTCTACACCTGGATGGTATTTACTAAGCTATCTATAGAACTGAAGCAGAACTTCACTCAAATATTTATTGTGAAACCCAATTTATAAATAAATTGTGTAATAAGTCTTTCAATTAAAAATTTAGACATGGATTACTCATCTGAAAATCTCAACACATCCCCCACCCTGCCCCCATCAAACTCTAAACTGCCCCCATCAAACTCTAAAAAGTATTTTTTGTTTCCAGAACCCTTCACACAGAAAAGTTTCGACTTCTTACCTAGGTGAAACTTCTCTAAACATATACAAGTTGTACTGAAACATTTTATCAGTCATAAAAATGTGACTAATACATTATACATATGTTTTGGCTCTACCTCTGTCTCAGTCAGAAAGCAGCTGCTTTGTCTCTTAGCTAAACCATTAAACAAAATGGGTAACACATGCCTTGTTATAGACCTCTAGTTTGCACAATTAATATTTGATTCAGAGAAAAAGCCTTAACAATTATAAAGAGTAAATCACCACATAGCAGAAAACCAACACTTTAGCAAGTGGGATGAACTAGACAGATTTAACATTTACAAATGTTATTCAAAGTACAACCCCCTGCTCCAGGATATTACCTCTTACCCTAGGGACAGAACGCTGGCAAAGCATTTTTTACCCCATGGAAAGCACTTTTAAGACTGTCAATCTTCGAAGAAGTATTCATTGCAGCATATGTATTTCATAACTTTACTCTTTTATCAATCTACTGTGGGTTAACATATACATATCTGGTTTTAGGACACAGTCACAGAAGAATTTGGAATCTACTAAAACGGTAGGTGGATGTTTTTTCCTAAAAGAATATTAACCTAAAGTATACTAACCTAAGGCTTAAAAAAAGCACTTGATTACAACAAGCAGGAAAATATGCCGTGCAAAGATTTATTTTTAAGAAGAACTGCAATTGTATTTAAAATGCTTTTAAATTATGTTTGTAGCCTCCAACCCAACCCCAGTTGTGTACAACCTGTAAAATATTCTGGTGTGTGTGTGTGTAAAGTTATGTTGTGCAATTTACTTTCAAATGTAAAGGCAAAGGCAATGAGAGAATGATTTTCAAACCTAAATGCTTTATAACAAATATCGATATCTTGACAGCAGGGAAAAACCTCTCTTGGTTTAATCGATTCAGGTAAATACATGCCAAGTGTTTTGTAAAATGCTTTACAAAATCCTCCTGACATTGCCAAAAGCACTACTCTGGGAAACAAGCAAATGTAATTAAGATAATATTTTCCCTTACTAGTTGGAAAAGGCTGTTTGTTATTTCCTATTTTCTCTACACGTTAAGAACAGTTTTTATAATGCTGGAGTCTAATTAAAGAATACCAAGAGTTAAAAGTTGTTCCATGTTCCTTATGCGTTAGAAACCCCTGCCAACTAGTTCTCTAGGCTTTAAATATTGTTTTGACGGATTGCATTTTCATTTCCAGTCACAAAGAAAGTATTCTCCATAGTCAACACACTAGCAGATCTTCATCAGCTCTGTGCAAGCCAGATCCACTGTTCTGTGAGAAAATGAAGACTTTGCAGCCTACTTTTTTTCTGTTTGTGTTTGTACCTTTGGTGAAGTCAGCACCACCTATACAGCAAGAACCATTCAAGTTTTATGAGTATGATACAGATGTTACCGTGGGAAGCCTGATCCAACAAGACTATGAAATGCAGTCCAAGGATATAAAAAAGGTATTTATCTTATCAGTTTAATATTTTAATTGCTAAGCATTATATGAATGAATAAGGTGTAACATGCATGTATGCAAGTTTTATGGAGAAGTCTTATAATAATGGCAAAACATACAACAGTTTCAGATAAGGGAAAGTCACTCCAATTAAAACCACAAAAATACTACCCTTGCTACGATTTGAGAAACCCACAAAAGACTTGCTTTTGCAAGTAAGAATATAGCATCGTTTTAAACTCTGCTGTAGTTATGTACCTACTACTTTCAAGTTTCATGAAGAGCATGTACTAGCATACTAGCTAAACAGTTTGAGTAATGTTGTATTAACAAAATAAGTTTAAATTAAAAGCAAGGAGGTTGACTTTATTTAGTTGTGTTTTTTTTTTTAAATAAAAAATAACACTTGAAACAGTGCTTTTTATTGTATGCAACCTGTCATCATAAATCACAGTTTTCATTTGATTCAAACTATTACTTGGTTGGATTTTTTTTCCTTTTTTTTTTTCCCCTGGTCTTTTTTGCCACTCGACAGTTTAGTAGTCCTAGGCTACTATAGAATGTCCAGTCCTGTTGTAGTCACATACAGTGTTAACACTTTCAGACTCTTAAACGCTGCAATAAAAATGTGTTATGGCACTCACCAGCACCCCCAAACGGTCAATTCTGAACTGTTTTGCTATGTGCTCCACATACATGCTTGTTAATTTAATCACTTAAACGTAAGACACAAAAATAGAGATGAGTTAAAGTGCAACAGCCTCAGCTGAAAGGCACAGTAAAAACCCTCATCCTTCTGTTCCAAGCGGATCTGACAGGACCTAAGAGATGCACAGAAAGAGATACGACATGTTATCAGACAGGTAGGAAAAAAGCTAACAATGATTGTCCTAAAATTAGCTGCCAAGGAAAATGACATTTCTAAACAAAGTGGTAACTACCAGATCTGGATATTAATAACTTCAAGGTAGTTTTTATCAATATTAACTGTACTTGTTACAGTAGTAGTCTGATAAACAAATAAAAGGGGAGAACAGAAGATAATTGTTATAAGTAATAAATTCCAGTACATCTAGAGAAAAATCACTTCTGCATATATTTTTACTATTTTTCAAATTCTACTTAAATTATGGCTTTCTAGTATTAGACTAAAAATGGCAGCTCAATATTTATAGTAAAAATGCCTAATTCATTTCTGAATCTGACATCTGCCACAGTGACGCAGTAACATGTTTCATAAACCTCTGATAAAGAGGCCACTTAAAATGAGTCAACAGATAGGTGACTATCTACTCAATAAGCAAATTTTAAAAAGCTCCACATCAATTTTAACAGGCTAGGCACAGCATAAAATGACATTTACTTCTAAAATCATTTTAATAGGAATATGCTACTATTTCAGCAAAAAAGAAGAATAAGGAATATACTGTATACCTATAAGGAAATAGTGCCAGCAGATATGCCACAAACCAATCAACGTCTGTGCTGGCAGCAGTATACACTAGAGGTCTACTGAAGGCCAACAGTTCTGCTTAGGATAATTCCAGGAATGCAATGGGTCATTATTTCCATCAGGTCAGTCCTCCAATGACGTGTTCTCATTGCAAAATAATAAATTAGTTCCTTATGTGCAACAAATACATCTATACAAGTTCCAAGGTTCCCAATTTAAAATCACTGGATATGCAAGCAAGTCTTCTATTCACTTACAATAGAAATTCTAGCTTCCAGAATATTTCAAGCATTAACTGTAACTGAAATATGTGCCAACAGTTTCTTCAAACATGCCCAGTCAGAAAAGCATGACACAGTTAACTCCTTACTCTATTCTCAATCAATAAAAAAAAAAAAGGAACTGGAATTTTTCCTAAAAACAGAAGTACCATCTACGTTTGTGTTTGTAATCAAAAAAAATGAAGTGAACTTCAGCGTAGTATTCAGCAAAAGGTAATCCAAGCCATATTCATTATAACATTAATTGTTTGAAACAACAGCCTCTCCTGTCCAGAGATTTAATATACTAGAAATCTAAAATCATGAAATCTTGATTTCCACAACAGGACGAACTATCCAATTAGGCACCATCATGTGTCTGGACTAAATTATTCCATTGAGTATAAACATTCAGCTTTATAGAACACCCTTGTGTGGTATCAGGATGAATCATTCATTTACTTTGCCAAAGTTTTAAAGATATTTAAAGTGTTTAGATATCAAATTGTAACCTGGTTTTGTATGAGGAACTCATGTTTGCAGCGTCAAGTGCAAGAGGCAGGTGGAATTTAAGTATGTAAGCAGGTCAGTATTTCTTCAATGTATATCCTATATATGTAAGTAATTAAATTTCTGCAGCTATAATCCAACCAATCTTTTGCACCAGTATTCCATGGCTAGGAATTTCTATAGCTGACCAGGAAATATTGCCAATATACTGGTTATTTCTGCTTTTATTTGGCAGGCTGGGAATATATTGTTTGTGTATTTAACAGTATTGTGTAAATAATCAGTTTTATTCTTTTGTTGACATTTCATGCTTTCAGAAATTAGTTGTGCGCTGTATCCTGTAAAGAACTCGCATGCATATTTGTTCTCAGATCACACCTCAAGTAGGATATTGTATTAGAAACCTACAGCTGGTACATATACTATGTCAGCAAACATTTTTCACATAAGCATATTAAAGCATATTAAAAGCATCCCTTGTGAGCCAAGCACACTACAATAAAAGTGCAATTGTTCTGCATCTATACCAAAGTCTCTACTGGCATCAATACTTCAGTCAGAATCATGTTTTCACATGCCTAATTGACAGAACTGTGCAAACTAAACATTTTTGCAGAAACATTTTTAAAGATTTGCTGTTTGAGTCTTCTAACTTTTCAGCTTACACTCCAACTTCTCTACACCAAATACTGCAGATCTTTTACCCTACACAGAAGCTGCTGAACTGTCATTAGCATTCTAACTCGTGGAGAAATGTTCTGCTATAACAAACCAACCTATCCCAAACGTTACAAAAAAAAAAAAACACTTGTAAAAAAAAAGGGCCATAGCCTGGATAGAGAGACGCAGGGGCGAGCCAAGTGATGGATGATTCACAAGCTAAAAAAGGGTCAAAATGACAGAGGCTGGCCAAGATACTTGTTTCTCAAGCTCAATGGTTTTATATTGCTAAATACAAAAATTCCCACTAATAAATAAAGCAAAGTTGGTACCAAAAGTAAACCGACAGTGTTACTTTCGCATTGCTGTAGTAGACAAAGAGTGTGCTACATGCCTGAATGAGGAAATTAAAAAAAAAATGGTTCTCTTGTGAGCAGCCACAGAAGCTCTCTTCAGTTACTGTACTCAGGCCAAGATCCCGATCATTAAGCACATTAAAGAAAAATGTTCTACACACCTGTTGATGTACTTCTCCCCATGTGTTGTTGGTAGCCAAGTAGACCAAGAAGCACATTGTCTTACTCTGTCCTACAAGTATGACCCATCAAAAAGACAACAAATGATGCTAGCTAAACACAACTGCTATGGACAACCTAACGGGCCCTCCAAACTTTAATACATGCAAGCCATAATATGACTTGCTGTAAGGGGAAATAGCATGTAATTAAAGGTCCTATCATATTCAATGAAAACCTATAATTTCCTGCATCACTAAAGACTCTGTCTGTTAGCAGCTCTGGTTTAATAGAGATTTAAGGGCATTTAACAAATATGTACTGCAAAATTTCAGCCAATACCTGAAACGAACATGTTTATAAACCAAGTTTCTGTGCAACTGAAAAGTTTAATAAATATCTCTATGGGGTATTTTAGATAATTTTAAATGCAAGGAAGTGTTGGGATTCTTTTTTTTTTTTTTTTGGAACACAAATAATTTAAATTATAGTTATAAGAATCCTTTCAAATTTTGCATTATGCCTTCTGCAAAATATCCTGTCTTCAAAAGTGCAGGTTTTTGTAGACACTCATAGCTTACATATTCCTTCCCCATCACAGGGTTGATATTTTCTCCCCTCCCGTGCCCCCTTACGGTTAGTGGTCTTATCCAAAGAACATTAGCAGCAACATCTTCCCTTTTTGCCTTTCAAACCACAGAGCTCACATACAAACGGGATAATATATCATCTTAGTCATCCAGTGTGTAAGAATAATTTAAAAATTAAATGTCACAAGAAGATGTAGGAAGCTCATTTGAAAAGATGTGCTATTTAAGACCCTTGTAATACTGTACTTATTGTTTTTTAAAATACCATTTGCTCTCACACAAAGGATGCAACAAACGTTTCCCTTGACACTGCCCTAAGACTGCAAGGGGATGACAGCGAACGCAGTGTAAGACCAACAAAGGATACAAGTAAGTTAATGGATACGGATACTGTAACATGCAAACTCTACAAAAGACTCTTTTAATATAAAAATTGAATATACAGAGGATGACAAGGAATATAGAAATAATGTTTTGATCTATGAACATCTTTCATATCTCCTATGGAAAGTCTTCTAAACTTTTGCCTCTGACAGAACAGGTTAATAAATCAAAGTATCTTCAGGTAAACACTGAATACACAACACAGCTTATAAGAATCTCTCTAGACTTACCCGTTTGTATTTACTGAAGAGATGTACCCACATTAAATAAGCTAGGCAATACAATCAAGAAAAGGAAAATATATACCTCAATATAGTCCACAGTTTCCCCAACTCGCTATGAAATATGTTTAAGTTAAATAGCTTAACTTGAAGAAATTTCTGTTCTCACAGTGCACATCTGATGACCATGGAAGTCAACGTTTTATACATCCTTCACTTTTTGTTTCTGCTAACATGTAAAACATCCAAAAATGAATTGAGATGTAAATGAATTTGGGCATAATATGATTCCTAGGACAAAAACAGTTAAAATACATCAGGAACAATCTTCCTACTGGCTCTGAGGTGTATTGTCCAGAAGCCTCCTAACGAGCCATGATGATTTTTACATGTAAAAAGAAAAAGCTGTTTTCTGACAGAGCACAGAAAAGAGAGAAACATTTTGGGTCTATCTGTGATACCACAAATGATTCAGCAAGACCATTGGAGTGTCAATCTGCACTGATGTTTTAATCATAGGGATTAGCTATTGCCAAATAGCATCTGTCAACAAGCCTGCATCAAAAGAGGAACAAATCTGGGAAAACCCCTGAGTTTCTATTCAGACAAGCATAGAAACTGTTGTATTTTAGATAGCGATACCATTTTTTTCCACAATCTCCCCCCTCAATAGAAGACAAGAAACCGAATCAAAAAAAGCAAACTGGGTGGAACTCAAAGTATAATGGGTGGTAACATTCACAAAGTTAAAGCTCCAAATGTCAATCCCATTTTCTGCAGTTCCTTTGTGAGAAGAAGGAAAAAAAAAAAGTGCTCTAGTACACATACTGGTTTGGCCCAGTACTGACTATTTCAATAACTCTTCAGACTGGGGAAGATCCTTTTGTGCTATGCAGTTTTAACAGACTACCTAGCAGTATGAAACTGCTCTTTACTACAGACCAAATTGGAAGCCAACCAAAATCTCACAGTATGTAGGTAACAATGGTGACAAAACTGGATTCAAAGCCGTATTTGTTATATATATGTGAATATTCCTGTCATAAAGAATTAGCACAAATAAGAAATGAATAATAGTTTATTAACATTTATGACAGATAGGACAAGCCATAATAGACTTAACTGTGTTAAAGGAGATACAGAATGTCTCTCATTACTTAAAATTACAGCTATAAAAAAACTCAGTAACAGATTGCTTTAGGCAATTATATAATCACCACCACTAGAGTTTTTATAAAGAAGATTAGACAAAATAGTAGCTAGGAGTAACACAGAGTATACATAACCCTGCCAGAAATGCTCCAGTGCAATTATAATATCAAATGTGGCCACTTTCAGATATTTCTCCTGCATGGCTTTCTCTTTTGAAAGCAATCACAGAATCACAGAATTGAAGGGGTTGGAAGGGACCTTGAAAGATCATCGGATCCAACGCCCCTGCCAAAGCAGGTTCCCTAGAGCAGGCTGTCCAGGTAGGCGTCCAGACAGGCCTTGAATATCTCCAGAGAAGGAGACTCCACGACCTCCCTGGGCAGCCTGTTCCAGTGCTCCACCACCCTCACCGTGAAGAAGTTCTTTCACATGTTGGTGTGGAACTTCCTGTCCTCTATCTTGTGGCCATTACCCCTTGTCTTGTCCCCACAAACCACTGAAAAGAGGTTGGCCAAATGCCCGTCTCCCACACCTCAGATATTTATACACATGGATGAGATCCCCTCTCAGTCTTCTCTTCTCCAGGCTGAACAGACCCAGGTCTCGCAGCCTTTCCTCATAGGGAAGATGCTCCAGGCCCCGTATCATCTCTGTGGCCCTCCGCTGGACTCTTCCCAGGAGATCCCCGTCTTTTTTGTACCGGGGAGCCCAGAACTGGACACAGTACTCCAGGTGAGGCCTGACCAGGGCAGACTAGATGGGGAAGATCACCTCCCTTGACTTGCTGGCCATGCTCCTTTTAATGCATGCCAGGATCCCCTTGGCCTTCTTGGCCACCAGGGCACACTGCTGGCTCATGGCCAACCTGTCGTCCACCAGGACCCCCAGGTCCTTCTTCTCAGAGCTCCTCTCCAGCAGGTCATCCCCCAGCCTGTACTGATACGTCCAGTTGTTCCTTCCCAGGTGCAGGACTCTACACTTGCTCTTATTAAACCTCATTTGGTTTCTTCCTGCCCATCTCTCCAGCCGGTTCAGGTCTATGGTTCTAAATGGTTCTAAAGATTACATTTAACATGGCCAAAGAGTTGCAGTCATCAAATTCACAATGCTCTACACTTAAAAATGAAATAATATGGATTAATAGCATTCCAAGACAAGCTCAGTTAAGAACAGAGAATATAACACAAGGAAATTATGCATGAAAGAATACAAAAACAGACAAAAAAAATCAGGGTATTAAATCTTTGTGGAACTTGCTGCTAGTAGAAAAACTAAAAATTTAATAGAGGTGAAATCTTAAAAGATACCAGAAAAAAATTGTTTTGAATATTAGTTGAATAACTTTTAACTGTCTACTCAAAATAATTTGTTTTCAGATTTACCTACTTGTCTGCTCTGTGTGTGTTTAAGTGGATCAGTGTACTGCGAGGAAATAGACATCGAAGCTGTACCCCCACTGCCAAAGGAAACAGCGTATCTATATGCACGATTTAATAAAATAAAAAGGATAGCAGTCTCAGATTTTGCTGACATTAGTAAGTAATTTGTAATGATAATGCATTTGTTGATGTCCTTTAATATTATACCAAAATAAGATATACTTTATATTTTGCTAGGTTATGCAATGTGTATTACTTAATTCAGTGCTTGTGCTAGAAGAGCAACTGCGAAGACAATATGGATAACCCGCTTTGGCCCACATATCCATTTTAATCAAGCAACAGGGTGCTAAAAGTCAAATTTAACTGTCTCCTGGCCAGTCTTAAATGACCATGTATATTTCCTTCCAGTGCTCCAGAAATCTCTCCCACCTACTTCACTCTATGACACTGCAAATTCTACCATGATCTAAAATCATGTTTTCTCTATGCAAACAGGAAGGATCACATATGTGTATATATATAGTCTTAATAATGAGGAAACCCCAGCGTGGATTTAATTCACATTTTGTGATCTACAAATGCAAATACTAATAGGATAGTGCAGCCATTGTCATTGTAACATCTAACATAAAACCATGCATGTTTAGTATGTTACGCAACTACAAATTTGATACTTAAGTTTCTATTTCTTTTGTGTATAGCTACTTTGAGAAGAATTGATTTTAGTGGAAATAGGATAGAAGAAATTGAAGATGGAGCCTTTTCAAAGCTTCTGTTATTGGAAGAACTTTCTCTTGCTGAAAATCGGCTTGTAAAACTTCCTGTTCTACCTCCCAAACTAACAACATTTAATGCAAACCAAAACAGAATCAAGAGCAGAGGAATCAAAGCAAATGCTTTCAAAGTAAGTAGAAGATCACAATCTAGGCAACCAAGGTAAATAAAAGGAGTATACCATCACTGGGATTTTCCTGTGTTTTTGTGATCAAAGAAACAGACTAGGACAAAGAAGCTTTTCAGGTTTTTTGTTTTTAAGGCACTCTGGAATAATACTCCTATGCACACTGGCGCACTCATGTAGTAGTTCATCTAAAAATTCTTGTCTTTAAGATATAATCCTACCTACTTCCTTTCTCTCTCACACACAAAGAAATAGTGGATTCAAAACTAATGGCTCAAATACAAGTCTGTGGATGACATAAATGTATTAAACAAGGATATATATTTATAGTGGTGTCAAGTTTTTATAACCAGTATGCCAGCACTGAAATTTCCAGTACATAGAAGGCCTGTGACTTTCTTGGTACAATAGGATTCAACATTCACAGCAAAATATTTCCTGTTAGATCACGTTATAGGCTTTCTCTGCGCTCAGAAAAACATAGATGGCTTAAAACAGACACAATAGTAAGCAATATCAGCAATGATTCTCTCTTTCTTTCCACTAGAAGCTGACAAATTTGGCCTACCTCTACTTGGGACATAATGCACTGGAGTCTGTTCCCCTGAACTTACCAGAGAGTCTGCGTATTCTTCACCTTCAGGTATTTCTGAAGTATTTCCTTAACCTTATATTATAAAAAGACTTAGCTGCACAAACCAATCTCTACTTCCTTCTAAAACAGTTTAAACTGCAGTCGTGCTACAGTTGTCTAGTGCTCCTCCAAATAAAACAATTTAGCTCTCATCTGTTTGGCCACAACCAGTGTTCAACGTGCACATCCTCATTAATACACAGGAGGAAAAAGTAGTTAAGACTTGAAATAATTCTCTAGAATAAAGTAAAATTTAAGTACCCTTACTGTCAGAAACTCTTAGCTAACTACCATGCAAAAATTTCTTATTAGCTTTTGTATACCAAGTATAGGAAATGGTGTAAAAAAAAAAAAGCAATAATCTTTTGTCAACCATACATTCCAAACCTCAAATTGTTTATCAGTTAATTGATTGGTTTGAAGAGACTTGATGCCTACCTATTTTTAACACAATCAATCTCAGTGACAATAAAATTGGAGGGAATAAGAATAATATTACAGCTTGGCAATTCTCTAACTTATGTCTGTGTATGCGTGTGTGCATGCGTATTTATTTAAAAATGAAAATTTGTTTTGTTTTGCAGTACAACAATATTACTACAATCACCGATGACACATTCTGCAAGTCGAACAACACACGTTACATCCGCACGCGTATGGATGAGATACGGATGGAAGGCAATCCGATCCTCCTGGCAAAGCACGTTAATGCTTTTCCTGCTTGAGAACATTGCCTGTAGGGACATACTACTAGTCACTACTTCCATAATTATACATGCCAAAATTCAAGCACGGTAACAAAAGATCATTCTTATTGCTGTTTACATGTTTATATCCTCTCTTTTGCTAA
Organism: Cygnus olor; assembly: GCF_009769625.2. NCBI lineage: Eukaryota > Metazoa > Chordata > Aves > Anseriformes > Anatidae > Cygnus > Cygnus olor. The sequence continues at coordinate 6,087,962 of NC_049178.1, read as the reverse complement.
TGCAGTTTTCCCTACATACCCTGAACTTTTTCCTACGTTGAAATGGAGTTCTCCTCTAAAATAACTATTTCAAAACAGCCATTTAATTTAGGAGTTACAATGCCACCCATGCTTTCAGATTCTTTTGTTGACGAAAGCATAAAAACGTGTGTACACATGCATGTGGTTTCAACTTTTAATTCACTACTTATTCTTTACATGTAGGGAAAATCATGTAACTGCTTTTTCACATTCTTTATCAATTTCCAGGACAATCACCACATTTTACTTTCAGATAAACACAAACATTCTTCGAACAAGCTACACAGGAAAAATACATTTTAATTCCTACCATACTTGCTTTGATCTGAAATGAAACTTTTTCAGCTGACCTTCGGAAGTGCATAGAATGAAGTTGCATATGAAAGAAAGTTATGTTTAGACTCAGAACTTCACAACGTTTAACTTTATTAAAGCTTCCTTGAAAACTTGATTAGTGGAAAATGAGAAAAATTCTTATCTAGGCTTAGTGTACCTAGCAACAAAGCAAGTGGAACATTTCAAATGTGTCAAATGTTCTTCTAATATTTTTCTTTCAAAAATAATCTAAATACAGTTATAGATATATATTACAATTGAATGTATACATATATACGCATTCAATTGTATATGCTACATATAAATATTTGTACACATTTTTGATGGAAATATAATATATATATATATATACACACACACACTTTGTTCAGCTGTGCTCATATGAGTCAACTTTAACTTCCCATTTAAATACAATGGTCAGCATACAGCATGGTACGACAGAGTACCTTTGTTATTAAGACATGATATAAACTGAGCCTTGTTCCACCACTTTTTCTTGACAGGAAATGTGACAATATAATTAACAGCAAAGCTGAATTAACGCTTTTACCTGTAAATGAGCAAGATTTCAACTAGAAGTCAGTACAAAGAAACAGAAATACCTTTGTACAGAAACACGTTCACTCATTACACAAAAATCACATTAAATCTTTAAAAAGAAAAGCTGATTCTATCACTGATCTAAAAATAGTGCTAACCCTGAGCAAATGAAACTAGCATAATTTCACTCAAGTACTTTAAAACAATCTATTCAAAAGAGAAAACAATGTGTGCAGACCTCAATAATCCGTTCACCTAAAACTAGACATAATTTCTTTCAGAACACAGTGTTTCTAATTACACAAATATACATTTCTTCGAACTTGGTTTCTCCCCTCAAATACCTACCACAGGCTTAAACTCTTCAAATAAACAAATGCCAAACAAGTGCTAGTACTATTACCGGATCAACTTCATACTAACTTTGAAGCTAGTGTAGACATCTAATTTGTAGAAATAGTTAAGCACCAAATGCATGATGTATTAATACCACCTAGAATACTGATTTTATAAGGTATTTTGTATTAATTATGTCTATCTTATTTAGCTAAGCCTTGATTTGTTAGCGCTTGTGCTCTGGGGAATTATTAATAAATTCAAACTTAATTTTGAACATACTGATGCTCTGCCACTAAGAGTGTTGAGATCTAAGAGACTGTAAGTCACTTTTTAAGGTTAAGTGACTATGTCAAGCATCAACTGTGGGTTCATTGTTCTGGAAAGAGTATGCAAATATGAAAAGCAAGACAAATATATTTTTGCCCTGAACCCATTACTCAAAAAAGGCATAGCAGTCCCCATTTTTCCAGTTTAAATTATTTTAACAAGAAATTCCATTTTCTTAGTGCTTCTGAGAACAAAAAGTCCTACAGTGAAAATAACATTCGATTTTCATTTTTCCCATCTAAGTCATAAAATTTTGATATTTCCAGGTGTTTAGCAAAAAGATAAACAGCCCCAAAGCATATCAAAATACATTCCAATTTCAATCCAAATTTATACCAGGAAAAAAATAGAAGCCAGCAATTCTCTCATCCCTATTTGATGAGATGAAGTAAACACAAGTTAAAAGCCTAAGTAGTGCCTCTGATCTTATTCTCATTACAAATCATTATTACTAAATAAAGCTCTAATATTAACGGAGTCAATAAATATCAAAATTATTCCTGTTATTTCCCTGTGAAAACAAGCATGTGCATACACATGTATAAACAGGTGTATGCACATTTATGTAATACATGCACACACAAACACTCTAAGATCTTACTACTACCACACCATTAATTTTACATTAAGTTGTTGTATATATTTTTGAAAAGGTACTAGACATCAACAATAATTCTAATTTAATGCTCTTAATATTTCGTGAGTAAACCACAAGTAGGCAACTGGTATCTTCTGAAAGCCCCACACAGACAATAAATTATCTGATATATTTTAATTTACTTTTCCCCATTCACAGCAAGTTAAAACATCAAAATATTAAGTGAGAAGGGCTATACTACGCAAGATTTTTTGCCTTCTGTTTTTGTGACCTGTATTAATATCAAGCTGAATGTACACTGTTTTTTCCCCATTACTTAGTTCTAGTCTGTATTTCCAATAAAACTTGAATTTTTTTCTTGTTTATCAACTTGAATAATCTGCTCTACCAACAAAGCCTACATTTTTGAGTTATGCAGTCTCATAGCAGACTATGGGTGTGCCTAGATCAGAAAATTATTTATAGCTGTAAATCCATTTTCTAAACACTTACTGTGGCAATGCAGCAAGACCTGCCATACAAGTTATATTATATGACTATCACAGAGAGGGGGGGAAAACAAAACACACTAAGCTAGGACTTCTGGGACACTTCAATCACCTCTTCAAAATTTATTTAAAGCACTACCTTGTAGATTTTTTTCTGTACTCAAAGATAGGAGTAGCAGCAGAAGGTAGTAAAGGTATACTGAACTCTTTTTGTGTGTGTCTGTGTGAAGCATGCATATGGCAGACTAACCTGTTTCAGTAAAAATTCACAACTGCTTAGGCTCAAAGGCAGGGAATATACGATGTAGAGCACAATTTGTTTACAACTGAACATTGCTCTATGCAAACCTACTTAAAGCTGCCCCTGTTCTACAGAATAGCCTACTTATTGTCAAATATATATGACAAGCAGCTTTTTTGCTTAATCCAAGTTATTTGTCCCACAATTATTCTCTTTAACTGCAAAAATGCACTACAAAACTGCCATTTTTGATGATCAACTTCATTTGCAAATTGCAATAGTCATTCATCTCAAATCTCCATTACTACTGAATTATCCATTCACTTCTACTTTATTGCTTCCTTCTCAAGTACCAGAGCTAATAGAAGGGGGTGAAAAATCCACCTTTCCTGCTTTTATGCTATGACAAAACTATTAGAAGCACCACCTATTTCTACCTAATAGCCTGGGTAATTTTCTTTTCAATAACTAAAGAATAAAAAATATAAAAGCCAAAAAAACACCCCAAGTCTGTCTTCTCTCCAATACTGTTTCCAGTTAGCTGGATGTATACTTGAAGTCTATCAAGCTGGTAGTAAGAAAAAAAAATCCAAAGTTTAATATTGTTATTAAAGTGTGAATATTTACAGGATAAGACTATTCATTTATTTTATGCAGATGTTAAAAGCCACTCTTAGCCACTTTCACAGAATTAAACACAGGATATTGTTACAAATGCATATATTACCCTTAGCATCCAGCTTTGAACACTTTTTGAACTGTCAGATTTGATCCACCATGCCTTTATTAATTTTCTCATCTCAGAAAGCCTTCTACTTCTAAATGAAATTATTACTAATGCTGACATAAATAAGGCAGCCTAAGAATATCTTCATAGGACCATATTCAATCATATCCTCCCAAGTTTGTCTGCCTCTCATCACCGTCTTGGTCAATTAAAAAAGTAACTTTAGGAACAGTATTTGTAACATTGATGTAAACTAGTAGCATACAATATATGTACAGAGATACATTCACTGAAGACATAGATTGAAGACTGAAGACATTTCACTGAAGACATTTTATATGAAACACCACTATCCTTTACATTCAGAGCCTGACCAAACCATTTTCAGAACTGTTTCCTTAAGACACACATGACAATTTAAAATACATCTCCAGACCTATCTCCTATTTTTTTTTTAATTTTTGTACTGAATTTTAAAATGAGGAATATTTACATTGTCCCAGAAACCACAGCGGCTACTGTCACGAGGCTGATCTAAGAATTAGGGAAAAGAATTGGGGAAAAAAAAACAACAAGAAAACAAAACAAAAAGCACACCATAAAGCCCTCTGTGCTCTCTCTACCTTGTCAGTCTCTATTTCACTATCGAACAACTAGTCTTCATACAACAACCAGCAGGATTAGACAACATCAGTTTACACTCAGCTGAGGATAGGATTTTTTTTTTAAACACCATCAGAACTGACCAAACAGATTAAAGAGAATGAAAAATATTAATCTAGCACAGAACTCTGAAGAACCTAGAAGACTCAAAATATAGGAATCAAAGCAGTTCACACTTCATAATACAGCTGAAAAGCAATGAGGGTGCTGAGTTTAAGGACAGTAAATGCTTGAGCTAAATAAAACTGAGCTAAAAGAATAAATAAAAACAATTAAGTAGCTAAACATCGACCTGTAACATTAACCACTCAATCACAAAAGATGTTCTGTGTTTGCAAGACTGCTGTATTTTTACTTTGAAAAGGAGTTACCTTAAAATCAGTACAAAGCTAACAAGCCAAATAACATTAATTTAAAACTAAATTGAAATAGTATTTTCCACTTAAAAGGGAGGAGCAGTTTATTTGCTCTTCAAGTGAAATATTGCAGAACTGGAAGTGCTGTCACCCAAACACATGTCGTCACACTTTCAAAAGAGACAGATCCAGTCTTTCAGAACTAACGCTTAAATGCCAAAGACCACAAATGTTATTTTCTTCTAGTTTCTTACCCCCCCCTTTTTTTTTTTACACCCAAAATGAAATGTAATGGCAATAAACAACTGTCTTACTCCTCCAGAAAGAAGACACTGATATTCTTATTTTCTTCTACATATGAGGACCACAGCATTAGCACGGTAAAAAAAACAACAAAAATACCAAGCAAGTGCACTGCCCCTTGAATACAACACAAACATCATCTAATATTCTCTGTTCGACACACAAAAGTAAGATTCCCAGACTCTGCTGAAGAGCTAATTTCTTCTTCATTGCTCTGTCCTGATGAGCCACTTAAGAACCAAATGGAGTATTTATATAGAAAAGTTCAATAGAAAAGTTCAATAGACAGTACCTTGAAATGTAAGAATGTGCATCTACGATGTTCATACCACTCAGCATAAGATGAAAGGCTTCTGAAAAACAGCAGCAGATTTCCGTGTTCTTCAGTGCTGCAAAAGAAAGATATATTATTTATCCCAAACAGTACTAGTCAGAAGTATCAATTCTATAGCCTAAAATTTACAATTTTTAACTTTAAGAATTTGCGACTAGTATTGTTTGATTTTTGAAGCCAGAATTCACAAAAAAAAATAATGACGGGAAAAATATGTATTTACAAAAAAAAGAACTATGTGCTTTAAAATCCTCAAAAGGTAAGCAGCTACAAAATTAGTCATGTATGTAATATGTGATAACTCAGTAAAGTAGTCCTCCTACAAAATCTTAGTGTAACTTTATGCTTATTCATCTAATACTCTTCTTTCTGAATAAATTCCAAGGTATCGTGTAGAAAAACAGTAACCTGAAAAACTGGTAAGATTAACCAAATTACATTATTAGGTACTGAATGGTCCTGTGATATTTGTTCTAATCAACCAAATCTTTGCATGCCATTTATTATTGGCCTCTGCCTGCATGATATTCAGCTTTTCAAAATTAACCTTGAAATATGGAAAGCAAGAAAGTCTGCTCATTAGATGATGCATGGTGAATTTGATTTAGAAATAACTGTTGATATACAGTTAAATCTTGAGTCATCTCCCATTAAGGAAAATAGTGATATTTTCAATAATCAGTGCAGTAGGGCAGGATGGAGAAAATAGATGCAGATAAATCCATGACTGAGAAACGGACTGCAGAGATATTGGTGCCAGGCACTTTCTAAGCAGAGACTAATTAATTTGGATGGAGCAAGCTGATTCTGGCATAACTCCCCTCGGTATTTCTGCAGTTTTGGACTCTCGCGTGATTTAACAGTTCATCTAATGAGCATGGATATATGAGGATACAACATGGCTTTATTCATTCAAATGATCCCATGCTTGCACTAAATTCTCTTGAAACCTGATGTTCTACAAAGAGCAGTGCAAAGACATCTTTGCTAGATGTTCAAATAGCCAGAATGGATTCGGCAGTGCTTACAGTCTATATTATAAGACCAACAAATGCTGTTTTGGCAAAGTAATATTTTGACAGCAACATGCTACTGCAAATAATTAGTTTTTCACCTATAAAGCCTCTGGAAAGAGAGATAGCAGCAGTAGTCATTTTACTTTCTAGCATGTCCAAGGAATTTTCAATACAGGAGACAAAGCATACAAGAATTAAAGAAAAGACCCTATTGCTTTGGCTTTGCCATTTTCAGAGTAATTTCAACAGCATCAAGTGCAAATGTTCATGTACAATGATTCCATGCTTAGTATGAGTTTTTTCCATTTCTGCTGACCATAGCTACCAAACAGAAGCAGCTTTTCCACTTCAATGACTGGCACTGAAGTTATTTCCTTTTGTTATACCATTACTGCTACATTCTCCAGCAAACTGTGTTAGTCTGTACGGCAACTAAGATGCATATAAGCAAAATGGTTTTGGTAGGACACCGTTACACATTCCCTCTGAAACAGCCCAGAAAGACAGTCAAAAAGAAATCAGTAACGTGCAAAAACTTGCCTCAGAACAATCAGAATCAGAACCAACTGGATTAAGATCTGAACTCTTATGGTAGGTGCCATCACACAAGTAGAGAGTTTGTGGTAATCAGGAACCTGAACAGACCTTTTTACCCTTTTTATTGTTAACAAAGTGAAGGCAACCATTAGAGCTGAAAAGCTGTACACATGCTTTAATCCAAAGAGAAAATATAATAATGCAACCACTTTACAAGGAATAATTGTACTAACGACAAACTAGTGAAAATAGGTGGGGAGCTGGTTTGGAGAGCAGATGAGGTGGAGGTGTTTGTCTTGTGATAAAAATCATTACTCTTCAAATTTCTAGTAATGTAAGGAAAAAGAAGGGAAAGGAAGGAATATAGGAAGACAGAAATTGCTGAATCACCAACCATCCATCCTGCGTGGTCAGGGTGGTGGGAAGGAGGAGGGAACACTCAAAGAATGTGCAGTTTTGACTAAAGAATCATGGCAAGAATGCAATATTCCCCAAAAGCTAACAAAAGCTGAGTTTCTGAACACCCAAAGCAAGAAGATTCTTTAATCATAAGGATGAAAAACTTCACATCATCATTCATGTGAAGCCACGGTAGATAAAACAGAATATTAGTCATTGTCGAATCATACTTGTCAAGCGCTGCTTTGAAAATAAAGGTTTATTTCAGTTGCCAGTATAGGATTTTACAAATCTTGCTTGGGAAAAACTTAGAAATACCTGACAGACACTGGGAGTATTTCAGAAAGTTACAGAGAACTAAATGCAGGTAATAGATAGTTTATGTGTAAGATCGTCTTCTAATACCTTTCTTGTTTGAGGTAGGTTATTCTTTTTTGATTTTTGGAATAGCTGAGAGCAGAAACCTGAAGCCCTTCGCAGAATGGTTGCAAGCTGAGTCATTTCAGCAATTCAGGGGAGAGCTTCGCCTCAGATCCAGCTTTACTTAATATACAGGAACAGCAACGTGCTACACAAACACACTGGAAAAAATGTGATGTTCATTCAGACACCGAAAACGTAAAAGAAAAGCCAAACAAGTTTTATCCTAGCCTGGAAAGAACAACATCATTAAAAGGAAGTTACCAAAGTAGTCCCAACTGCCAGCAAAACCAGGCCAAGACAAAAAATGCTGGCAGTACAGGCAAAATTGAGTCCCTGGAAGGAAGTAGACAAATACTGATTTACAATAGCTGACTAGCTATGTGTTCTGGACAGGGTTGTCTTTTTTTTTTTTTTTTTTTTAAAAAAAACCACAACTCATAATTATACATATAAAAATCTGTACACAGTACAGTAAAAATCTAGACTTAGTAACAACTGCCCACATCTCGCTGTCTAGTGAACATGATTCTACACATAAAGCAATATGCCTTTTAAGACTACATACATGGAAAGAGGTGAAATAGAAGGTTGTAATAAGCTACATACTTAATATGTGTTTTTAAAAAGACAGTTCTGATGGAATATCCACTTTTATGCAATTTAAAGGAGGTCACAAACCTTGTGACATTACTTTAACATGATGTTCTTTGTTTTTATTTCCTTTCTCCTCTCAGATTCATCTTTCAGCAATATAGATGAAAATTTTCAAGGCTAGATCTTCTAGCAGAGAAAGATGGTTTTGGCTAACGAGTTTAAACAGCCAGTTTCAAATGTGAAAAACAGCCTACAAAACATATAGGTATGTTCCTGAGAGGGACGGACTACAACAAATATTAAAGCTGTCACTAGCAGACTTCAATTGATGCAAAACAAAGCACAACTACATACATACATAGGAAATACAAAGATGCATTAAACATGTAAAGAGGCATACAAAATGGTTAAGGTAACAAGAGGAAATTACAGTTTTGAAAGAAGCAAGGATTTCTGCTTCTCAGCTCCTGAGTTTGAAAGTCATTAGGCAACAAGGTCCTCTCCATTTATTATCTTCTGATAAATGACTTTCTAACAGTACTGTTAATCTCCAATTTAAGAATGAAAAACATAATACAGCATGCCCACCTTTGCCACACAACGACCATGTTGAATGGTACAAAAAAATGATCATGCACCAAAGTTTCTTGGATCAAACAGACCATGTATCTGAGGTGAAGGAGAACTAAGTAGTAAATTAGTTATGCACTGTTTCAAAATAGACAGTTTTTAAAAAAAATGTGGGACATGATGTATGTATAGGATCAGTTATGCCTAAGTATATACTCCTCTTAGGTAAATTTAACCAGCCCTGTATCTGGATCTGGTACTTGGGAGGACGAGGGGGGATCTGTACTGGCATGAACAGATACAAGTAACATAATTGCTTTTCTTACGTTGTTAAGGGAGCCAAGAGTCTGCATATGAGCACTGTTTCAATTAACTTTCTGATAGCTTTTCAACTACTCATAAACAAACAAACAAAACTGTGTCTAGAACAAGTAAATTCCTAAATTAGCCTTAATTCCTAATGCTAAAGCCAACTACCACAAATTCTATAATACCAAGAACACTTTCAAAATAATATAACAAGGTATTATGACAGTGCATGTTAAAGCCACTTCTTGGAAAGAATTAAGCAATACAAAATGTCACCAGATTTAAAAAATAATAATAATCCACTAGGAGCAGAAAACACTGATCTTCAAAGCCAACATCCATGTAACAGAGAAGTTATCCAAAAACAGCAAATAGCTTTTTCAGGCTGAGATTAAGCTATGAATCAGGTTAAAATCACATGCCCTTCATCTGAACAGCATTTCCCTTTTACTAAATAACAACTTCAACAAAACACAAAAGTATACAAGAAGCTTAAATGTTATGACACTATTCAAAGCTCCATAAGTTATTTTAAGACAGGAAACCTATTTTAACTCAGAGCAGCATGCAAGACTTCTTGCATTAGGGTATGAAACCAAGGAATGACTCTTACAGCTGTGGGAAGAATTCATGCTTCACCTCCCTTCCAAGAGACCTAGCCCATGCAGTGTTTAATATAATGCAGACCTTTCACAAATCCTGCACTCTGACTGATAAATTCTAATTAATAAAACAGCAGATTTTAAATTGTCTAGAAACCCCTCCTATTTAAGTAATCTATGCATTAGTTGATCTCCCATTACTTGTTGGGCTAGTTCAGTCAAAAAGAATAGGAAAAAAAATGGGAACAGCATTTTTCATAGACATTGTGGTCCTCAGCACTATTAAAGTTTAACATCGGTGATAACTGGAGCAAAGGGAACTTGAGCAAAATTCAAAAATACAGTGTTGTGATTCCATCTGCATACATCTTTTACTGTCACAGTATATTTAAGAAATGGTACACCTTTTTAAAAAAAAGTATTACATATTCCAGCAGTAGCAGTTTGACATTAAACTGTTGAATTTTGCTTCTTCTAAAAACATGTTGCTCAAGTGCTTTAGTATTCCCATTTTCTTCCAAAGCATTTAAAAAGCAGCATGAGCTTGGGAATTACAGTTGACCGCCAAGTTTTTAACTCCAGTGCTATTAAAGACCCTTTTCAATCATACATTATGAAAAATGTACCAAAACAAAAAAAGAATGCTGAATATTTAAAAACACGAGCCACCAGAGAAAACAGAACAGGGAACGACAATGGATTTGTCCAGGCTGGGCCACAGAGGTAAAAGAAGGAAACAAAGTGGTGGGGAGACTGAAAAAGAACAATACCAGATTCAGCTGGTCAAGAAATGGAAGAAGAGGGAGGGAAGGTGTGGGAATCCAGATCCTAAGAGCAACTAGGAGAGTGAAGAATAAAGGACTAGTTGGGAAAAGCCTGAAACTGGACATGAAAAAGAGGGGATTGGGAATTACGGTAAGAAATCAGAACTAGCTAAAGAAGAGATTGAAAAAACAATAAAGGGATATGGCATAATCAGAATAAGTCAAAACAGACATTGCCAACATCAACCCCACTCTGGCCACATATTTTCCGCTTTAGATCAGTAATAAATACAATTTATTTTTATACGCTACATTTATACATTATTATGAATTACTTTTTCAACTAAATGGTTTTATCAGTCTTATTTGCTTTGTGGATTCATGAATTTACACACTGGCATGAGAACCACATAGTACATGCAAATCAAAGCTGAAGAGAAAGCAGAACTGCTTTCTTTACTGATGGCCAAGTCTTAATTCATCTTATAACACTCATGAAAACATATGTTTACTTATGAATACCGGCATGACATGGAAAAAGACCAGGGTAGTGAAGAGAGAGGGACAAAACACGAGTGCTCAAGCTAAGATAAAATAAAGTCTGCCACTGTTTCAACACATTAATTTCCAGTGTAACTGTCAAGTCCCAAGACAACTCTGCTGTCAAAAAATATGCATAAAAAAACAGAGTAATTTCCTCTTCTAAATCCTGCTACTTGAGAGCAGTCAACTAATATTCTTAGTCATAACGCTAGCTTTAGTAGATTTGTATGGAAATTCCAGAGCTTCTTACCAAAAACTCAGCTGTCAGTACAGACTAATGAAGCCTGAGGTAACTTAATAGACATTTTTTCCTCCCCTATCCATTTACCTTCCCTTTCCCTTCTCAAGTCTGAAAAATAATATAAAACAGAAGAAGTCATTTAAAGAACACATCAAGTTTGCAGCTGACACCAAGCTGAGTGGTGCAGCTGACTCTTCAGAGGGAAGGGCTGCCATCCATAGGGATCTTCACAGGCTTGGGAACATTTGCGAACCTCATGAAGTTCAACAAGGTCAAGTAAAAGTTCCTGCACCTGGGTCAGGGCAATTCAAAACACCAGTAAAGACTGGCTGACAAATGGATGGAGAGCAACCACACAGAGAAGGACTTAGGACTGGTAGATGAAAAGTTTGATGTGACCCAGCAATGAGTGCTTGCAGTCCAGAAAGCCGATCATACCCTGCACTGCAAAGGAGGTGTGATCAGCAAGTTGAGGGCAGTGATTCTCCCCCTCTACTCTGCTCTTGTGAGACCCCACCTGCAGTACTGTGTTCAGCTCAGAGGCCCCCAACATAAGGCAGCCAGGGGCCTGTTGGAGCAAGTCCAGAGAACGACTGTGAGGATGACCAGAGGGCTGGAACACCTCTCCTATGAAGACAGGCTAGAGAGCTGCGGTTGTTCAGCCTGAAAAAGAGAAGGCTGTGTAGATGCCTTACGCCTTCCAGTATCTAAGGGGTGCCTACAAGAAAGCTTGGGAGGGACTCTGTCAGGGAGTGCAGATAGGACAAGGGGTAACTAAAAGAGGGTAGATTTAGATTAGATATTTGGAAGAAATTCTTCACTCTGAGGTTGGTGAGGCCCTGGCCCAGGCTACCCAGAGAAGCTGTGGGTGCCCCATCCCTGGCAGTGCCTAAGGCCAGGCTGGATGGTGCTGGGGGCAACCTGGGCTGGGGGGAGGTGTCCCTGCCCATGGCGGGGGGTTGGATTTGGATGATTAAGTTCCCTTCCAACTCAAACCAATCTATAACGATTCTATGAAATAATAGATTTGTTCCCAGCATAGTTTGCCAGCAGATTTCACAGTGGAATACTAGAGACAAATCATTTGATCATTATTCATCCCGCATACCAAAAGCTGACATCCTCCAGAAAATAATCAAGAGTAGCATGCAGTCATGCACTTGAGTTTTAGCGCTTGTTTTCTTAAGCCATTGTGCAAATGCACTACTCCAAATTTTTAAACTATTTCCTACCTTTTTATTTTCTTACATAATATCAGTGAAAAAAAATCCAGATATAAAGATGAGAAATTGGACATTGAGCAGAGAATTAGTAGCAGGCAAGTACGGGAGAGGGGCTCTGTATTACACTTTAGCCATTCCTCATCCAAGTTTAGCTGTCATTGCACATCTGCAACTCATATACACATCTGAGTAACAGATAACTTCATGATTACGTTAATGAAAATGCTCTGAGATTAGCTTGTTGTATCTTTATCTGAACCAAACAATTACAAACAGCTAAAACATATTACAACCCAGAACCTGTTTCTGTTTAACATGAATTCCTATCAGCCCTTTCAGACCTTAAAAATGATGTTCATTTCATCTTCTCTCCAGAAGGATACAGAGTAGGGCTTGGAAGTGTTCATGTTGGGCTAACAGTACATTACCAAGCAAAGAAACTGACTGCAAGCAATTTTCATCAAAATTTGGTATTGCCTTTAGTATCAGATATCCCATACAGTAAGTCTCCTTAAAGAAAAAACTCCACCTTACCTGGACACAAACTTGCTTAAGTCTGAATGTTCTCCAGATTCCATTATAACGCTGAGATCAGTAATAACAGCAGACACATTCTCTTTGTTCTGGATTGGAGAAAGAATAATGCGGTATTTTAGAATTTTCTCTACCAAGGAAAAGAATGTATTTATATATAAAATATACAAAAATATATACAAATGCTTCTAAACACAAAAATACTCAAAACAACATTTTTAAAAATACATCCTATTTCTGTGATTTTTTTTTTTTTCATTTCAACAATATCAGTATCATCCAGACAGCAAGGCTTTTGGAATAACACCTCAACTACTCAGCACAGAGAACACACATGTATAAAAGAAGACTTATTTATAAGAGGTTTATCTACTTCCTTCCATGCCATTTCCATTCTTTAAGGTTCTTCATATTTTCCAGCACAACACCTTCCTAGCTGTCACATAAACCAGAAAATTCAAGTATAATGTTTCATCTGGAAAACATATTAATGCTATCCTAAATTAAAAAAAAAATAAAAAAAATACTCAGGGATACGTACATTATAATAAAATTAAAATGTTTCCAAATTAAAATACCTAACAGCATATAAAAAAACATTCAGAAAAGAAGATCATATAGTAATGAAGCCAAAATAATTTAATTATTTTTTCTACACATTCTTAAACACGGAGGTAAATGTTAGATAACAGTGAATGAAAAGGCTTAAAATAATGGCTTGAAAACCATAGCAAATATTTCACTTCATCCTAGAGACTTTGTACTTTTTCTTATTCCCAGTCACTACAAAGGAATGGCAACAGAGAAAACTAAATGGTTAAACTGAAGGCAAACGCAAACATACCACAGCAATCCCTAGTGCAGGTTGGACAGAAGTACTGCTAACACTGCCATCAGTAAAGATGGAAAAAGCAAGCCAAGACACTACAAAGTTTAGTGGTTTGAGCAAGTAACTTCAGAAAAAAAATAAATTTAGAGCAAAAGGTTCAACGTATGCATGGAGCTGTAGAGAAGCTGGTAGCAGCTATAAGCTAATATGCTACCCTCTAAGAAGATTGGTTTTCCAGGAAATGGGTTATTAACATATGCCAAGATGCCATCTAGGGGTCAAATAAAAACATTTAATTGTAAAGTTCTTGAGAAGAAAGCAATTCTTGAATGATTCCTTTCTCAATAGTTTTAGACTTGTTTGAGCAGATTTTCAAGCTAATTGTACATGTCCTCTAATAATACCCAACAACAGTTGGAGTGGAAATAATAAATAAATGCTTTTACATTAAACTGCTTTCTTCATCCACATTTTGACCTTCATAAGCATCTATCTCTGCATAAGAGTGAACAGATAAGCTTGCACTCCAAGCTGGCAAAACACTAGCCAGCTTTGACATATAAGCTATATGCTAGTCTGATGCTGTACCAAAACCAAAGAACCAGATAAGATGCAGAATATGTCAGGCAGTGAGTGACCAATACTACATTAATGATCATCTTCAATCGCTGAAAGCTAGCCACAGGGAACTCAACTCAGATCTGTCTGTTCCTCTGTACAACTGTAGCCTGGAATACAGCTTTTAGCATGAATGACATTTAACACTATCTATAAATAAAATTAGAGATAATTATCAGAACAATTCGTTACTGTATACCAATTGGCTTAGTTTAAGATGCTATGGAGCTGACTATGGCAACTTTACTAGATTAAACAGATCAAGCTGATGGTGCGAAGAAAAATGTTTTCCTTGTTGCATGCCAATGTATTTGTTGTCTACTGAGCATTTCCCAAAAAGCTGTTTTCTTTTATTTCTCAAAATGGGTAAAACTAGCTGCAACTTTACATTACCTCGCCCATGCTGATCTCAGTACAGGTTACTTTAAATACAACTGTTAATGCTGTATATTAGAATAGACATGCATACTTCTCTGTTTTAATATGCAAGAAGCCTGAGGCACCAAAAAACAAATAGTTTCCAGGCCTTATTAGTCTGGCCTCAAGTCATAACGTTTCTGAGGGCTTTGGAGGCAGACTCCTGCATCCACAGAAGACCCACTGACTTCACTGTAGGATGATCTGCACAGTATATGAAGTCTGTGGCAACTGAGATAACGTGCCTCTACTTCTACACGACAGAAATAGCCGACTAGAACTACACAAAGTTTGAATTGAATTGCTCACAATCTGTGGGTGAGCTATGCTTTTTCATTATAATGAAATTGGAGATTGTAATCTATAAGATTAGAAATATTTCTATGTATAACTTAAAAATACAACCCTTCAACTTGAATTCTAATTCTACTAAATTCTGTTAAAATCTGTTTAAGTAGTTCTAACAAAATGATAATATGGAACTGTACATTAGTGAGACAATGGGTTGTATTTTACAACTTTATCCAGATCATTATGTTAGGATTTGTACAATAGCTATAACACAGTAACATTGTAAGTAAACACAAAACCTTTAACAGCATTCAAGTCCACACACAATCTCAAAATTGTGCAAAGGAACAGAAATAAGTGTTTGAAACCATACACGTACTTCTTCACTTGTGTATATCACACAAAATAACCCCCCCAAACCTGTCTATTATGCCACGATTAAAAAAACTTACTCTGCACTGGTGTCTGTTCTTATCATTTATTTATTAATTTATTATTTTCCTGAACATGTCACCAATCCATGCCATGAAAAAGCATAAAATATTGTCAATTCTTAATGTATTAAGCTAAATTAACACATTGTACTGTATTTTAAACTGTAAGCTGCAGGTACTATGTATTTTTATTAAAGAAATTAGGTCATGCAAAAAAAAAAAAAAAACTCAGTTATATTTTTTTTTTTCAATGGAAGGTTTGTTTTTTAATACACACACGCAGTTTTCTACACATCACCTGCTCTCTAAGAGACAAATAGCTTACTTGACTGCTGGTGTGACAAGATTTAGGCGTTAGGTAGGTAAGTATTGCCATCTAGTGGTACAACGGATTTAAGCACCACAAATGCACTCCTAAATCGACTACATAGATGTCTCTTCATCTGTGCTCCATTAACATAAATTTTTGAAAAACTTAAAGAAGTAGCATACAGGTGAGAAATAAACAGCAATCTAATGAAGTCCCACGACTGATGCAGGCTTTCTCCATGCTCAAAGCCATATTCAGTTTTACACAAACAAATGGTAAATTTTTTTCACTGGGAACACAAGATCTAAGCCATGTGTGGACTTAAGAGGTTGCAGAATAGCTTCATTCAACTGACCTCTTGCAGTTTCAAATTACACAACCCACATGTGAATATCTAAATACTCATTTCCTAAATTCACAGGGGCTTTTCTTAAACTTAGGAAGGACATTTTACATAGCAATTGTTAACACTATCTGGTCTAAACATTCTATTTAAAAGGTACCTTTAAAGTTGAGCCATAAATCAAGTTTTCTTGAGAAGAAAATCACCTGATTATTACAAATTGGGGTAGCAGCTGATTTCTACTGTTAATCATTTTGAATTCTGTGCTAACAGATTCTGACTACAGCTTCCTTGCAGAAAATTGGTAATCATTAGTGTAAGTTCAGTACAATCTCAGTGATGTAATAGCTATTCACACTAGCAAAGAGAGTAAGAACATAACCACAGTAAAAAAGTAACTGTTCAGATTTGTATTGTTTTAGCTTTTCCTCAGTTCCCTTAAGAGAGATGGGGTTTGGAATTTTCCAGTCTCCAGTTCAAGATATAAGACTACACAAGAGTTTGATAAGAATTTCATGACTGGATACAGAACCTGACCTTCAAAACTATTTTGCCTGCATGCACATGGAATCCCAAAGTTGGGTCCACCTGTTATAGAGTGAAAACAACTCACTGAAGCTTAGATTAAGGAGGCACAGGCAATCATAATGACAAAATACCAGTTGAAATTTTCAGGTGAAAAAGTAGCTATAGACATTTGTCCATTTGAAGTTTTGTTTCTTGGCTTTTTTTTTTTTTAAACATACATTGGTCATTACCTGTGTTTCAAGAAGCTGAAATTCCAATTGAAAAGGCAGAGAGTGGCAATTCCCTGATAATCTGTGCTTCTGCACTGTTCTGTTTTCATCTGTTATAAAAAAGAAAGTTAACAAGGTATCATAATCTCATACAACATTTATTGCATTTCTTCCATTAGTCATATTTAAAGTACCAGCTCTTACTGTCAATCATACAGATTATGAAATCAAGTTAAATATGTTAAGAAAATATAACTAATTCATAGTAGTCTTTCACTTTCCCACTATGCAAAATACAGTATTTGCTCAGAAACTATTTTGTCAATAAAGGTGATTGTTTTGAAATACAATAATTTTTTTCTGCTACCATTTAAAGTGGAATTAAAACATACAACCACATTTGTGGATGCATGAACTTAAACAGCATGCTCAGTATAGCACTAGTAACAGGCACAAAAATGCTTACTTTTTTCCAGTGTTTTCTTGGAATGACTTGTGAACTGAATACCAGTAAACTTCATTAAAAATGAGATCTCTCTCTCTAGGCTTTCAAGTTGAGCTTTCAGGTCTGATGGACATTCTTGTCCCTTAGATTCTCCCTGAAATTCTCTTTGGAATAATTTTCTAGAATTAAAGAAAAAAATAAAAGGATAAAAGATCCAGAGATAAGAACATGTTTTATCAAATCAGTACAGCAATACTGTTAAATAAAATACATTTGTAATTTGTTCTGATGATTTTCAGATCAAGATCAGCTATCAGTGAGTCAAATTTCAGTTAGATCATATTACAGTAACAATAAGCAATTCTAACCTACATACCTCACATTCGTTGCCAAGTAGACACAGTCTTTCTTATAAACTGAGACATATAATTATCCACTTGGAGGGATGTACAATCAGAGTGAGCTGCGATGCCTTTAGTAGCCTAAATGGCATAGTTTGTCTATGGAGTATATATTATTTAACTGATATTCTATAGTAAATATGTCCTGCTATTTAGCATATAGCTAGTCACACCTGTACATACCACTTTTCTTTTTTTTTTAAAATATAAACACTCACTGAGCTGTTTCATTCTTTATAATGAAACACATGGCCTTTGCGGTCAACAGCTTTGCAGGGCCCACACCACAGTGTATTCGTTACTATGCTCTGACCCACTACGATTGCCTTTTTCAAAATAAATAAAAATCAGATGGAAATAAAAAAAAGATAAAATATTTACTTATTATTTTTAATGATTTATCATACATGACCCATGTCCTAAATGAGATCTGCTTTATAATAGTACTGTAAAAATAACATAAGGAAAGTGCTAGTATAACAACATACAGGCAAAAGCTTTACCCAAGAATTTTGACAAGGAAATTTTATTCCAACATGTGAAAACAACATACATTGATGTTAGTATCTCCTCATTAGAATAAAAGGTGGATTCCTGTTTCATATCGTCATACTTCTCAGCCAACAGTTTAATCTCTTCTTCCAGCAGCTGAATTTCATCTTCATAAACTTTATAAGTGCTGTTCTCCATTTCTCAGAATCAAAGTGCCTAGGTAAAACAAAATAAACATATCTCTTAGGCCTCCCCCCAGAATTAATCAACATTCGAAATCAATTATTTTTATCCAAAGAATTAATTTAAACATGCAAATATAACATTAGGCAATTAATTCTCCTACCACAAAATGAAACTTCAATTACATCCTATGTCTGTTGAAAACTAAAGAATTGATACATATATTTTTTTAAATATCCTGGGTAGATTTGACAAATACAATAATGTACACCACCATAAAGAATCCTATAGAATTAAAAAATCTTGTTTGCTATAGAAGATTAAACTAACATATAAGCCTTCTGTCATCGACCTGAAAACAGAATTAGGCTTAAAGGCAAGCAATAATACATGCTCTTGATACTAGAGTACTTTGTCATCAATGTAACCCTAAGGAAGCCCCATTAGAAAGATAGCAGTCTACAAGCAGACACGGTGATTTTGTTGTATTAGATCCTCAAAAGCTTAATTCATTGAGCCCAAAGATAATTTTTAGACCAATTTCAAGACACAAATCTCTGCATAGCCTATAGATACAGAAGTTAAATCAGGAATCCAGTGTAGTCAAAGGTTTTCTTTCAGAATCTTTAACTAATCATGATTTCATCCAGTAGATTACCTGGCTATTTCAAACTTGCCATAAGAGAATATCAAACTGTCCTACAGATAGAAAGCAGTCCCAGTCAGGTGTGGAAACAGATTCCAGTTGTGACCAGTTCACCTGATGAGCCACCGGATCCCATGATGAAACACACCTTTGTTTCTCACAATGAGCACAGCTGTGCTTGCCACCTGGTTAAATGAAGCCCAGCTGCTCTTATGCAAGGCAATAGCATAATCTGCCTTTCATGGAAACAGTACTAAAGGGATGCAAAGAAACAAACATCTTTCTCAAATAAGACAAAACAAGTAAATACCATTAAGGGAAAGAAACACCTTGAGATTAGCACACTAGTTTAGACATGACGCATTCAAAGGACTGCAGAAAACATTACACAACGTGATACTGATGCATTAGAGCTTTTGATAGGAAAAAAAAAATAAACTAGCTTTATTTTGTGCATTTGCACATAACCACTGATGTATTTGAACGCAACCACGCTAACGTGGCTCAATAAACAGGGATGAGGTGAAAATGGGATTTTGTTGCTTTACTTCGTAAGAAACAGCATCTCAATAACATATATATGAAAACATTCAAAACAAGTTTTGCATTAAAAGCTTATTTAGTTAACAAAGAAAATACATTAAGTTAAAGAATCACAGGGAGTGCCTAGTCGTGACTTCCTCTGAAGTTTTAAAACAAACTTGTGCAACCTATGACAACAAACAAGATCAGGAGGGACAAGAAACAGAAGTTCTCCCTATTTTAACACGTCTTCGGGTTGTTGTTTTGTTGTTGTTGATGTTGCTATTTTTGTGGCTTTGCTTGTTTTAAATAGAACACGTTGACAAACGGCGTGGCTGTAACAAAGAGAACCTTGGGGGGGAGGGGGGGGGGGGGGAAGTTGCTATAGCCCAAACTTCACCGTGTCAGCTAACTCCTTTTTCAACAAACGGGTGGCCGTTGTAAAACCAGCAACAAAACCCACGCGCTGCTGGCAGCTACTTTAACATCTCAGCCGAGTGCCGCAGAACCCAGGAGCACTCACAAGTTCAAAGAGCATCGCCTCCAGGACAAAGCAAGCCCTTACTTCTAACCAAACGAGACATACCTGTAACGGCAGAACTATCGTTTCTCCTCGTCCCGAGCGTGTACCCGCGGGTTAAGGACAAACCCTTCAGGCTTTCGCCCACCTGTCCGCGCGAGGCTCCCCCCGCGCGCGCCGCGCCTTCGAACTGCGCGCCCAGCCCGCCCCACCGCGGCACCGGGCGCTACCACTGCTGCTGCCGGAGAGGGGGGAGCCAGCCGCAGCGCCGGGATTTCGTTGCGTCCTTGAGGAACAGCGAAGCCGCTGGAAGGGTAGCCACTGAGGTCGCTGTTTGAGATACGTAGTAATGGGATTGCTGATGTGGCTACTTCCTTTAATTTTCTCGCTTCTATCTTGGGGGAAACCCCCTCTACCTGTCTTCCGAATTGGTTGCGTCCCATGCCCCGAGCTGCGTGTTCCCCCCAAACCTGACCGGCCGCGAACAGGAGCCCGGCTGCAGCGCGGGCGGAGCAGCGGGAGGCGGAACCCTCCTTCGGCGAGAGGGCGCCAGGAAGGGCTGCGAGGGGGAAAGCACCGGCAGCGGCACCGCGAGGAGTGCACATGGGGGCGGTGAGCGGCGGCCGGGGGCGGTGAGCGGCGGCCGGGGCCGGTGGGGGCGAGCCGGGGCTGGGGGGGGGGGGTGCAAAACCCCCAAACTCTCCCCAACCCCCCCCCCCCAAGCCCCCGTCTGGCGCCTTTGTGCTGCCTGTGGCGGGCTGCGCTGACAGGAGCCGTGGGAGGCGAAGCGGGTTTGCGCCCAGCTCCGTGGTGTCTGGTCTAGTTTGTGTGAAAATTTCGTTTGTTTTTGTTTCGTTTTGGTTTATTTCATCCTATTTTATTTTATTTTTGCTTTTTAGGTAGTACTTGTTTTCGCATTTCGAGGATTTTTTTCTCTTTAGGAAGTACGCTCGTCGGAAGGCTTTTAAAATTGTGTTCACGTACAGTTATCTTTCTGAAAATAGCAGAAACATACGCAAATACTCTGCACGTATACAGACGTCGTTAGATAATGTGTACAAATTGTACATGTATGCAAGTGTTCTGTACTGCTTCTGCAGAACATACTGCGGTCAGCTAGGCCACCTTACCCTGGGCCTACTTTGGTCATGGGTTTCTTTTTTTTTTTTTTTTTAATTTAAGGCCTGCGAGGTTGATGTTTGTATGCTGGAAAATAAGTGGGATAAGCTTGGCCTTTCCCCTTCTGTGTTGTGCTTTTGTTGTCACTTGTGCTGAAACAAGATGTTCAGTGAGAAAGGACTGTTCCCTTGCGTCAAGCGCTCAGATGTGCAAGAGCGCGTGGTATCACGATAGAAATGCTTAAGAACAGTTTCTCAGTTGAATGTTTCTACTGCTCGACTTTTTAATTTTTGTAAAGAAATTCTGAGATGTAGAAGGTCTTGAGCTTCATCTGCACCAATCCACAGAGGCTGTATTCCTAAACATTAGTTCTAGTGTTGCTAGCTTAAAAAGTTATGGGTAAAAAGCTTGATAACTTGCAAGCTTCTAATTGTGATACCGGGGGGTGAAGTGAAAGGAATGCCGAGCTGTTCACGCGTACTGTCGTGCAGCAAGTTATATACTTTAAGGTAAAAGATAAGCTAAACCCTGGCATATACCAATGCAGTGTTTACTGGTACTAGACTGGAGCAGAGCATGTTACCTAGTCCGAAGCAAAGGCGCACTCTTCTCAAAGGTTCTTTGTGGAGGAATTTTGATGGAATGATTTGTTTCATAATTGGAACTATTGCTATCATTTTACAGAAAAACAGAGTGCATGTTACAGATGTGACAGCTTGACTTCTTGAGTATGGAGAAGGAACAAGCTTCAAAACGTCTATACGTTGGAGGTCTTGGCCATACAGTTTCTAAGGCTGAACTACAAGAAAGATTTGGCAAGTTTGGACGTGTTTTGGATGTAGAGATTATTACCAGAAAAGATGACCAGGGTAACAGTTTTATATCATTCTTTAAAAGTGGATTATGCTTCAACTCAGTGTAAAATTTTTCTTGGTTCAGAAATACTTTATTTTCAGGAAAGAAATACTGAAGTTACATAGAAATTAAATTAATGTTTATCATTGAGCAGGGAACCCTACGAAAACTTTTGCTTACATCACTGCCAACATTTCTGAAACAGATCTTAGAAAATGTAAGTATATTCTTCTCATTTTGTTTATAAGTATGTTATGTTCCTGAACCAAATTACATTACTGATCATTCATCTGATGTTGTCAAGTCAGAACATGGTCAAGGCAGAGCTTGTTTCATTGTGTTGTCATACTTGATTCATTTGCTTTAAGTTGCAGTATATGGAGGCTGTTTTTGCTAGAGTTCTCAGTGAGCAGGTGCTAGCAGATTTAAAAAAAATCTTGCAACTGAAGATGTAATTTTATTTGTTCGTTCTAGCCATTTTATCAAAAAGTGTAGGAAATGCATTTCAAACACTTCCACTGAGTCCATAAAACATTAGAAGGAACTTGACATGAAAGGAAGCCCAGAAGGAGTTTCCATAAACGTGCTTCTGTTACAGCAGTCTTACAAATTCCAAAATTGGTGGATTACAAAATTATTTGTGAAGTTATAAAATTACCTGTGTAATATGTAGTAGTAAAACACCAGATGAAGGTACCTTTACCTAAAGAGAGGGATCGATAACGTGCCCCTGTATTTAGAGAATACAGGGATTAGGAAGAGGAAGGCTCTTTGAGATCAACTAAAAGCTAACCCAGCCATTCTTTCTTACAGTTTTCGTAACTGTTTTTGGTGCTCCTTAGCTATGTCTTACAAAAATAAATAAGTTAAGTACAGAAGAGTTTATCTGACATTAGCACAGAAACTTCATCGTACGTATATTTGAATCTTCACATTGGTGTTTGAACTGAACTGTACAAACTTGAATAACACTTCTCATCTCAGAACTTTAATTTTGGATGTGGACGTCCTTGTTTAAGAATAGGATATTAGGCTTTTCATATGCAAACGTAAATGGCTAATGTGGTATAAGATGATACTAAAGAAACCTCAAGCTATTGTAGAAGGTGGCATAGTTAAGTTCAAAATGGATTTTTTTTAATGTAGAAGATACTAATTTCTAGTCTCCTTGTTTCACAGGCACATCAATTTTAAATAAAGCCAAATGGAAAGGGCAGACACTGCAAGTCGAGTTGGCCAAAGAAAGCTTTTTGCATAGGTAAAAATCAATAAACAAATATACGTTTTTACTGAAGTTACCCTTTTTATGTTTAACTACCAACATTACGGCAATGCTTTATGCATCTGCTACACTCTTATTCCTTCTAATTTTTATTGATGTCGGTGGACTGTTGATGCATATTAGCACGTTTTCCCTTAAAGATCAACTATAATCAGAAATATGTTAATTCTTTAAGTAGTGAATGCTTACTGTTCTATGGGAGATGGTCACTGCCAGTTACAATTTAGCACACAGGCAGATCTTTTTACAGGTGTAATGTACTTTTTGGTACAGGCTTGCTATGGAGAGAGAGGAAGCGAGGCTTCAGAAAGAAAAAACACAGAGAAACGACAAAACATCTCTGCTAGAATCGCTGAAAAAGGCTGGAGTTGTAGACTTTCACATGAAAGCAGTACCAGGTACAGAGGTGCCAGACCATAAGGTATGGATCTGTAGAGAATTAAAACAAAAAACAGAATTGGGCACAAGTTTATTACATCTAAATTGATGTTAAATCTTTATGCTGTCTGTAAAGAAACTTGTATAAGTGTGACAATCTAGCTTTGCTAAGTAGTCAAAAGAAATGCCTTGCATGTAAACTAGCAGGATATTTTTGTCGTTCTTTGTAATGACTAGAAATAATCTTGATCATGCAGTCCTCTGTCATGTTAAACTAATAAATGCTTTGTTACTCTTTAATGCCTGAATGTCTTCATGTCACTCTTAATAGCATAAAAAGAGCATTTGTGTTTATTTTTATAGAGCATATACGTTTTGGACGGCTGGGCTGTCAGGGACTGTTCTCTGTGCTTCAATACATTTAAAATCGGTATCTATGCATGTTTACAAAAGTAAGACTGAACAAAATTGTTGAGCATGCAAACTTAGGCAACAAAAATATTTACCACAAAATTTTAAATTTGTTTACTAAGCACTTTGATTTTGGAAAGTGTGAGGGATTTTGAATTTAACTGGGAAGGGAAAGAAAGGCAAAATAATAGTGATACTGTCCATATAGTTACCATTGTTAATTCATAAGCCAAAAGCTTTATATTAAGAATCTTACTTGTAAAGAAATTCGTTTGTATTTTGTCGTTATTTGCAGGTTGTAGACAGTTATTGGTCTTACTGTATGTTTTTTGTTGTGATTTTTTTTTAAGAAGGAATGAAGCTGGTTAAGTTGCACACTATGAAAATATCTCACTTAAGGGAAATAAAAAATAAATTGATCACAGATGGTTCTTTATTAGTATTTCTTACCAAAGGATATACACCTTGTTTTACTCAAGATTTATTTCCTTTCCCTTTTTTTTGTTTGTTTTGTTTTATGCTGATTTATTTCTCTTTCCTTTCAGAATTGGGTTGTGGGTAAGTTTGGTAGAGTCCTACCCATCCTTCGCCTTAGGAGTCAACAAAAAAATAAAATATCCTTTTTGTACTGGTTGGGCATAGATACAATCCTCTTCTTTCTTTTGTTGTATGGGTAACTGTATCTGCTTATCTGCTTAAGGGTCTTCACATTGACTACTATGGCAGGTTTGATTTACTGAGTCCCTTAAGTAAATCTAGCAATAAGTTTGTGTGATTTGAATAACTTTCTTTAGACTGCAAGTCCTTTGTTTGAAGGCATAGTCATAACGTTAAAAGAATTCATTGTCCTTTCACTTAGAATTTAGCTTGTTCCTAGAGATTGGAAGTCTCTGCTGGAAGAATTGTATTGTTCTTATTCCTTAACTCAGACTAACATTGTGAAATATGACCCATCAAAATACTGCCACAACCTTAGAAAGCTGGAGCAAGACTTGACACACGTAGTTCCTGTATCCAAGCTTACTTGGCATTTGGAAGAGAAAGATGACAGCATAAGCAAGAAGCGGCAAGGAGAATTCCCTGTAACTAAGAAACAACCTAAAAAGTTGAGACAACTGGACAGTGAGGGTCTGAATGGATCAGCAGCGCTCCCTTCTGGCTGCTGGCCACATTCAAACAACATAAGCTCTTCACAGCTAGACCAAAGATCAAAAACCAAATCCAATGAGAGGTCTAAATTGCTTCCATCAAGCAGTCTTTATAGGAGAACACCAGGGCAAGGCTCATTATCAGATAAAACCAATATTTCTAGGATTTCTTCTCAGAATAGTACAATGCATGTTTCTGATGGTGACATTGATTCTGAGGAGGAAATCAGAACGATGGTAAAGAAAGAGACGGAAAGACGGCAAGCAGCCATTGAGACTGAGAGTGACCACTTGGAAATTGTTGGAGTTAATTTTGAGTTAAAGTACAATACTCACTGGTCCTTAGGCAATCTAGACACCACAAAGAAAGTTGTCAAAGGAAATAATAAAGAGACTGTGGAATGTGATAATGGTTATGATTCAGCAGATACAGATGAGATTATTGCTGAGAGTAAAGGTCCAGATCTAAGTAGCATGAAAACTGCATTTTTAGAAGACTCTAAACTGGCAGTGGTGGAAACGAAAGAAATACTAACAAATAAAAAATGTGATTTGGCAAATGACTCCTCACCGAAAACCCACAGAACTGTAAGAGAAGGGAAAATAAGAGAACCTAAAACTTCTGCCTTGCCGAGCACAACAAAGACAAGCGATAGTGAAAGCTCTTATTCAGAGTCTGAGGAAGGGGAGTCTGAAGTCAGTTCTGATTACGAATCCATGATGCAAAACTGTTACCGTCTAGACCTTACATTAGATGACCTAAAAGCATTAGCTACTGAGAAGTCTGGGACGTCAGTCGAGGAATCGGATAGCACACAGAGTTCTAGTCAGTGCAGCATTAAAGAAAATGCTAAGGGCAACGTCAAACATAAAACAAAACTTTCTACAACTCCCCCTGCAGTCAAAAAGAAGTGCATCTGTCCTGAAGATATAGTTGCTGCCATTTTAAAAGGGGAGAAGAATGCTGATGAGGAAAGCTCGAAGAGACACAACAGTTCATGTTTGAAATACCAGCCCTTCAGAGGAATGGGGTCCCTTTGTGAAAAAGAGTTAACTAAGGACAGTGCTGGTTTAAAGAAATCTGTAGAAAGTTTAGGTGTTGAAGCTTCAATTCCTTATTGTGGGGAGACGCCCTCTGAAGGGCAATCCAAGAACCATCCATTTTATTCCCTTGAAATCAGCAAGGAAAATGAACAAAGTGAGCCTTGTGAACACCACAAGTTGTCAGATGCTGTCTCCTTAGTAGATGAGAATGATCAGCCTGTTTGCAGGCCACATTTACAAGGAAAGAGGAAAAGGACAAATTATTTGCAAGAAGACCAAAACTTAAAGTATGGAGATGCTGCTCCTAGCACCAATGACGGTGAAGGTGAGAGCAGTGATGTGGATAGTAATGCTGCAGTGTCACAGAAACACATGAAACAATTGAAAACCCCAAAACTGCTTTCAAACAAAATGAAGAAGGTTGTAAGTTCAGAATGTGAAGTTAAGAAATGTGAAAGTAAGAAGATGAGTCTCCTGGAAAATAAGGAACTTCATGGTACTGCTTCAAAGGAGTCTAATACAAAAAAGAAACAATTGCAGGATAACCAGAGGAGGCTGGCAGCTCTAGAAGAGAGACAGAAAGAGAGAGAATTACAGAAAAAAGTCATTCAAGGAGCTCTTTCAAATCTGGTAATTACACTCGCAACTTTTATCTGAATAGTATAAAGTAAAAGAAAAAGGGAAAATAAGATTATTTTAAAGTATGATCAAGAATTCCCCTATTAATTTTTTAAATATTGCCAGTTTTCAGAGTTCGTACAAAATGTTGCATACCTAATTCCTGGGCTGTCTCTACAGGTGCAAAAGGAACAGTAGATTCCTCCTGTAATGTAGAAATACCTATGAATTACTTTTGTGTGACTGTAGTGAGTATTTGATGTTTAACCTGGCAGTTTTATTCTTACATAGGATAGCCAGCCAGCAAGCAAGCGTAAACACATCACATTCGATTCGGATGTGGAAAGTGAAGCTGAAGTGGATGAGATGTTGAAGGAAGATGAGAGTTTGGGAAATGTGCATGAAAAAGTAAGTTTTATTAAGAAAAAGTCCAGTATTGTGTGAAGAAGTTTCATATGGATATGACTGTGCCATTTGTTTTGAAGACTATTTTTCATAGTGTGGTGATAGAAAAAAGTAAATGATGAAGTTTTGAACTAATAGGAATAATTCTTTTTTAGCTAACACGAAACAGGTTACAAAGAATTTACCGTGCATCTGACCAAGTTGGAGATGTTGGAAACTTTATGAGGAGATGGAGATCTGATGCAAGATGTCTTAACTTTGATTAAAAGAAAAAGAATATTTAGGTTACAGAGCATAAGTAGCTTTGAATTTCACTGCTTTTGGTCAAAGGAAGGGGAAGAGATTTGGATTCAGTACGGTAGAAGGACTTATTGTTCTTTCCAACACTGGACGAAGAATCTGTATTAATAAAGTGTCTAGTTTTAAAACAAGTGATGTTTGAGTCCAGAGAAATTGTGTGGGACTTCATCTTTAAAGCTTATTTAATCAACTCCTTATTTAGCAGGCTCCTCAGACTGTATTCTCCTACCCACTGGAAAAAAAAAAAAAGGTTAGGGCCATCTTTACTATTGAAATAAAAACTTCTCTTCTAATTTTTCCTCATACTTAACTTTTTTTTTTAAGTTATATATATCTTTCATTGTATTTGGAATCCCTGCACTGTATCTTTCTTTAAGAGACCCTTTAGATGGAAAATTGTTGATTTTTTTGTGATGACTGGTATTTATCAACTGACTTAAACTATGTCCCAGAGCTATACCATAAATGATACCTGTTCAGAAAGGCTGTAATTAGACATTTATATTTTAAAGTTGATCTTCCTTCACATAATTAGAAAGATGTGTTTTATAGCTAGCTCATGTATTGTGGAACCTGAGTTACTTTCTACTTTCTACATGGATGTTTTGCCTCTAGTAAAATTTAATACTTTTTAACTGTAAAACAAAATGGCGAAACGTGTAAACAATGTAAGATTTGAAATGCATGGGCCAGTAAGTTAGCTGGTTGTTCTAGCAATGCACTTTTTCAGATAAATTGGAAATCACAAGAACAAAGTTATTACTGAATTATTTTCCCTTACTTGTGAAAATGTCTCATTTTCTGTATTCTTTTTGTTTAACACAGGAGTCTGCTCCTAAAACTTCTGGAAGACTCTTTGAAAGCAGCGAAGATGAGCAAGATGATACAGATGATGAGAGATTCAAAATTAAACCCCAGTTTGAAGGCAAAGCTGGTGAAAAAGTGAGTGAATCTATTAATGTGATTTATTTTTTTTTCGTAAGACTCCATAACATCACTTTGGAAGTATGTAATACGTAGGTTTGCATTCTTGCTGAATAGAATTTTGACAAACTTAAAATGGAATTCTCTTAAAAAGAGGGAACAGTAGCTATGGAGAAAATGTGTGTTGGGAAGTGAGGACAGTTCTCTCATCTTGTGATTGTTTTTGACTATGGAGGAATTTCTGGAAAAGGCATCGACATTTAAAGGTTGTTACTATGTAGTGATTATAGCGTTGGGGGGGGGAAGTTACTGTATGTTGATGGTTTGTTTTCCAACACTTAATAGGTTTTCATTTTATTTAGCTCTTGAATTTGCAATCACGGTTTGGCACAGATGAAAGATTTCGTATGGATGCTCGATTCCTTGAAAGTGACAGTGAAGAAGAAGGTAAGCTTGTACTTTCTTCCTGGTTAATAATAGTAATAGAGGTATATAATGGAGCCTTAATTTTGGATGCTTGTAGAAACTCCTTAACCTCTTGTTTCTCTGGTCATTCCTCAAAGTAAACAGCCAAACCGTGCTGTGGCTATATGTATTGTATGTTGGTAGTTGTTTTCTCAAATATATATGCTGCAAAAGCATTTGTAATAGCTAAATGAAATATTAATTTTGTTTAAAAGTCAACATTTGAAACGATCTTTTTAATACAGGCTTATGCCAGAGTGTTTTGCCCATGTTTTTCTTAAGGTAAATGGTGACATAACTAAAATAAACTTTTTGACCTTTACATCCATTTCAGTTGTTGGTTTTGTAGTCATTGTGCTCTCCACTGAGCAGTCATAGAAAGAAAGGGGTTTTTTTTTGTCCTTTTCACCTTTTCTACTATTTAAAAAAAGAAAAAAAGACATGTAAAGATTGTTTTTTTTTCCCTAACAAATTGTTAACCTTCTGCTCATGGCTCAGAATTTATTTCTGAAATGTAATCTTTTGCCAAGTTCTGCTACTGCCTTTGCTTAAACGATTTTCTGTACAGTCTCTCTCACTGCCAGAGTTGTTGCACAGTTGTACAAAAAAGGGAACAGGGTAAATAACTAGTCTGATTTTTCACATGAAATAAGTGTCCATAATACTGCTAATCAAAGACTAGCTGCACAGCAAGGAAGAAAGCCTCTAAGTAGCTTTAAGATAAGGGAAGTGCCCTGTCAATTTGCATGAGCTCTCCTACTGTTGTAATAGTGCTATACATTGAATTTCACAGACTTACTTTGGTCATAGTGGGGAAAATGTACTTATTTATTCATTTATCTTATTAGCAGAAACAAATACATTGAAGGCAGATGAGGAGGATGAACTTGCTGCAGAGAAAAAGAAAAATCTGCAAATACTGGGAAGCCTCTTGAATATCGACCTGGAACACGCCAAACCAACTAAAATGGCTACAAATGCTAAGAAATTCAAGTATGAGCCATCTATTATCAGGGAAGAAGGGATTTTAGGAAGGCTTAATTTTTCTCAGTATTACACAACTAAAGTTTCTTTGTTTACTGGGAGGACCTTATGTCGCGTGCATCTGAAGTTAGCTTTTAATTCAGTTTCCAACTTGAGTGTCCCAGTAGATTATGTAACTGGTAATTATCATTGTGGTAAGAAAAAAGTGATCAGATGCCTGCTTAAGGTTCTTCCAACAATCCAATTGTACAAAATTTACTGTGTATGAGAATTAATATTTTAATAAGTCCTTGCCTGTGTGAGATACTTCTGTTCTCTGTGAAGATAAACTTAAAGATAGACAAAGAACATGTGAGTTAGGCAGTAGGTCAGTAAGTTAGATCATAACTTCCACAGGAGTTAAGAAGGTAATTGTTCTCTCTGGCCTACACGTGAAAAATGAGTTAGGTATCCTTCTTTCAAGGGATAACATGAATCTTCTTTTGCAGTGGAGATTTTTTCTTTTTATGCTCATCTGTATTTCTGCTTTTGAGAAATGTCTTCATTAGATCAGCAATTTGTTACATCTGGCAGTGGACTGAAATGGTGGAAATTAAGAGTTAAGTGGAATGGAGTAATGTGCAATCAGTCAGCTTTTACAGACAGTTGTTATTGGAATTGCATGAATTGACTGCTGGCTGCTAAATATTGTGACTACGGCGCAATCATATTTAGGTCTATGACTGCTTTGTAAATTTTCTTGCATTTTCTAAAGACTGAGCAGAGGGGGAAATAATCTCTACAGCTGCAGAGATCATTTTAGGAAATATTTATTGCATTGGCGTTTTCTAATACCCAGTTAATGATATAGTGCATACCTACTTAAAAGCAGTTAAGTTGTAAGCATTAATTGAGGGAGAGGAGGGGAAACACGTGGCTATCTTCCTGCCTTGTGATAAGGCAGCATGGGCTTTCCCACTCCACTATAACGGTCAGTCTAAACATTAGACTGCTCTATCTGGAAGTTCCCCAAAATGTTTACATACTGGAAGGGGAACATGCTACTCTGTTTCCTTGAATTATTTGACTTTGTGGAATGTTTGGTACTGGAATACACAGCTACATTGATATATTTATCTACCAATAGATATCTATTGATATGCCTCCACCTGTTTATCTTTTGAGGAGATATAAACTTCTACTGTATAACACTCAACTTTAAGTGTTTTTTATAAAATATTACACAATTTGATTAAAGTTGATTCTGTTTATAATTTTTCCTGAACCAGACAGGCACAGGCATTTAAAAAGTATCTTCTGGTCAGTTAGATTTTGGATTGGTTTGGAGCTTTTTTGATAAAGAAGTACTTGTAGATCTGAATCTGACTATAGAGGTTTAGGGTGGCTTTCAATTGACCATTTATAGTGTCTCATGGGTGATTTCTTGCTGTTTTTTTCCCCATTCTATTATTATAGGGATATTAATGCTCTCCGCTATGATCCCACAAGGCAGGACCATGCGGTTTTTGAAAGGAAACCCAATGCTACAGAAAAAGAGAGGTAATAGTACAGCTTGGTACCTATCATTGTAATGTTTCTTTCCCTGGAAGGCTGGTTTTCAAAAACAGCAAAAAACTGAGTTTGAAACTACACATACTGCTCTGTTTTTTCCTTAGTTCTCACTGTTATTGCTGAGATAAGGATTGTGGCCAATAAAAACACCAAGTAACATAATACTTTCTTTCTAGTCTGCCTACTCCCTGGTGCTATTTTCTGTCCTCCTTTCTCACCTTCAGGCTTTCCTCTGCTTCAAGTTATGGATTTTGAGACTTTTAAATCTGTGAGAAAAAAGCATTGTCTGTTAACATCTCATTTGCCAGAAAAGAAATCTGTCCCAAATATCATAGTATTTAGATCAGATACTGTCATGTATTAAATGACGAGTCAGAATTTCATTCACTATGAAGTAGAAGTGTTGCTGCCTTTCCATGCATTCAAACCTGAGGCACTTCCCTGCTGCTCACCCTCAAAAGGTGGGCAAATTGTATAAGGTGGAAAGAAAGGGGTTAAAAGTTTGAACCCAAATGACAGTCATGCTGTCCTATAAACCTTGGAATATCCTGTTGCCAGAACTTGTAATTGCTAAGAAAGAGGAGGAAAAAAAAATGTAAAGTGATCTACCTATTAATGTGCTCAGATAAGCAGCCTTGCTATTAATTGCTATTGCTACTATAATTGCTGTTATTTCTGAAGTTCTTGGGGAACCTTTCTTTTAAAAACATGCATGCTGTTTTCATTATCTTTTAACAATCTGATTTCAGTAAAGCTAAGAGGAAGAAGAAGAGGGAGGAGAGTGAGAAACTGCCTGAAGTGTCTAAAGAAATCTATTATGATATTGCTGTTGATTTAAAAGAGTTGTTTGGATCTTCAAAGAGCAAACAAGAAAAAAGAGAAGAAATACCCTGGGACAAAGATGATGCAGAGGAATCCACCCCACATGACAGTCTGGGACCTGATGTTGGGAGTAACACAGCTCAGAATTCTAGTGGTTTCAAGTTTTCTTTCTTTGGTGACATGGATCAGTCACACGTAAAAGAAGGTAATAGCAGAATATACATAATAATACATTTTTGAACAAGTTGATTATGTCAGACACAGGAGTTACATAGCGTGTTTTAGGTTCAGAAACCAGAGTTTTCAGAGGCTAAAGTCAGTAATTATGCAAAATCATTATAGTCTTCTTTTATACTTGCCAAGATCTTTGTAGTTTAATCCCAGTTAATCGTGCTTGCATCCCAGGATTTTTTTTAAGGAATAGTGTCAAGAGATAACGTTTTGAGAAGGAAATACTATTTAATTATTTTTTGAACGGTGATGGAAAAAGTTGTCATCCAATGAATTTCTCAAATATACGAGGAAGAAATATAGTACACAAGTCAAATCAGAATTCATATAAAACAACAAGATTGTATAAATAAAATATCCCTTAATTAAGGGAGTATTATGAGCAAAGAAGATCTTAGAGTTGACCCCAAGATCCATGAACAGTTTAATATGTGCTTAACCGTATTGTAACTTTAGAAATTTGAAACTGAATGATGTGATTATTGGGGTATTATCGAGGTAAAAACAAAAAAGCATCCCAATGTAAGGAAAATTGAACGTTATGTGATGAAAATTAGAAAAAAATGGTATTGAATCCCTTCGTAAGAAGTACTGTAGGAAAAGAGACTGTGTGAAGTTAACTGACATACAAAACAAAAAAATCAGTAATGCTGACTTCAAAAATAGGGTAAATTCAGTAATACAGGTTTCAGTATAGCAACGTGTGAGCTCACTAGAACAATGTGGAAAATATCCGAGAGGAGATGTAGTATGTAGTTCACAAACTTCTTAGCATTGAGAACCGTACTTGAACACTGTGTCTTACATTATTTGTTATGAATAATTATTGGCTTATATTGCATAAAAATCCTATTCACGGATTGCAGGACCACCGTGCTAGCTGCTGAGTTGATTCAAAGCAAAAAGATAGGTGTGACCCTATTGCACATACCTGGGTTGCTACAATAATTTTTGTAATTTTTGTGTAACCCGACTTCAGAAAGATCATGTGTGTCATGTGGAAGCCATGAAAGAAGAAAACCAATAGTCTGGTTTTTGCAGTGCAAATTATGTGTGATGTGGATAATTTGAACTTGCTCTCTTCCCCAGCAAATGCTTCCTTTTTCCAGATTAGAAATTTCTGATCTTTCACTTGAATAGGATTTTTTTTTTTTTGGTCCCCTCACCCCCCCCCCCCCCCCCCCCAGTTGTCTAGTGACTTATGGGTTTGGAAATGGCTTTATAGTGCCAGAGAGAGGCAGTATAAGGAAGAGCTGTTTTCTCTACTCTGGCCTGATGAGTTCTGCACAGATACTGTGCTTATACACTAAAAGAAGAGGGTACCCCTAACCTCAGTTCTTTTGGCCGAGGGAAGCAGTAATAGCTCAGGTGCATATGTAAGTTACCATGTCTAAACTGAACTTCTGGCAACTCCCTGTCTATGTTAATAGGCAGGAACATGTACATGAATATAACAGCGTGATTGAATACACAGAAAGAATAAGCTAAGGCATTGTGAGCCTCTTAATAAAGGAACTTTGTAAGATAGCTCACAATGAAAGGAAGCTTATATTCCATCTTATACAAGGTAAAAATATGAACAGACACAATTACTCCCAACTCAGTTAATAATAATTGTTTGGTTAGAGTGACTTGATCAGAGCCATGGGCCCTAACAGTGAGCTTCAAAAGGACTTGGTGCACTTTTTCCCTATGCTGTGTTAATACTACTTGTGTGTTTAGAGGATGAATTACTAACATTAGAGAGAGCAAACTACATTCATACCTGTCCAAAGAACCATAGAAGAATCTGTGAAGAGAGGTTTTTGTCCTGCACAAATCTGTCATTTCCAATGTAACTATTTCACTCTTCAGTAGATTTTTTTTACTGGCAAGGAGGTGAGTAATCTGACTTCTGTTGTGCTGCTACTGCAGAGCCCTACGTACTTGAAACAATAAAACCTGTAAAAGTCAGCTGGCAAGAAGATCCACGTTTCCAAGACAGCAGCTCTGAGGATGATGATGAACCAGAGGCAACAGAAAGTGAAAGGGACAAAGAAATGCAAGTTCTGTTCTTATTTGTTTTCTTGGTAGTAGATGATGCTATGAGAATTTTAATAGCATCAGTCCATCCAGTCATGGAAAACTAGTATCTTCATTGTGCATTTTTTTTTTTTTAGGGAAACCATTCCTTACTGCACAGAACATAATATTCAAAAATTCTGCTATCAGATTTGAAGTTGAATGTAAAAGCTGAGTTTCTGGGTTGGTGCATGAGAACTTAATTGGGTAGTGGTTTTGGCCAAAAGTCAAATACATGCCAAGTGTTCTTGCACATTTCTTTATAGAAGGCTGTAATGCTACACTTCAATGCATGCTATTTCTGTGAAGTATTGCAGCTTTAATTTGTGTTAATGGAATTTGAGACTAACTATTATGACACTGAAATTTCTTTGTATTTTTCTAGGTTTTCCTCTTTACCGCAGGCAGTAAGTGCTAGGTTTTTCTTCTTCTCCAAAGGTGATGAACGATTAAAAGGTATAATGGGGTTTATTCACCCCTACAATTTCTCTACTGAAACTTTACAAGAAAAAAACGTTGCCTCGTTATTAATGTTAGTTAAAACATAAATGAGATGATTAAGGCAGGGAAAAAAATTGTGGTTTTCTGTTGCTACTTGTGAATATGGACTGTGGTAGTGCATCCCAACAGAAAGCACAGTTCTGATCCAACAAATACTGAACTCTTGCTTAAACTGCCCTCTTATTTTCAGATCGTTACCTAATTTGTTGCTGGTCTTTTAGAGCTTATAAATAGCTCGATAAGTTATCTAAACATTTTGGATCCTTTCAGGTGTATAATGTTAAATTTTATCAGCCACATAAGCCCATATGGTTCTTGATCCTAAATAATGTGTTTTGTGGTGGTTTTTTTTGTGTGTGTGTGTGAATATAATGAATTTCATAGTACAAAAAAATATAGTTGCTTCTGGTATTTTATACTATTGTCAGGACAAGTTTATAAATTATGTACATTTCCTGAGACAAGTTAATATATTGATATTTTTTAAAAAAAAAAAGTGTATGTAAAAGTTGTTGTGTAGCTAACATAGTTATTGTACTGTTATCTTCCAGCCTAAGAATCTGATTTACAATGCTTGTTAAAATCAAGCTCTGAATCTGTAACAGGCATGAATTTTTTTGATAGGCTTGGAATCATGCTGATGAGCTTTTAATGAAACGGATACGGATTGACTGCAATTACAGCATAATAAAGAAAATTGCTGCTGCCTTTAATTTTTCTCTAGTATGCCAGGCTGTAATGTATAACAGGTTTTGTTTCAACCAACTGTGTTGTGGGGGTAAGGGTGGAGTATGTGGAAAACAACAGGCCTTCTGACTTTATTACTATTTTGCACATGAAACTTACGAAGGACACCATATTCAGATGTTTTTAACTACATTAATTTGTTCTTTGTTCTGTGCAGAGGGCCCCAAGTTATTCTGTAGATCAGTTAACCTCAGTGAAGAAAAAGATAGTTGGGAAGACAGACGTAGATTATTGCTTGAGGTGAGTATTTTAACATCTGCTACTTGATAACTAGCTGAAAGCTCAGTGTGAGGAGGGAATGGGGCTGCTTATCTGTTTAATTTGCATTAAAATGAATCTGGGAATTTCAGAAGGGCTTGAAACTTTACTATTACAAGGAAACTACAAATTTTTAACATAGCAGTGTGTGTAACTTCATGTTGTGTTGTCTGGTCTGGTAAATTATTGAATGTCTGTATTGCACAGGGCCAGCTACATTAGTGCATGGAAAAAAACATGTTTGAGACAAAGAGGTGAATTGAGAAACTTCTCATAATATTGTGTTAAAATTTAAATATTTTCAGGAATGCCGGAAGAAACATAAGGATGCAAGAAGGAAAGTGAAAACAAAACAATAAGTCTTTGTTTCATGTTTCTTCTTTGAAAGAGACATTTTTCTTCAACTTCTTCAAAATTCTAATGTTTCAAAGATCTAACAAGAAACAATACCGGAAAAGACTGTTAAACTTTGTTTCTAAATAGCTACATATTTATTATGTCAATGTTTGTAACAAGTCAGGTGTGTTTTTTTCTATACGGTTTAAAGGAGACTTGCTTCTTTGCATATTTTGGGGAATTTGATCATTGAACAAAGAAAACAGTGGATTATTTTCTTGTGTTCTCATGCCTCCTTGCTGTATGCTGTTGATGAAGAACAGGTAGTACCACACCTTTAAGACTATACAACCTGTATTCAGCTGAATGTAACAGAGATCCTGTTTGAGATTCCTTTTACAAATTCTTGGAATGCTTCATTTTCAGAGTAAAAGTTTACCAGAAGCTTATGAAAATATGTATATAAGTGGGAAGACTTATGAAATGGGTAGATTTGTATTTCTTCACAGAGCTGATTTTTATACTTTTTAATTGAGTATATATACATAAATAAATATTAAGGACAAATGTTGCTGGTGTTGTATGCTTGTTGAATATTTTACATATAAGGATGTATTCTTCCGTCCATTTAGCATATATGCAGCAGAGGGTCATGACAACATCAGAATACAGAGTGTTATGAAAGTATTGGCTCTTGGCTAATTAACTTAGAGGCTACAGCATGTTTCAGCATGTATGTGATCTGCCTGGAGAAAGTCACTTGGTTTAAAGTGCTGTTCAATGATGGAAGATTGATCAGTCCTCTGTAGAATGTAAGAAGGGTCAATCCCCCTTAGAATAGTGAACAATAGCAGTGTTAGGGTTAAATGAAGATCCCAATCAGTTTATTCTTTGTGGGAGACAAGAGGCAAAGAGATATAGCCAGTTAAGGTGCTCAGAAAGCATTCTCAGGTGTGCCTTAGGATGCCTGAGCAGAAACATCCTTACTTACAAAAGTAAGTCAGAACAAAGTAGTATCTAAGAGCTGTGACAGACAAAAAAAGAGTAATTTCCAGCCAAGGAAACACTGTGCACTGAAAGTGTGATGGGATAAAATATTTTGGGATATGTTTTCAAGGATGTGTGAAAGGAGTAACTGAGAATGGTGGTCTACAAATAAGGCTCAAGCGAGGTTCCATGATTAGCATTTATTTGTAAAATAATCAACTATTCCATTTTGCTTTCCTGTAGTCCTTTTGGATCTCATGACAAATATATATGCATAAAGAAGTACGAAGTCTTGTTGAATGACAGCCAAACTGTTTCTACTACTAGCACAAAAAAAAAGTTGGTTTTGTTGACATTTACGCTGTTTTGGTAGCAAACAGTTCAAGTAGACGTTTTGTTTCAGTTAAATTTACTGTAAAATCTAACGGATATAAATGCGCTCCTTTTCTAGTGCTCTTAGAAGTCACCTCTCTCAAGGTGGGAAACACAATATCAGTAAACTGTAGTGCCAGAGACCTGATCATCACAAGGAAATTGCTTTAAGCACATTTCTCAAGTAGAGACGGAGCAATTTGTGATCAAATGATCTGTGAAAGGGAGTCTATAACTGCAGTACGTACCTTTTGTAGTGGTTCCCACTGTCTCTAGTTCATTTTCTTGCCTTGATTTTTTTAAAACAGTGTATTGTGCATTACTGCAGAGCATGATGCCAGAATACTTGTTCATATAGGGTACAAGTTGTTGCATACATCACCTTGTCATGTATCCCTGGTTGAAAACAGTCTGCTAGCAGTAAGTTTTAAGTAATAATAGAAACGCTTTCATGATTGTGGTTCGATAGGATATTGTACTTGACTAAGTCATTTCCAGCGTGGGGCTTGTAGGACTTGACCCCCTTATTAAGAAAGATTGGTGCAACTTCTTGTAAAACTGACTGTTGCAACACTTAACCTTCAACCTGCCAGGATTCAGCACTTAAAACAAGGTGTTTTTTTTTCTTCTATCCTTGGGCTCTTCCTGATCTGAGGAATAATAAGATTGCTGTTTGCGAGGCCTCACATTAGAAAATGAGGAGAATAGCTGGCTACCTCTGGGTTTAAATAGCAAGTCAGTGACTAGGAAACACACTACTGAGATAAGAAAGCCGAAAGCAGTCTCATCTTGAAAGACAAGTTACAGGACAGAAGATCAAAAAGCAAATCTCAGAGTACTGAGTAGATGGAGGAAAAAAAATGTATTTTTCCAAAGTCCTGTGTTCTGCATGTGTTTTTGTTTGTTTTCTTGGTTTTGTAATTTACTTCCCTATGCCTTCTGAAGCTTATCTGATCTGTTTTATTCCTGTCTTTCTTTCTGTCCTTAGAATTCACTTTTACATTGTATACATCTGTTTGTTTTCAGTCTTCTAAAGAAATTTCTTTATTTTCACATTCTTTTGCAAACATAAAAATGGAGTTTCATCTCATGGCTGTCAAAGATGAAGCCTGTTTTCTGTAAACTTTATTTTCTTTTAAGTACCACGGTCTGTTATGCTGCTTTGTGAACAAAGTTGTTCAGTTGAACTATTTTGTGTAGCACATGATCCTTTTTCTTCCTGAGGCTCAGAGGTCTTCTGAGTTGTAATAAATGCCACATTTTGCAAAACACTGCCTTACTACGTCTGTACAACGCTGTTTTCTCCCTACTGAGAATTCAGTATTCCAGTTCTAGTGCACTGCTTTCCGAACTGTGATCCAGGGCTTCACAGTTGTTAACTACTAGGCATAGAGCACCTTAGTATGAGAAGACCTAATGACATCCTATTTACAGCCTTGTATGGTTTCAATTAAGGCTAATCTTTTGGGGCCACTTTGATAGGCATAAAGAAATAAGTATATCAAAGCCTGAGGTGAGCAAAGGAATAAAAGTGCTGGGCACCTGCCATCAGCCCTTCTGGCTTGGTATGATTTGTACAGCTGCAAGTTTGAACCTGCTTGTGTTGTCACGTAGGACAGCTGGAGAAGGTGAAGGAGCACCAAGTTCCCTTTGGCATTTACCGTACCAAGGAGCACTCCTTTCTGTTTGTACCAGTTTGCCAGGAGAGAATACGTTATGCAGTAACGTAATGGAAAATCCTCTTCCTAGTTAACTTCTGCTTCTGTGTGGATCAGCACTGATGTTTACACAAAATGGCTGACTTGCTTTTCTAGCAATCATTGCTTTCGTGGAATCTGTTTACTCGGATTGCTCAGGTCATTGGAATGGTTTAAGAATGAAGATTGCAGGACCAAATCACTTTAAGGCATTTCTTTGGCCAATTTAATAAAGCTTTTTGTAAAGAATTTTTACATATTTACAAGATAAAGGTAACACATTTTAACATTTTAAAAGATAGTATTTTTTTTCTTACTAATTTGTCTCAGTCGTCTGTCTTATTTGAGGATATTTCAGATGTGGTTGTTCAGTAGCTTTGTTCAGTCTTCCATTTCATCCCTTTTGTCTTCTGACGTCTTCCCTCTCGTGGCAGTTCTAGGGTTTCACCCATGGTGTTTAAAAGTCACCTGTTTGGAATATTGTTATTTAGTTATGCTACTGGCTTGATATTCTGAAAATATGAAACATTTCAATGGAAAAACCTGTTCTGTCAACAGTAGCAACACCTCAATACTGCATACTGTAAATTTCCAACGTATTTACACTGTACGCTAGATAGAATACTGCATTTTTCCAGACGGTGGCATCAGTTGTACAAGTTTTTGCATTGCAACTGTAGTGTTGCAGACAGAAACCAGATGGCAAAGCAGTAGCAAGCAGACTGGTGCACGGTCCTGGGAATGAGATGGGTGGGGAAAATGAAGGAACGACACGATGTTATGCATCAGCCTGTTTGGTCTTCCTTTGTCGTGCATTTTTGTTTTTTGACAGAGCTACCTTTATTGATCTTTTAGCATCTGCTTAGCCTTGTGTTGGCTACTCTGAAACAT
Source organism: Cygnus olor (assembly GCF_009769625.2). Lineage (NCBI taxonomy): Eukaryota > Metazoa > Chordata > Aves > Anseriformes > Anatidae > Cygnus > Cygnus olor. Next base: position 6,047,359 of record NC_049178.1, on the reverse strand, counting down.
GGAAATGTCATCTGCGGGTTCTGCTGCATGTATTTCAGCTACACTGTTGCAGTCTGCTCGCACCATTTTGTAGGTAAAACAGCACGTCTGTCCTTTAGCAAACTGTACGTAACTAGCTCTGCACATGTACAAGCTAAGGAACTAACATGTTTAGATTGACAATTTTATTTTTCTGGACTAGAGTTAATATGTATCAGCTGTCCAATACTAAATATATCAGAGCCTAGAAGATGCCCCTACCTCCTTCCCTGCTATTTGCTTGTTCCAGCTGTTAAATTGATAGCATGTTCTGTCTGCTTGCAGCCCTTGTGATGTAGGGGGAGGGGACAGAATACTGCGATTAAAACAAGGAGGAAAAATGAGAGACCAATTGCTTCCTGAAGACAAAAAAAATCTGTTATGTAATAGTTGGCTGTTTTTCTTCTCCTCCCCCACCTGATGTCACTCTTCCATGTACATGCTCTCTCCTCATCCCCAGACAGCCTTATGTATGAAGCACATTTGAAAAATGATTTGAGCAGCACAACATTTTAGGAACTGTGGAAGCTATCAGTAAGCATCTCTTTGCTGGAGACAGGTGCTGTTTTAAGCCAGCGTTTCACTTGTGCAGGTTTATTATCTTCCATTTTGTATAATACAAAAATAGCTTGGTTAGTTCAAGAGTGACATTCTTCCTAAAGGTCTGAGGATTCTAAGAACATGGTCGTGCTATGTTTGTAAGGCTAGCTAGCTGTAATCCAGCTGGACTGGGTACAATAGTACTCAAATAGTATCACAGAGTTCACTGTGGGTTAGCTGGCTGAACATGTGTCCTGGGTTCTCAACAGGCTTCTAAAACTTGAAGCACTGAAATCTGGCAGTAGCCTGGCTGCCATAGTCACTTCACTGCAATGTAGCACAGTATAATTTTACGGTGTGACTACACAGTGAGAGTACCATTCAAATCATGAGGACACAAATTCTTGAGGGCTTGGTCATGCTACTGAGCTATTTAAATTCTTGTATATTCATGTAGTCAGCACAATAGCTGAATGAAACAGCAAGTAGCTTTATTTCCTTGGAAACAGAAGGGTAAAATGCATTGGTGTAAGACTCCAGTGAAAAATTGTTCTTGGAGCATGCTGCTGACTAATGATTTGCATGCTGATGGTTAGTACAGAGCAGCTGTTAGGTAGCTGGGCTTTAATTGTAGTGGTGATGTTCTGTGTGCAACCTTGAAAAAACAAAACTCTTATCCAACTGCTTCTGTTCTGATGACATATTTAAAGGAACAGATATTTGTCAAAAGAGATACAGTAATGAGTATTTGCATGTTGTTATCCTGTGTCCAGTGCAAATAATGGGGTAAATCTTAACTGTGAAAACAGGTTAAGGCAATTCAGTTTAAGATGCACCATCAATTTCCATGATTCATCTGAGAAGCAGTAATTCTCTGTAACTTGTTCTCTTTTGTTTCTATCCAAGTCAGGTATGTGTTGAAACCCTTTAATGGAACAATGCCTTAAAAAAAAATAAAAAAATAAAAAAATAAAAAAATAAAAAGCATACATGCACACAAATAAAACAGACATTTTTTATGATGGCAGTTTAGCCTGCTCTTTGAAAAACTGTTGGTGTTGCAGCGATTGTCTTAGAAGCATTGCCTTCGTGTCTTACTTGTGAGATACTGCTTAACAAAATGAAGAATTATTGTTTGATTTGCTTACACATTAATATATTTGCCCTGGAGAAAGACAATCTTAGACTCAAATGTAGCAGTCTGATACAAATTCCTAAATATTCCTGCCAGGAGGCTTTGACTTTACTTTTACTAGAAACCAAGTGCGTTGTGCATACAAAGATGTCCGAAGTCTCAGTGTAGATAATTGTAGGTAGAAGGTCCTTGATTTAAACACCTGATTGTGGAAATGGTATACTATATTATGGGATTGCTACAGCAAGGTTAATATATTAAAACTGTGTTTACTCATTTAAATGCAGTTTAATGAGAGCAAGTGTAGAGTCCTGCACCTGGGAAGGAACAACTGGACGTATCAGTACAGGCTGGGGGGCGACCTGCTGGAGAGGAGCTCTGAGGAGAAGGACCTGGGGGTCCTGGTGGATGACAGGTTGACCATGAGCCAGCAGTGTGCCCTGGTGACCAAGAAGGCCAAGGGGATCCTGGCATGCATTAAAAGGAGCGTGGCCAGCAGGTCAAGGGAGGTGATCCTCCCCATCTAGTCTGCCCTGGTCAGGCCTCACCTGGAGTACTGTGTCCAGTTCTGGGCTCCCCGGTACAAAAAAGACGGGGATCTCCTGGGAAGAGTCCAGCGGAGGGCCACAGAGATGATACGGGGCCTGGAGCATCTTCCCTATGAGGAAAGGCTGCGAGACCTGGGTCTGTTCAGCCTGGAGAAGAGAAGACTGAGAGGGGATCTCATCCATGTGTATAAATATCTGAGGTGTGGGAGACAGGGGGATTTGGCCAACCTCTTTTCAGTGGTTTGTGGGGACAAGACAAGGGGTAATGGCCACAAGATAGAGGACAGGAAGTTCCACACCAACATGTGAAAGAACTTCTTCACGGTGAGGGTGGTGGAGCACTGGAACAGGCTGCCCAGGGAGGTCGTGGAGTCTCCTTCTCTGGAGATATTCAAGGCCCGTCTGGACGCCTACCTGGACAGCCTGCTCTAGGGAACCTGCTTTGGCTGGACTCGATGATCTTTCAAGGTCCCTTCCAACCCCTACAGTTCTGTGATTCTGTGATTATATCAAGAAACTTTTGACGTGTTAGCTAATTTGTTTTAGAGTATTTGATTGTCTTAAAAATATTACCGAGGAGAAAGTATGAAAGCACAACCTAAAATCTAAACTGGACAGCAAGACTTCAGGAACTCAGTGCACTTTGTAGTGTGTTACAAGCTTAGGGGAGTTGTGGAGCGAGAGAAGAGCAGCTCTCTGAGGTGCTGGGTGGCAGTTTCACAAGGTGCAGGTATGCTTCACGAGGTGCAGGTATGCCCTTGATTGTTTTTTTGGAGGTTTTAAAACCTGTTTGCCATCTACTAGTCGTGGAGAGAGAAAGATCCAGCTCCCTGATTTTTCTTTGTTCTTCGTCCAATTTGCCTGTAAGAGCACCAAGGCGCTAAGCACAAAATGGGCTCCAAGAGAAACAATGATTTATCATTTTGTGGTGTCCAAAAAAGAAACGAGCAGTCAAAAGTGGGACTGTGTGGGCTGCTGCTTAGAGCTCATGGTTGTTTCCCGGAGTTTCCTTCCTCTTGCCCTGGCTGCCTTGACCAGGGGCCCCTCCTGGGAGCTGGGCACGGGGCCAGTGCAGGCATCTCTTAGCTGTGCCCCCCGGGGCCAGCAGTGGGGCCGTGCCCCCTCTATGGGACATCCCAGGGTTTAAGCAGCTTGTCCCTCCTCACCCCTCTGCCGGAAGGAGGAACAGCAAGATTCCCTGGGGGATTTAGCTGGGGATGGCAGGTTGAGTGCAGTCATGCCAAGGTTAAGCGGGCTGGCACAACTGAAAGCACAACTTGCTGGCGGGTAGATGGCACCAAATAATTTACATCTGAGGAAAGAAGCCAAAGGATTTTCTTTTTCTACGAACCCACGATGCCTTCAGAGGAGTCTGTGTTCCCTGGCATGGAAAGTTCTGTAACTTCCCAAACGTACCACGTGCATTCTCCTCTTCTATATATATTTGCAGCTTGCATTTTCTGTTAGCGGTTATGATCCAATGCAGCTACAGCAGGAGATAATAAACCTTTCGTGTACAACCTCCATCCCTGTAAAACAAGGAGTTCATTCTTGAAGTTTTTCAATATTCCTTTGTTTTCCCAGTGAAGCTTGATTTTCCCAAGTTTTTAAAAGCGATATTTACAGTGTTTGAAACATCTGTACTGAGAATTGTAACTTTTTTCACCATCAGTTTAATTAGAGCATGTGTGGTTAGGGTATTTATGCTTTTCCACTCCTGAGTGATCATTTCAGTTGTGTATGTTTGGATGTAACTTGCGTTTTGTCAAATTATATTCTTTAATAAAACAGGCACATACCCCTACTATCTTTATCTTTCTACCTCAAACATATTGTATTTAACTTCCAGAATATTGAAGAAAATCCAGTCTGAATCTTGTTTTCTGTTTTCATTTTAAGCTTCGCTGTTTTACATATAAATGCCATGTTGTTAACTGAATGAAACAGCTGCTTTCTGCAATGATATCCTACGGAGTTCATCTTCCATGGAAAATAATCTGTTTTCTCATCATGAAAATGATAATTGTTTATAAAAGGAGAAAGAGGGGCCAGTCCCTTACAAAAAAAAAAAGTTCTTGAAACATATCGTCAACTAAAAAACAATGTTTTGAGTGGTTCTCTTTAAAGAATAGAGAACAAAGAAAGATGTTACAGGCTTGAAAGGGTTCTTATGTTTCAAAAAAACAAACATGTTAAGATGACATGCATGAATTGGTTGCTGAGAATATGGAAAGGGGACTCTGAATATATGTCTGGGGCTTGGATTTGTCTGATCAAATCTAGCTTTTTATCCCTGACAGTAATGCCATATAACTGGAAAAAAAAAGTTTTTCATGCTCTGTTTGTTTTTAGTTCTGCTTATATATAAATTAAAAATATTTTCCCCTTAGAAGTATATTTTTTTAGCTTTTCAGAGGTGAAACTGGAATGTAAGTTGAAGTAAGTAATTTGAATTACGCTAAAAATCTGCATTTTCAGTGCAGATGGTATTGCAGGTTGGTAGGGTATTGCTTTAAGCTGAGGTACTTCACAGATGATAGGGCAGTTCAGAACACGCAAAACTTCCTTAAAGCTAGTGTTTAATTGTATTTATGTTGCTTGCAGTTTGTACTAACAAATTATAAGCCAGGCCTTTCACAGTGTTATCTATAAGGAACTACAGGCTAAGGCAATCTTTACATTAGAAATCAGAAAGAGCTGCATGGAGATCATTCTGCAGAAAGTTCTGATGAGGCTAAACGTTGTGCTAACTGCCTAGGTAGGGTATATAAAGGGGTGGATGTACCCTGCACCAAAATACACTTCTCTGGGAAGAAGCAGGCCATGAATACTTTTTCAGAAGGAAACAAGCTCTTGTTGAGTTGGAGATGATTTTCTTTTGTGTGGTGGTATTGTTTTTTGTTTGCTGCTTCTTGTTGGCTTGCTTTGTTTGTTTGTTTGAAGGCAACTGGGGGTTAATTTTTATATTGAACTGAAGTTAGGCTCCCATTCCTTGGAGGAAATGGCCCTTCCTTTTCACATTTTGTCCTGCCCCCAACCACAGGGCTTTTATCACAACCTAAATGAGAGGGTGTGGCTGTACTGTTTAACTAATCACACTGACATGAAAATAATTTCAGCTTCATTCATGGTGCTCCTTCCACAAGCAGATCCTGGGCTAAGTTGTTACAAGCCGTAGTGCAAAGAAATGAAGGTAATGCTACTTGTTCAAAACAGTGGGAAAAATAATTGTTCATACATCTGTCAGAAACAATAACTTCTATACAAAATCCTTATCCAAAACAGAAATAATTGGAGGAAATAGTAATGTGTTTAAGTAAAACACTAATGTAGTCATCAGAGCATGAATTTTAGGCAGTAGACAAATTACTTCTTATATTATTGTTGAAATAACATATTGTTGGCCTCTGTTCTTCAGTTCCATGTTTGTAACTGCATTCTGTCTTCAGAAGTGCATGGTTTCGTATGGGAGCTTGCTGCAGTAATGGCCACCTGACTGCACTGAAGCAGCTGAGGCATGTGCTAGCATTCCTTCCTCTCGACTGTCCTGTGGTTGCAGTATGGAAACAGACCGGTTACATCTAACCACCTCGCTGATTTGCTGTTTGTGTATGTCACCACCCCCTGATTTTTTTTATTTATTTTTTTTAGCTTTGGTGGAGTTTGAATCATGCTTCATGTACAAACATAACTCCCAGGGAGATGAAATTCTGGTGGGTATTTTGCACTACACAGAACAGCAAAACTTAGCCTACAAGCAGTATTGTGTTTGCACATGCCATAATTTATTTTGTTACTCTAATGTGGTTTGTTGCAAAAGCCGAAAAGTACATATCTCATGTTTATTTCATGTGAAATTCACTCCAGTGATAGAGGGGTTATAATATTTCTGGTCAATTGCTTTTGGTTGTTGGAGGAGGGTTTGTTTTCCCATTTGCCACAAAAGAAACAGGTTTTAGTGTTGGGGACTTAAGTCCCACTTAATGCTGAAACCTGTGTGCAAGGCCTTGCACATTACTGCTTTTCTTCAAGATGACACCTGAAGTTTTAACAATTATACTATTGATGAATGTGAATTACTCAAAAATCCTTATTAATTTACTCTAATTATGCCTAGAGGATTTTCTCAGTAGTTTGTCCCATTACTTAGGATTATTCACTTTAATGTAACTCGTAATCAAAGCATACTGAATCCCATGGCCTGCTCAGGGCTGGCTCAAGCATATCAGTTCTCAGAACATTGAAGTTGTTCATTTTAATAAATGTTTCTGGTTTGGTTTTGTTTTGTTCCAAATTCAACACTGATTTGCGTTAGAATAGGAGCAAAGGAGGTAGTATGTTAGCTTTTCCATTTCTTATCTTCAGCAGCAGGTATTTTGCATCACTTTTCCCTGGGCTAAGGCACACCCTTGATGTCCATTGAAAAGAGTGGATGCTGGAAGAGGTGAGATTTTTAGACCCTCATTTTTGTCAGCACTTATTTTAATATACAGGTCACATAAAAGGTGAAAACATTTTTTTAAAATAAAAACCAGAAAAAGCTTTAAGGGTATTTTAATTGTAAACCCATGTGGTATTGTGACTTTTTTTGTTTGTTTAGTTTTTAATTTAGGAGGGAGGATTAATTTGCTTCCAGATCTCAGTTCAGTACCTTTTGAAATTGAAAACCTCACCGTGGTCTCTCTACTTTTCTTCCTACAGCGATCACGCAGTTCTGAAAGATTTTTATCGGGAAATACAGCAGCAGGAATTGGAACCACATTGCTCTGTTGCTTTGGAAACAACTAACAGAAGAGAAGTTTTCACAGCTTCACGTGAAACACCTATAGACAACGGTTTTCTGCCCATATACTGAGCTTCATTTCAGGGAGTTGTACATTCTTGGGCAAACTTCTTGCTTTTCCTGTTAGCTTGAGGGGAGACAGTCATTGGGTATTCTAATTCAGTAAAGCTTGCCATACTGCTGTGTTAGCAGAGGTAACGTCTGCAGCGGTTTGCTGTAACAGAGTAGGGCTCATTATGTATAGTAGGAGCAGGCAGAGTTTGTGTAGCAACAGCTCTGGCAGCCAATCACCAGAGATGTTAGATAAAGTGGAAGCATTCGTAGCACTTCCTCTGCTTTTATTTTTAATATGTTCTTTCCTGATCCCCCTCCTCCACTGCAGGCATAAGGTGGCGACCTAAAGCTCTCACTCTGTTTTGTACAATATAACTTGGTTATTAGAAACAATTGCAAGTTATACCAAGCCTTTTTTCTTTAATCATCTTGTTTTGACCCATGCCTGCCATGAAAAGGTTCTGTGTTTTGTTTGTCTCTCTGTAAAGTACTTTGCAGTGCCAGCTGTGTGGTTTAGCAAAGTAAAATGTCTGAGTTTCTGTGTACACATTTTTCAAGAGGACCTAGGAGACAGTGAACAAATCTTATTAGCATCTACTGCAGTGTCCCAATATCTGTTTTGATTAACAAGACTACAGTAAAGAGGGCACTGGAAGCTGCTTCATACAGCAGAACATAACTCATACTGTATCATAGGCTGCTGACTCATAAACGGTTAACTCTGGTATTAGTGAGTTTCCTTTAATGACCTGGAGGGGGTTGGATAGCTAACGCAGATGATACTGGCAAGTAGCCTTGCGCTGTAAGGAAATGAGAGAGGTTAAGAATTAATGCACGTTAAAAAATCTAGTGCTGAGGAATTGAACTCTATTCCCGCCTTCCAGGTGTTTAAGACAGCTGAATGCACTGGATAATAGAGAATAAGAGGATTTTTGAACCTTCTCAGTCTACCACTCTGTTTTGGAACAGAGGAAAAATGGTCTTTTACTTAAATAAATGGAGTTTTCATCTGCTTGGGCAAGCTGATAATTGTTTGCCTCTCCTTCCATCTCCGGCCCAATCATCAGAATAGTTTGATGAAGTCGGATAATCTTGGTAGCAAGCAGTGTTTTTACTTTGGTAACAAAGTCCAACCTGTAATAACAGCAGCTGGGCTTCAGGGAAGATGCACATGGTACCTCCTGTTGTTACACACAGAGACCCTGTGTGCTGCTGAGTAACATGACCTGCTGTTTTTGACAAGTCCCTGAATTCAGCCTTATGATATTTCATATCTCACAGTCTTGTTAGCATTTGTTTTTAAAATGCTGTCTTACCCAGAGACAAAGAAACAGTAGCCAGTTGCTCAGCTTTCAAGCTTAGAGATAGTTGAAGGCATTGATCTGTGATCACACAACACAACATCTGGGAAACTAGAAGTTCCCTTTCCAAAGAGTAGTCCCAGTGAAGGTGTGTCCAGTGCTTATCAGAAGAAAAGTAGAATGTTTATTTTCTGTTTTAATGGTCACTATTAAATCTCTTCATTTATTTATTCACTTGTTTTTCTTAAGAATATGGGGAGGACAACAGGTAGGAGTGGAAAATGAGATTAAAAGCAAATAACTATTTTGCAAATAACCAAAAGAAAATTCTGAAGATGAAGGTGTTGTTTTGTAGACAGCCCATAGGACATGAAATGTGTTGTTTGATTGCTATTACTGTTTAGTTTCCACTTTTGGGTGTTTTGTGGAGATGCTAGACAACCCGGCTGTACCCCAGAGAAAAGTATTGTACATTTTAGACACATTTGTTGTTTTGAGCGTTCCTGTCGTTTGCTAGTGACTGAGAGGTGGCTGTATGACTAGAAGGGGAAGAGAACAGAGTGGGAAGCCTGTTTTCCTAGTATCTTACTATTTGACCTACTTCACTAAACACAGAAGGAAGGCTCGCTACTATTCTACCAGTTACCCTATATCTGACTAGAAAATAATGTTGAGTTTGGTTCCCATACGTCACTGGTTTCTCCACATGTGGACTCTAAACCAGAATGCATGTGTCTACCAGGTTTTGCAGGCTAGTGGAGTAAGTTGCTTGAGGCCTAGGCAGTAGTTGTAGAAGAAAGAATGGTATGGGAACCCATGCTGATTCTTTCCAACAGAAAATTGACATTAACTGAAGTAATCTTACTGATTCGTGGGTAATCTCTTAGTGGTGTAGGATAATAGCAAAAGAGTGGAAGCTGGTAAATCAAACCAGTGTACACAGTAAGCTTCCCATAAGCTTTGGAAGATGTTGTTTTTGATGCATTTGTTTCCATTAATCTCTTTCTTTTCCATGCTTTACAGTTTAGCAGATGCTCTTTAATTATTTCATTCCTGCCTCTAATCTGTATTTGAATCAGTGTAATGAATTTTCACTGCTCAGTTGTTCACCTCAATTAAAGGATGTGAATTTACCACCACAAAGCCAAGTTTCAACAAGCTGCAGCAATTAGGTAAGTGGAGGTTTGTTAGCCATCTGAAAACGTCTTACCTGTGTTTCAGTGTAAGCCTTAGAAAGGGTGCATATTATTGCTGTATGTCATTTTTTGTCAGACAAAAATTAGGAGGCCATTCAATCTACTCTGTTTTGCATCATGATTTTGTTGTCCTATGGTTCCATGATTTTATATTATAGGAGGTTCATTAATTCACATTATAATTATTCCCTTTAAAAAATATCTTGCCTTTCATGAAGATAATTTCTATTTCCCACCTATACTGACAAACCTAAGTAGTAGGAAACCACTAATCAAACTTTAATGCAATGGGTTTGCAGACTTATAAAGCTCAACCCATTTTTTTTCACTTTGAGGGTGTTGTTTCGTTTTTCTGAGACCAAAAGATAGAAAATGTTGCTTTTCTTATTTTAGCTGAAAGCCAGAGATTCCTCTGAAATCCAGGTTTCAAAACCTGGGCCTCTGGAGAGAATGCCACGCCTTGAAGGGACAATTAACATTTTTTGTTGTTGTTCCAAACAGTGATAAGACAATTAGTTACTTTGGTAAAGTGCTTGCCACAAGACTTTGCCCATACACTTTGAATAAATAAATATAAAAGACCAAATTTTACTTTGACGTCTGAGCACACACTGAGGACATTCACCCCCGGTGCAAACTGCTGAGCACTTAGTTCTTCAGCAGATCAAACCACATATTTGCATGCTTAGATTTTCCCCAAGTATATGCAAGTCTAAGCACTTGTTTCTGGGCACTCTAGCCTACCTGTTAAGAAGAGAGATGGAATATTGCTCAAAACAGTCTTTTCTTTATTATGCAAGCCCTTTGCATATGCTTAAACTTGTGGTTTCTGGTTTCATGGTTAGAGATGTTTAGCTAATAGTCAAGTGTAGGGTGTCACTGTGTTTTGCTCTTTCCTGGCAGCACAGCTGAGACAGCTGCAGAGAAACAAATTCAGAGTCAGGTTCTGTTCACCACTTAGTCCCTTCACAATTGCAATGACGAGCTTCGCAAAATAGCTAAGGGAGTCCTGAGCAATCAGTACCTAGTGGCACCGAAAGATTTAGTTAGAGAACCATTTTTTTGTTCCATTCCAGAGACATAAACAGACAAGAGAAATGGCTATACAGCTTTAGGTGTTATCTGACTGCTAAAAGCATTTTATCAAAGCAATAAAATTTAGGTACCCATGTGTGCGGAGCGAAATGATCTCTGTCCTTGTTTCTGTCACGTATAAGATTTTTTTCGGGTGGGGGGTGGGGGGGTGAGGGGGTTAGGGAGGTGGGCGGCACTTCTTACGCTTTCCTGCATGGGCGGTTCCCTTGGTTCAGGTGTCCACATAGCGGACATAACTCCAAATCTAATATGAGTTTACACTGTTTTCTTCTTGCAGGATTCTCCCCTTGAAGGAGTATTTGCCACTGGTGATGCAGTGCCTGCTTTACAGTAGTTCTTAAAAATATGATCACTCATACTAGACATCCATTATGCAAGATCTTCCCCTGCATGCAGTTGAGGGCTATTTATAATAGCTTGATTTTTGCATGCAACTCTGACAGTAATGGGATATAAAATGCTACAGCTTTTTTAAATTCCTTATTTTAGGTTAGCTTTCATCCCTGCTATTAATGCAAGTAACAAGCTGCAGTCATAGTGGGAGAAAGACCAGAGGTGGCAGAGAAGCCACTGATTTGAATATCTTCCTCACGAGGCTCTCAGATGAAGTTGTTTTCTCTCTGAAATACTAGTCAAAGATGTATGTGTGCAGTCCTAGTTCTCGTCTAGCCCACTTTTAGAACAAGTAGAAAAAACTTAAGTTGGAAGGAAAAAAAAAAGCTGCAGCCTTTCCAAGAAAGATTTTTTTCTAAGCATAAGCAAAGCTGAATTTGACATTCTGTAGTTTCTTGAAGGCAGCTGTGGGTTTGGATTTTTCTAGGTTAACAGCGTATCTGTTTTCTGTTGTAGATTCATGCAGCTTTTCTTGTTTAGACATCTTCTGCACACGCTCCTCTCATGTTTGATTTGTAATACCTACATAAGCAAACTGACTGATAAATTATGGTCCCTTTATGTCTCGATGTAAAAAATGGTGGATGCTTGGATGCTGCCATATTCCATAATATAACTGGGAATGCGCCAGGATCTAAGTACGCATGGTGTGTTTTGTACTGTCGAGACGAGGGGAGATAGCAGTGCATAAGAAACAAGATCATATGGTGCAGACACTTTTTCATTTTAAATGAAATTTATGGGATTGACAATTAACCTTCATCTATTTTTTTGTTTTTGTCAGATTATAGCTGCTGGTTGCAGTGTGGAAGTGTTTAATGGAATAGCCTTATTCACCTTTGACCAAGGTCATGCTGATACCACGAAATTAATGGTATGTATTGAAAAGAGAGTTGAACAGTGAGGGTACTCAACATGTGGGTACCTACTAAATGTGTCAGGATATTTAAAAATAAAATTTAAAAAAAAGACAAGGATTACTAGTTTCTGCAGGCTAAGAAAACATGCCTGCTTATATAACCGTATTTGTTGAGCTCTGGGGGATAAACTACTTTAAAAAAAATGTGTCTTCTACATTGGAGTAGTGCTTTAAACTTAATTTTAAAGATGAAAGTTTTTATTTTGTAGAAGAGAAGATGTAATAAAGATAGATTGTGATGAAACAATATCTAAAGCTCCTAAATTAATCACAACTGTAACTTAACAACAAAAGCTTTATAAATATGATTATTTCCAAGTTCCCCAACCTCAGTCTGGAAGAGATGCAATGTATGATCTGCTATGCAGCAGTGGTGGAAACAGCAGCTCACCTTCCTGACAGGGTGGCACCGCCATTGTCATTTTGGTGTTTGTAGTGCAATGCTAATAGGCTCTAAGGGTGGGTGGGATCTTCTGTTAAATTCCAGTCCCGTATAGTAGGCAGGATAATTGATGCCTGGAAACTCCAGCCTTGTTTTGATAGGCTGCTTTAAGGGTCTATTTTATGTTCTCGTTCTAGTAAATAGTTAACTGAAACTGCAACTGCTTTTAAGGAGTCAGTTACTTTTTTTGATTCCTGAAATTATGATCTCTGTGTTTGCTTTGATTCCTGAAATTATGATCTCTGTATTTGCTCCTGTCCTGCTATCTTTGCAACCGTGGTGAATCCATTAAAGGAAACTTTCAAGCATGCCATTCTTATTTATTGCAATCTGGGGAACAACTGAATTGATACTGTCAGGTAGCGTTTGATACATCTTGCAGTTAAAGTGACAGATACTTTGTGGGTTTTCTTTTTCCTTTTCTTCTAGATTTTGTGGTTTACTTTGGAGAACAACACCATTTTAATTCATCTTATAGATATAGAAGATAATTTTGTAGTGATAACAGATAAGCAAAACAAGATCTTCACCTTTGGTCTTGAGAGAGAAGTAAAATGCCAAAACAAAAAATAATAATAATAATAATTGTATCCTTATAAAGCAATTTGATTCCCTCCCTACCCCTCCCAACACCCTTGAACTACTTACTCTTCATAAATAGCTTTCCAACATGCAATTCATAGTTATTAATAGTTACAGTTCTTATGTCATTTCAAAAGCACTCTGTACCTAACAGGCATGAGCCTGAAATTCTTTTGTTCTGAGCCAAAATGAAAGTCTTAGTGCATGACAGGGGGAAGTAAATTAAACAATTGTTATAGGGCTATTTTTAGGTTCAGTAACTGCACCAGGCACTGTTGTTTGATGCTTCTGATTTATTTATTATTTCTGCTTTAAAAATTATAAGGGAAGAACTGTCAGATGTGCATGTTAGACTAAAAGGTGTTTCAGGTCTACACTGAATATGAGTGTGAGGCTAGTTTACACCTGTCTCCTTTGGGGACTTCAGTCGGTCATGCCTATTGTGCTTTGTGTTTATTCAGTTATTTGGTATTAATGTTTTTTTTGTTATTGTAGTTTGTTTTGAGGATTAGAGCATAGAAGTGCCAATAATAAGGCAGTGCCTTTACCCTGCATGCTACGTCTTGCAGTGATGTCCCTGCATTGCTCTCTAGCTTCTAGTGCCTGTAAATAGTGGCTGCAAATCAGTGTTGCACCTTTGGCAGCAGGGGTAATTTTTCAGGATACAAACGGAAATTAGTTGTCCTGCAGGCTGTTAGGGGACTTTGTACTTAGCTGCCCTTCCTGATTTTTTTTTTTTTAACTCTTCTGTTTTTTCTCTTGTTTGTAGTCTTTACTGTTAAGCAAAAAATGGCATGTTTTATATTAGTATCATTTCATACGGTTCAGTTCTAGACAAGAATTATTAGGGTTATCTCGTCCATACTCTGCAGTCTTAGGTCCATGATATCTGTCTAATGCTGCAGCTTTTCTTAATACCAGAGCAGAAACTGAAACGTTTCTTCTAGAAGCACGGAAGGCATCAGCCTTCACCTCTTAAAAGACAATGTGAAGTTCACCATTTCATTCAGTTATCACAGGTACAAATAAACTGTTTCATACTTCTCGCCATTTAAGTTTGGCTTGATATGAGACAGGACTCAAAGGCAATTTGCTGACTGTCCTCTATCCTAAGTCAGGATGGCAAGCCACTGCTAATAGCCTCAGTGACTGACAACAAATTGGGAGAGAAATGAAAATGATAAGATTTTTTTTTTTATGAGCAAGCTATTCTGTTACACATTCTCATTGAAGTAGTAATCTGAAACGAAAGGTTTTTTTATTGTTTCAGAAATAAATGGACTAATTTCTGCCCAGCTGAACTTGATCAGAATTTCAATGGCATTTAAGAGGCATTGGCATTTAGAATGGGTCAAAAATATTTAAAGAGGATAATTCCTCCTACACAGATTTATACAAATACTGTCATAATACCTTTCAGAGTCCCAGCTCTCTTCTGCAGTATGCGGAAGCTTTAAAATGTCCAGTAAAGCCGTCAGCTGAAATGTTCATTAGACACTTATTTCAGATGATTTTAAGGATTCTTTGGAATAACAATTGTTCTAGATCTGGCTCTCTGAACAGACCAAACAACCATTGTCCCTCTGAAATGGTATCTAAAGCCCTAGACGGTAAGATACAGTATTTGTTGATATGTTAGCTTTTTTGCTGCTCATAAAATATAAAATAAAAATTAAATATCTGGCATGCTAGAAATGTCTCATTTCAGCTGAATTGGGTTACGAGGTAAATCTTCAGTTGTATCCTCCTCTGCACTGTGCATCTTCGTACTTTTTCTTTGGGTTGCAAATAACAGAAATGAACTAAGCTGAGGACTTGCTGATGATAAAAGGGAGTATGTTTTGTGCTCCTTTTATGCTGCTTGTGCTAGGCATAGAGCTCATCCATCTGCATGATCAGCAAGCTAGTCTCAACCTCCTAATCCAGCAGCAAAAGTGGTTTTAGTTAATAGATAGTTTCCAGATATTTGCAAATGTTTTTTGCTTTTTTTTTTTTTATGTGTGCTACTCTATGTATACTGTGCAAATAGAAAGAGCTGTGCAAATCTGAGTGTTCTTCTGGCATCTTCCCTGCTTCCTTCCTTAAGGCCCCCTGCCAGTGTATGAGAGCAGTTTGCTTTGTGTTGTTCCAAGCAGGGTAAGAAGGCAGTGGTTGTACTTAGCCAGAAGCAACTTCTTATGGAGATGCACAGTGTGTTACTGCTAAGAGAACTAGGATATCGTCTTTGATTTCGTCTTATACGTCACACATCTGTCTACACTGATATATTCCATGAATTTTTTATTCACTTTGTCACGCTATCTTTGTGGTACATCTCTATTTTTCTTTCAAGTATTTGGAAATCTACGTTGAATAATTTGTATTAGGAAGCTTACAAGTAATAAGTAATGTTAAGCTTTCCAAGGTATGATAGTAAGTTAATTTTGATTACTTGCCTTCATTTAATTGCTCTTGTATGGATTCTGATCTTTTACAGTTTATTTTGCTCTCATCTCATCTTTGTAATTCAAAGAAATACAATTTTGGTAATATTTGGGTTGCCAGTAAATTCTATGATATTGCAGTGTTTAAAAGTTGAGTGTGTGTGTGTATAAAATCTTACTTTTCTGTGGTGATTACTGAAGTCTATTATGATGGCAATTGTTTTACGTGTAAAAGCTTGTAAGAGAAAACGCTTTTAGTTGTCAAATAGCTTAAAAAAATAAAAACCAGTGTATTTTCTTATTAGCTGGAGAGCAAATGGCAAGAAACAAACACACACACCTCCGCCCCACGAAATTTAGGAAGTACTCTGGTGTAAAAAGTCAGTGCTCTTTATTCAGAAGAGAGCTTATGTAAATAGAAATCGATTGAAGTGCTGTGTTTTTGGAAGTTTTACCTCCAATGTTACTAAATACGTGTTGCTCTTAGGAGAGAATATAGGCTGCTTCATGATTTATATAGTGTTAGTTGGTCATGACTAGGGATAATTGTGAGGCTGAAATTCCAGCCTATGGAAGAATCTGGGCAGTACCTGTACTGTGTGATGCAATCCTTAGCAATGGGCCTAACATAACAGCTGCTGTGTGTTTGCACCAGATTAATTCTGAGCCAGTAAACCTTCCCGGCGTGAGGAACACCGAGCTGCATGGCATGGACACACCCAGGTGGGTTTGTAGGGGCTGGATAACCTGCAGCAGCACCAGCCCTGAGGTCAAGCTAAATCAGCTCTCGAGCTGATTCTGTTTTGTGGCAGTTTGTTGTGTATGTACTGACTGCCTCCAGGTGCAAGAGGACAGTGAATAACGTTTGAGCTGGCTCCTGACTGGAGCAGCTTGGATCTCTCAGCTGTGTTGTATAGCGTTCCTGAGCACAAGCTACCCACAGGTGTTCAGGTGTACCCAAAGGCTTCCGTTGGGAGCACTTTTTGATGGGAGTAGATTAATTCCTGCTTAATAATAAACCCTGAAAAATGAGGAGGAATAGATGCTTGCAAAGTTCATTGATTTCTCTGAGGCAATTCACTGTTGCTTTCATGTTACTGTTGTTACCTTTAGTTAAAGAATTCCATCTTCATTTCCTACCTACAAAAAAGATTAAGTATTTACAACAGAAATACACAAAAATTATAGCATTTTAATCTGCTGTAGTTCTTTGTCACTTATGGCCCATCAGATTATTTTTTTTTAAACAGACTGCTGAAGTATTTTTTGTCACAGGCTTAAATTAACATTTTGTGTTCCTTTTTTAATTCAGTTATTTTTAATCCTCAAAATTGGGATGGTTGAGTGGTCGAGCAACAGTGGTGTTATTCAAATTAAATGTTCCTTAGATACTTGTACTTGTCAGGAGATGTTTGCTTCCTCCTGACTTGCAGATTCTCCTCATCCTCTCACTGTTGGTAACTGTTCTCTTCTGCAAGGCACCCAGAAGGTGCTCCAAGCAAAATGAGCTAGATAAGCATATTAGTTTAAGTTGGTGATCCAAGCTACCTTGTCTGAATTTTCACCTGAGTGATAAGATAGTGCTTACATGAAGTAGTCTGCTGACTCTGCAGTGGAGGTGGTAATTTCCTGGCAGAGGAGCAGATGGCAAATTCAGGTGGTTAGTCATCTTCAAGCTCATTGTAAGTTTGTTTAAAAAAATAAAAAATAAATCCACTTGCTTTAGAGTTTTTATTATGAGGGCTATTCTTGCATCTTGTTTTACGGTATTTTAGTACCAGTCTTTTTTTACCCAGCTAAAGCATGTATTATCATCTACCTGGACTTCTGCGAGGCCTTTGACATGGTCCCACATGACATCCTGGTCTCCGAATTGGAGAGAGATGGATTTGATGGGTGGACCATACAGTGGATAAGGAGTTGGCTTGAAGGTGGCACCTAGAGAGTGGTGGTCAATGGCTCTATGTCCAAGTGGAGGCCGGTGACGAGTGGTGTACCTCAGGAGTGGGTCCTCGGACTGGTGCTGTTTAATATCTTTATCAATGACATAGACATTGGGATCAAGTGCACTCTCAGCATGTTTGCAGATGACACCAAGCTGAGTGGTGCAGTTGATACACCAGAAGGAAGGGATGCCATCCAAAGGGACCTGGACAGGCTGGAGAAGTGGGCCCACGTGAACCTAATGAGGTTCAACAAGTCTAAGTAGAGGGTGCTGCACCTGAGCTGGGGCAATCACAGACATGAGTACAGACTGGGAGAAGAACTCATTGAGAGCAGCCCTGCAGGGAAGGACTCGGGGGTTCTGGTGAATGAAAAGCTCAACATGAGCCAGCAGCGTGTGCTTGCAGCCCAGAAGGGCAACTGCATCCTGGGCTGCATCAAAAGGAGGGGCCAGCAGGGGAGGGAGGTGATTGTCCCCCTCTGATCAGCCCTCGGGAGGCCCCACAAGGAGTACTGCATCCAGGTCTGGAGCCCCCAGCACAAGAAGGATGTGGGGCTGTTAGAGCAGGTCCAGAGGAGAGCCACAAAGATGATCAAGGGGCTGGAGCACCTCTCCTAGGTAGAAAGGCTGAGAGAGCTGGGGTTGTTCAGCCTGGAGAAGGCTCCTGGGGGACCTCGTTGCAGCCTTTCAGTACTTGAAGGGGATGTATGAAGAAGATGGAGAGCAACTCTTTTCTCAATCAGACATTGACAGGACAAGGGGGAATGGTTTTAAACTAAAAGAGGGGAGATTTAGATTAGAGGTTAGGAGGAAATTCTTCACTCAGAGGGTGGTGAGGCACTGGAACAGGCTGCCCAGAGAGGTTGTGGATGCCCCATCCCTGGAGGTGTTCAGGACCAGGTTAGATGAGGCCCTGAGCAACCTGATCTAGTGGGTGGCATCCCTGCCTATGGCAGGGGGTTGGAACTAGATGATCTTTGAGGTCTATTCCAACCCAAGCCATTCTATGATTCTGTGTATTGTAGATGTCTAACCCAGAGTATGTTCTTACCAATGCTTGTTCTAACCATCACTTAGAATAGTTTGGGTTAGAAGGGACCTTAAAGCCCATCTAATTCCAACCCCTGCCATATCTAGGGACACCTTCCACCAGACCAGCTTGCTCAAAACCCCATCCAGCCTGGCCTTAAACACTTCCAGGGATGGGGCATCCACAGCTTCTCTGGGTAGCCTGTTCCAGTGCCTCATCACCATCAGAGTAAAGAATTTATTCCTAATACATAATCTAAATCTATGCTTTTTTAGTTTAAACCCATTACTCCTTGTCCTACCACTACGGTCCCTGACAGAGTCCGTCTCCTGTTTGAACAGATTAGTCTCCGTTCATTGGAGGTGATGGGACTGAGCAGGACTTACTTTCAGGTTTTGTGAAGAATTGAATTTCTGGGAAGATAAAGATTTTTGTCTTGACAACTGGGACAGTAAGACGTACAACTCAGGAGAATCTTTGAAGTCTGGATGTTTAAACTGACTTTAGCTTACCACAAATTTTTAGTCTCTGTCCTGGTCATCATCATTTATTTTTCTGTTTTCTATTTTTCCCTTTAAGAAAGGAGAACTGGGAGATAACTGTACCTGCCGTTTGTAATTTGAGGTTCTACAGTACAAGAGAAGATCCTTGCTCCTTCTGCCTCAGAAAGGAATGAAGCACGTTCAGGTACATACATCATCACTGATTGCTTGTACAATTTACATAACATTTTTTAAACAGAGATTATATCTTTTTTCTGCTTGATCAGCTGATAAAATTAGAAAACTACACTAGTGTTTCCCCACCCATAAACCTCTATTCCCTCGAACCTTTCATCTTAAATAAAAGCAGTTGACTTGAAATTCAAATAAGAGTTGAAATCAAACCCAAGCTGGGTGCAGAGTTTAATTAGATGTATACCAGGCAGACCATCTCAAGAATCAGGATGAACAAAAAAAAACCAACACGTGATAAGATGATCACCTCTAAGGTGGTCAGAGAAAAATATAGGCTGTGGAATAGCTGTTTTGGAGAGAGAGAAGGAAAAAAAAGTCTTTTAATATAGTATACAGGTATTTTAAAGTCTTAATAAAGTCTTAATAAAGTCTGGAACTCAATATCAAATCAAGTAGACTTAAATCAAATATATGCGTGTAGAATACGGCATATGTGGAACTGAAAGAAAAAATGTGGTTCTACAAGTTAATGGGGTGGAAAAGAACTCTGCAAATAAGTTTTATTGGTGTCCTCAATACCAAGTATTAAATTAGATTTGGAGAAAAGAAATGTCTCCGTACATTATGTGTGTATAATCTTCCACATCTTTAATTGGGATATAAGATGCGCTATTTATGTTGTGATGAAAAAAGTAAAATCCATGCCTAACCTACTGAGGAGTAGTTCTGCTTGTACAATTCCAAACCAGCAGGAATGCTAAGTAAGAGAATATGTTTCATTGCTGGACAATTAAACAGGAGTCTTGTATTAACTGGGTTGTGTCCTTCAGAAATAACTTAGTACAACCTTTGTCTTGTGAGGCTTTTTGTTTGATTGGTGTGGTTTGGTATTCATTGCAGTCTTAACTGGCACAGCTAGAAGTTTTTGCATTGAATGAAACTGTAATGCTGATAATGTTCAGAAAACATTGAGCTCATCCATATTGAAATAATTTTGTGGTCCCACAGAACGAAAATTCTAATTCAGTTTTGTAACATTAAATAACCATGTTTGTGTTCTTTAAAGTAATACGTGTCATGTAGCCTTTGAGGCTGGTAGTTATGAACTGTTTTTCTTTTGAGTATTAAAATTGGAGCTCTAAACCAGCACCTTATTAAAATATTCAAACAGCTCTTTCAAAGCTGATGGCTTCCAAATGGAAATTTAAATACCTTTGTGATAAGGAAAAGTCAATAGAGAGGTTGTGAGCAGTCTACACATGTCATAGGGTGTTTGTTTTAAAAGTACAGCATTCTTGAGAACTGCATGAGATGCAATGGAGTTGTTAAAACATTTGTTCTGATTTTACTTCACAATGATGGCTCCTTCTTGATAGGAATATGTTGAATTCTCAAGTCCATGATGTAACTGAAAGATAGTCACAGCTACACATCTCAAGACCGACTGTGTAACTCAGGATGAAGTTTAAAGGAGTGACCAGTTCTAAATATGTCCACAAATTTTAGATAGTCATTTCATAAAAGCAATTTTGCATGTAGTACTGAAGTATGTACCTGCTGGCATATCACTGTAGAATTGAAAGGCAAATTTTATATGTAAATTACTGCAGTCTTTGAAACAAAAAATAGTCTTCTGTTATGGTATATTTTAAGCATTCTGCAAACTGGCCTTGCCAGCTGTGGAATGGGCCAAACCTAACAAGATTGTTGTGCACACTTTTTGGAAAGTATGGAAACTATTGACATGCAGTTAGTTAAGACGTTCATTTATATTGTTTGTATGTTTCCCAAAAGTGAATGTGAAGCATGCACTAAGCCTAATATACATTATGTGGAACGGGCATTCTGGGGTGGAATGCTTGGGACGATAAATGGTCTTGTCAGTACAGAAGCTTGAATGGTCAGAATAACTGTCCAAGTAAGTTGTAGTGAGTTTCACCTTTTGCAGGGTGGAATTTCTGTAAGTGCTAGGAGAAATCCATTTTTCTGTAGACTTCCTAAAAATGGATTTTGGCCCAACTTGATGAGGTGGGGCTGATATTGACCGTGCTGCGGACTCTTAAGAGCTGGGTAAATAAGTTAATCTGTCTCTCCATTTGAATGGAAGCCATGAAGATAAAATAAATACACTTATACACCAAGTACTCTTTTTATCATCCCTAGCTACGTTTATATGTGGAACAATTCAGCAGAGTGCTGAACTCCTCTATTCTCTACATGTTTAAAGACTATATGGGTATCACTCAGTGTAGTGAAGTTGTATTCATTTTCTTTGTCATGTTGCTATTTCATACTCATTATCTGATACCTTGTACCAGCTCTGAAAGATGGAAAAGAAGTTTGCAATATACCTTTGAAAATTACAAGCAACTACTTAGATTAGGGAAAAAGAGGTCTGAGGGGCTTTTGTATGCCTTTTCTTTAGAGAGCTCCGATATTTTCTGTATTGGGTAGAGGTTATGCAGCTGTTTTTATCCCACTGCTAACATCTTAGGTTACAGGAATCTTTCCACTTAATTGAGCAAACACAGGAGAGTTTATGTAACTGAAGATCTGCAACTGCCAGTAGAATTAATTAGGAGAGGAATAATTAGGCAAAGAGTAGTGTCCAAATGGTCCCAATAGAAAAAGAGTATTGCAATCCCAATAGAAATCTCATTAATGTTATTTGCGATGAGCTGTGCCTTTTGCAGTACCATAAAGGAGGTAAATGTGGAAGGATCTCAGTGGGGTGTCAGCTTGGGTATGAGGCAGAAACGATATCAAGGTTTTAAGCTGCCTAGTCTCATTGTTGTCACTTAGTCATGGCTGCAACTCCACTATCTGCTTAAAAGCCTTTCTTGGTTGAATGAGCCACTTATGGTGAAGTAGGTATGAAAGAGGATTTCAGTTTGGCACTTGTTACAGAACTGTGGCTTTATGTATCAGAAACAGGTTGTCCCTTATGCCAAGCAGATAACCAAATAAAAAATGAGACAAAGCTTATTTCAAACATTCTTGCTCGAAGTCAGCAGCTTACTGGTTCGAAGAACAGAGAATTACTGAGCATGTTATCTAGACCTTCTATTGTAATGTTAGTTAGACAGAGGAATAAAAGAAAAATCATTCTGATATCTTGTTCCAATTACAAAATTGTGTAATGGGATACAAATCTACTTTTGTATGAAAACTGGAATAGCTAGATAACATTTTTTTTAGCTGCATCATGAAAAGACATCGATGCATGTACCTAAGAAAGCACTCAGATTTTTTTTTTTTTTTTGGGGGGGAGGATGTGTGAGAGACAAACAACTTAGAAAAGAATGTATCTGATACTTAATCCTATCACTGTTCACAGCCTTACCAGTATCCGCTTTCTTGACCAACATATTTTGGGGTGTAGGACTGGGACATTCTTCTACAATAGAAAGGTTAATTAAGGTCATGTCGCGTTTATAGTGGCTGTTCAACACAAGCCTCTCTGGTTGCACGTCTGTCATTTGGTCAGTGAGGGCATGTACCTTAGACATAGTTCTCAGGGGTAAGCTGAGGGTGGGTAAATCAAATCTTCAGTCTATAGAGAGTCATGCACAGCCTGGTTACTGTAACAGATAAGATGATTTCTTTATTATTTTCCCCTGATTTGACATCTTTTTTTAGCCCTTATACAAATAACTGTGTTGTATTTCTCTCTACAATACTGTACAATACAGAGTGCATTTTTCAAGCTTGTTTCATAGGTGCATTAGGATAGTATGAATTAGAATATGGCTAATATGTACAGTGGGATATCTTCCATGAAAAACTAACAGTAGAAACGAAGCATTTTGCAGATGATGATTCAGAGCTTCCAGCTTTGGGAAGAGATGAGTCTTATCCCATTTCAGAAGAAGTATCTGAGGCCTGGAGAGGTTAAGGAAGCTGTTTAAGGATCACAAATATCACCTGTGGCAATGCTAGTAACAGAAATTGTCTCACGCAATTCCAGTTTCTGACAGTATTGGAATAATAGCCTTTGTCCGTCTACTGGTGAGGTACAGTGCCTTCTGGAACTGTTAACAGGATTTTGTTTGATTTTATGATCAAAATGAACTCACAGCTAAGTAGTGCATGATGTAGTGAATACACTTTATTTTCAGTGATTGCTAAATTAATCCGCAATTCTGGAAGCCAAATGCCTCTCTTTATTAGTGAAAGTTTTCAATAAGTGTTGTGTGCATTTTATAGTTATCTACTCTACTTCCCCTATTAGCTGTTGTTACTGATGTTTTTAATTAACTTTGTTTCCTATTACAGTAGCATCTGTGGATAAATAGCAGTAAGGTTAGCCTCTTATTTATATGCATTTTTTAAAATGTGTCTATAAAATACATACCATTCAGTTCTGGATTCCTGGGGCCATATTCAGGCATACATATAGCTTCTGTAGTGAAAAGAGATTGACATCCAAGTGAGATTTTTGCGACTTTTCCTATAGATAGTAGGTATGAAAGCAAGGTACAGATAAGAGAGAGTTGTCCATTTATGGGTCTTTGAACATGGTCTACATAAGAGGTTGTTGTGGTTTAGCCCGGCTGGCAGTCAAACACCACACAGCCGTTCGCTCACCCTCCCCCCTCCCTCTCCGGGATGGGGGAGAGAAACGGGAAAGTGAAGTCTGTGAGTTGAGATAAAGACAGTTTATTAAGACAGGGAAAAGAATAACAACAACAATAATAATAATAATAGTATTAATAGTAATAATGTGTACGAAATAAGTGATGCACAATGCAATTGCTCACCACCCGTTGACCGATGCCCAGCCTATCCCCGAGCAGCCGGCCCCCCCTCCACCCCGGCTAGCCACCCCTATATATTGTTCAGCATGACGTCAGATGGTATGGAATACCCCTTTGGCCAGTTTGGGTCAGCTGTCCTGGGTCTGTCCCCTCCCAGCTCCTGCTGCATCCCTAGCCTGCTCGCTAGCAGGACAGAGAGAGGCTGAAAAGTCCTTGGCTTGGTGTAAGCACTGCTCTACAACAATTAAAATATCAGCATGTTATCAGCGCTCTTCTCATTCTAATCCAAAACATAGCACCCTGCCAGCTACTAGGAGGAAAATTAACTCTGTCCTAACTGAAACCAGGACAGAGGTGATACTCCAGACTTTACTGTCCAGACCAGCATACCTGAAAACATGGGATTCTAACTTGTAGTACATGGTCATGCATGCCGAATTTGTTGCAATTTATTAGCTAACCAATTGTAGTTCTAATGGCAAAATCTTTATTTTGATGCTTTCTAAGCACAGTCCTTTTGTAGTCTTGTACAGAATTTCTAGGAGGGAGGGTGCACAAAAGAGCTGTTCAGTGAATGAGCAGCGAGACTGGTGCTTCTGCAGGGAGCTGGCTGTCATGAACATCCCCAAGCAAGTTTAGCATGTGCAGCATTTGCATTCAATATGTCTGGGACCACTGAATGCTTACACAAGAGACACAGCAACTGTGACAGATGTGCAAAAGCTCTGCTGCATGTCAAAAATACCAGTTCCTGTGCAAACACTGTGCAGTTAGACAAGTGTTGCTTCTCCCTGTGATGTTCTTGATCAAAACACGTGAATGCATTGTGCAGCGCAAGCCTGACTAAGGCCAGTACTTTCAGGATTGGCAAGTTTTACTGGCATGAAAGATCTCTTCACAGCCAGCATATGCTGAGCACAGACTTCGCTTCTCATTTGTATGGAAACACTGGGTATTTGTAGTGTTCATGGACTGTACTGCAGAACTCTTCAGAGCTGTTGGAAGAGAGCTGGAGAAAACAGGAAATTAACCTTAAGTCTATCCAGAGCAGCAAGCAGAAAATGGGTTTTAGTTTGTTTACTCTCTCACCAGAAATAAAATACTTCTTGTTCTTCAAACATTAGCCTGGCCTAAGTTTTAATAAATTCTTTAGGCAAGTTTTTTTGATATCCAGAAATACTTTTCGAAGCAAGTAATCCAGGCTACTACAAAGACAGGAACTGTGGATTTTGAATAATGGGAAGTGGAAATAATCCAGGACATGTTAGGAGTGTGATTCAGAAATAAACAGTTGATAGAAAGTTAAAGCAGAAGAGCAACTGAGAACATTGACTTTCCAATGCTTCAGGGAAGTTAAACAGATCAGGTGAAGCATAACTGAATAGGTATAACTCTCTGTTGAGTCTGAGCGGCTGAACCTCCTCCCTCTAGTCCTCCTGGGTCTGTGTCCTGCCTTGCCCTTTTCACCATTACATCACAGAAGAAAAATCAGATTGCATCTGTTGAGCCAGTTGTACTGTAAAACTCTACTGCATTAGCTATCGTTTTGTCACAAAGTCACACACACACACACGAAAACTACAGAAACCTAATGCTCCTTGGACAGGCTGATGGCTGAAAAGTCCAAAAGGAAAAAGTGAAGATGAGCAAGTGGAAAATGTGCAGGTTGCTTCAGGAAGAGAAACAGCAAGTAATGTGCTTCAGCAGCAGCCAAGTACCGTGAAGGAAGGCCTTCCAAAGGGCAGTAGTGCCAGTCAACAGTGAGAGGGGGTATTTTCAAAAACCTAATAACATTAACAAATCCAGTCATATTCATGTGAAGGCAGAGGTGTTAACTGGTGGATAGCACTTAGCTCTTCTTACATTTTGTAGGTAAAACAGTGGATATTGGTACGAATCCTTAAACTGTAACACGTGTACCAGCAAGAGCAGCAGATTCTAGACCCTGGTGCAGTTCATCCCCATGTCAGGCTCAGTGCTCTACTCCTGTAACTGAGCTTAGTTCTGCGAGTTCATGTCAGCAGTGGTTGAATGCTGATTCCCTGCTTCTCGAGGACCTGTTGTATTGAAGGGACTCTCAGAAAGTGCCATCTCTGCGTAGCTCAGAGTGACATCTTAGGAGCGTGCTTTTATTAAGATCAGGGCTGCTGGGCAGAATCTGTCTCCCCTATCCACCTTTTTACAGCACAGACAATTAATTTACGATTTACACAAGTCAAATCAGCAATCAAAGCTGGAACGACTTAACGATCTAACTCTGCCTGAGGTAGCTGGAGTAGCACTGGCTATTTGTGGCTTGTTGTTTCCACCCTGGACATAAAAAGAAAGGGTTAAAAAAAAAGGGGGTAAAAGAAAGGGTTAAAAAAGGCTGCTAGGGAGAGGGTGCTGGGAGCTGGCCTGGGGGTGGGATCTCCACGGCAGCCAGGCTAGGATAGGAAGCTTACGCTATGGCTTTTATTAAGTTTGAATTCAAAAATAGCTGAAAGCCAACCTCCCCCACGCCCCGCTCTGATTAGAAGCCAGTTTTTTTTTTTTTTTTTTCCTTTCTTCCCTATGGGAACTGAATTGTTTCTTGCTGTCGTTTAACTAGGTAACGTTGAAGTTATCTTTTAGCAGAGGTGATACTTTTTGTTCCCATTTTTCCCTCTTTCTGCCAGCAGTGAAGGCCTGAGGGTGTCAGTGGGCCTGGGGCCAGAGCTGCCGGCCCGCGGGGAGCCGTCTGCCGGGTCCTAGTGCCGCGCTGCTGCCCGCCTTCCCTCCTCTCAGTTCAGTGCAAGTTAGAACCCCAAACTCTTCAAAATAACATCCAACAGGCTAGGAAACACTGATACAATCCATAAAAATCAGGTCACCTCTTAGAATCGTGTGCAAATCCTCTAGAAGCAGTTTTCTAAAAGGAGCGGCTGTAGAAGTCTTGTATTTGTGTTGCAAAGAGAGGATTGTTGCTGACCTGAAATTGAGCTAAGATACGTGTAGTCAACTCTGGGACAAGTATTTACTTTGTGAGGTTGGTGTTTACAGATGAACAAAATCTGTGCCATGCAAGTGTTGCCATTAGGTTCCTAAAGCTTATTTGTCTGCCCGCAGCAGTGGGTAGCATGCAGACCTACCATTTGAGAAGTGCTTGCAACAGTTTTTGTTCCAAATTCTCTCCTTCCCCAGATAATGGAAACTGTTATGCATTTACGGTATAATTTGGAGAGCTTATATGTTAATGCATGAAACCTTTTGCTTATCTTGGTTTTGGCCACTTTACAAAAGCAAAGTGGAGAGAGCGATAGTTTAAAGATCGATAGGATTAGAGATGGTCTGTCTGTATTCACAAAATTGATTTGTGGAGATCTCTTCTGTAATTGTGGCTAGTATCACCATCTAGTAGGTTGGCCATCATAAACTAATATGAATACAAGCTTGGTAACCTAATAGATGTTATTATAACTAAAGAAGCTGTTTTATGACAGGATTTTGGGTTAGAGACACTTTTGAGAAGAGCATAGTATTGGCTCAGCAGGTTTACTGAAAGTAGTCACATACATAGAGAGATCTAACTCTTTTTTCCTTTCATGTAACACTACTTCATAATAAAGCTGTTACTTTTGTCTGGTTTTGTATTTCCTGAATATGGGAGCAATAATATTACATGATGAAAAATACGAAGTAGTGACTGATGGGTTGGAAATGTAATGTAAATATAGATTTATTTTAAAAAGAAAAAAAAATAAATATCAGAAGTTAATGTTCTTTGGGAAAACATTACTCTGCACTCCTGTTTGTTTCTACAGCCTTCAAGAGTTTACAGGTAGTGACTGACAGACCCAATGGCAAGGCAGAAAAAGGCTGTGCAAATTCTCTCCCAGTTTACACATTTTTCCTGATCCACTTCAAATATCAGGAGAATTTAGGAGGAATAAATGCAGAAGATGGAGAGCTGTAAATGTGAAGGGGCAAACTCAGTCCTAACAAGTGCAGACATGGCTCCTACTAGCTCTGCTAGAGCTGTGTTCATGTCAAAGCTGAATTGGGTCCAAAATGTTATTGTGTGGCTGTGGTAGCACTAGTGTAGACCTGCCTTGCATAAAGTTAGGCTATGAGACAGGGCTAAAACTTTCCTGTCTTAAGTAGCTGTGTAAAATTGAGTAATTGTTAATAGTGGCCTTAGACTAGTTCCATATTTTTTAAAAAAATATTGCTTGTTTTTTAATGCTTCCTGTATGAAGTATATGAAGGATGGTAAAGAAATCACAAAATAGTAGAACAAGGGGAGTATAAATTGAAACTAGGAGGTGAACGACTTAAAAGAAAGCACTTTACACAACCAATTACTTTCCCTGCCCCAGGAGGAGAATGTTAGGGCAGATTGTATCAGGTGGTTCAAAAAGGGATTAGACAATTCATGATAGATCCCCCCACTAACGGCAACAGCATGATGATAGTAAATGTTTAGGGAATAATGGGAAGTAAACAGAAAGCAGGCACATGTGTGCTTTCCCCTGGACAACTTCTCCTATTGTTGCTCTTGAAGATCAAGTATTGAGCTGGATGGACCAATAACATATTCCTAATATTTGTAATCATAACTATCTTGAGATTTTTGTGTGTATGTTGAAAATGGCATGTTCCTGTTACTGCTGAAGTCAGCAAGTTGATAACAACCTCCATAAAATGTGGAAGTGAAGCAAGTTTTTGTTATGGTGACCACCATTTCTTAGGGTTGTACTGAGACCAAGTTTTGGTGTGTAGGAACTGAAAGAACAAGATAAAGGAAGATGTGGAGGAAAGGGAAGAAACAAGTGAAAGAAAAGGGGAGTGGGATGGTAGTGGAAAGCTGGAGAAGGAGGATTTGAAAGCAAATGGAGTAATATGCACGTAGGAATTCATCTTCAGGAAACAGAGATAAGAAGAATCTTTTCTGATCACTAGTGAAAAGGTTTGCTCATGGTTTTTAAGACTGGATTTGTATGGATTTTGTGACTGGATTTGTATGCCTAAAATATCACACGTAGAAGCCTGACAGTTTTCCCTTGAAAGCTATGGACTCCTTGTAGGCCGAAAAAAAAAGATAGCACCTTTTTATCTGTACTTGTAAAGTTGAACGCTATATTTTAATACAAAATATAGAATAATATCATTTGTTCAAATGTTTAGAAGTATATATATTTATACATATTTATCTTTTCTAGTCTTCTGTTAAGGATCATGTTGTTGCTGCATGTGTCTTGTTATCTGTCCTGTATTATAAGAGCCAGGAGAGATGAAGATATCTCAAAGGTAGGACATAGCAATCATGTTCAGAAAAGGGAAAATTAGACAGACTGATGCTGTATTAAAGAAAGCAATGTGATCTCAACCTTTCAGAATTCACAGAAGACAACCTCCCCATGCCCCCCCCCCAGTCTGTTTGTTCCATGGAGACCTCAGTAGGAGTTCATCCATTATAAAACACCAGATTTAGTTCTGTTTCTCTTCTGTCCTTTTTCTGTCATCAGTAAGGGATAAACTCATGATGCAAAATTGTGATAAAAATACTGAAAATAGTTGAGTCAACCACCAGGTGTAAACCTAGTGGAAAAGAAGCTTCACTCATCTTGCTCTTTAAAATAATAAATTTTAGCTGGAACAATGACATGTACTGCATTTCTTCCCCAGGATGACATTGTAGTGTTATGACTGTAATACAATAGGAAATGTCACCCTCCTTGAGGCTTGTCAAATCATTATATGATGTTGTTTTGGTCTATATTGTATATTAATAAGGAATACTAGAGCGTAGTAGTAATTTTATTTTTTATCTTGCTTTTTTACATTTGGAAGCAAGTGCTTGCTGTTTGTTTACAATTTGATGAGTTTACTTTTACATTCTTACATAAAAACTGGTAAATCTAACTTGACGCATTCAGTTAACCACAGGAAATTTTTCACTTTGCAAACATTGCAACATTTTAGATATTCTTTCCTTCCTTCCTGATGTTGAACCTAAGTTATCTCTCTTTTGAAATTACATTTATTTGCTTTCTGTAGAGACATGTGGTTAGCAGTCATTACATTAACAAGGTGAGACATTTAACTCATTGCAATCGATGTGTGTTAAAATTAATTTACAAATCAAATATCTTCTTATACAACTTAGATTACTCCATTGTAACCAGAAGAAGGTGCAAGACATTTCAAGTGGAAGTCATTTGTAATTTTACAAGACAAAATGCAGAGACTAAGTTTTTAGATAGTAAATTTTTAGATAATACCAGTGAGTCATATAGAAGAATTGATTAGAAAGTCTGCAAGAGGAGGTGCAAGCCTTGCAATAATTCTGTGCAATTCCCAGGGTTGACTAGTGTGAGAAGTAGATGATCAGGCTAAAATTATTTGGTCCAGGAAGAGACAACTTAGGTTGTGCCAGAGGTTACAAAGTCATTAGGGAGACAGATAAATGCTAGCTGTTCACCACCTTCTCTAGCAAAAGAAGTTTGGAGATGTTGCATAAGCCTAACAGAAAGCAGCACATGCACTTGTTGCAATACGTTGTAGATCTGTGAAGGTTATTTCCAGACGGATATTAAAGGTCTACATGTGTGAGAGAATGAAGAGGTATGTGGAATACACTGAGAACTGCTAAATGCAGGGAACCACATCGGACTTGGAAGGTTCCCTGAAATGAAAATAGTTGCCATTTGGAAGAGCATTTAGAGAGAGTGTTGTGTATTTCCCAAAAACTTTTTTGTAGTTTCTGTATTATGCAGATACTGTTCCTTTAGCACATAGAGAAGTTTGCATTCTTTGTAGACATGACCTCTCCCCTGCTCCATCCATGTCTGTATTGAGTATCCCGTGGAAACAAATTACATAAACACAGGAGCTGAAGAATCTTCTCTCCAATGTTTCCCATGTTACTCTAGCAGTGGCACAAGAGGTATTCAGAAAGGGCATGGAAGCAGCTCTAGGTTTGGAATTAGCACAGCTTTGTCAGCATGGTACTGTTTTTTGGGCTAGTAAGGGCCAGCAATTGAATGATAGAGTTCATTTGCGGAGAGAAAAGGGATTGAGCAAGATAAGTACGAAATGCTGGTCTAGGCAGGCCTCAGTGATAGTAACGGAGAGAAAAACTCGACTTTGTGCCTTTAACTTGGCAGCAGATAGCACTGCTGCACTGACTTTTGGTACAGACGGATGAGCATTCATGTTTTTACCACTGACTTGAATCTTGCAAAAACCACTGAAATAGCAAAATTAGCATATTACTATGATATCTTGGGGCCTGCTATTCTTATTGAAACGAGGCTCATTGACTCGATTTGCAGCTGGACTGAGCTCTCAAGTGGAGTGCACAGGGATCCTGGAAGGACAGCACTTCTGTAGTACTTCGCTGATTGAAACGTACCGTGCTTCTTAACCTGACTGAGAGATGCTCAGGAATGCCAGGAGGAGGCTTTTGTATATTTTTTTCCTCTCCTATCTTGGCAGAAGTTACTGGCTTATGTTTAAAAGGACTGTTCTGGAGCTTGGAATTTTAATTATTTTTGAATCAACTTTTGGTTAAATTGTTGCTATTAAAGTATTCATCTTCTGGAAAAGACATGCAACTGACTGGGAGTAATGCTGTTTCATAGCTTGTTTATTTATTTATTTCAGTTTAAATCTGTTGCTTCTAGTTTGTGGGTTTCTTTTCCTGAAGTAACACTAGGACAACAGGTAAAAATGGAATAATAACATAAAAGAAGTTTTTATTCCAAAACAGTGGCATTGTTCTGAATTGCCTAAAACATTTAGTATTTTTCACTACAAAATTTCATTATAAAGGGTTTGTTAATATTAAAGATAGTAAGAAATGCAAAAGTATGCGTTGCACTTTGGAAGAAAGTTTCTCTTTGTGTGATATTTTACTTTTCCTGTTTCACAGGAAAAAGTAGCATCTTGTAGCTGGATATGATGTAGCACCAGTATGACCACAAGTGAAGAAGTAGACAATTAAGGTAGCTTCAATCTTACCATCTCCAAGAGATGTTACTCTTATCTGTTCTTTTAATTTCTACAGATGATGAAGCATGGCTTCATTCCACCATTATAAATGAATAGAATGGTTGTATTGCATGTATTTGCATAACAAAGGCTGTAGTAAATCAGACTGTAAATGATAAAAATGTGGGTTCACATTTAACAAATTATTTGTACACGATGGATTAAGTATAACATCAGTTTTGTAAAGGCCTTTACATCGAGCTCTCAGTTTGCTTCTCAGGATGCAAGGCTGTGTGCAGGTTTACATGGAACTATCTGAATTATCTGCAATCCTTTGAAACCACAGATTCTTCTGTAAGAGAAACTGTCAAGGATGATTCCCCAAAACCTACCCTTTGTATTTAATTTTCTGCAAGCCACAAAAGTCTTGATTACCTTATAACAATGTATGACTGTCTGTACAAAAGAAGTAAAGCATCAAAGTCTACAGTGTGTGACAGGATGGGTACTGCTATGTCTTTGCTTCTTTCAAGAGCTAGAATTTCTTAGAAGCGTGCTTATGGTGAAATACATCATGAATTTTATCACCAAAGAAGCACCACAATTCGTAGCATTCTATTCCTCTCCAGAATGTGAAATATTTATAAATCTCTAAATCATAGAAGGACTTGTGTCTAGGTGCTAGACTTCTTTCCCAGTTTCCTGAAGGTGTATCTTAGTTTCTTAAACATGATGTTCTTAACTGAATTGAGAACATTATTCTGTTTAATCCTATTCTTATAGCCTTTGAAGGACTAAAAAGATCTCCTTGAAGTGACTTTAAGTTTGGATGACTGTTGAGTCTAAGGTGTGGTTTGCAATTCTTTCCTTTTTTTTCCTTGTTCATGATTATCCACTTAGTTTTTGTTCGTTTGTTTTTTATACTAAAACTTCAGTATATTTAGTTTTTACTGTAGATATGGAGCCTAAGTAAGAAAACATGTTTACAGAGACTCTATAGAAAGGTTGAATACCATATAACCATCTCATGCACACTAGCGTAACTATATGCACATGGAAAGTGATAGGGAACAACAAGGGGAAAGAAGAAGGAGCTGATTTAAAGAAGGGTAGGAATCAGTAAATCTGGCAAAGTAGCACTGTATATATAACCATTTGGCTTGTAAATTAATGCTGGTCTAGTTTATTTTGGTATGTGTGTGGAAACAAAGATAGGAAATTCACAGGAGTATCTCAATAAATAACCAAGATGCTATATTGGGTATTAAAAGAAAATTGTTTCCTTTTCTTTGAAAATGTCACCTGTAGAGTGATGTGAAAATGCCGAGTCTTTACAAAATTGTGTATAAGTTTTCCTGATACGTTTTATATATATATATATATACACACACATTTCTGCATGTTGAAAAAGAATCTTCTGATCCAGCAAAAGGAAATTAGGTCAAATGTGAATTTTGTTAGACATCAGTTTGTGTCTTGAAAAGAACACAAAAGCTAAGAAATAATAATTAGAGACATTTGAATATTATTAAAACATTTGACAGCAAAGCAGTCACTTGTAACAGTTCAAAATCAATTCCATTTTATCACCCCTCTTTGAACTGAACATCCTCAGATCTGTTACAAATGTGTTGCTGGAGATGAGGGGTGACTGATGACCATTTTCTTCCAATCATGGTTAATTATTTTTCTAGTGAATGAGATTGAAAGCCTCACAGGTATTGTGCAGCATCACCTGTTCCTCAACAAAAAGTAGCACTTCTGTCATGCTAGAGATTTCAAACATATATACAGCTGTACAAACTGCTTATCTACATGCTCAACAAGATGGGCTGAAATTTTAATAATGCATAATAAAAAGGAAATTCTGCCTCCTTCATAATATTACTAAGCTCTTTTTCTCTAGGTAGATTTACCAAATCTTGTTGTCCTGTGCGTTAATTGATAGAAATAAATTAAACGAGTTGCAACAGAACCTTTTGTGTTGTGTCCGCATAGCCTCTGTGTATTTAGTCTTTCCTCCCATTTGCCTTGGACTTCCAAGTAGTTCATACATATTTTAAGAGAATTCCAACTGTACTCAACAAAAATCCAATGATTTACTGACTTGATATACATGATGAACACGTTATGGTTCTGTTTATAATAAAATTTCTTTAGATTTTTAAAGCTCACCTGTATGAGGAGTGTGGCTACAAAGAAATCTGGCGAAGCTATTTAAAAATGAAAATTAGGTGGAAATGTTAATAAAAATGTTGGTGTTTTTACAATATTATACTTAGTGTTTTATGGATGTGGTAAAACATCTGTGGTGTAATTTTCAGCACAAGCATATATTTTCCAACTGACGATACTTCTCATTACCTTTCTTTCTACAAATGTTTGTGTTCAGTATGTCATTGTCATACAATCTGATAGATGACAATGCCAATCAAGTCAGTCTTATCAAAGCAAAATGTACCTCAAGTAGGCTATGACAATTCAAATATGAGGATTCAAAATATGAGGTAAATTCAGCTCAAAGATGATGTTGATCAGTTTGAAAACCATCCCTGTATTTTTGTGATCTGCTTTGGCACCTGTGTATATGAGTCAGATTTGAAACAGTGGCACAAGAAATACTTAGAAGCAGATGAGCACATGTAAAACTTGCAGTTGTGAAGTTTGGGAAGATGAGTGAGTTTGTTGGCCAGTGGTTTGATAATTCATCTTCTGAAGTAAGAGCTTTTGGTTTCTTTTCCCAGCTTTGATGTCGACTAGCTTTGTTTTGAATTTCAGCTTTTTAAAGTGCTTTCAAACTTAGTAGTAAGGTGTTATTTGTGGTTGCATCCATTACAAGGCAGGCACTTCCCAAACACATAAATTCAAATAATAAAAGTTTCATAATTCAAATAATAAAAATTTCATAATTCAAATGATAAAGGAAGAAAGCAAGAAAATGTATGAACAAACCAGATCTAAGTAATATAAGTAACATAATGGGAAAAAGTCTTGAAATTAAAAGAACAGGGGCTTGCTAGAAAGACAAGGGGAACTGGGTAAAGTGCAGTGAGGAAGTGAACATGTGAGCATGGAGATGAAGGGCAGTACACGAGGACTCCCCACTGAACACGTCGGCATTGGTTTTGCTTGGTGCATGGTTAAATACATGGATGCTGTGGCTCTGCATAGACTCAAAGGAGAAAGGGAGAACTTTTCTCTCTTTGCCTCCTTCCACCACGATATACTACCATGACTGCTGACAAACAGACTGCAGTGGCATCTGCTCTCAGGCCGAGTAAGGCACTGCAGCCTGTGTTGGTGGCAGGCAGTGCAAGAAGGCAGTGGAGAAGGACACTGGGAGGAGGAGGAAGGTGAGGCGCCCTGGTATGTTTCTGGGGCTTGAACATGAAGGGATCATTCATGGCAAATTGCTCTGTCTGGTGGTGAGAACATAGGGCTTGCTTTCAAAATACAAGGCACCTCTATAATGTGCCAGCAGCAATACAGAATGAAGGCCAAGTTTCACGTAAGGATTCTGAAGTGAGTTTTTGTCATACTTGTTCAAATAGGAAGTTTTTTTGGGGGGGAGGAGCAACAAAACATGCATTCAAGCCATTAAATTAACATGTTACTACAGATCTAGATTCATTAATAAAATACAAGCTTCCTGGAGACCAAATCTTTGTAGTCTCTTTGGCTGTGAACTATGGTTTCATTTACCTGAGAGGTTGTCTTGTACGTCTTCCCTAGAATGACTTGCCATTGAGTAAAATTCCAAATTCATGTGTGGATATAGGCCTATTGTTGCCAGTAAGAGTTATGTTTTGCGTGCAAGGAATTGTATTGCCTGAAGTTTATATGTATAGACCTGTGAAAAATAGCCATAAAATGTACGGATATTTCCAGATAAAATAAGCATATTATCATTCACGTAATGTGTTGAACAGCTTCCTTTGCTAAGGAGGATGAAGAAAATGGTGTCTTTGGACACTGTATTTCAC
Organism: Cygnus olor; assembly: GCF_009769625.2. Classification (NCBI taxonomy): domain Eukaryota; kingdom Metazoa; phylum Chordata; class Aves; order Anseriformes; family Anatidae; genus Cygnus; species Cygnus olor. Next base: position 6,011,585 of record NC_049178.1, on the reverse strand, counting down.
AGGATCATAAATGAAGATTTTGAAATCTCAAACATTTTGCCTGAAAATAGAGTTTCGTTTGTAAAGACAAGGATTAATGTTTGTCTGTGTCTTTAATTGCAAAGGGCAGTATCTGCAAATGCACTGACATTCTGGCTTAGGTTTGTTTTGACATACGAGCTCTGATTTCACAGGCATGCATGAGAGGAGGGGGATAGCTCATTTTCCCGGCTCTATACCCTGCATACATCACATATTTATGTGGTGGAAAAAAACAAGACCTGTTACAGTCCTCAGGGAGCTGAAGCGAAAAGGAGACGCACTGAAAAAATGATTCGGAGACAGACATGGTTGCTGCTCCCAGGGTCCTATAGCTGTGCTGTAAGTGGGGCTAAGTTTAAAAGAACAGCCCCTGCTGGATGGGACCCAGGGCTCACCCGGCCTCGCATTCTGGCTCCAGCAGTGCTGATGGGGCACAGGCAAGACTGCCTGGGGAGGGTGAGAGCGAGCAGCCACTGCCACAGTCTGCTCTGTTCTTACTCCTTCAGCACCTGGGGGTGGGTTCTGTCCCCTGTTGGTGGACTTATGGCTAATTCAGCTAACCTTGTTTCAGACCAGCAGATGCAATTTGCCTGTGTGCTCCTGTGGCAACAAGTTTCAGGAATGTGTTACCTGTGGTGTAAAGTACTTTAACTGTTTCAAGCCAATCTCCTCTTAGTTTGAATTCATGACCCCTTCCCCACAACATTCTCCTCCTCAGGGATTTGGCAAGATTCATGTTTACCTTAGCCACTACCTTCACGGTACGTACAAAAAAACTTAATCCTAACCACCCCTGGAGAGCTTTGGCCAGGTGGTAGGCATCCACATTTTGGGTGTTTGGCATCTATGTTTTTAGGTGTTCAGAGGCCTTTTAAGTATCTTTCTAGACACTTCTGCTGTGGTTGGTAAAATAGGAATAAAACCCCGCTGTCATAAATGTAAAGCAGGCATGAAAACGCTCCAATTACAGTAGAAAAATGGCACAGTGGTGCAATCAGTAGCTTGTGTCCAAAGCGCCTCTCTGCCTTGATTGCCTTCCTTAGAAGGAGAGGAATTGTAAATAGCTGCAGAATCAATGGTTTCAGTGTTTACCTTCACTGCTGTGCACGTATTGAGCCATCTTGCCTGCCCACTGGGCTCGCAGGGAGCGGAGCAACTTCGGCAAGGTCAGGAAAGTCCCCTCCGGCCCTTGGAGTTGTTTGGTTTCGTGGTTCTGCTGCTCCCTGCTCCTGGCCTTCCCCCCCCCCCCACCCCCCAACCTCTGCCTCTCCCCTGCCCTCCCTACTGCCCACCCCAGGAGCCCCTGGCGCATGAAGCGTTGCTGGCAGCCTGCTTGCCTCCAGAAAAGTTCCTTTTATTTACATGGGGGCTTCCGCCGCTCATACACTCGCTTGTTTATAAAAGCGGCCGACCCCCCTGGCAAAAACGCAAGGGGGTGACCGAGGAATACGCGAACCGACACAGCGCAGGGAAAGCTGCCCGCGGGGGGCTCAGGCGATCCGGCTGCAGAACTCATCGAAGTCCCTCTCCATAAAAAGCTCGCTCTCAATCACATCGTCCTCGGAGGGGAAGTACTGCTGGCTCTCCTCCTGCGGGGGACCCCAGCCCGGAGCCAGAGGCGGCCGCGCAGCCGGGCCACAGGTGCGGGCGTCCTCGACAGCGTCCATCAGCGCCCCGCGGGCGTTCTCCAGCACCCCCAGGTAGGAGTCCATGTCCAGCGGGTCCATCTCGCAGTCCGACCCGCCGCTCTCGGTGCCCAGCGAGTCCGAGCGGAGGTGCATGAGCTGGTACTTCTCCCGCATGAGGAACTGGTTGGTGTTGCGGGGGGCCCGCATGCCGGGCGCCCTCCTGCCCAGCACGTTGACGGGCCTCAGGGAGAGCAGCACCCGCGGCCGGCCGGGCCTGTGGCAGCGGCGGAAGGGGCGGCAGTGCTGCTGCTGCCAGTGCTGGCAGGGGCCGTGCGCGCGGCTGCCCAGCAGCTTCCTCGCCCCGCCGGGCTGCCTCCCGCGGGGCCACCGCGAGCGGCTGCCGCCCCGCCGCGGCTCGCAGCCCTTCGGCGGCGGGGGGCAGGCGCCCGCCGGCACCGCCGAGCCGCGGGCGGGACCCCCCCAGGGGGGGCGCCGGGCTCTGCCGCCGCTCACCGCCGGCTCCGCGCCTCGCACCATCGCCGCCCCGTCCCCTCACATGCTCCTCGCCCCGCCGAGCGCGTCCGGCGCCGTCGCCTCTCCGCTCGCGCCTCCTCCCGCTTCTCCCCGGGCTCCGCTGCCGGTTCCCGAGCGCCCTGCTGCTGCTGCCGCGTCCCCGCCGGCGGGGGCCTCGCCGGGCGCCTCTACCTCTTCACGATCCGCTCCGTTTTTTTCTTGAGCGGAGCCCGTTTGCAGCGCATAGCCTGGCTGAACGGCTGCGGGCTGAGGGGCAGCTTGACCGGCTCCAAGCCGCCGCCGCCGCGGTGAGATGGCCTCGCCCACTCCCCCAGCCGGCCGCTGCCGGGCTGTCAGCGCTCCGCCAGGGGCCGGCGGGCCGGGGCCGGGAGGGGAGGGGAGTGACGAGGGACGGCTGCGGGGAGGGCGCTGAGCCGCAGGCGATACCCGCCACCGACACCGCCCGCCGCCCCACGCCGACTAACAGCGGATACGCGCACACCCCCTATTTATACTCTCTGGCGCGGTCCAACTGCTGCCGAGCCGCGGGGGGGAATGCTGGGGGAGGCACCCGGCCGCTCCTGAGCCAGCCTGTCCTCTCCAAATCTCGACCTGCGGACCCGGCAACAACACAGAGGTCTGCACTGGCATCGGCCTCGTCGGACTCCGCGCTGGTGTCTGCAGGGTTAGTCCCCGGATCTCCCCCTCCAATCCACCCCCGCGCGGCGCCTGTTGGTTTGGCCCAACGCTCGGGGAGCGTTGTTTTGCTCATCTCCTATTCACAAACACCTTTTGCGCTCAGTTCTTTGCGCAAGCGCCATCGCCCTCCCCTCCGTTGCAGTGGTCTTACGTAAACTGCCTAAGCCGCCCGTGAGGTGCGGGCAGTGGAAATGGCTGCGGCGGGGAAAGGGGCGCCCGGACCCCTCAGCGCCCAGCGCCCGGGCCCGTGACGGGCCGCTGGAAGCCGCGGAGCTCCGCGGCAGTGCCCTCGGCCGCCCCCTGCCCCTTGAACTCCTGACGGGGACCGCCGCCGCCCCCGGGGCCGCCGCTACAAAATGGTGCCCGCGCCCCAGCGGGGGCCGACTTCGCCTTCCCCGGGTAGCGGGGCGGGCCCCGGCCGCCGTGACGGGCCCGTGGGGCCCAGGGCGCCGCCTCGCTGCTCGCCAGGGGGCGCACGGTGCCGCCGCCTTTCCGCCCGCGGGGGGCGAGGCCCGCTCCGTGGAGGCGGGGCCCGGGCCCTGCCTTCCCTCAGCGCGCGCCCGGGTGGGGCGGTGAGGGCTGCCCCTGGCCGCGGGGCCGCGCCTGTGAAGGCTTTCGGGGGGTTCGCTTCTTCCCTTGCACCTGGCCTTACCGTTTTGTGAGGAACGGGCGCAGAGACATTCGCTCTTTCAGCCTGGGGACGGACCCAGTTACGCTGAGCCCCGATCCCTCTGCTACAAATCTTTCTGGGCTTTCAATTTCCCCTTTTTTCCCTTATTTTTTGACCCACAGTGCAGCTTCTGCACTAGTAAATGCGACCGTTTTCCCTTTTCTGCCCATCTTTGAGATTAAATTGCTTATGAAGAAAGAGCTTGCTGTGACCCGAATGGTTTCAGTTACGGGCACCACACGAGCAAGGACAGCAGACTTTGGTGTACATTCAGTTTACTGTTACACTTGTGAAGGACAAAGAAGTGCAAAATATTCGAGGGGAAAACGATGAGAACCTGGATGTGGTAAGAGCAGAACCGACATTGCCAACAGCCCACTGCCAACATCTTTCTGTATTTCAAGACCGCAGTTTTAAACAACGCCTTAAATTCCACTCGGAAACAACACGGGAAGCGTTTACCAGCCCTCTGACCCCGCCAGCCCACCCCTCCCACCATCAACGTCCCGAACTGACGGGCCGGCCGCCGGGGCGGGGCCGCTGCGCCTGCAGAGCGCCGCCCCCGGGGCCAGGCGGCACCAACGGCAGGCGGCCTTGTTGCGCGGCCGGCGGGCGGCGCGCCGATTGGCTGCGTGCGCCGCGTGCGCCGGGAGCCGTTTCCTGCCATGCGGGCGGAGGTGAGCGGCGGAGCCCGGCCCGGGGCTCGGGGGCGCTGCCGGGGCTCGGGGGGACGCGGCGGGGCTCCAGGCGCCTGTGGCAGGCGGGTGGTGCCTCGCTGCGGGGGGAAGGCGGCTCCTGAGCCGGCTGCAGCTCAGGCGCCCCGCTGCTGACGCGCTGTGCGAAGCGCAGTCCCAGCTGGAGGTGGTCCCTCTGGGTGGGCACGGCCCGCCCGGCCCTCCTGAAGGCCGCAGAGCGCAGCCGTCTGTTTCTTCTTCTTCCTTTTATTGCGCTTAGGCGGCTGCTGCCAGGTAACGGCGGGGTTTAGTTTTGTGTAACAGCAGCGTTTGCTAATTCAGCTGCCGGTAGCTTCTGATTTATGAAGTGGGTAGTTCGGAGCTATTCCCAAATAATACAGGTTTTGTTTGCACAGCGAAGACTTCTACGCTTTTAATCGAGGTAGTGTGAAGACACCAAAAATTGCTGAAGAGAGCGTGTGTGTAGTGACGCAGGGTTCTCGTCTGGTGTGCTTCACAGATGTGCATGTGCCTAAACATAGCAGTAATTTATGAATCAGGTCACCCTTTCAGTGCTCTTCTAATCGGCTTTTCAGCATAAAAAGAAGCAGGACCAGATGAGCTGTAGTCCATCTTGGTTAGTGTTTCAGCTTGAGTGACCGGTTCACATGAGTTAACTTCATACAATTTCCCTAACTCATCCTCAGGTGTCAGGCTCAGCTCGAGTAGGCTTCATTTAACTTTGAAGGAATTAGAAATTGTCGCTTCTCAGTTTCCCAGATTTAATTTTCTGATCCAATCGCTTTAGGAGACATTTTCTCGGTAAGAAAAGTCTGTAATTCGTCAGTTTCGTTACCCGCCAAACAGATGAGTTGAACCAGGTCATTATCAGCATGTTCTGAAGAAGGTGAAAGCATCAATTTTCTGTTACCATCAAGCACAGGACTCGTGTGATGAAAACTGTGCTTTTCATTCCTTTCTGATGTAATTTCACTGATGAATTGCAGGAGACGTTAGGGCGAGTGGCCAATAGGGTGGCAACTTGATGTCCTTCTGAGGCAGAAAAAAAAGTTGCTCCAAATAGAAGCGTATTCTTGTATGTCCAACTGTGTGGTGGTTTATGTAAAGTGCTACTTAGAATAGAACACTGTTGTTCAGTTTTAAAAAGTTTTAAAGGTAGTTGAACATGATTTTTTTTTCTCCACCTGTTCTTAGGTCTTTGGTTAGTGTTGCAGTTTTGTTCTGTATGTAAGGCATAACAACTTGCTAGCAAAGGATTCTCAGAAGCAACATTCGGTCTGTAGCTTAGCATTCTGCTCCGAGGCAGCTTTTCATTTTAAACTTCCATTTCTGGAAAGGATGGAGAGAATGATTATCTTGATTATCAGATGATCAGTTCACAATTTTGTTATCCCAGAAATCGCCTTGCTTCAAATATCACGACTTAAAAAGACAGGAAACGAGAGTCTCTAATCCTGTATGAATGTAAAGTAATGCATTCTTTAACTCTGGGGAGGGCATTTGTAGATGGAGAAAGGAGGCCTCTAGTCTATGGAGGGAAGGAAGGTCATGCACAAGTCTCCTACGCAATAGTTTGTGGAAGAAGGTGGTTGGAACAGAGGTCAGAGACTGATCATAAACCTCAGAAGGTTGGGAGACTGCTTATATAGGATACGGTGCATTCATTTCATTTAACTGCTTGTCACAGTATCTGATGTGTGCTTTTAGTTCGTGAGTTCTCAGTTTTCCAAGCAACAAAATCAGTAATGTTTTGAAATCTCCTTCGTGCTGATTATCAATCCATACATGTTGCATGCTGTCAAGTGCATTTCTGAAATCTTGGTTCATGTGTAGTAGGGTTTTTACTGATTCTTCCTTGAGTAATTAAATATTTGTAATTGATTCTAATACCCCCAAAACCACGTTCTAACTTGCTTTTATGGTTTTAATGTTTGTGTTTTTTTCCTTCTAGATAAGAAGCTCAGCATAAGTTTGAGACTGCTGGAGTACGATCTGTAAACTTTGATGCCTTTCCTATTGAATGTTACTATCTTTTAGAAAAGTGAGTGTCCTTTAATTCCTCAGTGGTGCATTGCCTTAACCCTGAGCTTTTTTTCTCAGCAGAAAATGAACAAAGAAACAAGAATACAAAAACAACAACAACAAACAAACAAAAAACAAACAAGAAAACAACAACCAACCCTTGTGCTTACTAATCTGTATGTCAGTTTGGAGTCTTGCTTGAAAGTGGTGTGTTATTGAGCACCTCTCCTATGAAGACAGGCTGAGGGAGCTGGGATTGTTCAGCCTGGAGGAGAGAAGGCTCTGGGGAGACCATATAACAACTTTCCAATACCTAAAGGGGGCCTATGAGATGGCTGGGGAGGGACTCTGTGTCAGGGTGTGTACTGACAGGACAAGGGCTAACAGCTTTGAACAGAGAGGGTAGATTTAGATTAGATATTCGGAAGAAATTCTTTCCCCAGAGGGCGGTGAGGCCCTGGCCCAGGCTGCCCAGAGGAGCTGTGGGTGCCCCATCCGCGGCAGTGCCCAAGGCCAGGCTGGATGGGGCTGGGGGCAGCCTGGGCTGGTGGGGGGGTCCCTGCCCATGGCAGGGGGTTGGGACGGGGTGGGCTTTGGGGTCCCTTCATGCTTTGGATATGCTGAATTATTCATGCATCAGTGTGTAAACTGATGTTGTTCCTGAACACCGAAGTCTTAATTTAACTTGTTGCTCAGCTGAGACGTCCATGGGTTTTAAATTGGGCTTGTCTTTTAAGTCAATCTGTCTAAAATTGTGTCCTGTAACTAGGAAAAAAATGAGTAGTAGTGACTAACTTGCATATTAACTATCATCAGTAATTTTTTTCCCTAATTTTGCGTTAATAAACTTCTCTTGTACTGTTGGGAGGTGTGTGTATGAATTTGTGGCCTGTGGTTACTGGACACTGGTTTGTGTGTGCAGTGCTCCAGTTGGTAGAAAGGGGCCAAAAGTGATACTGTGATTTACGCATGGAGTCTGTGATATGTGAGCAGCTTCCATAGCCCGGTCACAGTTACAGACCAAACCTTAAATATGTATTTAATTTATTAGATTACGGGGTGTTGACAGCTGGGCCAGTTCTCAAAAGCTGTATGGTTATCACTCAACTTCAGTGGTTGAGCTTGATGCAAGTAAAATCTGCAGATCCTCTGGAAGTTAGAACTTTTAGAGGATGCACAGCAGAGGTCCTCGAGCTTTGTCCTTATCTGTTCAAATTCTTCTCCCCGTGTTCATCTTCTGTTGTCATGTGTTTCAATTATGCTATCTGAAGTCTAAGCTCGTTTTAGGTTTTCCTGAGAATGATGGCCTAAGGAGAAAAAGGACGGCGTAAGTCTTTGAAAACACAAATGCTAGGAATAGACGTACAGTAGCTTCCTTTTAACTAATTTATTTAGTTCCTGTACTAGTTCATAAATTGATGCTGAAAGGTCAGTTTGGACATGAAAATTAAAAATTTTGAACAACAAAAAAAGGCAAAAAAACCCTACCCCAACCAACCAAAGCCAACCACCACCAAAAAAAAAAAAAAGCAAACCTGCAGCCAAAAATTAAATCACCCTGTGACTGTTTTCTAGAGGAAGCAAAAATAAAAGCATATTACAAAAATGACTAGTTTAGTGAGTGGAGAATGCTTTTCCTGTTACAAAACTGTGGTGTTAATCTATCAAAATTATTATTATTTAGAGTATAGAGCTTGCTTTCATGTTGATGCTGACTCAGTCTCTTTGGAAAAACAAGGATGTGTCAGGTTGATACAGATTTGTTAGTTGTGTTTGAAGTCATTTTTTTCTTTCACTTTTTTCTTTCACTTCTGTTAAATGTGTGTTTTCTTTGCTTGGTCCTTGCTGGGAAAGAATGGTTCAACAAGTTCCAGAAAACATAACTTTCCCAAATGAGGAAGAGAAGATACTGGAGCTCTGGAAAAATCTGAATTGTTTCCAGGAATGTCTAAAGCAATCAAAGAATAGACCTAGGTAAGAATCAACTAAAAGCTGTTTGTTGCAATACAAGGTTGGCTTAGCTATAATTACTTTTTTTTTTTTTTGCCGCAATTCTCTTTGGAGATAGCAATCTTGGCTAATGTTCTCATGTCAGTTATCATTTATATTTCAGTTTATGAAGAATCAACAGTATACTAGTAGTAGTAATAAAACAGTAGCTTCCTGCTCAGTAAGTTTATAAAATAAATCTGTAGGTAGGAAAGGACAGCTCCCATGCCTGCCGGCTGTGGAGCAGCGTGCTGACGTTTTCAGTAGTAACCTTGGTAGAACTGGCAATCAGGACCTGAGGGAGTTGAGATAATGCCTTTATTTCCTCTGCCAACATAATGCTCGTGTTGACTGCTAACAGCAGAGCGAGAAATTGATGTTGCCCTGGTAAGACCCAGGAAGCATAAGCACACAGATACAGTTACCCTGTTTGAAGATTTGATGCTGAAGTTTGATTTAATTAGGAATGTTGTCTTGTGTTACAGGTTTAACTTCTATGATGGCCCTCCATTTGCTACTGGGCTACCACACTATGGCCATATTCTTGCAGGAACTATTAAAGACATAGTAACCAGATTCGCTCATCAGAGTGGGTTTCATGTTGACAGAAGATTTGGATGGGATTGCCATGGCTTACCTGTGGTATGTGTAATAAATCTGTCTACAGATATGTCTGGTTCCTCTTTCCATGGTGTTTCCTGCTCATCAGTCATGTTTATATTGCTCTTACGCCTGGCATGGTCGCTAAGAGAGAAATAGAAGTTCTTTGTCCAGTGTGTTGCTCTGGCCTTTGTGTTCTAGCTTCTGGTGTTTTCTGCTGATCATATGCCCTTCTTCAGGCACTCTGTTACTTGCTGTATTCATGTATTTATTTGGTATGTTTTTTTTCTTAAGATAGTAAAGACATATTCACACTGAGACCATCCTTTAAAATGTCTGCTTATTTCAGGTGTAGTACTCGTGAAAACTCAGAAGGATAGAGACCCTTCAGCCCATATAATGCATAGAACATTAACTGGAGAAATTATGTGAAAGTTGTTGACAGCAGTGTGATTTTTTTTTTTCCTGTTTTTTTCTCAATGCTCCCAGGAATATGAGATTGACAAGACCTTAGGTATCAAAGGGCCAGAAGATGTGGCAAAGATGGGCATTGCAGAATACAACAACCAGTGCAGAGGAATTGTGATGAGATACTCGAAGGAATGGGAGGTAAGTGAAGGCTCAGTGTGTGTTCTGCTGTATGTTCCTTAACAGGATGTAGAAATCTGGTATTTACTGGACCTCTCTTTATTGTGTTTTACGGTGTGGTGAAGCACACCAGAGGGAGCACTGACTTAAAGAGCAGGTGGTTTTTATGCTAGGTGGATTGGGTCGTGATGTGGAGTCAAGAGTGTAACCTTGCAACGTTTTGCAGACCAAAGAGGGGAGGCAGCCTCAGTGAGGAGGATTTCTGACTTTAGGCTTTGAAAGGGATAGGTCCTCAGAATGTGGATGGCATATGAGAATCACGTAGTGGTCCCTTGGTATAAGAGACCCTTTGCAATGACTTCCTCTTCAGAGGTGGATGGAAAGAAGCAACTGCTCTTTGCTCTACAGATGTGATGGTGGGAGCCAACTTCTTCTTAAAGAATCAAACGTTACAAAGAGAAACTATACTAACTTGTCTGGATTTCCAATGTGGTATTGTGATTGGTTTATTCAGAAAACTTGTTTGACTTCATCTGTGTAAGTTGTTCTGCTGGGGTGAACTTTATCCTTCTGTTTGGTTACATGCGTAAATCTCATGTCCTTAACTGCTCTGTTTTTTACTGGTGATCCTGAAAGAGGAACACAAGAAAAACATTGTGCTTCAGAACAGGGGGACTGCTGTAATGTCAGGAGGTTATCTTAACATAACCTGGAGCAGCTCAAAGTGTCTAACTAAATAGATACAAATTGTCTCTTCCTTTGTGTCTTCTCCTGTATGGAAAATTGAAAGTGAAGTCTGACTTGAATTGGTTTTCAAGTGGAGCAAATAAAAGCAATGCACATTAACATCTCTTGGCTTTTCTGGTCCCCACTTTGCAGTGTTACTGCAAGAGTGTAGGATCAGTTTCTATTTCTGGAACAGCAGAAGTTCTAGCATCTAATTTTTGGGTCAGAATTGGTGTGGGTAGACCCTCGCTCTTCCAAGAGAGTCCTGGTCTAAACTTTGCAATCCATGAAAATAGTGAAGGAGAGAGCATTGGTCTTTGTAGACTCTCTTTATGTTAGAGAGCTGTTCCAAGTAGTTGGGTTCGATATTTTCTTGGATGCATGGTTTTATTTGTAGCTCTTGATAATATTCGTTCTGTACATAGGACCTGGTACTTCTTATTTTTGTCCTTATTATGTTTTTCTTTCTGTATATATGTTTACAATAGTTATGAATGGGAAAGAGGAGGTATGCATGAAAACAGTTGTAGTGGGCCAGAATAAAGCATGCTTAACCCATTTGTATTTGCTACTAGTCTGGTATGTATGTGAAGTGATGACTTCTTTCTTCGTGGCTTTCTGGAGCTAAGGCACAGCCCAGGTGCTTTTCCTGGCTGTGCCACTGTGACACACTGCCGCTGTGCCACAGTGACAGCAGGTGATAGCAAGTGCCTACAGATGAGGGGAAGAACGGATCAGACTTTTTCAGCTTGCAGCGAGCACAGGGCCTTTCTAGTTTGAAGAACTGTAGTTCCTCTATAAAATTTAGGCTTACAGTAAACCTTTATCTTCACCATCACTTGTTTACTTTAGCAGGCAGAATAATCCTTTTTTTTTTCCCTCATCATCCAGAGGCTGGTCTACCTCGTTATGCTATATGCTCTCCAGTCCTGCTCTATTCCTTTTGGTTGAAATAGAAATTTCTTCTTTGAGTATCGTTTGTCTCGTGCCCTTGAGAGCATTTTGAAGCTATGGCTAGTGTCCAAAGAAACTACTATCATTGCTAAAATAGCTGCAACCTAAATTTGAGCAAGTGACTGGGTTAAAAGAACAGGTTTGTTCTTCCAAATAAAACAGTCATTCATCCATACTTAAATTTCGTATTTCAATGATGTTAATGATTCTTGGTTGTTTTTAAAAATAAAAATGGGTGGTGTTCTAGTTGATGTTATTTTCCTTATGTCACTATTAACTCTACATTCAGCAAATGGTATTTTACAGTGCTGTTTAGTCTGAATTAACAGTAGTCTTCTTAACAGTAAATCGATTTTATATTTTGTTCTGTGTGTACAGTTGAACATGTATGTGTGCATATCAACACACAAACATGTATTTCAGATGATAACAATAAATGGTTAATTTTTTTTTTGTGATTGGCTGGTAATAAATTAAAATATTTTGTGACAGTGTTAGGAAAGGAATTCCCAAAATTCCTCCAGGAAATAGTGTTTATTTTCTGTCTGGAACAGCTGAAAAAGGTAAAACATTGTGAAAAAGAAGTTGCTTGGATGCATGAGATCTGTGAGACCAAATATAATACTCCAGCTTCTTGGATCTTTGTAATGATCAACTGTAGGCTTTGGATCTTAATAGTGGAATGTCAGACTGGCTTAGAAGTCAGAAAAAAACATACGTATTTTAGGAACTCAGGTATGCTGTGAAAATATAGAAGTGAGAGAAGTCATTGGCTCTCATCGTTTTACTAGTTTGACATTCAGCGTGGCCTGCATGTAACAGTATCAGGAGAGGTGTTTCTGGGCTCGGTTATTTGCAGAGCTGACTGTTCAAAAATTGCAAATTAGCAGGAAAGTACCCTGTCCCAGGTGGACTCCGTAGCTAGCTTACTACTCGTTAGTTTTCATAGCCTGTGCCAGTGGGCGTGAACACATCTGTCCTGAGACAGGGACTAGTGCCTGTCAATGTCGTGGTCTCTGGCAGCCCTTTCATAGCTTTGGGAAGTCAAGGAAGGCAGTTAGCCCTGAAAAAATTTTTGATAACTCCTTGTGACATACCAATTTCTTTCATCGTTTCCTTGTCTTCTAATCACATCGTGTTTCGGTAAAACTGAAAGCTGACAGGCTGTGTTCCAGGTTTCACTGTCTCTGGAACCAGTAGCTTTAAAAATGGAAAACAAGACCCCTGTAGTCAGTAGCAGTTCTCAGGCGTTTGAACCACAGCTGAACCTTGAAAATGCATCTCTGTTCCACCACCATTTCTATTTAGTAGTGTCAAACGTATTTGACTATTCCGTGGTCTTGAATCTAAACAATTATGGTTTCATTCTTTGCTTGTCTTTGTTTAAATACACTGTTTTGAGCTATGTCAGGCTTAAACATTTCATAGAAGTGTTAAGTGATTTGCTGATACGGGACAAAGGCTGCACTTCTAAAATCAAGCTTTTTACAGAATACATAGTGGAAATGTACTGTGATCTTTAACGTTAAGATGCCTTTTAATCTGATTTCTTAACAGTTCAATGTAACCAGATTAGGACGCTGGATTGATTTTGAAAATGACTATAAAACTCTCTATCCTGAGTTCATGGAGTCTGTGTGGTAAGTTAACTTGCATACCTTGCACATATGCTCTATGAATTTAAAATGTTAAGAAGGTTTCAGTTACTGTAAACAGTATTGATCCATATGTCATTAGAACTGTTTTGAAATGTGCCAAGTTCAGGTAAACAGTGGGAAAAATACAGAAGGCGAAGGGGATGTGAAATCTCTTGATGCCTATTTGAGGGAATTAATTGAACTGCTTTTTCTTTGAGGATAGTAGGGATTTTCAAAATAAAGTAAGTATGGACAAAATAAGTATTTCAAAATAAGTATGAACAAGACTACTCTTATTCAACCCTGAAGTCTTATTACTCCATGTCAACCTCAAAGCAGTTCTGGTGACACATGGATCGATGTGTGCCTTGCTCCATTTAGGAAGTTCTCTCTACCTTCTTGATGTTCTTCACAGTGTTAACTTTAAACTCTGTTCAGTAAACCACCTTCTTTAAGCTTGAACTTAGAGGCTTGGAATCTGCTGTTATCATGTTCTTGGCAGTGTAATTTGACAGCTGTCTGGGACTCCTGTTGCAGAGCTAACTTCAGGAATTTTGGCAACATTTTCAGAATGACTGTTGGAATTCTAAAAGACAAGATGACCTTTGAGGTTGAGGAAAAACAAACTGAGCTGATTCAGTGGAAAACTGGCAACAATGAGTACTTCAGGTGATAGAGTTACAAGGTGAATTACAGGGAAAGGTTTGGCAGAGCGTATGCTGACAAAAAGCCATTGAAAAGTAAATTATATGTATAGTAAAATATTATTGAAGTTCTTTGGTTTTACTAATAACCTTTCTTTATAGAGCTGTGTAGTTGGTTTCGTGTGTAATTAAATGGTTCGTATAGGTATGGTAAAGGATTGATAAAACCTCCAGATGTCTCTGGAACCATTGCAGAGGACTGAAGTACCAGTGAGTTTTTGATGAGCATTGCAGGGATAATAGGAAGGAAGCAGATGTATAACTAGTTTAGCTGAAGAAACCCTGCTTAATGATAAAGCTAAGACTGACAAGAAAGCCAAGGCTGGCAAGAAACCTACATCTTGTAAAATTATTTGGATCCAGACTTTGCATCTGAAATCTATGTGATATGAGAGATTTCAGGAAGCATGTACGCAGACAACCTTCTAATTCTGTGTTTATTGCTTTCCGGTGCTACTATTTTTCTGCGTAATCATGTTGCAAAATATGCTTTTAAAAGGCTGTTTTAAAAAATAGGATTGTCTACAAAGTCTAGGTCTTGAAGGGACATACTACAATACCATTGCCAACCTGCTTGCACAGAACAGGAGGTGGAACCACTGGTGTTTACACAGAGTGGATGGAGGAGGGAAATGAAAAAGGAGTGCAGGAAGCCTGCCCCAAGGCTGAGGGAGATAAACTTAGAGAGCACTCTAGTTACAGTAGTGCTTTTGACAACATCATGTAAATTTTTCTAAAGGAAGTCAGGTGGTTACCAACACAATCAGCAAACTGAAAATCTGTGTCAATCAAGATGCATTTTGTCTATTAGGATTATTCATTTGAATGGTAGATTCAAGTGTACTTCTTAAAACTGATCTGTTTTAATGAGTTTTTATGTTAAAAAGATTTTAAAAAGTTGTAATATTTTAGTGCCTGGATAAGTACGGAACGGAAGCTGCAGATTAATTTCTGCACTGACTGAAATCTGGTGACCGTATTGACCTGTCCAGTGTTTTTCTTGCTATGTTCTGCCTGTGGAAGTAGAATGCTGCTCTTAGACACAGAAAAAAAAATTGATAATAACAGCAGTAAGCATGGCAACCATGGATTTTTGAGGTTAAAATATGGTAAGGATTTTGTCTTCAGGCTTTCAATCAGTTAAACCTATATGGTTAAGTTAATTTTTTGGTTCTAGCTCTTCCTGGGGCTGGCCATTCTAGAGTGGGCTCAAGTAGAATTTCTGTTGTTCTGTGAAATGTGATGGGTTTGTGTAATATTTGTACAGCTCATAAGACAGATGCAGTAGAATTGAGAGCAACTTGATATGACCTTAAATTTTTTACTGACCTCAGATTGGTCTGAAAAGTGTATGAGCTTTGAAGAAAGAACGGTAACTTCTAAACTTTTTGTTTCTGCTACTGGCTCGTTACATGGTTTTCAGGCTTGCAGATAGTTTGCATCTCAAGAACAGTTCCTCTGGCCATTGAAGAGGAAAAACTCTGAAGTGTCAAGGAGAGGAGGGGACAGCTCAGTGGTCAGAACTGAGGCACGTTTCGGATCTGATGATTTGCAATGTTTTTTTGACATTTGTGCACGTAGGTTTTGTTAATCAGCTTTCTATTTCCATCTAGTGGCTAAAATTACCCTTTGCAGTTTGAACATAAATCAGGTTTAAAAACAGTTGAAAGCTTCGTGTTTGTTTCTGAAAGACTTGCTTGTACAGTGCAAAACCACACAGTGCTCATGTCACACTGGTGACAGAAACATTTGCTATCTGCTTTTGTGTTCTAAGATGTTCTTTAACCCTTTTTGCAATATTACTAGCAAGTGGGTGAGAGGAAAAAAGAAAAAATCATTCCTAGTTACAACAGAAAATGAGTACTTTACGTGATTGAGATAATGGTTATGCTGTATACTGTGAAAACGCAGCACGGGGCTCCTGTCAGTGGCAGGGCTTTTTGTCTCCCCTTCCTCTACCTGAACCATCTCAGTTGCTGCAGTTTGTTTCCCACTTAGGGTTGTTATTTAGAAAGGATCTCGGATTTCTTCCTTGACAGAAGTGGCCTTTGGCCTCTCTGCCCTTCGATGTTCTGTAATAGTGTCAGGCTTGGGGTGCCCCTGTCCTGCTTCTAGGCTATAGCTGAAGAGGTTGTAGGTTGCTCTCGAAACTGGAACCTTTGCCTTGGGTTGCCTGGCTGTTGTACCACTGCTCGCTATGTGTAGCTTTGCTTTCCTTTTGGCTTGAGTTTTTTTCATACTGTCGAGCCGTGTTACTAAATGTCATTGTCCAGCTGCCCTTGTTGTAAGGATGAATGTAACTGGAATGTCGTGACCTCATTTTTTCCCCACTCTTGTGTAAGTCATACAAGTTGTTTTCTGACTTTATTTTTTTCTGCATGGGGAACTCATCCATCATTCGGTGCACTGATATGTAGATTACAGCAGGAAACGTCCTTATTTATGCTAGTTGAGAGCCTGGAGGGTAGAGCTGGAGCAGAATGAGCTCTGTAAGCTGGGATTTTAAAGGAGTCTGTCTTATGAAGGTGTCTTACAAAGATATTATTCTAAAGATAGGCTTTCTGTGTTTGGTATTGGACTTAGCGTTCCTCTCATGGTTATGCTTTTTTGATTTGTGTCCAGTATTGTTTCAGTACTCGTTTTGGTTTTGCTTTTTTTCCCGTTTTTTTCATCCCCATGTGTCTGTCTTTGATTGTTGCTTCCTTTTTATTTGATGACATCTTGTCTTTCAAGCGTTGCTCATGACTCATGGGAGAGCCTTTTCCTCAGAATCTCTGCTGCTTATGGTGCCGTTGGTTTGCAGTCTGCTTGCTGAGTTGCGTGTATGCTGTGTCTTTTTCCCTATTATGAAGTTTGTGATTTCCAAGTCTGTGGAAGCTGCTATATTGTCATTTTATCTTGTTGAACTCATACTTGGTCACACTGCAGTAATTTAGTCCAGTTACCTGTGCTGTCATCGATGTTGAAATCATACCACATACACATCCATCCTGCTTTCTTAATGGTTTTCCCACCACCTTGGTCTTTATCAGTAACTGAGTTCACAATTGTTTAATTAAAAACAAACAAACAAAAAAAGAAGCACTGAGTTTGAAAATCATTTCCTGATATTTGTAATGGGTAGTTTTATTTTTGGGAGAGCCAGGAGACTTCAGACCCTTAAATACAGAGTCACTGCAAACAGAACCTCTTGATCACTTGAAATCACTTGATAGCCAAAAGGAACAGCATGAAGAACTTGAGAAACTTCAAGATCAAATCCTTCTCTTTGATGTGAAGTGCGTGTACGTGTGTGAAGAGAACAACCTGCTTTTGCATCTCCTAGAAGATAATGAGGGGTGTGGGATTTTGCATGGGACGCCAAGAGTATTTTGAATCATAGAATATCCCGAGTTGGAAGGGACCCGCAAGGATCATTGAATCCAGCTCCTGGCACCACAGAGATCTACCCAAAAATTCAGACCATATGACTAAGAGCACAGTCCAAACGCTTCTTAAACTCCGACAGACTTGGTGCAGTGACTCCTTCCCTGGGGAGCCTGTTCCAGTGCACGACAACCCTCTCGGTGAAGAACCTCTTCCTGATGTCCAGCCTGAACCTCCCCCTGCCACAGCTTGACACCGTTCCCACGGGTCCTATCGCTGGTCGCTAAAGGGAAGAGATCGGCGCCTGCCCCTCCACTCCCCCTCGTGAGGAAGCTGTAGGCCGCGCTGAGGTCTCCCCTCAGCCTCCTCTTTTCCAGGCTGAACAGGTCAAGTGACCTCAGCCGCTGGTCGTACGTCTTCCCCTCTAGGCCCTTCACCATCGTTGTCGTCCTTCTCTGGACGCTCTCCAGCAGTTTCACATCCTTTTTGTACTGTGGTGCCCAGAACTGCACACAGTACTCGAGGTGAGGCCGCACCAACACAGAGTAGAGTTGCAGCGCTGTGATCACCCACGTGTGCCACTGGGACGGAGCATGTGCAGAGTGCATTCAGCAGCCTGCTGTTCACTATCCCGTGTGAAAAAGGAGAGAAAAGTAAGCTTAAGGAGTCAGGAGGTGAACTCACACCATTCATTTCAAGCACAAGCAAAAAATTGATAACTACAAGAAAACAAGGTTGCAGATCGGCACGGGGGAAGACAGCTTCGAGAAGCCATTTACCTTCTCACTGTCTTCACTAACGGCCCTAGACACCAGCATTATGGAGCGCATCTCCGCAACAGGGGGCTCCTTCCAGTGTGAGCTGCTCTCCAATACAAGTGGGAGGCTGTACAGTCGTCCCCTCGCGTGAAACTACGTACTCAGGAACGCTGCTCTGCTACTTGCAGATAAAGTTACTTCAAAAGCTGGATGTGAGGACCCAATTTCATTTCCAAGGGAAATAAAAATAATAATAATAATACCACCACTGCACTTCCTGATGTCCTGCTTGTACCTGGAACGTTCTCTGTAGCTACTACATCTCTTAACTGTGCTGGAGAAGATGCGGGGACAGAAAGGCTCGCAGACACAGCTCATCTAGGCTAACTCACAGCCTCCTTAAGGCTGTACGCCTCGCAGTAGCTTTCCTTGTGCAAAACAATCCCTGGTGCCCCACAAAGCAGCTTGCCTTAGCTGTGGGTGCCACGGAGCCCTCAAATACCAGCCTTGCGGTCTCACAAGCAGGATTGTGCTGGGTTGGCCGGTGCAAGAGCAAACGGACTGCCCAGCAGTATCATCATTTCCGAGGAAAGCATTAATCCGAGAACCCGAGAGGCCGTCTGCCCTGGAAGAGGAGCTCCCGGAGTCCGATGGGACAAAGACAGGCAACGCCACGTCCTCCAGCACCACACGGCTGGAGAAAGGGCGCCGCGACATGAGTTTCTGGCGGAGTCCTTCGTTCTGCAGGAAAGGCCCACCCAAGATCTCGCCTCGGCTCAGGGATTCGCTCGGTTTCTGCCCCACCACGCCTCTCTCAGCACGGCCACTGCCACTGGAGGCAGTCGATCTCAAGCGAGGCGAGGGGCGCTCACCCCGCTCCACAGAGGTCCTGCTTGTGCGAGGCGTGTACAGCCCGTACCTGCGACCTTGGACTTCTCCGGCTCAGTGCTCAGCCTGTAGTTCTTCGTTGAGAGAGCAGGCCCAGCACCTCGCGACGTCATTCTTCACAGGCACCGGTGCCAGAGCGGACGTAAGACAGGCAGACGCCCAGACCCAAACCTGCTGGGGAGGATGCTGCCGTTAAACTTCTCCCTTTCTTGCAGGCTCACGAGCCTGGCCTGAACAACCCGGATAAGCCGAAGCCAAGTCCTTGCACTAACGGCAAGGCCATACAAGAGCCCAAAGCCAGCTGCCAGCCCTGCTCTCACCTGTCCCGCCTCTTGCCAGCCCCGACCTCCTCTCCAGCGCTGCAGCGCTGTGATCACCCACGTGTGCCACTGGGAAAGAGCATGTCCAGAGCGCTCGTCCCCGCTGCCATGGGCTCCCCTGCAAAGCAAGCAGCCTGGGGGAAGATGGGAAGCGGGAAGAGGGGAGCGGGGAGAGGTTGGCTCAGAACTGTATTGGGCTTGGGGGCTGGGGATTAGGGCCGGCACTTGGGGCTAGCGCATGCCTGGTTCTGCAGCGTGTTCTGGGCTGGCTGTAGGGATTTGGGGCTGGACGTTGTAATCATGATCGGGTTGTCCTCTGCTCTGGTCCAGGGTGGCTGGAGCCGCTGCTGCTCTCGGGCACTATGGAGCTGTGGGGCATCCCCACTCCTGTCAGTCTGAGGGTGCTGGAGCTGCTGCTCTCGGGTACCAGGGAGCCAAGGAGGGCCCCAGTCCTGCCCGGCTGGCGGTGCTGGGGCTGGTGCTGCCCAACGGTGGGGAGCCTCAGGAGGACCCCGGTGCCGCCTGGCTGCTTGCGCTGTTGGTGCTGCATTCGGCAGCTAGGTAACAAATCGTCTTGTTGGTATTGCTTACATCACCCTCGGGGATTAGATGCCCACATCGGTGGTGAGCAGAACCTGTGCTTGAAACATCTTGGTATCTACCTTATTTCGTCGTACCACTCCCCGTTATTCCAAATTGTCAACAGCAGCCTTGCGAAGCCCATGCATATGATAAGGCCCCGTGGTGCGTTATGATGCCCAAGTTCAACGTGGGTGGGGAGGGCAAGGAATTGTAACTGCGTGCAATTGCGATTGTGCAACAATCACACCTAAGCATGGTTTTCACTTGGATGTGGGAGATGCAAGCTTGTATCGTATTGATTCTGACCTGAAAACCTCACGGGCCTGCGCTAATGAATGCGCAGTTAGAAACAGAGGGGTGTTTTAATGGAGTGAAACTTTGGAATCTCACAGGGAATGTTCATACTACAATTCGTCAAAGACACTTTAATTTCACGGCTCCTAATTCTAGGTGCCATAGTCTACAGGGTGACGGTTGGCTAGTAACTGGGACATGTGCAGCCCAAACGACATGTCTGGCTGTGTAGATCGTAACCCCTTTTGGACAATGTGATTAAGCCAAACGTGCTTACTGGAATTGCGTTGCTTTTCTAATCAATCTAATGGGGGGGAAGGAAGGAGGCAGGGGGACATGGCTTAGTCGCGCAAGTGAGGCTGAAGCCGACACGCGCGCATGATCTCTCAGCACAGATGGGATTGGCAGCAAGCTTTATTGTGATGGCGGCTGGGGACTGGAGCCAGGACGTGGGGCTGGAGCACGGCTGCTCCCGTGGCGTTGTTCAGGCCGGCTGTAGGGATTTGGGGCCCGATGTTGTAACCGGGAGCGGCTTCGCATCCGGACTGGCCCGGCGTGGCTGGAGCGGCTGCTGCGTTCAGGCACCGGGGAATCGCTGGAGGACCCCGATGCCGTTTCGCTGTCAGAGCTGCTGCTGCTGCTGCTCTGAGCACAGGGGGTTGTAACACGTCTGCTCCGATGCCGTCTTCGGGTCTGCCTCTGGGTATTTGGGGCCTGGTGTTGTAATGGGGAGCGGCTTCTCTGGGCCGTCCCCTGCTGGCTGGAGCATCGTCTCCGTTTAGGCCCCGGGGATCCACTGGGGGACCCCGATGCCACCCGCCTGGCAGATCTGGCGCTGCTGCTGCTCCCAGCACCAGTTTGTGGTGCACGGCTGCTCCTGAGGCGTCTTCGGGGCCGGCTCTGGGGATCTGGGGCTGGACGTTCCAGCGGTGAGCGGCTTCTCGTCCAGGGTCGCCCCCGCTGGCTGGCGGGGTGTCTGCCTTTGGGCACCGTGGAGCGACTGGAGGTTCCTGGTGCTGTTCCACTGGCAGAGCTGCTGCTGCTGCTGTCGCTGCTGCTCTGAGCACTGGGGGTTGTAGCACGTCTGCTCCGATGCCGTCTTCGGGTCTGCCTCTGGGTATTTGGGGCCTGGTGTTGTAATGGGGAGCGGCTTCTCTGGGCCGTCCCCTGCTGGCTGGAGCATTGTCTATCTTTAGGCCCCGGGGATCCACTGGGGGACCCCGATGCCGCCCGCCTGGCAGATCTGGCGCTGCTGCTGCTCCCAGCACCAGTTTGTGGTGCACGGCTGCTCCTGCGGCGTCTTCGGGGCCGGCTCTGAGGATCCGGGGCTGGACGTTCCAGCGGTGAGCGGCTTCTTGTCCGGGGTCGCCCTCGCTGGCTGGCGGGGTGTCTGCCTTCGGGCACCAAGGAGTGACTGGAGGTTCCTGGTGCCCTCTGGCTGGCCAAGCTGGGGGTGCTGCTCCCAGCGCTGGGTTCTGCAGCACGGCTGCTCCTGCAGCGGCTTCTTCCAGGATCGTTACAGGTGTCTTGGGCCTGGCGTACAGGCTGGCAGATTGTCCTCTGTTCTGTCCCTGGCCGCCTCCTCTCAGTCACCTGGGAACTGTGGGATGGCCCCGGTGCTGCCTGGCTGCTGGCGCTGCTGAGGCTGCTGCTTTCAGGTGCTGGGGAGCCACGGGAGGGCCCCAGAGCCTCTTTACTGGAGGTGGTGGGGCCGGCGAGCCCCAGGTTGGCACTGGAGGCTGTAAGGGGAGACAGGAAGGTGAGTGGGATGGACTTCCAGACCCACGGCAGTAGAGGCTCTGATCCGTCCAGGGTCAGAGAGACTCTGGCAAGGCTGCCCTGAGCCCCTGCAGCCAGGCCTTGCCTGGCCACAGCCCAGCAGCATGAGGCCTTTGCCTCTTACCGGTGCCCACGCCAGCGCAGCTGCCGCACTCCCAGGTGCCTGCGCTGTTGGTCAAGTTGGAGCAGCGCCGGTGGGTGCCTTCGGCGGCGCAGGAGCGGCACAGGAGCAGCTGCCAGGGCCTGGGGAAGCAAAGGGTTGTGGGTGTGAGGACAAAGTGTCTGAGCCAGGGAGTGGCCGGCACACCCCTTGTGCTCTGTCCTGGCTCCCCCAGCATGTGCTGAGGCGGAGGACCTGTGCAGAGCCCCAGATGGCTGCTGAGGCAACTCACCCCTGTCCCTCCGCCTGCTCCCTGCCTTGTGGGTAAAGGCATTCGCTGACATCACAGCGCTGGTGCCTCTCTCGCAGCGATGCAAAGGCGTCGTTGTTCTCCCAGGTTGGTCTTCTGCGAGAGAAGGGAGGGAAATTGTCCAGTCCCTGGCCATGCGCAGCGCTTGTGCCCTCGTGTCTAGAGAGCAGGGCAGAGGGACACGAACCTGAATGGGACTCGGATCCCCATGATGAACATTTCTGAACAAAACTCCCCCCTGTTTCTGCAGATGGGGCACTGGAAGCAGAGAATGCCTGCGCACACAGCTTGTCCCTGCAGCAGAAACACATGCGGTGAGAGGTGAGCGGGCCCTGGTGCTGCTGAGCACCTGCCGTGCCCGCAGGGTGAGGGGAGGGCTCCTACCTGGATGCAGCCCCGGTGGAACCAGGCGTGACTGCAGGCTGGGCACACCATGGTGTGGTAGGACTTGCTGTCCCCCACAGGGTCCATGCAGATGATGCAGGTGGTGTCCTGCTCTGGAGCTGCCTGCACTGCCTGCTGAGGGCGGTGCTCCCAGCAGAAGGACCTGGGGGGGAGAGGGAAGGGAAGGGCGAGGTGAGAAGTGCTGGGCCTGCCGCGGTTGTGGCGAGGAGGGCAGAGGAACGTGAAGGAGCCCCAGGCCCATCCAGGCTCTGGCGCTGCCTCTGGCTCTGCCAGGCTGCTGGGAAGCACCACCGTGGGGTCCTCTCTTGCTTGGCTGGTGCTGGCAGCCCTTACCTGTACCGCCCAAAGAACTGGGTGACACATTCTCCCTCCGAGGCGCAGGGGAGATGGAAGCTGCGTTCACAGCCCGTCTCCGTGCAGGTGATGGTGGCCCCTCGCTCGCCACAAACGAAGCATTGCTGAAAGGAACACAGCAGCCCCATTAGCAGCAGGCTCGATGCCGCCACCGCTGGCCCCACACCCCTGGGCAGGGCAGGGCACAGGGTGCGGGCGCTGCTGGGTCACGCTCTGCAGACCCGCCTGGCGGACGAGGCTCGTCTGCCAGAGCAGCAGTTTGTGCCGGGTCCCGCGGCACGCGGTGGAGAGGAAGGATTGCTTCCCTCGGCCTGCTGGCAACGCTCCCCGTGCCACAGGCAGGAGCGGAGATGTCCCTCGGACAGGGCTGCAGCCCTGGAGTGGCGGCGCCTGCACCGCACCTTTGGGCCAGCATTGCCACCCTCCGGGACAGCCGCAGGACACCTGGCGTTAGGCTCGCAGCTTGCTCCCTCCTCACGTCCTTCTCCTCCACGGTTTCTCGAGAGCAGGGTGAGACCAGAGCTCGTTTTCTCCCCCAGACATCAGCAAGAGACGTTAGAAAGCCACCTTCTGGAAAGGCCTCATGTTGTGTGTCCTGCACCCAAAGCAGCCCAGCAGACCCCATTGGCACGCGGCTCTCCCATGTCGGGGAGCCCCAGGACGTGCCCCCAGAGCTGCAGGAACCCCCGTGGGGGAGCAGGCTGTGCTCAGATGATGGTTGGATGCAGGCAGGCAGGCTGGGGACTCAGGCAGCCCTCATGCGATGCAGGGCGACACACAGGGCACGGAGCCTGTGGCTGCTGCAACTCAAGGTGAACGGCTCCGCTCTCAGAGCCCCAATCGCCTCTCAAGGGTTCATAGAATCATAGAATATCCCGAGTTGGAAGGGACCTATAAGGACCATCAAGTCCAACTCCTGGCTCCACAGAGGTCTACCCAAAAATTCAGAGCGTGTGACTAAGTGCACAGTCCAAACGCTTCTTAAACTCCGACTGGCTTGGTGTCGTGACTACATGCTTGGGGAGCCTGTTCCAGTGCACGACAACCCTCTCGGTGAAGAACCTCTTCCTGATGTCCAGCCTGAACCTCCCCCTGCCACAGCTTGACACCGTTCCCACGGGTCCTATCGCTGGTCGCTAAAGGGAAGAGATCGGCGCCTGCCCCTCCACTCCCCCTCGTGAGGAAGCTGTAGGCCGCGCTGAGGTCTCCCCTCAGCCTCCTCTTTTCCAGGCTGAACAGGTCAAGTGACCTCAGCCGCTGGTCGTACGTCTTCCCCTCTAGGCCCTTCACCATCGTTGTCGTCCTTCTCTGGACGCTCTCCAGCAGTTTCACATCCTTTTTGTACTGTGGTGCCCAGAACTGCACACAGTACTCGAGGTGAGGCCGCACCAACACAGAGTAGAGTTGCAGCGCTGTGATCACCCACGTGTGCCACTGGGACGGAGCATGTGCAGAGTGCATTCAGCAGCCTGCTGTTCACTATCCCGTGTGAAAAAGGAGAGAAAAGTAAGCTTAAGGAGTCAGGAGGTGAACTCACACCATTCATTTCAAGCACAAGCAAAAAATTGATAACTACAAGAAAACAAGGTTGCAGATCGGCACGGGGGAAGACAGCTTCGAGAAGCCATTTACCTTCTCACTGTCTTCACTAACGGCCCTAGACACCAGCATTATGGAGCGCATCTCCGCAACAGGGGGCTCCTTCCAGTGCGAGCTGCTCTCCAATACAAGTGGGAGGCTGTACAGTCGTCCCCTCGCGTGAAACTACGTACTCAGGAACGCTGCTCTGCTACTTGCAGATAAAGTTACTTCAAAAGCTGGATGTGAGGACCCAATTTCATTTCCAAGGGAAATAAAAATAATAATAATAATACCACCACTGCACTTCCTGATGTCCTGCTTGTACCTGGAACGTTCTCTGTAGCTACTACATCTCTTAACTGTGCTGGAGAAGATGCGGGGACAGAAAGGCTCGCAGACACAGCTCATCTAGGCTAACTCACAGCCTCCTTAAGGCTGTACGCCTCGCAGTAGCTTTCCTTGTGCAAAACAATCCCTGGTGCCCCACAAAGCAGCTTGCCTTAGCTGTGGGTGCCACGGAGCCCTCGAATACCAGCCTTGCGGTCTCACAGGCAGGATTGTGCTGGGTTGGCCGGTGCAAGAGCAAACGGACTGCCCAGCAGTATCATCATTTCCGAGGAAAGCATTAATCCGAGAACCCGAGAGGCCGTCTGCCCTGGAAGAGGAGCTCCCGGAGTCCGATGGGACAAAGACAGGCAACGCCACGTCCTCCAGCACCACACGGCTGGAGAAAGGGCGCCGCGACATGAGTTTCTGGCGGAGTCCTTCGTTCTGCAGGAAAGGCCCACCCAAGATCTCGCCTCGGCTCAGGGATTCGCTCGGTTTCTGCCCCACCACGCCTCTCTCAGCACGGCCACTGCCACTGGAGGCAGTCGATCTCAAGCGAGGCGAGGGGCGCTCACCCCGCTCCACAGAGGTCCTGCTTGTGCGAGGCGTGTACAGCCCGTACCTGCGACCTTGGACTTCTCCGGCTCAGTGCTCAGCCTGTAGTTCTTCGTTGAGAGAGCAGGCCCAGCACCTCGCGACGTCATTCTTCACAGGCACCGGTGCCAGAGCGGACGTAAGACAGGCAGACGCCCAGACCCAAACCTGCTGGGGAGGATGCTGCCGTTAAACTTCTCCCTTTCTTGCAGGCTCACGAGCCTGGCCTGAACAACCCGGATAAGCCGAAGCCAAGTCCTTGCACTAACGGCAAGGCCATACAAGAGCCCAAAGCCAGCTGCCAGCCCTGCTCTCACCTGTCCCGCCTCTTGCCAGCCCCGACCTCCTCTGCAGCGCTGCAGCGCTGTGATCACCCACGTGTGCCACTGGGAAAGAGCATGTCCAGAGCGCTCGTCCCCGCTGCCATGGGCTCCCCTGCAAAGCAAGCAGCCTGGGGGAAGATGGGAAGCGGGAAGAGGGGAGCGGGGAGAGGTTGGCTCAGAACTGTATTGGGCTTGGGGGCTGGGGATTAGGGCCGGCACTTGGGGCTAGCGCATGCCTGGTTCTGCAGCGTGTTCTGGGCTGGCTGTAGGGATTTGGGGCTGGACGTTGTAATCATGATCGGGTTGTCCTCTGCTCTGGTCCAGGGTGGCTGGAGCCGCTGCTGCTCTCGGGCACTATGGAGCTGTGGGGCATCCCCACTCCTGTCAGTCTGAGGGTGCTGGAGCTGCTGCTCTCGGGTACCAGGGAGCCAAGGAGGGCCCCAGTCCTGCCCGGCTGGCGGTGCTGGGGCTGGTGCTGCCCAACGGTGGGGAGCCTCAGGAGGACCCCGGTGCCGCCTGGCTGCTTGCGCTGTTGGTGCTGCATTCGGCAGCTAGGTAACAAATCGTCTTGTTGGTATTGCTTACATCACCCTCGGGGATTAGATGCCCACATCGGTGGTGAGCAGAACCTGTGCTTGAAACATCTTGGTATCTACCTTATTTCGTCGTACCACTCCCCGTTATTCCAAATTGTCAACAGCAGCCTTGCGAAGCCCATGCATATGATAAGGCCCCGTGGTGCGTTATGATGCCCAAGTTCAACGTGGGTGGGGAGGGCAAGGAATTGTAACTGCGTGCAATTGCGATTGTGCAACAATCACACCTAAGCATGGTTTTCACTTGGATGTGGGAGATGCAAGCTTGTATCGTATTGATTCTGACCTGAAAACCTCACGGGCCTGCGCTAATGATGCGCAGTTAGAAACAGAGGGGTGTTTTAATGGAGTGAAACTTTGGAATCTCACAGGGAATGTTCATACTACAATTCGTCAAAGACACTTTAATTTCACGGCTCCTAATTCTAGGTGCCATAGTCTACAGGGTGACGGTTGGCTAGTAACTGGGACATGTGCAGCCCAAACGACATGTCTGGCTGTGTAGATCGTAACCCCTTTTGGACAATGTGATTAAGCCAAACGTGCTTACTGGAATTGCGTTGCTTTTCTAATCAATCTAATGGGGGGGAAGGAAGGAGGCAGGGGGACATGGCTTAGTCGCGCGAGTGAGGCTGAAGCCGACACGCGCGCATGATCTCTCAGCACAGATGGGATTGGCAGCAAGCTTTATTGTGATGGCGGCTGGGGACTGGAGCCAGGACGTGGGGCTGGAGCACGGCTGCTCCCGTGGCGTTGTTCAGGCCGGCTGTAGGGATTTGGGGCCCGATGTTGTAACCGGGAGCGGCTTCGCATCCGGACTGGCCCGGCGTGGCTGGAGCGGCTGCTGCGTTCAGGCACCGGGGAATCGCTGGAGGACCCCGATGCTGTTTCGCTGTCAGAGCTGCTGCTGCTGCTCTGAGCACAGGGGGTTGTAACACGTCTGCTCCGATGCCGTCTTCGGGTCTGCCTCTGGGTATTTGGGGCCTGGTGTTGTAATGGGGAGCGGCTTCTCTGGGCCGTCCCCTGCTGGCTGGAGCATCGTCTCCGTTTAGGCCCCGGGGATCCACTGGGGGACCCCGATGCCGCCCGCCTGGCAGATCTGGCGCTGCTGCTGCTCCCAGCACCAGTTTGTGGTGCACGGCTGCTCCTGAGGCGTCTTCGGGGCCGGCTCTGGGGATCTGGGGCTGGACGTTCCAGCGGTGAAGACGGCTTCTCGTCCAGGGTCGCCCCCGCTGGCTGGCGGGGTGTCTGCCTTTGGGCACCGTGGAGCGACTGGAGGTTCCTGGTGCTGTTCCACTGGCAGAGCTGCTGCTGCTGCTGTCGCTGCTGCTCTGAGCACTGGGGGTTGTAGCACGTCTGCTCCGATGCCGTCTTCGGGTCTGCATCTGGGTATTTGGGGCCTGGTGTTGTAATGGGGAGCGGCTTCTTCTCTGGGCCGTCCCCTGCTGGCTGGAGCATCGTCTCCGTTTAGGCCCCGGGGATCCACTGGGGGACCCCGATGCCGCCCGCCTGGCAGATCTGGCGCTGCTGCTGCTCCCAGCACCAGTTTGTGGTGCACGGCTGCTCCTGCGGCGTCTTCGGGGCCGGCTCTGAGGATCCGGGGCTGGACGTTCCAGCGGTGAGCGGCTTCTTGTCCGGGGTCGCCCCTCGCTGGCTGGCGGGGTGTCTGCCTTCGGGCACCAAGGAGTGACTGGAGGTTCCTGGTGCCCTCTGGCTGGCCAGGCTGGGGGTGCTGCTCCCAGCGCTGGGTTCTGCAGCACGGCTGCTCCTGCAGCGGCTTCTTCCAGGATCGTTACAGGTGTCTTGGGCCTGGCGTACAGGCTGGCAGATTGTCCTCTGTTCTGTCCCTGGCCGCCTCCTCTCAGTCACCTGGGAACTGTGGGATGGCCCCGGTGCTGCCTGGCTGCTGGCGCTGCTGAGGCTGCTGCTTTCAGGTGCTGGGGAGCCACGGGAGGGCCCAGAGCCTCTTTACTGGAGGTGGTGGGGCCGGCGAGCCCCAGGTTGGCACTGGAGGCTGTAAGGGGAGACAGGAAGGTGAGTGGGATGGACTCCAGACCCACGGCAGTAGAGGCTCTGATCCGTCCAGGGTCAGAGAGACTCTGGCAAGGCTGCCCTGAGCCCCTGCAGCCAGGCCTTGCCTGGCCACAGCCCAGCAGCATGAGGCCTTTGCCTCTTACCGGTGCCCACGCCAGCGCAGCTGCCGCACTCCCAGGTGCCTGCGCTGTTGGTCAAGTTGGAGCAGCGCCGGTGGGTGCCTTCGGCGGCGCAGGAGCGGCACAGGAGCAGCTGCCAGGGCCTGGGGAAGCAAAGGGTTGTGGGTGTGAGGACAAAGTGTCTGAGCCAGGGAGTGGCCGGCACACCCCTTGTGCTCTGTCCTGGCTCCCCCAGCATGTGCTGAGGCGGAGGACCTGTGCAGAGCCCCAGATGGCTGCTGAGGCAACTCACCCCTGTCCCTCCGCCTGCTCCCTGCCTTGTGGGTAAAGGCATTCGCTGACATCACAGCGCTGGTGCCTCTCTCGCAGCGATGCAAAGGCGTCGTTGTTCTCCCAGGTTGGTCTTCTGCGAGAGAAGGGAGGGAAATTGTCCAGTCCCTGGCCATGCGCAGCGCTTGTGCCCTCGTGTCTAGAGAGCAGGGCAGAGGGACACGAACCTGAATGGGACTCGGATCCCCATGATGAACATTTCTGAACAAAACTCCCCCCTGTTTCTGCAGATGGGGCACTGGAAGCAGAGAATGCCTGCGCACACAGCTTGTCCCTGCAGCAGAAACACATGCGGTGAGAGGTGAGCGGGCCCTGGTGCTGCTGAGCACCTGCCGTGCCCGCAGGGTGAGGGGAGGGCTCCTACCTGGATGCAGCCCCGGTGGAACCAGGCGTGACTGCAGGCTGGGCACACCATGGTGTGGTAGGACTTGCTGTCCCCCACAGGGTCCATGCAGATGATGCAGGTGGTGTCCTGCTCTGGAGCTGCCTGCACTGCCTGCTGAGGGCGGTGCTCCCAGCAGAAGGACCTGGGGGGGAGAGGGAAGGGAAGGGCGAGGTGAGAAGTGCTGGGCCTGCCGCGGTTGTGGCGAGGAGGGCAGAGGAACGTGAAGGAGCCCCAGGCCCATCCAGGCTCTGGCGCTGCCTCTGGCTCTGCCAGGCTGCTGGGAAGCACCACCGTGGGGTCCTCTCTTGCTTGGCTGGTGCTGGCAGCCCTTACCTGTACCGCCCAAAGAACTGGGTGACACATTCTCCCTCCGAGGCGCAGGGGAGATGGAAGCTGCGTTCACAGCCCGTCTCCGTGCAGGTGATGGTGGCCCCTCGCTCGCCACAAACGAAGCATTGCTGAAAGGAACACAGCAGCCCCATTAGCAGCAGGCTCGATGCCGCCACCGCTGGCCCCACACCCCTGGGCAGGGCAGGGCACAGGGTGCGGGCGCTGCTGGGTCACGCTCTGCAGACCCGCCTGGCGGACGAGGCTCGTCTGCCAGAGCAGCAGTTTGTGCCGGGTCCCGCGGCACGCGGTGGAGAGGAAGGATTGCTTCCCTCGGCCTGCTGGCAACGCTCCCCGTGCCACAGGCAGGAGCGGAGATGTCCCTCGGACAGGGCTGCAGCCCTGGAGTGGCGGCGCCTGCACCGCACCTTTGGGCCAGCATTGCCACCCTCCGGGACAGCCGCAGGACACCTGGCGTTAGGCTCGCAGCTTGCTCCCTCCTCACGTCCTTCTCCTCCACGGTTTCTCGAGAGCAGGGTGAGACCAGAGCTCGTTTTCTCCCCCAGACATCAGCAAGAGACGTTAGAAAGCCACCTTCTGGAAAGGCCTCATGTTGTGTGTCCTGCACCCAAAGCAGCCCAGCAGACCCCATTGGCACGCGGCTCTCCCATGTCGGGGAGCCCCAGGACGTGCCCCCAGAGCTGCAGGAACCCCCGTGGGGGAGCAGGCTGTGCTCAGATGATGGTTGGATGCAGGCAGGCAGGCTGGGGACTCAGGCAGCCCTCATGCGATGCAGGGCGACACACAGGGCACGGAGCCTGTGGCTGCTGCAACTCAAGGTGAACGGCTCCGCTCTCAGAGCCCCAATCGCCTCTCAAGGGTTCATAGAATCATAGAATATCCCGAGTTGGAAGGGACCTATAAGGACCATCAAGTCCAACTCCTGGCTCCACAGAGGTCTACCCAAAAATTCAGAGCGTGTGACTAAGTGCACAGTCCAAACGCTTCTTAAACTCCGACTGGCTTGGTGTCGTGACTACATGCTTGGGGAGCCTGTTCCAGTGCACGACAACCCTCTCGGTGAAGAACCTCTTCCTGATGTCCAGCCTGAACCTCCCCCTGCCACAGCTTGACACCGTTCCCACGGGTCCTATCGCTGGTCGCTAAAGGGAAGAGATCGGCGCCTGCCCCTCCACTCCCCCTCGTGAGGAAGCTGTAGGCCGCGCTGAGGTCTCCCCTCAGCCTCCTCTTTTCCAGGCTGAACAGGTCAAGTGACCTCAGCCGCTGGTCGTACGTCTTCCCCTCTAGGCCCTTCACCATCGTTGTCGTCCTTCTCTGGACGCTCTCCAGCAGTTTCACATCCTTTTTGTACTGTGGTGCCCAGAACTGCACACAGTACTCGAGGTGAGGCCGCACCAACACAGAGTAGAGTTGCAGCGCTGTGATCACCCACGTGTGCCACTGGGACGGAGCATGTGCAGAGTGCATTCAGCAGCCTGCTGTTCACTATCCCGTGTGAAAAAGGAGAGAAAAGTAAGCTTAAGGAGTCAGGAGGTGAAATCACACCATTCATTTCAAGCACAAGCAAAAAATTGATAACTACAAGAAAACAAGGTTGCAGATCGGCACGGGGGAAGACAGCTTCGAGAAGCCATTTACATTCTCACTGTCTTCACTAACGGCCCTAGACACCAGCATTATGGAGCGCATCTCCGCAACAGGGGGCTCCTTCCAGTGCGAGCTGCTCTCCAATACAAGTGGGAGGCTGTACAGTCGTCCCCTCGCGTGAAACTACGTACTCAGGAACGCTGCTCTGCTACTTGCAGATAAAGTTACTTCAAAAGCTGGATGTGAGGACCCAATTTCATTTCCAAGGGAAATAAAAATAATAATAATAATACCACCACTGCACTTCCTGATGTCCTGCTTGTACCTGGAACGTTCTCTGTAGCTACTACATCTCTTAACTGTGCTGGAGAAGATGCGGGGACAGAAAGGCTCGCAGACACAGCTCATCTAGGCTAACTCACAGCCTCCTTAAGGCTGTACGCCTCGCAGTAGCTTTCCTTGTGCAAAACAATCCCTGGTGCCCCACAAAGCAGCTTGCCTTAGCTGTGGGTGCCACGGAGCCCTCGAATACCAGCCTTGCGGTCTCACAGGCAGGATTGTGCTGGGTTGGCCGGTGCAAGAGCAAACGGACTGCCCAGCAGTATCATCATTTCCGAGGAAAGCATTAATCCGAGAACCCGAGAGGCCGTCTGCCCTGGAAGAGGAGCTCCCGGAGTCCGATGGGACAAAGACAGGCAACGCCACGTCCTCCAGCACCACACGGCTGGAGAAAGGGCGCCGCGACATGAGTTTCTGGCGGAGTCCTTCGTTCTGCAGGAAAGGCCCACCCAAGATCTCGCCTCGGCTCAGGGATTCGCTCGGTTTCTGCCCCACCACGCCTCTCTCAGCACGGCCACTGCCACTGGAGGCAGTCGATCTCAAGCGAGGCGAGGGGCGCTCACCCCGCTCCACAGAGGTCCTGCTTGTGCGAGGCGTGTACAGCCCGTACCTGCGACCTTGGACTTCTCCGGCTCAGTGCTCAGCCTGTAGTTCTTCGTTGAGAGAGCAGGCCCAGCACCTCGCGACGTCATTCTTCACAGGCACCGGTGCCAGAGCGGACGTAAGACAGGCAGACGCCCAGACCCAAACCTGCTGGGGAGGATGCTGCCGTTAAACTTCTCCCTTTCTTGCAGGCTCACGAGCCTGGCCTGAACAACCCGGATAAGCCGAAGCCAAGTCCTTGCACTAACGGCAAGGCCATACAAGAGCCCAAAGCCAGCTGCCAGCCCTGCTCTCACCTGTCCCGCCTCTTGCCAGCCCCGACCTCCTCTCCAGCGCTGCAGCGCTGTGATCACCCACGTGTGCCACTGGGAAAGAGCATGTCCAGAGCGCTCGTCCCCGCTGCCATGGGCTCCCCTGCAAAGCAAGCAGCCTGGGGGAAGATGGGAAGCGGGAAGAGGGGAGCGGGGAGAGGTTGGCTCAGAACTGTATTGGGCTTGGGGGCTGGGGATTAGGGCCGGCACTTGGGGCTAGCGCATGCCTGGTTCTGCAGCGTGTTCTGGGCTGGCTGTAGGGATTTGGGGCTGGACGTTGTAATCATGATCGGGTTGTCCTCTGCTCTGGTCCAGGGTGGCTGGAGCCGCTGCTGCTCTCGGGCACTATGGAGCTGTGGGGCATCCCCACTCCTGTCAGTCTGAGGGTGCTGGAGCTGCTGCTCTCGGGTACCAGGGAGCCAAGGAGGGCCCCAGTCCTGCCCGGCTGGCGGTGCTGGGGCTGGTGCTGCCCAACGGTGGGGAGCCTCAGGAGGACCCCGGTGCCGCCTGGCTGCTTGCGCTGTTGGTGCTGCATTCGGCAGCTAGGTAACAAATCGTCTTGTTGGTATTGCTTACATCACCCTCGGGGATTAGATGCCCACATCGGTGGTGAGCAGAACCTGTGCTTGAAACATCTTGGTATCTACCTTATTTCGTCGTACCACTCCCCGTTATTCCAAATTGTCAACAGCAGCCTTGCGAAGCCCATGCATATGATAAGGCCCCGTGGTGCGTTATGATGCCCAAGTTCAACGTGGGTGGGGAGGGCAAGGAATTGTAACTGCGTGCAATTGCGATTGTGCAACAATCACACCTAAGCATGGTTTTCACTTGGATGTGGGAGATGCAAGCTTGTATCGTATTGATTCTGACCTGAAAACCTCACGGGCCTGCGCTAATGAATGCGCAGTTAGAAACAGAGGGGTGTTTTAATGGAGTGAAACTTTGGAATCTCACAGGGAATGTTCATACTACAATTCGTCAAAGACACTTTAATTTCACGGCTCCTAATTCTAGGTGCCATAGTCTACAGGGTGACGGTTGGCTAGTAACTGGGACATGTGCAGCCCAAACGACATGTCTGGCTGTGTAGATCGTAACCCCTTTTGGACAATGTGATTAAGCCAAACGTGCTTACTGGAATTGCGTTGCTTTTCTAATCAATCTAATGGGGGGGAAGGAAGGAGGCAGGGGGACATGGCTTAGTCGCGCAAGTGAGGCTGAAGCCGACACGCGCGCATGATCTCTCAGCACAGATGGGATTGGCAGCAAGCTTTATTGTGATGGCGGCTGGGGACTGGAGCCAGGACGTGGGGCTGGAGCACGGCTGCTCCCGTGGCGTTGTTCAGGCCGGCTGTAGGGATTTGGGGCCCGATGTTGTAACCGGGAGCGGCTTCGCATCCGGACTGGCCCGGCGTGGCTGGAGCGGCTGCTGCGTTCAGGCACCGGGGAATCGCTGGAGGACCCCGATGCTGTTTCGCTGTCAGAGCTGCTGCTGCTGCTCTGAGCACAGGGGGTTGTAACACGTCTGCTCCGATGCCGTCTTCGGGTCTGCCTCTGGGTATTTGGGGCCTGGTGTTGTAATGGGGAGCGGCTTCTCTGGGCCGTCCCCTGCTGGCTGGAGCATCGTCTCCGTTTAGGCCCCGGGGATCCACTGGGGGACCCCGATGCCGCCCGCCTGGCAGATCTGGCGCTGCTGCTGCTCCCAGCACCAGTTTGTGGTGCACGGCTGCTCCTGAGGCGTCTTCGGGGCCGGCTCTGGGGATCTGGGGCTGGACGTTCCAGCGGTGAGCGGCTTCTCGTCCGGGTCGCCCCCGCTGGCTGGCGGGGTGTCTGCCTTTGGGCACCGTGGAGCGACTGGAGGTTCCTGGTGCTGTTCCACTGGCAGAGCTGCTGCTGCTGCTGTCGCTGCTGCTCTGAGCACTGGGGGTTGTAGCACGTCTGCTCCGATGCCGTCTTCGGGTCTGCCTCTGGGTATTTGGGGCCTGGTGTTGTAATGGGGAGCGGCTTCTTCTCTGGGCCGTCCCCTGCTGGCTGGAGCATCGTCTCCGTTTAGGCCCCGGGGATCCACTGGGGGACCCCGATGCCGCCCGCCTGGCAGATCTGGCGCTGCTGCTGCTCCCAGCACCAGTTTGTGGTGCACGGCTGCTCCTGCGGCGTCTTCGGGGCCGGCTCTGAGGATCCGGGGCTGGACGTTCCAGCGGTGAGCGGCTTCTTGTCCGGGGTCGCCCTCGCTGGCTGGCGGGGTGTCTGCCTTCGGGCACCAAGGAGTGACTGGAGGTTCCTGGTGCCCTCTGGCTGGCCAAGCTGGGGGTGCTGCTCCCAGCGCTGGGTTCTGCAGCACGGCTGCTCCTGCAGCGGCTTCTTCCAGGATCGTTACAGGTGTCTTGGGCCTGGCGTACAGGCTGGCAGATTGTCCTCTGTTCTGTCCCTGGCCGCCTCCTCTCAGTCACCTGGGAACTGTGGGATGGCCCCGGTGCTGCCTGGCTGCTGGCGCTGCTGAGGCTGCTGCTTTCAGGTGCTGGGGAGCCACGGGAGGGCCCCAGAGCCTCTTTACTGGAGGTGGTGGGGCCGGCGAGCCCCAGGTTGGCACTGGAGGCTGTAAGGGGAGACAGGAAGGTGAGTGGGATGGACTTCCAGACCCACGGCAGTAGAGGCTCTGATCCGTCCAGGGTCAGAGAGACTCTGGCAAGGCTGCCCTGAGCCCCTGCAGCCAGGCCTTGCCTGGCCACAGCCCAGCAGCATGAGGCCTTTGCCTCTTACCGGTGCCCACGCCAGCGCAGCTGCCGCACTCCCAGGTGCCTGCGCTGTTGGTCAAGTTGGAGCAGCGCCGGTGGGTGCCTTCGGCGGCGCAGGAGCGGCACAGGAGCAGCTGCCAGGGCCTGGGGAAGCAAAGGGTTGTGGGTGTGAGGACAAAGTGTCTGAGCCAGGGAGTGGCCGGCACACCCCTTGTGCTCTGTCCTGGCTCCCCCAGCATGTGCTGAGGCGGAGGACCTGTGCAG
Organism: Cygnus olor; assembly: GCF_009769625.2. Taxonomy (NCBI): domain Eukaryota; kingdom Metazoa; phylum Chordata; class Aves; order Anseriformes; family Anatidae; genus Cygnus; species Cygnus olor. The sequence continues at coordinate 5,976,504 of NC_049178.1, read as the reverse complement.
AGCCCCAGATGGCTGCTGAGGCAACTCACCCCTGTCCCTCCGCCTGCTCCCTGCCTTGTGGGTAAAGGCATTCGCTGACATCACAGCGCTGGTGCCTCTCTCGCAGCGATGCAAAGGCGTCGTTGTTCTCCCAGGTTGGTCTTCTGCGAGAGAAGGGAGGGAAATTGTCCAGTCCCTGGCCATGCGCAGCGCTTGTGCCCTCGTGTCTAGAGAGCAGGGCAGAGGGACACGAACCTGAATGGGACTCGGATCCCCATGATGAACATTTCTGAACAAAACTCCCCCCTGTTTCTGCAGATGGGGCACTGGAAGCAGAGAATGCCTGCGCACACAGCTTGTCCCTGCAGCAGAAACACATGCGGTGAGAGGTGAGCGGGCCCTGGTGCTGCTGAGCACCTGCCGTGCCCGCAGGGTGAGGGGAGGGCTCCTACCTGGATGCAGCCCCGGTGGAACCAGGCGTGACTGCAGGCTGGGCACACCATGGTGTGGTAGGACTTGCTGTCCCCCACAGGGTCCATGCAGATGATGCAGGTGGTGTCCTGCTCTGGAGCTGCCTGCACTGCCTGCTGAGGGCGGTGCTCCCAGCAGAAGGACCTGGGGGGGAGAGGGAAGGGAAGGGCGAGGTGAGAAGTGCTGGGCCTGCCGCGGTTGTGGCGAGGAGGGCAGAGGAACGTGAAGGAGCCCCAGGCCCATCCAGGCTCTGGCGCTGCCTCTGGCTCTGCCAGGCTGCTGGGAAGCACCACCGTGGGGTCCTCTCTTGCTTGGCTGGTGCTGGCAGCCCTTACCTGTACCGCCCAAAGAACTGGGTGACACATTCTCCCTCCGAGGCGCAGGGGAGATGGAAGCTGCGTTCACAGCCCGTCTCCGTGCAGGTGATGGTGGCCCCTCGCTCGCCACAAACGAAGCATTGCTGAAAAGAACACAGCAGCCCCATTAGCAGCAGGCTCGATGCCGCCACCGCTGGCCCCACACCCCTGGGCAGGGCAGGGCACAGGGTGCGGGCGCTGCTGGGTCACGCTCTGCAGACCCGCCTGGCGGACGAGGCTCGTCTGCCAGAGCAGCAGTTTGTCCCAGAGCAGGTTGGAAAGGCTGGGATTGCTTCCTTGGGGTCCAGGCTAAGCTTGCGGGAGCATCTCCTGGCACAAACCTCCCTGTTCCCCATCAGGTCCTCACCTTCTGGGATGCCCGCTTGATTGTGTGCTGTATATCCTCCAGTAAAAATCCCAAAATTCCCTCCTGTAGGTTTCCAGGCCGATAAAGGCCATTCGCAAGAAACTATAGAAGAGAAAAGAGCAGGATCTCATTAGGGGTCGTAGAGGAAGGGACCGTCCCTGGTGGGATGCTGACAGGAGCCCCGGGAACTCACCAGACAAAAAACGTGGGCACAGAGCCCATTCCTTTCGCGTCTGGGGCCGCAGATGTTCGGGTCAGCATCTGCCCGGCCACACAGCATGCATGCTGGAGGGGAGAGAGCAAACGGCACAGCCATTGAGCACCTTTGCGGGGCCAGGTGTCCCTGAGGGACTGTCCCCGAGGGCCTGTTCTGTCCCTGCCATGCTGGCTGATGGGCAGGGCCAGAGGCTGTGGAGGGGAAGGGGGCACAGCAGGCACAAGGGTCCCAGCAGGCACCCACAGCCCGACCTGGGCCTCCCCTGCCAAGGAGCAGAGGGGCCCTGCCCCGGGGTGGTTGGGGAGCCCCTGCCTGCCCCTGCCTCCCCTCTCAGCCACAGGCACCCCCCCCAGCCCCTCCCCGCCCTCCTGTGGGATGGGATGCTTTTCTCTCACCTTGCTCCCTCGAGTCGGGAGCCTTCCGCTTCATTGCAGACATGGTGCACTTCGACAGCGAGCACTTGGAGAGTCACTGCCCCAGCAGTGCCGGGGTTTCTCCTCCACACGCTCCTCTGCCGACCCTGAGGGAGAAGCAGGACGAGGGTGAGTCTGTAGCACGGGCCCGAGGTGTGGGACCCCTCCTCCCTCGGCAGCCCCGGCCAGCCCCCTCCTCCCTGCTCTCTCCCCAACTCACCAAATCGCACTGAGGCACGGCCCGAGCCCAGCAGCCTTTTATCTGCTCCTCGCCCCGCGGGTCACAGTGGCCATTGTGACATCACCACCGCACGCCCCCCGTTTGGGCAGGGACCCACTGTGACAGAGCCCCCGCCTCACGGGGGTGGCTGGAGGTGCCCCGCTGGGGCCTGGGCCCTCGGCACCCAAGCAAGAGGGTGGCCGCTCTCGCAGCCGGCGCGGGCTCAAACGCCGGGTCCCGCGGCACGCGGTGGAGAGGAAGGATTGCTTCCCTCGGCCTGCTGGCAACGCTCCCCGTGCCACAGGCAGGAGCGGAGATGTCCCTCGGACAGGGCTGCAGCCCTGGAGTGGCGGCGCCTGCACCGCACCTTTGGGCCAGCATTGCCACCCTCCGGGACAGCCGCAGGACACCTGGCGTTAGGCTCGCAGCTTGCTCCCTCCTCACGTCCTTCTCCTCCACGGTTTCTCGAGAGCAGGGTGAGACCAGAGCTCGTTTTCTCCCCCAGACATCAGCAAGAGACGTTACAAAGCCAGCGGTCTTAATAGTCTTTACTGCAGTTGACAGTCCGGTCTGAGCCCTGACTCCTTTCGCCAACTCTCACCATCAGGGTTCAAAGCCTCCTAATTAGAATCACAGAATCGTAGAATCATTAAGGGTGGAAAAGTCCCTCTAGATCATCTGGTCCAACTATCCCCCTACTACCAATGTCACCCACTAAAGCATGTCCCTAAGCACCACGTACAGCCTTTCCTTGAACACCCCCAGGTGACTCCACTACTTCCCTGGGCAACCCGTTCCAATTCCTGACTATTCTTTCTGAGAAGAAATTGTAGTGGGCCTACTTGGCAAGTTTTGGTAGCGGGGGCCCATAGGGGTGGCTTCTGTGAGAAGAATCCAGAAGCTGCCCCATTTTAGATAAGGGCCCTGCTGCTGTCCAGAGCCAAGCCAATAAGCGGTGTTGTTTGCGTCTCTGTGAGAGCATATTTAAGAAAGGGAAAAAACTGCTGCGGAACAGCAGCTGGGAGAGAGAGAGGAGTGAGAAACAGCCTTGCAGACCCAAGGTCAGTGAAGGAGTGGGAGGAGGTGCTCCAGGCACCGCAGCAGAAGTTCCCCTGCGGCCTGTGGTGAGGACCACGGTGAAGCAGGTTGTCCCCCTGCAGCCCGTGGAGTAGCACGGTGGAGCAGGGTTCCACGCTGCAGCCCGTGGAAGAGGCCACGGTGGAGCAGGTGGACCTACACTGAAGCAGGCTGCAGCCTGTGGAGGACCCCCGCCAGAGCAGATTCCGGGCCGGAGCTGCAGCCCGTGGAGAGGAGCCCACGCAGGAGCAGGTGACCTGGCAGGAGCTGCCGCCCGTGGGGGACCCAGGTTGGAGCAGTGTGCTCCTGATGGATGGACCCCGTGGTACGGACCCGTATCTGGAGCAGTTCTTGAAGAGCTGCTGCCTGTGGGAAGCCCACGCAGGATAGGATCACTTTGGGAACGACCGCATCCCACGTTGGAGCAGGGGAAGAGAGTGACCGAGAAGGAACGGCAGAGACGAAGTGCTATAGACTGACCAGAACCGCCATTCCCCCATTCCCCTGCACCACTTGGTTAAGGAGGTAGAGGAGGGTGGATGGGGGGAAGGTGTTTTGGGTTTCTTTCTTTTGTTTCTCACTTCTCTAGCTTGTTAGTAATAGGCAATAATTCTCAATGTCTCCCTGCTCTGAGTCTGTTTTGCCTGTCACAATAATTGTTGAGTGATGTCCCCATTCTTATCTCAACCCTTGAGCCCTTTGCATCGTATTTTCTCCCCCTTTCCCATTCAGGAGGGGGAGTGAGAGAGAGGCTGCGGTGGAACTTGGCTGCCCACCCGAGAAAACCACCACTAATTTCCAAACTAAACCTCTGGCACAACTTGAGGCCATACTTTCTAGTCCTGTCACTAGTTGTCTGTGAGAAGAGGCCGACCCCTAGCTCCCCACAACTTCCTTTAAGGTAGATGTGGAGAGCAGTAAAGTCTCCCCTGTGTTTTCCGTGTTAAGATCCCGCTTCTGGATTAAAGCTGACAAAAGAGCAAACATCAGCTGGGGTGGGTATGGTAAGCCCCCAAGCCACCATGACAACACAACCCTTCCCTTCACCCAACCCCCCTCTAACCCCTCATATTATAGTACTTAAAATGGGGAGGGAGGGAGCTTTCCTCACAAATAAGGCTTTGCACCCTAAACATGCAGGTCTGCACCTTACAGTGCAACTGGGGGCCCTAAAAATAAGGCGTTGTGCCCTGAAAATGACAGCCTGGGCCATAAAAGTGAGGGTGTAAGCAATAAGAAGCCAGCTTTGTGTCCAGAGAGCAGTCACGGGGGAGCGTGGGGAGGCCTGGTCGTCAAGGTGAGGCTTTAGACCTGAACCCTGGGCCTTTGGAGTCTCTGGCTTGCAGCCTGGACCCTACAATGACGCTCTGGTCCCTCCAAATGGGTGTTTGGACCCTTAAAGGAGGCTTTGGGCCCTCAAATTGAGGCCTTGTCTCCTAGCGTGAGGATTTTGGACCTGAAGAAGCGGGGTATTTCCTCACAAATAAGGCTTTGTACCCTAAAAATGCAGGTCTGCACCTTACGGTGCAACTAAGGGGCCCTAAAGATAAGGCATGTGCCCTGAAAATGACAGCCTGGGCCATAAAAGCGAGGGTGTAAGTAATGAGAAGCCAGCTTTATCTCCAGAGAGCAGTCTCAGGGCCCTGAACCAAAGGGCTTGGTCCCTACAAAGGAGCCCCTGGGCCTGCAAACTGAGGGTTTAGGCGATCAGAAGATGACTTGGGATGCCAAGAGGAGGTTCTGGAGCCTTAAAAGAAGGCTTCGGAGCCTAGAGAGGAAACACGGGGGCTTACTAATGCGGCTTTGAAGACTTAAAATGGGGACGGAGGGGGAGCGTGGGGAGGCTTGGTCGTCAAGGTGAGGCTTTAGACCTGGACCCTGGGCCTTTGGAGTCTCTGGCTCACGGACTGGACCCTACAATGATGCTTTGGTCCCTCCAAATGGGTGTTTGGACCCTTAAAGGAGGCTTTGGGCCCTCGAATTGAGGCCTTGTCTCCTAGCGTGAGGATTTGGGACCTGAAGAAGCAGGGTATTTCCTCACGAATAAGGCTTTGTACCCTAAAAGGCAGCTCTGCACCTCACAGTGCAACTGGGGGCCCTAAAGATACGGCATCGTGCCCTGAAAATGACAGCCTGGGCCATAAAAGCGAGGGTGTATGCAATAAGAATCCAGCTTTGTCTGCAGAGAGCAGTCTCAGGGCCCTGAACCAAAGGGCTTGGTCCCTACAAAGGAGCCCCTGGGCCTGCAAACTGAGGGTTTAGGTGATTGTGTTGGGTCTGTCTAGGATGGAGTCACCTTTCCCTGCAGCAGCCCACACAGTGCTGTGCTCTGCAGTCGTAGCTGGAACAGCACTGGTATCACTCCAGTGTTGTGTCTGTTGCTGCGTAGTACTGGCACAGCATCGGGACTCCCTCCAAGCCCCCAGGAGCCAGCAGGCTGGGGGTGGGCAAGTGATGGGGAGGGGACATCGCCAGGGCAGCTGACCTAAACCAGCCAAAGGGATATTCCATAACACCTGATGTCACACTCAGCAATAAAAAGGGGGGCTCTCGTGGGGGAGGGGTCTGTCCTCCTGAACAACCGCTACGCGTTTTGAGGCCCTGCTTCCCAGGATGTGGCCGAACATCGCTCGTTGATGGGAAGTAGAGAATAACTTTTTTTTCTTTCTCTACGTGCTTCCGTGCGGCCTTATTGTTTCTTTTATTTCTTTTTTCTCCCCTTTCCCTTTCCCTTTAATTAAATCATTCTCATCTCAAACCTCGAGCTCTTTGTGTTGTATTTTCTCCCCCTTCCTCTTTGGGGGGGAGGGGGGGGGAGTGAGAGAGCGGTTGTGGTGGAGCTCGGCTGCCCACCCGAGTAAAACCACAGTGATCAGAAGAAGACTTGGGATGCCAAGTGGATGTTCTGGAGCCTGAAAAGAAGGCTTTGGAGCCTAAAAAGCGTAAGAAGGCCTGTTTTTGTGGTTTTGAATGAGATTTTACATTGCTTAGGAGGAAGGAATGTGATATTGAGATATGGTTGCAGTGATAAAAGCTTACCAGACAACCTTGTGAAATGCCGACTACAACCGTTCTCCTTAATGCAATTAGGCATAAATCACGGTGTCACATCAAGTCTGATAAGGTAAAAAATATTACCGCCTCGCAGCGTAAAACTCAGGAGAAACTTGAAAAATAAGAGGCTGGTAATTGAAAGCCATGCATTATCTGTGAAGCGTCGGATAGGTTGTGAACCTGGACTTCCCATTCAATGGGGAAACAGGGGAGGGTCCCGGTCGTCGAGAGAGAAACTATATAAATTGTGCTATGGAACTAATAGGCACGCTCCTGCTTGCAAGACGCCTGCCATTGCAATCGTGAATAAAAAAGCTACTTCACTGAGATCCTCGCCTGAGCCTATGTTATTGGCTGCAGAGCGTTTCTCACAAACTGGGGGCTCGTCCGGGAGCCAGTCACCTTCTGGGGAGTCCCACTACCACCGCAGCAGGAAGGCATGCCCTGCTGATTTCAGCGGTCCTGTGCCTTGGCGACAGTGGTTCTGCAGAGAGCTGACAAAGGAAGCAAGACTGGTTAAGAAGGCAGGATTGGTGAAGAATTAGGGGGGAAAAAAAAGGCACTCCGGTTTTGAGAATCGACCCGGTAGCTCTGTGCACAGACCAAGGTAAGAAATACTAAGTATTGCCTTGGCAGTCGGGTAGACTTGTGTGACGTGTGATTGAGATGTACTTTTGTATGAAGCGACTGTGGAGACCTGATCTGCGGTTCCGTAGCTCCGCTATCTAATGGGGGGGAGGCAGGGGAGCAGGGGGACATGGCTTAGTCGTACGAGTGAGGCTGAAGCCGACACGCGCGCATGATCTCTCAGCACAGATGGGATTGGCAGCAAGCTTTATTGTGATGGCGGCTGGGGACTGGAGCCAGGACGTGGGGCTGGAGCACGGCTGCTCCCGTGGCGTTGTTCAGGCCGGCTGTAGGGATTTGGGGCCCGCTGTTGTAACCGGGAGCGGCTTCGCATCCGGACTGGCCCGGCGTGGCTGGAGCGGCTGCTGCGTTCAGGCACCGGGGAATCGCTGGAGGACCCCGATGCCGTTTCGCTGTCAGAGCTGCTGCTGCTGCTGCTCTGAGCACAGGGGGTTGTAACACGTCTGCTCCGATGCCGTCTTCGGGTCTGCCTCTGGGTATTTGGGGCCTGGTGTTGGAATGGGGAGCGGCTTCTCTGGGCCGTCCCCTGCTGGCTGGAGCATCGTCTCCGTTTAGGCCCCGGGGATCCACTGGGGGACCCCGATGCCGCCCGCCTGGCAGATCTGGCGCTGCTGCTGCTCCCAGCACCAGTTTGTGGTGCACGGCTGCTCCTGCGGCGTCTTCGGGGCCGGCTCTGAGGATCCGGGGCTGGACGTTCCAGCGGTGAGCGGCTTCTTGTCCGGGGTCGCCCTCGCTGGCTGGCGGGGTGTCTGCCTTCGGGCACCAAGGAGTGACTGGAGGTTCCTGGTGCCCTCTGGCTGGCCAAGCTGGGGGTGCTGCTCCCAGCGCTGGGTTCTGCAGCACGGCTGCTCCTGCAGCGGCTTCTTCCAGGATCGTTACAGGTGTCTTGGGCCTGGCGTACAGGCTGGCAGATTGTCCTCTGTTCTGTCCCTGGCCGCCTCCTCTCAGTCACCTGGGAACTGTGGGATGGCCCCGGTGCTGCCTGGCTGCTGGCGCTGCTGAGGCTGCTGCTTTCAGGTGCTGGGGAGCCACGGGAGGGCCCCAGAGCCTCTTTACTGGAGGTGGTGGGGCCGGCGAGCCCCAGGTTGGCACTGGAGGCTGTAAGGGGAGACAGGAAGGTGAGTGGGATGGACTTCCAGACCCACGGCAGTAGAGGCTCTGATCCGTCCAGGGTCAGAGAGACTCTGGCAAGGCTGCCCTGAGCCCCTGCAGCCAGGCCTTGCCTGGCCACAGCCCAGCAGCATGAGGCCTTTGCCTCTTACCGGTGCCCACGCCAGCGCAGCTGCCGCACTCCCAGGTGCCTGCGCTGTTGGTCAAGTTGGAGCAGCGCCGGTGGGTGCCTTCGGCGGCGCAGGAGCGGCACAGGAGCAGCTGCCAGGGCCTGGGGAAGCAAAGGGTTGTGGGTGTGAGGACAAAGTGTCTGAGCCAGGGAGTGGCCGGCACACCCCTTGTGCTCTGTCCTGGCTCCCCCAGCATGTGCTGAGGCGGAGGACCTGTGCAGAGCCCCAGATGGCTGCTGAGGCAACTCACCCCTGTCCCTCCGCCTGCTCCCTGCCTTGTGGGTAAAGGCATTCGCTGACATCACAGCGCTGGTGCCTCTCTCGCAGCGATGCAAAGGCGTCGTTGTTCTCCCAGGTTGGTCTTCTGCGAGAGAAGGGAGGGAAATTGTCCAGTCCCTGGCCATGCGCAGCGCTTGTGCCCTCGTGTCTAGAGAGCAGGGCAGAGGGACACGAACCTGAATGGGACTCGGATCCCCATGATGAACATTTCTGAACAAAACTCCCCCCTGTTTCTGCAGATGGGGCACTGGAAGCAGAGAATGCCTGCGCACACAGCTTGTCCCTGCAGCAGAAACACATGCGGTGAGAGGTGAGCGGGCCCTGGTGCTGCTGAGCACCTGCCGTGCCCGCAGGGTGAGGGGAGGGCTCCTACCTGGATGCAGCCCCGGTGGAACCAGGCGTGACTGCAGGCTGGGCACACCATGGTGTGGTAGGACTTGCTGTCCCCCACAGGGTCCATGCAGATGATGCAGGTGGTGTCCTGCTCTGGAGCTGCCTGCACTGCCTGCTGAGGGCGGTGCTCCCAGCAGAAGGACCTGGGGGGAGAGGGAAGGGAAGGGCGAGGTGAGAAGTGCTGGGCCTGCCGCGGTTGTGGCGAGGAGGGCAGAGGAACGTGAAGGAGCCCCAGGCCCATCCAGGCTCTGGCGCTGCCTCTGGCTCTGCCAGGCTGCTGGGAAGCACCACCGTGGGGTCCTCTCTTGCTTGGCTGGTGCTGGCAGCCCTTACCTGTACCGCCCAAAGAACTGGGTGACACATTCTCCCTCCGAGGCGCAGGGGAGATGGAAGCTGCGTTCACAGCCCGTCTCCGTGCAGGTGATGGTGGCCCCTCGCTCGCCACAAACGAAGCATTGCTGAAAAGAACACAGCAGCCCCATTAGCAGCAGGCTCGATGCCGCCACCGCTGGCCCCACACCCCTGGGCAGGGCAGGGCACAGGGTGCGGGCGCTGCTGGGTCACGCTCTGCAGACCCGCCTGGCGGACGAGGCTCGTCTGCCAGAGCAGCAGTTTGTGCCGGGTCCCGCGGCACGCGGTGGAGAGGAAGGATTGCTTCCCTCGGCCTGCTGGCAACGCTCCCCGTGCCACAGGCAGGAGCGGAGATGTCCCTCGGACAGGGCTGCAGCCCTGGAGTGGCGGCGCCTGCACCGCACCTTTGGGCCAGCATTGCCACCCTCCGGGACAGCCGCAGGACACCTGGCATTAGGCTCGCAGCTTGCTCCCTCCTCACGTCCTTCTCCTCCACGGTTTCTCGAGAGCAGGGTGAGACCAGAGCTCGTTTTCTCCCCCAGACATCAGCAAGAGACGTTAGAAAGCCACCTTCTGGAAAGGCCTCATGTTGTGTGTCCTGCACCCAAAGCAGCCCAGCAGACCCCATTGGCACGCGGCTCTCCCATGTCGGGGAGCCCCAGGACGTGCCCCCAGAGCTGCAGGAACCCCCGTGGGGGAGCAGGCTGTGCTCAGATGATGGTTGGATGCAGGCAGGCAGGCTGGGGACTCAGGCAGCCCTCATGCGATGCAGGGCGACACACAGGGCACGGAGCCTGTGGCTGCTGCAACTCAAGGTGAACGGCTCCGCTCTCAGAGCCCCAATCGCCTCTCAAGGGTTCATAGAATCATAGAATATCCCGAGTTGGAAGGGACCTATAAGGACCATCAAGTCCAACTCCTGGCTCCACAGAGGTCTACCCAAAAATTCAGAGCGTGTGACTAAGTGCACAGTCCAAACGCTTCTTAAACTCCGACTGGCTTGGTGTCGTGACTACATGCTTGGGGAGCCTGTTCCAGTGCACGACAACCCTCTCGGTGAAGAACCTCTTCCTGATGTCCAGCCTGAACCTCCCCCTGCCACAGCTTGACACCGTTCCCACGGGTCCTATCGCTGGTCGCTAAAGGGAAGAGATCGGCGCCTGCCCCTCCACTCCCCCTCGTGAGGAAGCTGTAGGCCGCGCTGAGGTCTCCCCTCAGCCTCCTCTTTTCCAGGCTGAACAGGTCAAGTGACCTCAGCCGCTGGTCGTACGTCTTCCCCTCTAGGCCCTTCACCATCGTTGTCGTCCTTCTCTGGACGCTCTCCAGCAGTTTCACATCCTTTTTGTACTGTGGTGCCCAGAACTGCACACAGTACTCGAGGTGAGGCCGCACCAACACAGAGTAGAGTTGCAGCGCTGTGATCACCCACGTGTGCCACTGGGACGGAGCATGTGCAGAGTGCATTCAGCAGCCTGCTGTTCACTATCCCGTGTGAAAAAGGAGAGAAAAGTAAGCTTAAGGAGTCAGGAGGTGAACTCACACCATTCATTTCAAGCACAAGCAAAAAATTGATAACTACAAGAAAACAAGGTTGCAGATCGGCACGGGGGAAGACAGCTTCGAGAAGCCATTTACCTTCTCACTGTCTTCACTAACGGCCCTAGACACCAGCATTATGGAGCGCATCTCCGCAACAGGGGGCTCCTTCCAGTGCGAGCTGCTCTCCAATACAAGTGGGAGGCTGTACAGTCGTCCCCTCGCGTGAAACTACGTACTCAGGAACGCTGCTCTGCTACTTGCAGATAAAGTTACTTCAAAAGCTGGATGTGAGGACCCAATTTCATTTCCAAGGGAAATAAAAATAATAATAATAATACCACCACTGCACTTCCTGATGTCCTGCTTGTACCTGGAACGTTCTCTGTAGCTACTACATCTCTTAACTGTGCTGGAGAAGATGCGGGGACAGAAAGGCTCGCAGACACAGCTCATCTAGGCTAACTCACAGCCTCCTTAAGGCTGTACGCCTCGCAGTAGCTTTCCTTGTGCAAAACAATCCCTGGTGCCCCACAAAGCAGCTTGCCTTAGCTGTGGGTGCCACGGAGCCCTCGAATACCAGCCTTGCGGTCTCACAGGCAGGATTGTGCTGGGTTGGCCGGTGCAAGAGCAAACGGACTGCCCAGCAGTATCATCATTTCCGAGGAAAGCATTAATCCGAGAACCCGAGAGGCCGTCTGCCCTGGAAGAGGAGCTCCCGGAGTCCGATGGGACAAAGACAGGCAACGCCACGTCCTCCAGCACCACACGGCTGGAGAAAGGGCGCCGCGACATGAGTTTCTGGCGGAGTCCTTCGTTCTGCAGGAAAGGCCCACCCAAGATCTCGCCTCGGCTCAGGGATTCGCTCGGTTTCTGCCCCACCACGCCTCTCTCAGCACGGCCACTGCCACTGGAGGCAGTCGATCTCAAGCGAGGCGAGGGGCGCTCACCCCGCTCCACAGAGGTCCTGCTTGTGCGAGGCGTGTACAGCCCGTACCTGCGACCTTGGACTTCTCCGGCTCAGTGCTCAGCCTGTAGTTCTTCGTTGAGAGAGCAGGCCCAGCACCTCGCGACGTCATTCTTCACAGGCACCGGTGCCAGAGCGGACGTAAGACAGGCAGACGCCCAGACCCAAACCTGCTGGGGAGGATGCTGCCGTTAAACTTCTCCCTTTCTTGCAGGCTCACGAGCCTGGCCTGAACAACCCGGATAAGCCGAAGCCAAGTCCTTGCACTAACGGCAAGGCCATACAAGAGCCCAAAGCCAGCTGCCAGCCCTGCTCTCACCTGTCCCGCCTCTTGCCAGCCCCGACCTCCTCTCCAGCGCTGCAGCACTGTGATCACCCACGTGTGCCACTGGGAAAGAGCATGTCCAGAGCGCTCGTCCCCGCTGCCATGGGCTCCCCTGCAAAGCAAGCAGCCTGGGGGAGATGGGAAGCGGGAAGAGGGGAGCGGGGAGAGGTTGGCTCAGAACTGTATTGGGCTTGGGGGCTGGGGATTAGGGCCGGCACTTGGGGCTAGCGCATGCCTGGTTCTGCAGCGTGTTCTGGGCTGGCTGTAGGGATTTGGGGCTGGACGTTGTAATCATGATCGGGTTGTCCTCTGCTCTGGTCCAGGGTGGCTGGAGCCGCTGCTGCTCTCGGGCACTATGGAGCTGTGGGGCATCCCCACTCCTGTCAGTCTGAGGGTGCTGGAGCTGCTGCTCTCGGGTACCAGGGAGCCAAGGAGGGCCCCAGTCCTGCCCGGCTGGCGGTGCTGGGGCTGGTGCTGCCCAACGGTGGGGAGCCTCAGGAGGACCCCGGTGCCGCCTGGCTGCTTGCGCTGTTGGTGCTGCATTCGGCAGCTAGGTAACAAATCGTCTTGTTGGTATTGCTTACATCACCCTCGGGGATTAGATGCCCACATCGGTGGTGAGCAGAACCTGTGCTTGAAACATCTTGGTATCTACCTTATTTCGTCGTACCACTCCCCGTTATTCCAAATTGTCAACAGCAGCCTTGCGAAGCCCATGCATATGATAAGGCCCCGTGGTGCGTTATGATGCCCAAGTTCAACGTGGGTGGGGAGGGCAAGGAATTGTAACTGCGTGCAATTGCGATTGTGCAACAATCACACCTAAGCATGGTTTTCACTTGGATGTGGGAGATGCAAGCTTGTATCGTATTGATTCTGACCTGAAAACCTCACGGGCCTGCGCTAATGAATGCGCAGTTAGAAACAGAGGGGTGTTTTAATGGAGTGAAACTTTGGAATCTCACAGGGAATGTTCATACTACAATTCGTCAAAGACACTTTAATTTCACGGCTCCTAATTCTAGGTGCCATAGTCTACAGGGTGACGGTTGGCTAGTAACTGGGACATGTGCAGCCCAAACGACATGTCTGGCTGTGTAGATCGTAACCCCTTTTGGACAATGTGATTAAGCCAAACGTGCTTACTGGAATTGCGTTGCTTTTCTAATCAATCTAATGGGGGGGAAGGAAGGAGGCAGGGGGACATGGCTTAGTCGCGCGAGTGAGGCTGAAGCCGACACGCGCGCATGATCTCTCAGCACAGATGGGATTGGCAGCAAGCTTTATTGTGATGGCGGCTGGGGACTGGAGCCAGGACGTGGGGCTGGAGCACGGCTGCTCCCGTGGCGTTGTTCAGGCCGGCTGTAGGGATTTGGGGCCCGATGTTGTAACCGGGAGCGGCTTCGCATCCGGACTGGCCCGGCGTGGCTGGAGCGGCTGCTGCGTTCAGGCACCGGGGAATCGCTGGAGGACCCCGATGCTGTTTCGCTGTCAGAGCTGCTGCTGCTGCTGCTCTGAGCACAGGGGGTTGTAACACGTCTGCTCCGATGCCGTCTTCGGGTCTGCCTCTGGGTATTTGGGGCCTGGTGTTGTAATGGGGAGCGGCTTCTCTGGGCCGTCCCCTGCTGGCTGGAGCATCGTCTCCGTTTAGGCCCCGGGGATCCACTGGGGGACCCCGATGCCGCCCGCCTGGCAGATCTGGCGCTGCTGCTGCTCCCAGCACCAGTTTGTGGTGCACGGCTGCTCCTGAGGCGTCTTCGGGGCCGGCTCTGGGGATCTGGGGCTGGACGTTCCAGCGGTGAGCGGCTTCTCGTCCAGGGTCGCCCCCGCTGGCTGGCGGGGTGTCTGCCTTTGGGCACCGTGGAGCGACTGGAGGTTCCTGGTGCTGTTCCACTGGCAGAGCTGCTGCTGCTGCTGTCGCTGCTGCTCTGAGCACTGGGGGTTGTAGCACGTCTGCTCCGATGCCGTCTTCGGGTCTGCCTCTGGGTATTTGGGGCCTGGTGTTGTAATGGGGAGCGGCTTCTTCTCTGGGCCGTCCCCTGCTGGCTGGAGCATCGTCTCCGTTTAGGCCCCGGGGATCCACTGGGGGACCCCGATGCCGCCCGCCTGGCAGATCTGGCGCTGCTGCTGCTCCCAGCACCAGTTTGTGGTGCACGGCTGCTCCTGCGGCGTCTTCGGGGCCGGCTCTGAGGATCCGGGGCTGGACGTTCCAGCGGTGAGCGGCTTCTTGTCCGGGGTCGCCCTCGCTGGCTGGCGGGGTGTCTGCCTTCGGGCACCAAGGAGTGACTGGAGGTTCCTGGTGCCCTCTGGCTGGCCAAGCTGGGGGTGCTGCTCCCAGCGCTGGGTTCTGCAGCACGGCTGCTCCTGCAGCGGCTTCTTCCAGGATCGTTACAGGTGTCTTGGGCCTGGCGTACAGGCTGGCAGATTGTCCTCTGTTCTGTCCCTGGCCGCCTCCTCTCAGTCACCTGGGAACTGTGGGATGGCCCCGGTGCTGCCTGGCTGCTGGCGCTGCTGAGGCTGCTGCTTTCAGGTGCTGGGGAGCCACGGGAGGGCCCCAGAGCCTCTTTACTGGAGGTGGTGGTGCCGGCGAGCCCCAGGTTGGCACTGGAGGCTGTAAGGGGAGACAGGAAGGTGAGTGGGATGGACTTCCAGACCCACGGCAGTAGAGGCTCTGATCCGTCCAGGGTCAGAGAGACTCTGGCAAGGCTGCCCTGAGCCCCTGCAGCCAGGCCTTGCCTGGCCACAGCCCAGCAGCATGAGGCCTTTGCCTCTTACCGGTGCCCACGCCAGCGCAGCTGCCGCACTCCCAGGTGCCTGCGCTGTTGGTCAAGTTGGAGCAGCGCCGGTGGGTGCCTTCGGCGGCGCAGGAGCGGCACAGGAGCAGCTGCCAGGGCCTGGGGAAGCAAAGGGTTGTGGGTGTGAGGACAAAGTGTCTGAGCCAGGGAGTGGCCGGCACACCCCTTGTGCTCTGTCCTGGCTCCCCCAGCATGTGCTGAGGCGGAGGACCTGTGCAGAGCCCCAGATGGCTGCTGAGGCAACTCACCCCTGTCCCTCCGCCTGCTCCCTGCCTTGTGGGTAAAGGCATTCGCTGACATCACAGCGCTGGTGCCTCTCTCGCAGCGATGCAAAGGCGTCGTTGTTCTCCCAGGTTGGTCTTCTGCGAGAGAAGGGAGGGAAATTGTCCAGTCCCTGGCCATGCGCAGCGCTTGTGCCCTCGTGTCTAGAGAGCAGGGCAGAGGGACACGAACCTGAATGGGACTCGGATCCCCATGATGAACATTTCTGAACAAAACTCCCCCCTGTTTCTGCAGATGGGGCACTGGAAGCAGAGAATGCCTGCGCACACAGCTTGTCCCTGCAGCAGAAACACATGCGGTGAGAGGTGAGCGGGCCCTGGTGCTGCTGAGCACCTGCCGTGCCCGCAGGGTGAGGGGAGGGCTCCTACCTGGATGCAGCCCCGGTGGAACCAGGCGTGACTGCAGGCTGGGCACACCATGGTGTGGTAGGACTTGCTGTCCCCCACAGGGTCCATGCAGATGATGCAGGTGGTGTCCTGCTCTGGAGCTGCCTGCACTGCCTGCTGAGGGCGGTGCTCCCAGCAGAAGGACCTGGGGGGGAGAGGGAAGGGAAGGGCGAGGTGAGAAGTGCTGGGCCTGCCGCGGTTGTGGCGAGGAGGGCAGAGGAACGTGAAGGAGCCCCAGGCCCATCCAGGCTCTGGCGCTGCCTCTGGCTCTGCCAGGCTGCTGGGAAGCACCACCGTGGGGTCCTCTCTTGCTTGGCTGGTGCTGGCAGCCCTTACCTGTACCGCCCAAAGAACTGGGTGACACATTCTCCCTCCGAGGCGCAGGGGAGATGGAAGCTGCGTTCACAGCCCGTCTCCGTGCAGGTGATGGTGGCCCCTCGCTCGCCACAAACGAAGCATTGCTGAAAAGAACACAGCAGCCCCATTAGCAGCAGGCTCGATGCCGCCACCGCTGGCCCCACACCCCTGGGCAGGGCAGGGCACAGGGTGCGGGCGCTGCTGGGTCACGCTCTGCAGACCCGCCTGGCGGACGAGGCTCGTCTGCCAGAGCAGCAGTTTGTCCCGGAGCAGGTTGGAAAGGCTGGGATTGCTTCCTTGGGGTCCAGGCTAAGCTTGCGGGAGCATCTCCTGGCACAAACCTCCCTGTTCCCCATCAGGTCCTCACCTTCTGGGATGCCCGCTTGATTGTGTGCTGTATATCCTCCAGTAAAAATCCCAAAATTCCCTCCTGTAGGTTTCCAGGCCGATAAAGGCCATTCGCAAGAAACTATAGAAGAGAAAAGAGCAGGATCTCATTAGGGGTCGTAGAGGAAGGGACCGTCCCTGGTGGGATGCTGACAGGAGCCCCGGGAACTCACCAGACAAAAAACGTGGGCACAGAGCCCATTCCTTTCGCGTGTGGGTCCGCAGATGTTCGGGTCAGCATCTGCCCGGCCACACAGCATGCATGCTGGAGGGGAGAGAGCAAACGGCACAGCCATTGAGCACCTTTGCGGGGCCAGGTGTCCCTGAGGGACTGTCCCCGAGGGCCTGTTCTGTCCCTGCCATGCTGGCTGATGGGCAGGGCCAGAGGCTGTGGAGGGGAAGGGGGCACAGCAGGCACAAGGGTCCCAGCAGGCACCCACAGCCCGACCTGGGCCCCCCCTGCCAAGGAGCAGAGGGGCCCTGCCCCGGGGTGGTTGGGGAGCCCCTGCCTGCCCCTGCCTCCCCTCTCAGCCACAGGCACCCCCCCCAGCCCCTCCCCGCCCTCCTGTGGGATGGGATGCTTTTCTCTCACCTTGCTCCCTCGAGTCGGGAGCCTTCCGCTTCATTGCAGACATGGTGCACTTCGACAGCGAGCACTTGGAGAGTCGCTGCCCCAGCAGTGCCGGGGTTTCTCCTCCACACGCTCCTCTGCCGACCCTGAGGGAGAAGCAGGACGAGGGTGAGTCTGTAGCACGGGCCCGAGGTGTGGGACCCCTCCTCCCTCGGCAGCCCCGGCCAGCCCCCTCCTCCCTGCTCTCTCCCCAACTCACCAAATCGCACTGAGGCACGGCCCGAGCCCAGCAGCCTTTTATCTGCTCCTCGCCCCGCGGGTCACAGTGGCCATTGTGACATCACCACCGCACGCCCCCCGTTTGGGCAGGGACCCACTGTGACAGAGCCCCCGCCTCACGGGGGTGGCTGGAGGTGCCCCGCTGGGGCCTGGGCCCTCGGCACCCAAGCAAGAGGGTGGCCGCTCTCGCAGCCGGCGCGGGCTCAAACGCCGGGTCCCGCGGCACACGGTGGAGAGGAAGGATTGCTTCCCTCGGCCTGCTGGCAACGCTCCCCGTGCCACAGGCAGGAGCGGAGATGTCCCTCGGACAGGGCTGCAGCCCTGGAGTGGCGGCGCCTGCACCGCACCTTTGGGCCAGCATTGCCACCCTCCGGGACAGCCGCAGGACACCTGGCGTTAGGCTCGCAGCTTGCTCCCTCCTCACGTCCTTCTCCTCCACGGTTTCTCGAGAGCAGGGTGAGACCAGAGCTCGTTTTCTCCCCCAGACATCAGCAAGAGACGTTACAAAGCCAGCGGTCTTAATAGTCTTTACTGCAGTTGACAGTCCGGTCTGAGCCCTGACTCCTTTCGCCAACTCTCACCATCAGGGTTCAAAGCCTCCTAATTAGAATCACAGAATCGTAGAATCATTAAGGGTGGAAAAGTCCCTCTAGATCATCTGGTCCAACTATCCCCCTACTACCAATGTCACCCACTAAAGCATGTCCCTAAGCACCACGTACAGCCTTTCCTTGAACACCCCCAGGTGACTCCACTACTTCCCTGGGCAACCCGTTCCAATTCCTGACTATTCTTTCTGAGAAGAAATTGTAGTGGGCCTACTTGGCAAGTTTTGGTAGCGGGGGCCCATAGGGGTGGCTTCTGTGAGAAGAATCCAGAAGCTGCCCCATTTTAGATAAGGGCCCTGCTGCTGTCCAGAGCCAAGCCAATAAGCGGTGTTGTTTGCGTCTCTGTGAGAGCATATTTAAGAAAGGGAAAAAACTGCTGCGGAACAGCAGCTGGGAGAGAGAGAGGAGTGAGAAACAGCCTTGCAGACCCAAGGTCAGTGAAGGAGTGGGAGGAGGTGCTCCAGGCACCGCAGCAGAAGTTCCCCTGCGGCCTGTGGTGAGGACCACGGTGAAGCAGGTTGTCCCCCTGCAGCCCGTGGAGTAGCACGGTGGAGCAGGGTTCCACGCTGCAGCCCGTGGAAGAGGCCACGGTGGAGCAGGTGGACCTACACTGAAGCAGGCTGCAGCCTGTGGAGGACCCCCGCCAGAGCAGATTCCGGGCCGGAGCTGCAGCCCGTGGAGAGGAGCCCACGCAGGAGCAGGTGACCTGGCAGGAGCTGCCGCCCGTGGGGGACCCAGGTTGGAGCAGTGTGCTCCTGATGGATGGACCCCGTGGTACGGACCCGTATCTGGAGCAGTTCTTGAAGAGCTGCTGCCTGTGGGAAGCCCACGCAGGATCACTTTGGGAACGACCGCATCCCACGTTGGAGCAGGGGAAGAGAGTGACCGAGAAGGAACGGCAGAGACGAAGTGCTATAGACTGACCAGAACCGCCATTCCCCCATTCCCCTGCACCACTTGGTTAAGGAGGTAGAGGAGGGTGGATGGGGGGAAGGTGTTTTGGGTTTCTTTCTTTTGTTTCTCACTTCTCTAGCTTGTTAGTAATAGGCAATAATTCTTAATGTCTCCCTGCTCTGAGTCTGTTTTGCCTGTCACAATAATTGTTGAGTGATGTCCCCATTCTTATCTCAACCCTTGAGCCCTTTGCATCGTATTTTCTCCCCCTTTCCCATTCAGGAGGGGGAGTGAGAGAGAGGCTGCGGTGGAACTTGGCTGCCCACCCGAGAAAACCACCACTAATTTCCAAACTAAACCTCTGGCACAACTTGAGGCCATACTTTCTAGTCCTGTCACTAGTTGTCTGTGAGAAGAGGCCGACCCCTAGCTCCCCACAACTTCCTTTAAGGTAGATGTGGAGAGCAGTAAAGTCTCCCCTGTGTTTTCCGTGTTAAGATCCCGCTTCTGGATTAAAGCTGACAAAAGAGCAAACATCAGCTGGGGTGGGTATGGTAAGCCCCCAAGCCACCATGACAACACAACCCTTCCCTTCACCCAACCCCCCTCTAACCCCTCATATTTACAGTACTTAAAATGGGGAGGGAGGGAGCTTTCCTCACAAATAAGGCTTTGCACCCTAAACATGCAGGTCTGCACCTTACAGTGCAACTGGGGGCCCTAAAAATAAGGCGTTGTGCCCTGAAAATGACAGCCTGGGCCATAAAAGTGAGGGTGTAAGCAATAAGAAGCCAGCTTTGTGTCCAGAGAGCAGTCACGGGGGAGCGTGGGGAGGCCTGGTCGTCAAGGTGAGGCTTTAGACCTGAACCCTGGGCCTTTGGAGTCTCTGGCTTGCAGCCTGGACCCTACAATGACGCTCTGGTCCCTCCAAATGGGTGTTTGGACCCTTAAAGGAGGCTTTGGGCCCTCAAATTGAGGCCTTGTCTCCTAGCGTGAGGATTTTGGACCTGAAGAAGCGGGGTATTTCCTCACAAATAAGGCTTTGTACCCTAAAAATGCAGGTCTGCACCTTACGGTGCAACTAAGGGGCCCTAAAGATAAGGCATTGTGCCCTGAAAATGACAGCCTGGGCCATAAAAGCGAGGGTGTAAGTAATGAGAAGCCAGCTTTATCTCCAGAGAGCAGTCTCAGGGCCCTGAACCAAA
This sequence comes from Cygnus olor, assembly GCF_009769625.2. Taxonomy (NCBI): domain Eukaryota; kingdom Metazoa; phylum Chordata; class Aves; order Anseriformes; family Anatidae; genus Cygnus; species Cygnus olor. The sequence continues at coordinate 5,956,807 of NC_049178.1, read as the reverse complement.
GGGCTTGGTCCCTACAAAGGAGCCCCTGGGCCTGCAAACTGAGGGTTTAGGCGATCAGAAGATGACTTGGGATGCCAAGAGGAGGTTCTGGAGCCTTAAAAGAAGGCTTCGGAGCCTAGAGAGGAAACACGGGGGCTTACTAATGCGGCTTTGAAGACTTAAAATGGGGACGGAGGGGGAGCGTGGGGAGGCTTGGTCGTCAAGGTGAGGCTTTAGACCTGGACCCTGGGCCTTTGGAGTCTCTGGCTCACGGACTGGACCCTACAATGATGCTTTGGTCCCTCCAAATGGGTGTTTGGACCCTTAAAGGAGGCTTTGGGCCCTCAAATTGAGGCCTTGTCTCCTAGCGTGAGGATTTTGGACCTGAAGAAGCGGGGTATTTCCTCACAAATAAGGCTTTGTACCCTAAAAATGCAGGTCTGCACCTTACGGTGCAACTAAGGGGCCCTAAAGATAAGGCATTGTGCCCTGAAAATGACAGCCTGGGCCATAAAAGCGAGGGTGTAAGTAATGAGAAGCCAGCTTTATCTCCAGAGAGCAGTCTCAGGGCCCTGAACCAAAGGGCTTGGTCCCTACAAAGGAGCCCCTGGGCCTGCAAACTGAGGGTTTAGGCGATCAGAAGATGACTTGGGATGCCAAGAGGAGGTTCTGGAGCCTTAAAAGAAGGCTTCGGAGCCTAGAGAGGAAACACGGGGGCTTACTAATGCGGCTTTGAAGACTTAAAATGGGGACGGAGGGGGAGCGTGGGGAGGCTTGGTCGTCAAGGTGAGGCTTTAGACCTGGACCCTGGGCCTTTGGAGTCTCTGGCTCACGGACTGGACCCTACAATGATGCTTTGGTCCCTCCAAATGGGTGTTTGGACCCTTAAAGGAGGCTTTGGGCCCTCGAATTGAGGCCTTGTCTCCTAGCGTGAGGATTTGGGACCTGAAGAAGCAGGGTATTTCCTCACGAATAAGGCTTTGTACCCTAAAAGGCAGCTCTGCACCTCACAGTGCAACTGGGGGCCCTAAAGATACGGCATCGTGCCCTGAAAATGACAGCCTGGGCCATAAAAGCGAGGGTGTATGCAATAAGAATCCAGCTTTGTCTGCAGAGAGCAGTCTCAGGGCCCTGAACCAAAGGGCTTGGTCCCTACAAAGGAGCCCCTGGGCCTGCAAACTGAGGGTTTAGGTGATTGTGTTGGGTCTGTCTAGGATGGAGTCACCTTTCCCTGCAGCAGCCCACACAGTGCTGTGCTCTGCAGTCGTAGCTGGAACAGCACTGGTATCACTCCAGTGTTGTGTCTGTTGCTGCGTAGTGCTGGCACAGCATCGGGACTCCCTCCAAGCCCCCAAGAGCCAGCAGGCTGGGGGTGGGCAAGTGATGGGGAGGGGACATCGCCAGGGCAGCTGACCTAAACCAGCCAAAGGGATATTCCATAACACCTGATGTCACACTCAGCAATAAAAAGGGGGGCTCTCGTGGGGGAGGGTCTGTCCTCCTGAACAACCGCTACGCGTTTTGAGGCCCTGCTTCCCAGGATGTGG